>NC_138048.1:42716982-43399193 GCF_964194185.1 Rhinolophus hipposideros | reverse complement strand
GATTATAGGTTTGCCACCCCCTGCCTGGGAATTCTGAATGAGCCCTACAGAGAACTGGAATTTTCACCAGTGTCCTAAATCACCATTATTAAGTCCAAAGAGCACATCCTGTACAGGAAAATTGCAGCAGCATATGGGCAGCCCTCTGCACTTCATATGTTATCCATCACATTACAGAGCCCTGCCACATGTTCCTGAAGCAGCCAGGGAAGAACTTGGCTCAGCGCTTGCTGAGTAGGGCCTCTTAATCTGTTTTACAGCAAACAGTTTTGCAATTACTGTAGGCATCATGGACCCAGCTGACATTTGAGCTTTGTCCTGATAAGTCTGTAACAAATAAACATATGACACAAATATAGTCCACTGAAAGTAATGGGAAAAGGAAGTCGAAAAATGGAGAAAGGGTTTATTGGTTACAAATAGAAAGGAAAAAATTTCAGCTCTCCTTTTGAAGAGCTTTGATTTTTGGCTAATTTATATATGTATCCACAGATACACATATGTTTCAAATATACATAGGTATACGTGTATATTTCAACTGTATACTATAGGTTTCAAATATGTCTACATTTATGCTTCACGCACACCCACACACATTTCTATGTTCATCAAATATTTACCAAGTACTTACTTTAAGTCAGGCAATGTGCTAGGCATTCGGAAGGCGAAAGGCGATCAAAAACGTACCTCAGTGCCTTCCTTCATGAGAGAATCCAGTGAATGAGAAAGAACATTATTGAAATAGTCTCAGAGATAAATGTACACTTACAACTGCCATCATGCTTCACAGAAGTGTATAGTCCACAGGGGGAGGTTTTGTCTTAGTCTGAGTGCTAAAGGAAAGCATTCATGATGAGGTGACAGTTGAGCTGAGATCTGAGGCAGTGGCCTGTAAACATGTTTCATACCATTACTCCAAATATGCATTTCTTATGTGTAAATAAAGTGTTATGTTCCTGCCTGTGAATATTTTTATATTTTCACAGCATAATTTACCTTTAAGTTTAGGTAAAAATAAATAGAAATAAAAGGGTTTTTGTTTTTGTTTTTTCCCACTCCCCAAAGGATGGTCTTACATTCCTCATAGGGTACATTCCTCCTACTGTTGAGACCAATGTGAGGCTGTCGATAAGTTGACTGCGCATAATCAGTAGGGGTGGGAGAAGAATATGTGTCAAGGTCCTGAAGAGAAAGGGAGTCAGGTTTGAAGAGCTACAAGGACCCCAGGATAAATCGGAGAGAGAGGGTGCAGCGAGGTGATGTTCAAGAAGAACTTAGGTTTGAGACCAGGCAGGACATTGCCAAACTCAGTAAACTCTTAGGTCATTAACCTAACATCCATGGGAAGCTGTGAAAAGTTTCATCAGTGGGCAAGACAGTTCCATCTGAGTTTTGAAAAAAGCATTTTAACTAGTTGTAGAGAAGGGATTTTACCAGAGTGATTAAACCTTGAGCAACTGATTTTGTCGTGGAATGGGTGGCTTAAGATAAAGTTTACGAGAATACTCTTTGGGTTCCAAGCTTTGTTGAAGTTTACGAGAATACGCTTTGGGTTTGTTATTAAGAATGCCTTTCTAAATTAGTCAAGGTACATAATGTACCCAATGGCATAACTGATATAATTGAATCTTTGGTCTTGTGGTTCCTCAAGGTGGATTGATATATATATATATATATGTATGTATTTGTGATTGCTAATTATCATGACTGTGTCCATCTTTATTGTTCTGAATCACCTTTTTCTTGTCACATTGCTTTGTTGTCTGTCATGTAATAGAACAGCAAATCTGTGCTTGACTGGCAATGACTGTTAATCCTCACAGCCACACTAGGAAGTGTGTAGGCACAGGAAAACCATTAGGCTGCTTAGGTGACAGGTTATCATTGCAAGTTATACCAGGATAAATGAGCTAATTTGAGAGATCTGTTAACTTTTTTGAATAAGTGGACACGGATGTAGAATGCTTCATTTGCTGGAGCTCCAGCTGGCCTGTTGGTTTTGATACTCTGAAAACAAAGATTTGACAACAATTTTATTTAAAATGTATCTTGGTTTTCCTTTCTCTTCTTTGCAGAGCAAATCTATCAGATCTTGTTAGTGAAGGCAATGAATGAGTAGTTGCTAACTACTGTAAATGTTCTAATTCAGACTAGGTTTTACTTAAAGGCAAAGTGTTAAAACTACTCTTAAATCTCGCACAATTGAAAGAAGAGGTTTCTAGGTCAAGTGCCCCTGTGCCTTTGGAACTGGCTCTCAGCTCTAAGCTCTAAGCAAAAGCTGAGTGATAGATGATCTAATTGACCCAATTCCAATTCTCCTCTTAACAATATGAGAACCCACTCATAGTTTTCTATGAATTTGTAACCACATTATGGTCACATTCCTATAAAAGTCTTCATTTTTCTGAATTAAATCCACTATTTATTTTATGTACCATCATCATTCTATAGAAAACTAAAAAATAATTTTGTACACACTGCTACACTGAAGTTGGGAAAATGGTATGTGGTCCATTTAGTAAAATGGGGCAATTTGAGGGTTCCAGGTTGATTTTATTCTCCCTGTGTGATCACTAGGATCATTATTAGAAAATGGGTGTGGCCTTTCCAGCACCAAAGCTATTTTTTTTTCCTGTTGAGTTCTTTTGCCTAGTCAATTTGCTGACAAGATAGCACTTTGATAAGTCATCTTTTCTTAGGAAAAAACAAGTCCTCCATAGCATGTGGCATAATTTAGAGCCATTTCTTGGGAGACACCCTGCAAAGCTGAGCTCCTAAGTATGAAACCACTCTCATTTTCCTATATAGTTTGGTTAAGTCATTAGATAAGTCATGTAGGTACAGTCTGAGAAATCCCTTGGAGTTCTCAGATGGTCTGGAGTGCCCGAAAAATAACAGAGGGGCTTCAGCTTTGGAGGAACTTGAGCAGAGTATGAACTCAAACTCCTGGGAATTTTGCAACAGTTCATATAGTGGTTCTAAACATTCAGACTTTTATTTTTTTGAAAGGAGGATTTTGTTTTTTTCACTTTAATCTTATTTCCCCCTCTGACTATTTGTATATACTTAAAGAAAGTCCTTTTTAAAATATAAAAGATAGTATTTTTTTAAAGTTAACCATAATATCATAGAAAAATAAACACAGATAATATATTGGCAAATTTACTTCTAGTCTTTTCTTAAGCATTGATTTATTTATTTGTAGAGTGAAGACCATGCTGAGAGGCTCTTCTTTCATACAGACGTTTAAGTGCTTTAAAGCATATAAGTGACAAAAAGCAGTGGAATGGAATACAGAGACTGGATTTTAGTCCACACTTCTCTAATGATATGGTCATACCTTTAAATAAGTTGTGTGTGTTTGCATATGTAGGATGCATTTTATTTAGGGATTTATTTTTCTGTTTTGCTAGATAAATAAATTGGACTTGATTGTCCCTGGATCTCCTACCCGTTCTACCTCACGTGATCTTCTCTAATTTGAGTTACCACCAGTGGAATTTAATCTAAATAAGAATATTGACCACCTGTGTATCCAGATGCCTAAAACAGTGAGCCTGACACATGGATATTGCCCAGTCAGTATCTGTTGATCTAGATTAATTGTTACAATGAAGGACCTAAGTGGAGATGCCTTTGATACCCTTTCTAAGTTACACAAGCTCAATTTAGTACAACTGAGGCACAATGTAGCAAAGTGGTTGAGGAGTGCAGTGTCAGGGTTAAAAGGGCAGATGCTGAAGGCAGATTGCCTGGATGTTCACAAGGCTCTTCCATTAACTAGCCATGACCTTCTGTACATGCCTTAGCTTTAAAACTATTGTTTAAATCTTAGAATACGGGTAACAACTGCAAATACATGTTAGAGTAATTAGTAGGAATAAATTAATTTATACATGGAAAGCACTTAGAAGGGTGCTTGGCATATAGCCAAGCCCTCAGGAAGTGTTTCCTGTTAATTCTAGAGTGTATAGCAATGAGACTAAGCCCAAAGAATGTCCTGGCATTTAAAATTGTTTAAACATAATAAAATTAAAATAACTTTTGCACCAAGGACTTATGTCCGGCATGACCTCGGGGTGGTAACTAAAAACAAGCTTGGTGAGGAAGAACAAAGTCCAAGAATTTTCTTAGAATAGAGGTCAAGGATAGTTAGGTAGGCCCGAGGATACATAGTTAGAAGTCGGATAAACTGAAAAGGAAAGGAGAAAACACTGAACAGAAATGTAAGTAAGTTCTTATTCCTTTGTTCCCCAGTTAATTGCTCGTCTTATTATGGCAAGTCTTGTGTCACTTCTGAATGCCTCACTTAAAAAGAAACATGTACCGTACCGTACCTATTCACCCTTCTCCATGTATCTAGAAGCGAGTGGATCACAGAGTGGAGTGGAGAGGTAAAGGGAGTTCTCTAGACTGCATTATAGTAAAGAAATGAAGAAAGCTTAGGGGTCTGGCCTTTTCAGCAGAGCTGACCAAGTTCCCAGTGTTTGCCCTCCACAAGCCCTGGGGCATGCCAGGTCCTGTGTCCACTCTGAAGTTCAACAGAAAAGTCAGATTTCCCTGTCTCGCCCCTATCACCACCTCCAGCTTTAAGTACCCTAAGGGAGGAGACTGAACTGATACACAAAAGAAGCATAATATATATTTTTGTACTAAGAAAACAAACAAACAAACAAACAAAAACACAAAAGAAGTATTCAAAGCAGGAAAGGATAGCTGGCTTCCTTATTTGGAGATACAGTGAATTTCATGTACTCTCTAATCACACTCTTCTCCTTCAGGGCTCTAAGCCTCTGAATACATTGTTACCTTTGCTTGGAATACCCGTTCCTGTTACTTCTACTGGGGTAACTGCTATACATCCTTAAAAACTCAGTTGACATATTGCCATCCCCAGGAAATTCCTCTGACAATGTCCTCTCTATCTTAGCTGCAGGCTCAGATGTATAAATGCCCTCCTTTGTAACCTAAACCTATGCATATTTCCACTTATTGCAACATTAGTAAATCCCACTATTACTTTTCTGCCTTTCTCATTAAATTGTAAGATTTCTGATGCCAGTGACTAAGTTCCAGCTTAGTATCATCAGGGCCTACCTTTGCTCAGTGGAAGAACGGATTTTGAAATAGCAAGGTTGAAAATGGGCTTTGCCACCTAGGAGCTCTATAAGCACTAGTTAAGGATGGAAAATAAGGGTATATGGATGTTCCCTCCCTCATTTAAGACTTTGTGGAATTACTCATCCCAGCCCTAAAATGGATCCATTAGGAAACTACCTGGAAATATGTTATTAGCTGAAAATAATTTATTTTACGTATGCTGTAAGTAGTAAAATTGCATTTTTAATATATTTTGCAATTTAGATTTTTACCTATTCAGCGTGTTTCTCTTCTTTCCAAATTAGTAGTTTTTATTATACCGTACATCCTCATATTATTCCCTTATATTTTAAAACTCACTTCTAATATTTTGGGGTCAAATTAAAACAGCCTATACCCTGTTTTCGTGTATTTTCCAGCCCTTCAGGTAGACAGCCGGATGTTTCTTTTCATCACACTCTTAATCATTCTGACTTCTGTAATGATGCACCACTTCTTATCAAACACTTTTTCTTGGACCCAACCCCATGCAATCTCTTACCCTTTTTCTCCGTCTCTAGCTTTTCTTTGGTCAGTCTTTTTTGTTGATAATTGAAACACCATTTTCACTTCTGTTTCTGCTACCATGTAGTTGGTATTTGAATTATTTCACCTAAAGCATCCATCTGCAGGAAAAAAAAAAGAAGTCACAATAGTCCTGCTTAGAAAAAAAAAATAGCTCCTATTCTTGAGACTTTTAAAAGAATAGCTCCTTATTCTTGAGACTTTTAAAAGGTTCTTTAAACCAAATACCTAAGAATATTTAAATCAACATTTACGACATTAGACTCAATGATCAAACAATTGCTGGAGTCCACGATAGGGAAGAAAAATCAGCTAATTTATGAATTAGAAGTCTATTTTTATGTTGGGAATTTAAAAAAAAGTAATTTGTTGACTTAACTAAACTCTAGGCCTTGATTTCTTGCATTACTTTAATTGAAAGTGATGACTAAACTCAGGTTCCTGCTGTGAAAAGCAAGTGTGTGAAATTCAAACACACTTCTCAGGTCAGAGGAATGCAATTTGCTAATTAAAGCACACTAAGTGGGTTTAATGAAGTCCATATTCTTCGAATCAGCTTCATATATTCAGTTCAACATTCAGTCATCTCATAAGTGAACGTGAATTGCAAACAAATTAATAATTGTACCTATTGCTTTTGCATACATACCCTGAGTGACAGTCAGTGCTAGAGTCAGAAAGATATTTGTTGTTTCAACAATATATTTATTTTGGGGAGGGTTGTGGGTAAACAAGGTGTTTTCATATATATCTCAGCTGCTGAAATCTGTATGTGTGTAAGAAATGCTTCCAGTCACTCAGAGAGCTCCTCTTTAAAAAAAAAAAAAAAAAAAAAAGATTTATTGAAGAGCCCCATCAAAAAAAAAGTGCATCACCATCACAACAAAGTCTCCTTCGCTGAGATCTTGCAAAGTAACAGTACATATTCAGATAAATGAACCATTCAATGCTGTATGTAATAGCAACAGCTGGTACCTCTCAGATAACGCTGAACTGCCCAGCCCCTGTAGATGAAAAAATAGGCAACGACTAAGTCGAATTTTTATAGATCTGAAGTCTGCTGAATAGCCATTGAAAGAGCAAAATGTACATTAGACCTCACTGACAAATGCCCAAGGTTCAATCTCTCAAAACAGTTTTGCAGACCAACAAAAACAGGAGTGAAAGGGATTATCTCCATCCTCAAGTTTTCAACGTGGTCAAAGGGACTGTAAAATCCTTGTGGTGAGCAAGCCAGGTTTAATGGTCGGGAACAAATGCTTCTTTAGTCACAGGCCAAGCCTTTTGGATTTGTTGTAATTTCCTGTTAGGGACAGCCAAGGCAGTATACAACCTCCACTCTTACTCTACCTGCTTTCCAGCCCCTTTGCCATGCTGTTTTCTCTTCCTCTTTTCTTTCCCTTTCTTCAGTGCAAATCTAACTATACTGCAGGTCTCCTGAAGTCTGTACTTTGAGGGCATAAGTGTCATATTGTGATCCATTCACCACAATTCTGCACATAAACGCACTATCCAAAGAAGTAACTATGTACTTGAACTGCTAACTGTAAACATAATTGGTGACTAGTGGAAGGTTCAACAAAACGCTAACAACTTGTTAGGAGCTGAATAGATGATCTTATGCAATCAGTTTCTCTGTGGCTGTACCTCAGCATAGCAGTAGGTCTCCTATTATTTCTAGTCTTTTTATAGCCTGTGCCATTTTCTCTATTGACTTCTCTGATTGCAGATAACGGAGAGTGGGTTCTGTTGTCCAAAATCAGTTGTTTGTTATGTGCACACTACTATATGCAAACTACTGACATTCTTTTGAAACATACCAGGGGCTTTTGTCCAATATCAGTTACTCATTTGTTCTGAGTCTGGAATAGACCTCTTTCTGTTTACTAATCACATGTTAAATTACTCTGACAGATGCATTTTTAAAAGGCAAGTAAATTTAGCCTCTGAGATTACATGGAACAAAGATGTTGGATGGCTTATCATTATCTCCTGGTGTCATTAACTCACTCAGACTTATATATCCATTACTACTTTCCCACACAGCTAAAAACTGCCTTGAACTTATTAGTGATTTAATATCTACATCTTGAACACTCGTTTGTGCCCCCAAGCAACTCCTTTTATTTGGAATTGGGTGTGACTATAAAGGGAATATGACCAAAGCCCTTTATGTTATAGAAACATACAAGGTTTTTGCTTTAAAATATAGGAGAACAAGGCATATTTCTTGTATTTCTCCTCACTGTACTAACTTGAGCTCTTCTGAATAATCAAAATCCAGAGAAGCTGAGCTGGAACCGCCTTTGTGACATTATCTAAGCATTAATCCAGGTTTGGAAAATGCTTCCCTGTTCCATTTAAAAGAACATTGGCTAAATGGATGATTTGTGTAAATAAATACTGAATCAAACACAATTCCTCGTTCTTTGTTTTTGCTGTTGTCATTGTTTTCTAACTAGCTCTAAGGGTACAAATGCAAATTGAGCACAGTTCCTCACAGTAGAGCAGCATACATTTTTTTTTTTGTAGAAAAAATATCAAGGATTAGTACGTGATGAAGGAAAAAAATGCCCCAAAAATGGCATGAGCTTCCAAGAATAGTGTTTGGAAATCTTATATTGGAACTAGGTGAACTGTGGGAAAAATGTCTAAGGACAAATATTTGTATATTACTTTCATTCAAATTAAGGGAACGAATAAAGAAGAGCCAGGCTCAGACAAAAAAGAAAGTAAACAGCTACTTTTCTTCCTATTTTGAAATTGTCATTTATGTAATGGAAAAAGATTTACAAACTGAAAACATGCTTAAAACATGCAGAAATAATGAGAGCATCTAACTTAAGTGAGTTCAGTTGTCCTTGACCAGGTGAAATGTCCTCCAATGCCTGCTAATAAAATAGTAAAACTGATTTGGGATTTTTGAAAAATCAAGGATAATGGATCAAAAGACTAGTAATGAGAAAACTGGGCTCCATGTAAAAAAACAAACAAAAAAAGAGGAGATGGATATCCCAAACCATATAATATAGGTTTTGTTACCAATTCTTGAAAAGTATTACAGAAAAAGTATTAACTTAAGTGTGAGAAAAGAAGCTAGTGATCCTTATGAGCTAGGGCCACTAGGATAGGCCCACTAAAAATGAGGTTATGTCAAACTGAACTCATGTGCTTTTCTGATCATCTTACAACCATCTCACTGTTGATTAGAAGAATGGAGTACATGTAGCATAGATGAATGTTAGGAGAACATTGAACAATATATGCCATGACACCATTGGTGATGGAGTGGAATGAAATGAATAGAACTTTAGTAGAGCTGAGTTTAAGTAGAGGAAATTTCTTAAGGCATGTTGTTTTAAGGATCAATGTTTCTGTCAATGGATTATACGAAGACATAAATCACAGAGATTGCATATGTAACAGGAATGTGGATGAACATATATAATGTGCTGAATAGTAGATCTGCAATTTAAAAAGTTTTTTTGGAATTTAAAATGATACAAATCTCAAAATATAAGACCCTAAGAATTTACCATTTGGGTATATGTAAAAATCTTTGGCTGCCAAATTCACTGCAATTTCAATTCAAATCAATAGTCTGACAAAGTTATATCAAAAATAAAGGGAAACTTCGGTTACATTCGAATTAGGGGGATAATGATCCAACTTTATGTCTTGACCATGAAACACTAGAATCCAAACTTTGGGAGGACCCAAAAAGTCATCTTGCTCAAATTCATTTTTTTATGATTCGCATGATTTCCCTTAACAAAACTGCTAGTAAGTTGTGTTTCGTCCTCTTCAATACCACAAAAACAGGCCATTCCACTTTTATGTAGTTAAAACTGTCATACATGTCTTCTTTTGGACCCAAATTGATTTACCTGTAACTTTTAGTAAATACATATAATTCTGTTCACTTGAATCACACAGAAAAAGTCCTATCCATCTTCTCTCTGTCAACTCTTTAGTTATCTGAGAATCTCTTTCATTTTATTTTTTTGTATTTTCCTGTGAAATATGTGCTATCATGTCAATGTCTCCGCTTTTGTTAATATCCCCATCCATTCACACAACGCATAGTTACTGTTCCCATCGATGTGGTAGTATTGGTGACAAAAAGAAAAGTAAGACTTTTCTCTGCACTCAAGCAGGTATTTTGTCTAAAAGGGAACAACATATTATTGGCTCACATTGGGCTTTTTGTCAAGATCTCTAAGGCCCCTTTTGTTTCGGTAGATAATAGCTGCTAAGTCATGTTTCACCCATTTTACCCATGCAAATATTAGTTCAGTTCAAAGCCCACTGAAAAAGAGATGTTTCATGATCAAGTAATATTAAAGCTTCTTAAAGTTTGTAAATTCAGCAACTGGCTTATTTTAGGAACCAATTATATGCCAAGTACAACTCCTAAGGTGACTAGTCTAGTGGGAGATGGAGGTGTCTAAAACAAGAATTACATTATAATGTTTTATGCTTTAGACTAGATAAATATGGTGGAAATGTTACTGGAATACAGAAGAAAAAGGAGAAGCTATTTTGCTGTTTACTATTTCCATGAAAAAGATTAATTCACAGTTGCTCACATGATACTTGAGACTTTTATATTAAAGAGAGTTGGCATATGAGATTTTAATTTTTAAGAATTGGAGTATTTCCTGGAGGAGACTTGAAAAAGATATGAAAACTGTCTTTCAAATAATTGAAGGGCTAGTGTTTACACACACACACACTCACCCTTGGATATTTGGTTCCGGTTGTCATTCAGTCATAACCAGCCAATACACCTGCTGCTATAGCAGTGAAACTGATTTGCCTTGCTGAGGGAATCCGGGTTATGGTTGTGGCTGTTGTAGTGAAATCCCCAAATTCTCTTTTAAGGACAAGGAAGTCGTTTCCCAGCTGTTGAAAATATTGGGGGTTTATGATTCTCCTCTGATTCCCTCTCCAGGAATTACCTTCAACCAAAGACAGCTACTTGCCCAAGTCCCGCCCTCTTCCTGCACTATCCAAGTTCAAAGACTGGTTGATGGGAGTATTGCTTCCCTTGCCTAAGGCTAGGGTTTCCAGGTGGGAATTCCCGCCCATTCTCAGGAATTTTTTTTTTCCCTTTTCCCTTTCCCAAATCCTGAGAAAAGTTGGTCAGGAAATCGGGAAAATCAGCTCCTTGAACCTAGGTGGTTGGTAGTATCAGCTGTCACTTTGTGGAAACGATTCATCATGGAGAACAGAAAACAGTTTATATGTCGGAATTCAGGAATAGGTAAGCGAAAAAAAATTTTGAGAATGGGCAGGAATTCCTGTCTGGAAACCCTACCTAAGGCTGTGCAACTTTGGAAGGCCCTTACAGAGTCAGAGCTTTTGCAAACAAATTTCAATCCCAGAGACTGTTTCCTGGGAACCTGACTTAAAATGTAAGGTGACTCCATAGGTCTTAATTATCTCTTTTTATGGAATGTAGATGAGCTTCATCCACATGACCACATGAGAACTCCCACATGCTACTTGTATTGCTACAGTCATTCAGAAGTGTTAAGGAGTCCTTCTTTTTCTTGCTTTGTTCTATAATTTAATTTAGGATTTAATTTTGGGGAAGTAGTAATGAGAATGGGAGGGTATGATGGAAATAGAAGGGAGGAAGAGAGGCAGGTAAAACAGAAGGCAGGAGTGTGCTACTTCTTTTTCCAGCTATAACAGCACCTTTGTTTTGTTTGTTTTTCACTAATGCACATTTTCTGAAGCATCCCTCCCTCCATTTTTTCTCACCCGTCTTCCCATCTTTTCTAGTCATCTTTTTTCTACCTGCCTAAGAATAGAAGTAGTCGACAGCAGTTAAATGGTATTATTTGGGAGAACACAGTTTATAATGGGGGAGGGGTGTCTAGATGTATATCACAGCTCTGACGCTTATTGTAAATAAATTTTAATGTCAAATATATAGTTTCAAATAAACTGAAAATAGAATTTCAGTCACCTTGACAGATAATATATTTGAGACATTTTAGTAGAAATGAATGAACTTAAGCCATCAGCTCTAGAAGGAATAGCTTATTGCTTGAGCTAGTTTCACTGGTTTTATTTTTACAACTCTTCCATTCAGTCCAACGTAAATTCATTTTAGTTATCAAATACCACGCCTGTGGAGGAAACCATGGATCATTTCTTCTTCTCCCTCTCCTTTTTCTCCTACTCTCCTTTCTAGTAACCTAAATTCCCCACTTTATTTGGGTTAGTTTCAACATTTCCCCTTTATAGTTCCACTTTCTTAAAATTATGACCGTTTCAGCCAATGAATCCCAAATACTCATTTTAGTCCATGTAAACCGTTGAGCAGATATGTCTTTTGGACAAAATTACATGAATGTTTTATTTTGATGTAAATCAATTACTACCCATTGCCTTAGAATTCCGATGTTGTGTTTTTTTACTATCATACGACAATTATGAATTCCATTTTCTACCTTCACTAGTTCAGGTTATCTGATCCTGATCGTCAGAGGGATTGCTGAAAATTACCTTTGTAAACTGCTTAAGCACTTTTTTTTTTTTCTTCTAAGTTAATCTAGTCATTCTGGCCTATTCAGCACAACATTAACCTGCCACTATTATTTGGGTGTGTGATTTCATCACAGTTACATAATTATAATTAGGAAAAGAAACTGTTGTGGTTCGACTTACTGTTTAAAATCAATCATGCGGTTGGTCATTCACCTGTGTGTGAAAATGTGTTCCCATTTACAAAAACAGGCTTGGATGCTCTATATTCAAGGATAAATTTTAGAAACACTGTCACCTGGTGGCACATTAGAATTATTGCACTTGGCTTTTCCTCAAGTTTTGTTATGTTCACCACTACAGGAGAAATGAATAAACCTCTGAGAAACTAAACAGCTCATCTTAATTTACCAAGTGTCGTTCAGAATCAGAACCACACAAACCTTTTCCATCATGCTGTAAGAGTTTAAGATTCTAAGACCTAAGACCATTTCTCATTTTGAGAAGTCCAATCTAGTATTCAGGGATCCGTTAGGTCTTCTTTCCCATGTCTTTCATCACATGTATTTGTAACTTGTAGAAACTTGAAGAAATCTCGATAACAATTTGGATCAATAAAAGCACCTCTTTTCTATTGTGCCCCTTTGCTGGTTTGTGAAAAGTCAGGCATATGCTATATAAGAACAGAGGGCAAGATCCTGTAACCCAATAGACAGCTCTGTCTGCAGGTACAATGTTCCCCTCTCTAGATCGAAATGAGTCATAAAATACTTGGCGACCAAGAAAACAGAAAACAGTGTTGTCTCTTACTGCTTTATTCCCATTTCCCCAAGTGCAAGAACCATGAGAAGCATTATAGGCCTAAGGATAGGTCGCAAAAGTTCTGTAATATATTGGTCTGGATAGGACTTTAAGAAGGGGAATAAAGGCCCATAGGTTGATAATGAATGACTTAAGCACTACAGCTATGCATAAAACCCTGCAGCATGTATGTGGCCATTAGACAGCTTGCTTGATCAATGAAGATAGCATAACCAATCATTTAATCCACTATGTCTGGTGTGAAGACTAAAAAGTATAAACTTTTTGAAGACGGAACCTAGTCTTTTACCTTATGCTGTGAAATTTGACTAAAGCAGTTAAAAAAGCCATTTGCCATCTTCTTTGATGTCATGATGTCATGACTCCATAATGATCTGAGAACCCTCAGTCCACTAACTGGAGGATTCATGTCTAATATCAGAATCAAATATTTTGTGGTCTTGAATGCTTTTGATCAAAATAAGTTTAAACAGTCATCCTTTCAAAATTGGTCACTGATAGGAGGCTATGTTGGCAGCTTAATCGTTGCCCTTTTGTGAGAATTTACTGGGTTAAAAGTCATGATACTGCAATTTTCTTTGTGTCTTCAGGCCGGAGGAAGGTCAAAAAAATCACTGCTACCTTCCACAGTGGAGGAAGTGTGAGCAGATTCCACAAGGGCAAGTTTCCCAGCACTTTAAAGACCGTCCTGATAATGTATAATTTATGTATATACATATACCGAGGGTGCCAAAAAAATGTATACACATGACTTATATTCATCTTTTGTTATTGATATATATTGAGTATTACAATTTTAATAGTTTTTTCATTTCTTAAAATGTATATACTTTTTTTGGCACCCTCTCTCTCTATATATATAACACAAATATATGTATATATAACACACATATATATTATACATATATACTTATGTTACATATGTATACATATATACATGCATAACATACATACATTATATAATGAGGTCAGACAATTAAGTTCGGGAACTCATCCTAGAAAAAGTGCCACATACCTCATTGCTGAATATCACTATGGTCACCTTTGAAGTACTCCCCTTGGAAAGCTATGCGCCAACTGTCAGCGCTTAGTCCACCCTTCAAAGCAATTTTGGAACTCTTTTTCTGGAATGGCCATCAGAGCTGTCGTCGTATTACCCTTGATGTCCTTAATGTTATCAAACTGTCTTCCTTTCAGTATTTCCTTTCTCTTTGAGTAAAGAAAGAAGTCACTGGGGGCCAGATCAGGTGAGTAGGGAGGATGTTCCAATACAATTATTTGTTTCCTGGCTAAAAACTCCCTCACAGACAGTGCTGTGTGAGCTGGTGCATTGTCGTGATGCAAGAGCCATGAATTGTTGGTGAAAAGTTCAGGTCATCTAACTTTTTCATGCAGCCTTTTCCGCACTTCCCAATAGTAAACTTGTTTAACTGTTTGTCCAGTTGGTACAAATTCATAATGAGTAATCCCTCTGATACCAAAAAAGGTTAGCAACAAGTTCACAAACTTGTCAGACCTCATATACATATATGCATAATGCTCAATGTATTTTTTCAGTTGACAGCTCAAACATCTAGACCACTGTCATTATCAGACTAGTCTCTGGTGGATTCTCATTCACACTGACTCAACAACTATCATAAACAAATTGCCTTGGTTGCTACCTGCCCTTGAACTCCCCAGTCTTAACTCCCCAAGCCAACATGAAAAAGGAGGCATTACGTAATTTTAAATGCTCTTCAGCATCCAGGGCCATTACTCTCTGCACATCCCTTTAGCAAGGCATAGTATTAAATTAAATAAAAAATAAGCACCTATCAATGTTATGTAAATTAAATACTTTCTTCAGTGAATGTTTTATTATCTCTTTGTGAGTCATCCCTACACATTGCTGTATCGGCTTCCAGCCTGAAACCCAAAGCACTGTTCTGACTGTTGCTTCCCAAATCTGAGCAAGAGTTATATTGTCATGCTGGCTCTCTGAGAACAGTCCTTAGGAAAAAAAGACACTGCCTTCATGGCTGAGGGTTTTTATCTTTTAGAATAGAGACTAATGTTTTAGAAAATTGCTAATCATTCATTCACTTTTTGCCTAGTTATAAAACTTTCTATTTCAATTATTTCTCTTATATTGTTCGAAACAGAAGATAGATGCCAAATGTTACCCCTGAAAAAACAAGTCCACAATTGACTGAGAAACTCTTCAAGATATGAATTATATTTCATTTATCTTTGTATTTACTACAATGACCGGTACAGAATCATAGCCTAATGTATGTCTGCTGAATGACTAAAGCCTTATCATCGTTAGCCTGTGTGACATAATAATTTGTTGCCAGCCTTGATGGAATAGCTTGATCCTCTACAACCTCGGTACTCAAAGTGTGATCCTTGCTCATTACCTGAGAGCTTGTTAGAAATGCAAAATCTCAGGACCTACAATTGACCCACCACACTAGATCCTGCATTTTAACAAGATCCCTGGGTTTTTCTTATGTAAAAGCACTGCTTCTCTGTTTGTCTATTCCTTTCTTAGGATAGCCAGGCTTTGTTTTCCTACGCTCTTGCCCTATGAATGTATTTCTTATTTTTACATTGACTCTGATGGGAACTTTCATTGAAAACGGTAGAGACGATGTGTTTATGTCTGTTGCCTATAGGCACACACAAACCCCCCTTCCGTAGGTATTTATTACCCCTTGGAAAGAGCATCATTATCTAGATTAATAGGAGTTTGATCTTTTCTAACATAAAGCACAATGGTCTCCTTTCTAGAATGTACTTTGTAAGCATTCAAGGTATTTCTGTCTTGTTTCAAACCCTTCTGAAGATCAATCAGTAATTCCAAAATAAACTGATTAGCAGGGACAGCTATAAAAAGTCAGTTTAAACCTTACTATTCATATATATATATTTTTTTTTTTTTTAACACAGAAGACTGACCATTTCTTAATGGATGTATATGTTGTATGTAACCTTATTGGAAGGATAAAGAGAAAAGTAACTACTGCACGTAGTTTCTTGATTTCCATGTCATGAACCTAATTTTTAGATTTATGGTTAGTCTTAGAAATATATCATTACCAAATAAAATGTATATTACTTGTTAAGAAAAAGAGACACCCTCAGAATAGTTTGATCAATTGAATTGAATGTCAATTAATGAGTTGAATTGTGTCCCCTCCAAAATACCAGGGGTGCCAAAAAAATGTATGCACATGCCTTGTATTCATCTTTTGTTATTGGTATATATTTAGCATTACAATTTTAATGCAGTTTTTTCCTTTCTTAAAATACGTATACAAAAGAATAGAATAGAATAAATGAACAAAGTAATCAGAAACAGTCTCAGAGATATAGAGGAAAACCTGAGGGTTGCTAGATGGGAGGGCGGGTAGGGATGTGGTAGATGGTGAGGGCATTAGAAAGTACAATTGGTAACCACAAGATTGCCACTGGGATACGAAAGTCATATAGTATGGGGACTATAATCGATAATGTAAAAATTTTGTAGGTATCCGATGGACACTTCTTATTAGAGAGACCACTTCAGGGATGGTGTAGATGCCAGATGACTGCACTGTACACCTGAAGCTGAATAATAATGAGTGCCAGCTATAATTATATATATATATGTGTGTGTATCTAGCTATCTATATATAGATAGATACATGTATGTATGTATATATATGTATATATATGTGCATATATACATATATACACACACAAGAAGTGGAGTGCAGCATTAGGAAGAGAGACAGTGCAACTGTAATGGCTGTATGCTATGTCAGAGGGGTAGAAGGTTGGGGGAGGGGTTATCACTTTGCGAGGGATATAAATGATAAATATGTAACTATTACATTGCTTTGTACCCCTGAAATTAATACCAAATAAATAAATAAATAAATACATACATACATACAAGCATATCATGACTCTGCCCAAAAAACCCCCCACAAAACCATGTGTATACATTTTTTTGGCACCCTCTGTATATATCTACACAAATCCTCAAAATGTAACCTTACTTGGAATAGGGACCTCTGCTGATAGATATAAGATCAGGATCTCCAGATGAGATTACCTTGAATCTCACTTGGTGGGCCCTAAATCTAACGAGGAGTACCTCTATGAAGGACAGAAAAAGAGAAGACAGACAAAGGGAAAAAGCCCATGAGAGAAAGGAAGCAGAGATTAGGGTGATGTGTCTGTAAAACCAAAGAATACCAAGGATTGCCAGCAATGACCAGAAGTTAGAAGAGGCTAGAAAGGATTCTCTGAGCATCTTTGGAGCCTTGTAACACCTTGGTTTTGGACTTCTGGCCTCCAGACCTGTGAAAGAATTAATTTCTGTTGTTTCACGCTACCAAATTTGTTGTAGAAGGCATACTTCATTTTGTTGCACTTCACTTTATTGTGCTTCAAGGATGTTGTGTTTTTTACAAATATCAGGCAAAACCCTTCTCCAGCAAAAAGATGATTGCAACTCATTTTATTGCGATACCCTCTTTATTGCAGTGGTTTGGAATCGAACCTGCAACCTCCAAAGTATGCCTGTAAATTGTGATGGTAGCCCTAGGAAACTGGTATAATGGGCTTAATAAATCCATTATTTGGTAATGTGTTGAGTGAGTAAGTGGTTTGGATGTTATAACACCCTTACTCTCTATATCATCCTGTGATCCTGTTTCTGCGAGTGTAGAGATACTCACATATGCACCGAACACAAGACATATGCACACACATGGATAAAGATTGAGAAAACAATAAAAAGTGGACAAGTAGACAAGAAAAGATGAAACTGCTGAGAATGGGAAAATTGGCAGGAAAAGAGAAAAGCAAAGTAAGATGTTTTAAAGTAACTTTTAAAAACATAAGGGCCAAGGTTTGAGAGAAACAAAGATCTGGATTAGCTGTGTTTATAAAGGGCTATAACTTTTGGCTTATGATATTCCCAATACACAAATAAATTAATAAATAGCCTTTACCCTCTAATGCAACAAATACAGTTTAACCCTATGGGCTTTGAAGTCATTAGAGTTACAACATTTTGTTCTATTAATACTTTGGATTGACCTCTGTGAGTGTGTGTGTGTGTGTATGTGTGTGTGTGTTACTAAGAGGTGAGGTTCGAAAACACACTTACCTGCTAGAAAGTATCTGCTGTACTCCTGCTGTACAACCAAAGCATGAATTGGGCAATGGTCATTGGTCTGGTTGAATAAATACTTGTATGATTTGGTCTATATATGCTCTAATTCCTTGCCAAAGTTGAATGATCCAGCAGGATGTTAAAAATTATTGATATGCTAGGTATGTGAAAGAAATGGGTATATTTTTAAATAGTTTGCTCCATCTTTATTAATGCAGTGTCATTAATGCAGGTCTTGCTACCTTGTAGCCTCACAAATCAATATCCAAATTCAATGACAAACTTTTTCAAAAACATAACTCATTAAGCTTTAGGGCTGCTTAAGACAAGGACCTTGCTTGTGTGAGGCCATCAAGCACCGATATTGACTCTCTAGGACATTTTTAAGGCTATTTATATCACAATAAAGGCACTTTATTAGCCTCATCCATCAGGAGGGTGCAAATTCTACCCTGGAATCAGCTCTGATTGAGCCTGTGGAGCAGGGAAGGATGAGAAATTGTGGGATGCGGTATCTTCAATCTTACTTGAAACTTCCTAGTCAAAGCAATGGACGAGCACAGCTTATTGCTTATAAAACAAATGAAGGAGCACCACTAACGTAATAATGAAAATTTAAGCTTCTGGTTGTTTATCCCCTACCTGACAGAGAGTTGGTCGTCAGCCAGCAGAGTGGTTCCTTGTTTCCATAGTTAGAGACACAATACGCCTGTCATTTAACCCAGATGAACGTCCCGGCCATGCCCCGGGCTGCCCAGGCCTAGCTAGGCTAGTGGTTCCTGTCATCTGTGACTTGGCAAGTCACCTGCCTCTCACTGTGTCAGGGAAATGCTATCCCATCGTAGCTAAGTTCAGTTGCAAGAGTCAAGCAAGATTGGGTCCAAATTCCATCTGACCTATTTGAACTGAAATTTTCTCAACTGAGAAACAAGGGATAACGCCTTAGGCTTGTTGTGAGAATTAACATAGATAATACCCTGTGCATAGTAAGCACTCAGTAACTACTGTCTATTAACATCATTAGTTTTGATAGATTCTCACTTCTAGTTGGGTATCAAGGACATGAAAAGATATGGCTGCTGGTGATGTTTGTAAGATTGAGAGCACCAGTTTTAGCGTCAGATTTCATTTAGTTCTGCCCCTTCAGAGCTATGAATTCTTGCATAATAAACTTAATTTCCCCTTAGGTTCTCTAAGCGAACAATGGGTATGAACACAATAACGCCACTCCCTCAAAGTTATTGTGAAGACCAAATAGAAAATGTGTGTTGGTAATGAATGCTGCATGTTTTCTATAAGTCTGTAGTGCCTCACACACCATAAACATTCCATCAAGAACATTTTTGTATGATTATTGAGAGCACAGCAAAATTTTAGAGAGGAATACCTATGTGCATGCCCAGAGAATGATTCGTTTCACTGATGTTGTACATTTACTTAACAAAGATGTATTGCCTCCTATAACTAGATAATGAGGATACCGAGAATAAGATAGTACAACCTCTGTTTATGGATATTACAATGTAGAGGGAAGGTGGATTTGTACCTTATAAAGTGACTCCAACAGGGGGATGTGAAAAAGTAATCGGAAGATGGAGGAGGTTAGTGGTCAGCACAGTCCCTCTGAAATGACACAATTTAAAGTAAGAAAGAGGAAGTGGTGCAAATATAGGAAAGGAAGGTGAACCCATTTTAAGCAAAGGGAACAGCAAGTGCAAAGGCTCTGAGGCAGAAACAAGCCTCAGGTTAAGGAAGGCCAGGGTGTCTGGAATGTGGTGAGCAAGGGATGGGTAAGCCAAATATGAGGTTAAGAGTTAGAGGCAAGATCATGCAAAGTCTTTGTAGATCATGGTAAATGTTTGGATCTTATGTTCACTGCATTAAAAAGGCATCAAATGATATTTACATTTAGAGCTGGTGAGGATGGTCAGCTTTTCCTTTTTAAAGGCAATTCTGGCTGCTGGGAAGACAGAGATGGTGGTAGCTTATAGTAGGATTACAGATATGTATACCAGCGTAGTAATAGTAGAAATGAAGGGAGGGGAATATAGACTATATTTTTGGAGTAGAATTGTTGATAAATTACCTGAAGAATATTTTTAAAAAAGGGGGGGGGGATCAAGGATGGCTTGAAAATAATTTATTCTAGAAAATGTTTGTCTTTTTTTAAAGCAATATTGGCCCCTCTCTTAATCAGCTAAGACCAAAACAAGCCCTAATCAGCCTCAGTATTTTATTCAAGGGAATGTTTTGGATTATTCGAGTCATATTTTGGTGCATTACAAAGCCTGTTGCTTCCTACCTAACCTTTTCAAAAACCTTACAAAGACTAAAGGAATTTTTAATAGAAAAAAAGAAGTGTGAATGCCCTAATGGGGAAAGGGAGCTCACCTTGGAGACCCTGTGTTGAATTTTACTGTGTGCTCGTCTCTGTACCCTGGATTTATTTAAGTCACATAATTTAATCCACTCAGAAATACTGTTAAGTGAAATATAAACTCCATTAAAATAGAATTTTGACTATTATAATCAAAGTGTATCATGTACCCCTAGAATAATACCAAGCCAGGTGCTAAATAAATATGTTGAATTGATTAAGTAGGTATTACTATTTAAATGTGGAAACTGAGACCCGTAGAGTTTAAGCCAGCTACTCAAATTCTCGTAAGTTGTGCAACTGAGCCAGAACTTGAATCCATGAAGTGTTCTTCTGCACCGCCTGTAATTGATTGGGCAGGAAGGCAAGTCCTAATCTTTAAAATCTCTGTTCTGAGGATTCCTGTTAGAAAGATGTCTAGGCCTTATTCATACTCAGAGAAGAGGTTTGACTATGTCAGGAAACTTTGGTTTAGGGAGCTGAGGAATGATTATGATCAGTATCTCGTTCTATTTTTGTCCAGCCCTTTCCTATACTATATTTATACCAGCATAGAAGGGGCGGAAGAGACACCGTAAAGGAATAGAAATAGATTGATAGGGTGAGTTGCAAACATTTCAGGATAACTCAAGAAAGCGTATTTGGGAAGATATATATTCTAAGGCTAAAGTAAAGTATGAATTCACTGAATCATACCAAGTCATTAATTACATTTTTTGTTATTTCAGTTAAAGAGAAATAAAAGTACTAAACTATCGTAAGAGATGGAGGAGAACTAAGGGGAGAAAGGAGAGAGGAAGAAGAGGGGACATGTGTAGAAAAACAGAATAGGAGAAAATATTACCTGAGGATGTTTTTCTTTAAAAATCTGGGACATCTGATTGTTAAAAGTTCATGAGAAACACGTTATGTACTAGAATTTTACACCTTTCATTTTTGTTCAAGTCCTCAGAGTCCATGTTTTACAAAGGAAATATGAACAACCGTGTCTTATTACAAATAATCCATCAGGTGGGGAGCAGCTAGGTGAAGGCAGCCTGGCATTTTGCATTCTCTTCATCCCTTATTGCGAAGTGCTGGTTGAGGCGTCTCAGCTGCTGAGTGTCCTGTGGGGAATGATATGTGCTACCAGGTTAAAAAGTCTTATCTTTCAAGGCCCTACGGAACATTAATCATTAGGGATTTGGACTGTTTTCTTCATTATATAGTTCTATCAGTAACTTGCTACTTAGCTACAAAGGTTAGAGCACTGGTTCTCAATGGATGAGCAGCCGTTGTTCAAAGGGGTTCTTGGATTTGGAATTTTGGGGCCTATTGGTATAGAACCCAGTCTCTGTCTACATGTTTGGCATTGTTTATAAGCTGGATTTATCATTCAGGACTTTTTGTTTCTAAGACACAGAATACCTGACTTAAACTGGTGTAAGCAATGAGGGAGTTTATTGACTCACTAAGTGAGAAGCACAGTGGCAGGGCTAGCTGCAAGTGTCCACTGACCACTTTCTCTGCACCTTGCTTTATTTGCTTCCCTGTTGTCTTGATTATCAGATAAACTGTCTTCTCATGGTCAGAAGACTGCCATAGCAGTTCCAGACGTTGTATCCTCTGGGCTTTAAATCCCCTGGAAAGAGCAAGCTTCTCTTTTCCAAAAGTCAATAAAAATCGCAAACCACTTCATTCCATTTTGTTGCCCTTTAATTGGGATACATATCTGTCTCTGGATGAATAACAGATACACTGCTTGGCTTCGCCCAGGGTGCCATCAGCAAGTGGGTCTCAGCCAACCTACAAAGGCAGAGAGATGAAAGTGTGTACCTTAAATGGATCCTTAAGTAAAGTGAATGGAGCCTGAGTGGCTAAAGAACAGTGTTTGTTCATGAGAGCAAGACTGAGTGAAAGAAGTAGAAGGATTTGGAGAGGAAAGAGAAGGATGATGGAAAACAGGAAATGAGGAGAAAGGAAAGTATGTACAGACATGATCTGTACTTAGATATATGTTTAGAATTTCTAAGTAGGTATTTTTTTATATGGAAGAACCTATAACTATACATAAAAAACTGTACTTTCTGTATTTTATATAAAAAAGCTTATAGTAACAAAATGCTTAAAAAGTAGGACAGTGAGAATAAAAAGTAAGAATAAGAATAAATTATTTTTAAGATTCATCATTATCATCAAAAAGATGCTCCTATTCAAATTATATTTCCAACATGCTCAATGATATATAGAAATAATTAGGGTTTCCAGGCAGGAATTCCTGCCCTTTCTCAGGAATTGTTTTCACTTTCCCATTCCCGAATCCCGAGGGATAAACTGTTTTTAATTCTCCACGATGAATCGTTTCCACAAAGTGACGGCCGATACTATCAACCACCTGGATTCAAGGAGCCGATTTTCCTGATTTCCTGATCAACTTTTATTGGGATTTGGGAACAGAAAAGTGAAAAAAATTCCCGAGAAAGGGTGGGAATTCCCGCCCAGAAACCCTAGCAATAAATAAGAAAAAATGTCTAATAGATACATCGTGAGTAGTACGTTTATTTCCCATTGTAGGTATTATTGGGTTCAAGGAGCTGATTTTTCCAATTTCCCGACCAACTTTTCTCATGATTCAGGAACAGGAAAGAAAAAAAAAAAAAAAAGTCCTGAGAATAGGTGGGAATTCCTGCCTGGAAACCCTATAAATAATACTAGTAATTCTTGTCCCAGAGCTGTGACCTTATCTTTAAACTGGCAACATTTGTAGTCTATGTGTTAGTACTGAATAATTCTTTTTTTCCCAATCAGGCATTAGATGACTGAGCTATGTTTGAAAGAACACATCAGCTCATGCAAGAAATTTTGCTACCTATATGTGCACTAAAAATTTGAGATTTAATTAACCCTAGCTTTTTAACTGTATGCTGACCATAACCTTGGCTTCATATGTTAATCACCCTACCAGGTTGTAGTACTTTTGATTAGCCAAATTACCCTCCAGGGGATTCCAAGGAAAGTAGACCAACAGTTTCGTAAATAAAGGAGACAGGTAACAAGGCGGGGACCAGGCAGTGGTAAATACATGAAGTGAAAGACAAGAGAAAGTCAGCTCGATAGGGCACCCATAAGATGAGCTAGAAAGCATTGTTTTTGGCACAATTATCTAGAACATTTTTCTCTTTATAATATTGTCCTTGAACCTACTGTGAGTGTCCCCTAATATGCTTGGGAAAGCTTGTCATCTTTATGTTTGGACTCTGAAATAAAAGAATATCAGGCTGCTGTTTTTGGAGTTGGTGTCCAGATTACAGTGAATATTGGAAGTAAGATCAGCAACCCAATTCTTTTAATCACCCTCCAGATAAACACATCGAATCCAGAGTCTGGTGCGTCTCTGAGGCTTTACCTTCTCCTGGGCTGACCTCCAGAAACATACAGCACATCCCTGCAGGCTGGATGCATTCCCCCCAGGTCTTTCAGGCAGAACCACTAGAATTTCCATGGAAACCTTGCATATGCTCCTGTGTGCACGTCCCCACCTGGCATTCGTCCTTCCACTGACCAAGCCAAAGGAGGCACCTTGTGCTATGGCCACAGGCAGCGTGGCTTGCTTCATTAACACCACATCCTGCTAGCAAGATTACAGGGAAACGAGTGTTGGTTTCCTTTAGGGAAAGTGATTTGCTGCTAGGTCCTTGCCAAAGGTCACACTGACAGTGTTTGAGACAAGCTGAGTCATACCCGCCACATCACTGCTCTGTGTTTTGTGGCCAGAGTTCCTTTTTGTAAATAAAATCTAATATAGCAGAGACCTACTTACCTCGGGAGAGGGTGATGCTATTTGCCCAAGGTAGGAAATTGGCAGTATATTATCAGAGGGTATTTTCTGAGCAAATATTTAATCAGAACCTCTCCTATTTGTCTTTTTCAGCCTGAGGATGTTCTGAGTGCAATGCATTCCACTCTTATGTTCATGGTTTACCCAGAGCTTTGCCACAAGCTGTTGTGTATGCAAAAGGAAGTTTAGTGTTTCTAATTACATTGTGGGCCTACTCTACTATTTGATGCTCGTCTGTATTGCCAAATAAATGTTATTAACATTTCCTATTGCCAGATATCAAGGTCCTATGAATTCACATTTTGTTAAGCTTTTCACGGGGTATCATGGATGTCGTATAAATATAGTCACTCAGTCTTACACATTCTTGCTTTCCCATGCACATCTCTGAACCCAACCTGTTTGTGACTTTATACTTTTCAGTAGCCTGAGCATTTGTTTTAGACCAATACCAGGAATGTTGTCACATTGCTGAAAGGTTTTTAGTTAACTCAGGTGACATATGAGTGGCATTGAGCAAAAATATTAGTGACATGTTTTAATGTTCTTCTTCCCTGCAGAGGTCACATGAAAGTGAGAATTTTCTTTTCCTCTTTTTCTGCATTGTGTTCTTAGTCTACTTCTTAATCTGAGTTGAAGAAGTGCATTATCTGGACGTTTTTCTCTCAGTTTTCTTAATCAAACAGTGGGGAGAATGCCTCATGCATAGTGATGGGGTCAAGCTCACATAATTGACTCTGGTCATTTAAATGACATTCTTTGGAATGTTGAAGTGGTATTCCAATGTGCAATCTGAATAGGGGATAGTGCCGTTGTTTCCTAAGTTTTGTCCACTGTATCACGTGAGGAGACCACAATGTAACTACGAAAGGAATGGCTGTGAGAACTTGAGGGTGAATAACATGAACTAATCCAGTTAACCTCTCACCCATGGACATGGTGAGAACGTGAGCATCCACTAAGGCATGGAGAGGAGAAACTGCTCGACCAGTTTCCAAGGACATCATTTTATGGGGCAAATGTATGACTATTTTGTCAGAAACTCAGGTATTTGAACTCCATTACTGCTTCTTCCACCTGTGTGAAATTGTCCAAGTTCTCTGAGCATCTTCATTGTTTTCTTGGGAGAAATAAGTGAAGAGAGGTCTATAAAAAGGGGTCTGAATGATCATAGCTGTTCAATATATGACTCGTCTTCCACTACGCTATGATCTTGTTAGGGCAAAAGTTATGTCTTTACCCCTGGTATCCCCCAAGCTTAGGACATTTCCCAAGACAGAAGACTTTCCATAAATGTTTATTCAATGAATGAATGTTAAAATTGATGAATTAGAGACAGTCACCCCAGAGATTCAAATTAAAAACTGAAGCAAGCCAATAAAAATATTCCAAGGACCTGGATCCCCTTGTTTGGTCCAGTTGTGATAATGAAGATAAAACTAACACCTGAGCAACTTGTTGAATAATTGACAGTGATGCTCTGAAAACTCCTATTAGAGATGCTAAGCAGTGTGATGTATGACATTAATCTTTGTTTTAGAAGAAATGTAGGTTGCTTAAAATTAAATTAACTCTGCTAATGAATAAAAAGCCAAAATATAGAATTGTCCCTTTTTTTAGTATATCCCATTATAACGTCCAAGGGTTTCACTACTATTTGTCTCATGAGCCAATGTTTCTGCAAGAAATATCCACAAACACTGAAAATTAAACATTTGCCTACTCAGCTTTTAGCCTTTCTAAAGATACCAATTCCCACTTTGAGAGAGGTATGTTAAAAAGGACTTTCTCAACTTTTATTTTTAAGTGAGTATTTTTTTGTACTTGTGGATTTGCACTTGTGGAGCTTCTGAAAATGATTTAAGACTTACAAATGTACTCTGATGGTGTTAATTTGAAACTGTGTTTCTCTTCCTCTTCTGCCTTTTCTTCCACCTGTTCCCCCCTTTCATTTAACTCAAAATACCTTTACAGCATTTAATAGAAAAAAAAAAAAAAAGAACGTTAGTTTCATTCTACTATTTGACTAAGTGGGGTCTGCAGATGCAAAAGAAATGGGAAGGATATATCTCTATCTTATGTCCAACACACATATGTGTCTCTTGGCTGTGATTATCAATAGCCACAGAAAATGTTCCATCAGATCAGCTACTATATAATTCAAAATATAACCCAAATTCATTTGGTATCCTAATTAATTGAACTTTGATGTGACAAATAAAACGATAAAAACCTATGCATTTTGCTTTTTTTTTTTCTTTTTTTAGTTGACATCCCATAGCAAATCCTGGAGATGCCTAATACATCATCTGACTTATTTCCTGGTAAATAAATCACAATAAATGAATCCAGACATCTGAGAAATTTACAGAAATGATTAAGATCTAAATCAGCAATTCTCATTCTAGCTAGATTTCTATTTCACAGAATGTCTTAAATTTCCCCAGAGCAAGAAAGAGTTAGGATCCAGACAAATCTCATGTGCAAGTAGTAGAATTTATTGGCAGACTTTCCTCGTCTCTCCAGCTAGTTTCTTAACTCCTTAAGGGAGAGATCAAAATCCTATTCATATCTTCAAGCACCCAGCATAGTACTCTGACTCTGGAGTTTGATGCTTAACAAACGTAAATGAAAATCCGCAGTCCTATTTTCTATCATTCATTAGATCTTGAACCTATCTCGCCTTACTTCCAAGAGAAATTTGGCAGAGGCGTCTGGGCATGCCCCACTGATAATACTCTTGAGAGGGACTTATCCTCCAGATTTCTACCTCCCTAAGCCCTCAAATTTTACCAGTTACATTGTGGCAGCCAGGATGAGTCATGACTCATAGCAATTTGACTGGGATTCAAGTTGAGTGTACACATTGCCAAACAAAATACAGTCAGACGTCCAGATGTGTTAGCTGCATGTTTGACCTTCCCTGTTTTTGTCATGATTTTTCTTTTCACGTAGACAAAAGTTTCAAAGTTTTGGATTGGTATATTCAAAGTCCAAAGCCATGTGTACCTCAATTTCCCTATCTTCTCCCTGCCGCCCCCCCCCCGAAAAAAAAAAAAAAACCCTTCTTTTCATTCTTGGGATCTGCAGAAAAATCCTATTTGCAAATGGATATGAAATGCTGCTGTAGGGAGAAAAGACTCAGAGTCCAGATTCTATTATCCACGTTTTCCCCACAGCTATATATTTTGTAGTGTATGAAGGAATATTATTTACTATGAAAAAGCAATGAGCCCAGGCACAACCACAGATCCCACTTCTCTAAACCTTACTGTCTTTCCTCTTTTGGTTACTAATTATAAAATATTTCCAGTTGTCATTCTTGCCAGAAGAAATACCATCAACTCTGCCAAGTTTTTGTTTGTTTTTCTCTATTATTTCTTGATCTGCCCTAGTTTATAAAGCCCATTATGCATAGTGGTTTGAAGGTGAGCTCAGGAAAAATTAGAAACCAGTGTACAAAATACTTTTCCATTTCATTTTTTTTTTTTCCAACTGAAATAGAGCAGCAAGTAAATGCAATCAGTATATGGGAAACCAATTCCTTTTGAACGTAGGACAGTCAAGTTGAGGGAAATTACAAAAGAGAATTAGAGAGGGTGCTGAAAAAGAGAAAAGAGGGTCAAGGCAGTGAAGGAGGGTGAATGATGGAGATGATGCCCCTAGACGAAAACGCATAACCAGGAAAGAAGAATCTTAAGAAA
Source organism: Rhinolophus hipposideros (assembly GCF_964194185.1). NCBI lineage: Eukaryota > Metazoa > Chordata > Mammalia > Chiroptera > Rhinolophidae > Rhinolophus > Rhinolophus hipposideros. The sequence goes on along the minus strand of NC_138048.1, from coordinate 43,371,159 downwards.
GGAACATAGAAACCAAGGAAAGCTAAAAGAACACACTGAAAAAAAGTGAAATAGTTGGAGGGGGAAAAAGCTGTGATGAATAATTAACAACTATAAAAGGAAGAGAAGTAGAAAAAGGAAACTAAACAGAATATCCCCAAAGATGGTATGGTATGTCTTGATATTTTTTTGAAAAAAATAAACACAAAACAGATGAGGTCTTATTTTGTTATTGTAAAAACTTCACTATATGATGATATTTCACAACTGACTTTAGTTATGGAAATGAGTTTATCACCATCTTGTTCCCTATAACAGAGACCATTCTGTGATTCCAAGTGGGAAAGAGATAACAGTGGATAGGACAGAGGACACAATGGGAGCACATCAGGCGTCGCCAGAAGGCCCTGGAAAATAATGGACACTGAATTGCTGCAGACAGGGATTTCTTTTTCTAACTGTCTCCCTTCAAAACCCCAAATCTCAGCATCCTCCCATCTCTGCTATTTGATTTGCCCCCCCTCAAATGAGCAAAAACCAGTCAGTTCTTTGCTGTGCAAGATTAGGAATGGAGTTTCCAAATGAAAATAATAAAACTTTTCATGTGTAAAATGATTATTTTTGTAAAACTTCCAAGTATTTATGGCCCCAGTTGAATTTTCTTCTTTGAGTGTATATGTCACTATCTCTATGTCTACAGTAGTCTGTAACTGCTGAAAACAACTTCATTTCTTTAACTGGCTCCTAACTTCTCCCGTTCTGTAGTTTTAAAGTTGAATGGAGAATATTTACTGTCTTCTTCCCAGCCCCTCCTTCACAATTTAACATTTTCATTTGGTGTTTTTAAATCTCTCTTGGCCAGAAACGTGTTCACAACTGTAATTATAATTATGGTTAGTGTTAAATCAATCCCTAAAATGTTTTCAAAGTTATTTACATTTTAATTGACATAAAATGCTTAAATACCAAGGATATATATTTAGATTTGTTTTTTTCCAAAATGATTTAATACAAATAAATTTTTCAAGGTTCCAGACAAAAACCTCACCCTGGAAGATTTCTCAAAGATTGGATTAGTTTAAGACAAGAATGTGATACTTTGGTATAACTTTGGAGAAGGCCTCAGAGCCCACAGATAATTTTCATGAGTGAGAAGCAGTGATGTCTTTGGTCCTCTGGGGTATAGGAGTGATAGGTCTTCTATTAAAACTGCAAAAGTTTCAGTGGGTAAAGATTACAACCTTTGTGTGCCTTTCTCCAATCAAGTGGCTTAGTTATGTCTCATTTTTGCACATCAGTGGACAATGCTGAGTGATTCAATTGTTCTTTCTAAATGGGAAGTTTGTCTTCCCCCATTCACATGAAAATAATTTCGTTATTTGTTATTTTTATGCCTAGCAGTCTGACCCTGTAAGGCAATAGGAGAAGTCTTAGCCCCAAACTTGTATCCATATAGTTCCTGAGTGCAAAGGTCTTTTTTTCCCCGAATCATAACTTGGTGGTAAGGAAGGCATATGGCCCCTTGTTCCAGAGTTGTATTTCTACAGTTCCTTAGTCAATAGACCTTTATTCCAAATTATACTTTATATTACCTGGAACCCAATGACTTAAGTCATCCCAAAATGTAGGGAACTATTGCACAGCATCAAAGCCAAAGCAGTTTGGGCATACTCTAAAGATGGGTTGGGTAAACTTGACTAATGTCTATTATGCTTGCAAAGTCTGAAGGCAGACTGTGATTTATTTTCCTTTAACGTTTAATATATCAAGCCTAATATCCTGAATACACATTCCTTTAAAATAAAAACATAATTCAAGAGAACACTTGATTCACAATGGTTTTGATGAAAGAGGTAAAAGAATTACCTCTTTCATCAAAAAGAGTATAGTGATTAAAGTAAAATGGCTTTTGTTCTTCAAGTTCCATGGTAAATTAATAATTGTTATTAATCTTCAACTTTCTTCCACATCATAATATCTCCCACGTGGTATAGCTTTGCCTGTTGTTGGAATATCATCAGAGTTGAAAAATGTAGACTTTCCTTGCTGTTTATTTCCATATAAATTGCCAGAAATGCAAGTTACAATTAGAATATATGCAGAGGATAAGCTGTATCTCTGAGAAAAAATGCTTTCGTCATGACCCATGCCCAGAGGAGGTACAATGGGACACTTTCCCAAAGCTGTTGTTAAACACAATCAAATGAGAAGGCAGCTCACTCTACCTTTAGTTTTTGTCTATTTATAAATGGGCAACAGAGACCTGACCAACCACTAATCATTTACTGCTGCTTTGCTGTTATTGATTTGACCGTGAGAATTGCTTTTGTAATTTTTGATAAGTTTTAAAAACAAAAATAATTTTTAAAAGTTATTTTGGCTTCTCCAGTTGGAAAGTAAGTCAGGAAGTTAGTCTTTCTTCTGAGTCTCTACAGTTTATATTGTCTCTTATGTATCTTTTCACTGTAGAGTTGTTTGTTTCAAAGTCTTTCAAACCCACTAGGTGGAACTTAAGGGCTGAGAGGGCTTATGGAGGAGAGAGTATCTCCTCCATAACTCCCACGGAGGCCATAGTTCAGTACATACCCAGTTATCTGTGATACTAGGAGTGAGTGCAGGCACGGCAGGAGCGGAGCGAGAGACTGTGAATTTCCTTTGGTTAAATTTGAGGTTGAGATTTGCTGAGGTAAAGTGACAGGTTTTAAGAGTGTGTTAAATTATAGATGCCTCATTTATTCATTTATTCATTTATCATTTGCTCATTCATTTATTCAATGCATATTTACAAAACTCCCATACAACTTTCTAAATCATGGGAGTATACAGGAATGAATGAGAGGGACATGGTCCTTATACTCATGTAGGCTGTTTGTAGTGGACATGACAGAAAAGTAAAAACCTACAAAAAATTACTAACGAAGAATAATAAATATTGAAATGTGATACATATGATATAGTCCTGGTCATATAGAACTATAAAGAGAGTTCCTAGGTGTCTACTTCAGACCAGGGCGTCGGGAAAGACATCTCTGAAAAGATAACATTTAGACTAAACTCTGAAAAACCAAGGAGCCAGCTGTATAAAGATCAGAAAAACATTCTTGAGAAAATAAATGAAAACCACATATTTACCTACCACTTAGTAATTATCATAATTAACATTTTGATAAATATATCCTGTATTTATATGTGTGAGTTTCTGTGTTTCTACATAAATGCATGTTTATATAAATGGGTTTTACTATAGAGTATATTTACTTTATTCAGCAGTATATTGTGAATATTTTACCAGGAAAATAAATGTACCACTACATTTATTTCTACCATCTATATTTTAAGGACAGAATATAATTCAATTAAATTCAAGTAATATTATTTAATCAGCTTCCCCTATTGTTTCCACATTTGTCTTGACTCCAATGTTTTGATACCTTGATTTTCATTTTTGCACAATGACGGACTCTGAAAAGGGATCATGTATAATGAAATAATGAAAAGTGCATTCTCTGCAGCCAACCCTCCTGAGTTTTGACCTTGCTCTGTCGATTATTAGCTGTATAACCTTAGGCGAGTTGCTTAACCTATCATTTTTTTCATCTCTAAAATGGTCATAATAATAATACCTACTTGACAGTGTTTCCAGTGGAATGTTTAATTGAGATTATACTCATACTGGGTACAGAGGAATGTTTGGCACTACCTGAGAATCTCACTAAATGTGAGCAACCATTTCAGGTTCTAGAGAACTTGGTTGAGAATGAAATACACAGTGCCAACCACAATTGTAAGTTACTATTGTAATTGTGATAGAAGTTTGTGATTTCTTTTTTAAAATTTATGAGACAGTTTAGATCAAGTCAAATTGCATGGATTACAGTTCACAGTACCCCCCCAGGAACTGACTCAAGAGTACACAAATTTTCATGACCTATGAAGTTTGTGGTTGAGTTTACTGGGAAGGTCAGAAAAGTTGCAAACTTGATTCCGGGCCCAATATTTGTACATTGATAAATTACTTATTATTTACTCACTGAGGTCTCAATGCTAAGCAAGAATGAAATATTTCAGTTTTTAGCTTTAGGTTTTACCGTAAGCAACTATTATTGGGTGAAAAGGTCTGCAGAGAGGCCAGTGAGTTCAAGTAATGAGAAAAGCACACAAACATGAAATGTGATTGGGATAAAAACATTGAAGCTGTTGTGACCTTCATGACTTTAGGTCATCACATTGCCCCGGCCTGAGCATTCTTAACCTAAGGTTCCCGTAATTGGCTTCATGGAGTCTGTCATCCATCGGAAATCATTGATATTTTGTAATCAGAAGGTCACTTGATGAGCATAGAATTAAAGTAAAAGTAGTTAGTAAGAATATCAAAATGGCTCCCTGTCACAAGCTATGGTGATAGTCTGATGCATCCATCAAATTTAGGTTTTATTGTTGTTGTTTTTTTAACTCGGTCTAAGGAACGCTTATAAAGGTCTGTAATATTCTTAAAACCCCTGATCCTAAACCGAAGCTTTGCATGTGTGCATATTTGGAGTTTTTCTATGTAGAAGTTAAATAGTCTTAGTCATATTTTCAAGTATTTGAGAACCAAAGCTGGTTATGGACCATTCATCTACTCTGCTGGACTGCTCAGGAAGCTGGGACCAGCCTCCTGTGAACCTTGATTTTGGGGTTGCCCTTCAGTTGGCATTCCAGAAGCTTGTACCCCTGACTTCTACTGCAAATAAAGAGTTGTTAGGTTCCTGTACTGTCTCTGAGTCTCACTCTTGAAATTCAGTCACTCAGAGACTATTTTTCCACACATTTGTGGCCAGAACTCACTAACTGCATGTCTCTTCTTTTCCTTTCCTTTCCTTTCCTTTCCTTTCCTTTCCTTTCCTTTCCTTTCCTTTCCTTTCCTTTCCTTTCCTTTCCTTTCCTTTCCTTTCCTTTCCTTTCCTTTCCTTTCCTTTCCTTTCCTTTCCTTTTCTGTATTTTCTTTATTTTGTTTGTTTTTATTACACTTTTGACCACAATGCAGAGCCCACTTAGGTTAAGATCGTATATTCTTAGATATTTTGGCAACATGTAATAATAATCTGGTCAAGAGTAATTTTATTTCTTGCTCAGTAAACCAGTCCACCCCTGCCCCAACCCCACCATTCCCCTGGCTGAGTTAATGTACTCCTCATGTGGGCTACCAGCATATCTCATACTTCTTTGTGACATATCTTGTTTGAGATTTCTTAGTCTCTCCATAATACTGTGAGCTCCTTACGAAGGTTTATGTCTTTTTAGGTCTCCATCACTTGCACCTAAATTCATGCCTGAATAACTGTGTATTATCACCATTGCCTTATAAGACTATTACTCTAAGGGTGTCCTTGAAAATATTGTATGAAATTGTGTATTATGTATCTTCCTCTTTACTAAAGTAAACTAAAGAAATTGTCTTTTTAGCCAAAGTGACTTATATAAACAATTGTGTATCTTTTCACTTTTGAGCTGATTGCCCAGAGCCGTATTTATAACCCTGTCATTAGTGGGCATATATTTTGTGTACACATTTTGTGTACACAACATATACAGAGGGTGCCAAAAATAGGAAATGCATTTTAAGAAAGGAAAAAACTGATTTAAAATTGTAATATTCAATATATACCGATAACAAAAGATGAATACAAGTCATATGTACATACTAACTTCAACATTTATTTTATCTTTCTTATTGTCATTTTCTCTTTTCCTTGATTTCTTTGCTCTTTTAATAAAGATTACTTGCATGCATAGTTAAGTGATCTTAAATCAGTTTGGTTTAACATATATATACATATATATGTATATATATACACATATGTATACACATGTATGTATATACACACACATATATGTATATATGTGTATATATACATATATATTTATTTACACACACACATATATACATACATGTGTGTAGTCATGTAGTAATTACTATTTCCAACCATTTCTCCACAGATAACAATCTTATGGATATCTGACAAAATAAAGTTCCCACTAAATAGATATATCTATCTATCTAGATATATATAGATAGATATATCTATCTATATATATATCTTTTTTTAAAGTTGGTCGCACTCTCACATTACATTCTACATTTTCACTCAATTGGTAGGTTGATCTGAGCTTCTAGTTCTTCCTTTCCCCACTACAACTCAACTTGTTTTTATCCAAGTGCTAATTTTGACAAAATTGTTATGCAAATAGTACCTCCAAAATAGAAATAAAATGTGAAATGGCATTCTATATTGCCAGAATATATAGTACTATACATCCATTAATAAAAATCCTGTGGTCCTTGAACCAGCAGAGACTCAGCCCCACCTAGATTTACTGAATGAAAATCTGCAGTTTCAAAAATACTCAGGATATTTGTGTGCACGTAAAAATTTGAAAAGTACTGATTTGCATGATCGTATGATAAAAAATTCCATTTAAATATTGAAAATACAAACTTTATAATTGATGTGGGGTGGAATTTTAGTGTAATGTAAAAATACAAAAATAACTTGGATTTAGAATTGTATTTGAGTCCTGACTCTGCTTTCTATTTTCATTTATAGGAGACTCAATTAGTATTTGCCTCCTACTCTTCATCAGTCACTTGTGAGGGTAATGGAGTTACAAAGATGAGTAAGACAAAGCCTCTAGTCTCAGGCAGCTAACTCTGCAATCTTGAGTAAATCTGTGAAAAGATGATGGATTGAACACACATCCAAATTTGCTCTCTCCCAAACTCTACTAAACCTACTGTAAAGGGATTTCTTTTTTCCTCTAAAGACAAACATACAAAGAGAGGTGGGGAGAACAAGATGGGGAGCACAACAAAAGCAATTTGGGGAGCTGTTAAGCAGGTGGATGAGTGAAACTGATTTAGCAGACATGAAAACACTGATGCCTAAGCCAATAAGGAGGCCTGAAAACCAAAGCAAATTTTTCTGCCAAATCCCCAAACCATTTAGGAACTGGCAGTACCATACACCACTGTAAATAGGGAAGGTAGAGGGGCAAGTAAAATAAACAAAATTTTTTGAATGATATTTAAAAGTGAGTTAAATCCCTAGATTCCCTCTTTTCTCCATGCCCCTGACTGACTCTCATTAAGTAAACCAAGCAAAATAATTTAGGTTCATTCTCTGGAGAAAGTAAAACAAAGTCTCTGTGTTGGGGGATACCAGCTACAGTTGAGGGTTGGGTACATGGTATATTCATTTTAAATACTAAGGCCCCAATCCCAACCCTACTCTTCCACTGAGATTCCAGAATATTGGCAGCCAGTTTTCACCTTCCATGCAGAATATTGTGTGACCGTCCTGGGGAATATATCTAATTCAAAAGGAAAGATGTAATGAATGAATGAATGAATGAATGAATGAATGAATGAATGAATGAATAAATAAATAAGCAAACAAACGGACAGACAAGCATCATCTAAAAAAATATCTATGAGTCCATACTGGCGAAAATAAGTGATTGATTAAATAAATAAATGTGGGAAGAAACTAGTCTCTCAGGCAGAAGAATTCCAAATAATCTATGTGGATACTGTGCTTTCCAGGAGGTGGAACATGATTCCGTACTCCTTAAGTGTGATCTACTGATGGTGTCTTCCTTCCTCAGAGGACAACATGGAAAGAAAGAAAAACAAAAAGACTATGGTAGAGAAACCTGCCAAATGCTGCCTCAGCCAGGTGATCAAGGCCAGTGTCAACAGTGACAAGACATGTTGGTAGCATGTACTCTTCTTAATGTGAAGTAATAAAAATTGCCCTGTACTCCTGTGGTTTCCTCCCAAAAACTCATAGCTCCAATCTAATTGTGATAAAAAACATCAGACAAGTTCCAATAAAGGGACATGCTACAAAATACCTCAATACTAGTATCAAGAGTCATCTAAAACAAGGCAATTCTGAGAATATGTCACAGCCAAGAAATGCCGAAAGAGACATGCCAACAAATGTGGTATCCTAAATGTGATCCTTTAAGAGAAAAAGGACATTGAGCAAAAACTAAGAAAATAGGAATAATGCATATACATTAGTTAATAAGAATAATGTATTAATTAGTCTATTAATTATTGTGACAAGTGTACCATACTAATGTAATATGTGAGGGGTTAATTGGCATGGAGTTTATGGGAAGTCTGTACTGACTTTGCAATTGTTCTGTAATCTAAAATCATTCTAAAAAATAAAATTTATTTTAAAAATAATAAATATTTCAGGTGAGCGTTGGGGAGTGAGGGGCGGTATACTATTCCTCTAAGAAACAGCATAGCCTGATCATCTTATGGTAAAAACTCCCAAAGAGTCCCACCCACACAATCAGAATTTCCAATCACCATTTTTTGTCATTATATGAGTTGCATTTATTTTAACTTGACAGTATTTTAGATATCTCCTTTCCATGTTAGTCAATGTTCATTTAATGTTTTGATTATCTCTTGTGCCTAAAAAGATTACCCAAGTCTTAGTAGCTTAAAACAAAAACCATTTTGTTATGTCTCAAGATCCAGGAATTTAAATAGGGCTTGACTACTTGATTCTTCTGTTCCACATGTTGTTGACTGAGGTTGTTCCATGTGATTCAGCTTACAATCGGTCTGCAGGGTGCAGGTGGCACCTAAACTAGCACGTTGTCTGGCACCTTGACTGGAAGGCTGGGTCTAGCTAGACTTCTTAGCCAGAGTACCAATAGGTGGACTCGCCGGCATGGAAGACTCATGGTAGTCCAACTTTTGACACGGCACCTAGAGAGTCTTCCAACTCGTTTCCATCTTACTCCCTATTTTAAGTATTAATAGGATATGAAGATTACCAGATACCTAAGGAATGCCTCTAACACCAAAGATAGAAACAAACAAACAAAAAGAAAGAAAGAAAAAGGCAACTTGAAGAAAAGAAAGAGGATTTGAATAGGAGACAACTTTTAAATATTATTAATAGTCTTAGACAAAAGAAGATATTGTACCCATATACAAGAGGTCTTGGAAATTTAAAGCATGACGGTAGGAATGATAGACTCACTAGGGATATTGATATGAAACACTGAGAAAATCTCCCAGAAAGAGGAGGCAAAAGACAAAAAGATAGAAAATAGAAGGGAAAAAACAAACAAAAAGATTGCCTTATAGAACTAGTCCAGGAGACCTACCACCTGAATAATAGTAATTATAGAAAAAGTAAGTGGAGAAAAAGGAAGGGAGGAAATCATCGATGACAGAGTTCAATGAAAATTTCTTGAACTGAAGCACATGAGTTTCCAGTTCAAAACACTTGAAAGCACAATGGAAGAAAGTAGACCCAAGCCGAGGCACTTTACCTTGAACCTTCAGAACATTGGGACAAAGAGAAGAATCAGTAAACATTCAAGTGGGAAAAAGAATGGGGGGAAAGCAAATCGCTGTGAAAGGATCAGTTATCAAAGTGACTGTGGATTTCTCAGTAGCAAAACTGGGATTTAGGATTCAATGGGAAATATCTTCAGACTTCTAGAGGACAATAATTTCCAATCTAGAGTTCTCTACTGAACAAAGTTGGTTTTTTTTACCCTCATATTTGATTGATAGAAAATGTAAGCAATAAAAAATACATGTCACACATCTTAATCAAGAAGTTACTGGAGGACGTGTTCCATGAAAATAACTAAATAAACAGGAAAAAAAAGATATAGAATAGAGAAAATAGGATACTGAACTTAGGACAGAGGCAAACAGAGGCAATAGGTATAAAAAGCAAACTTTAGGATGGACTAGATGCTGTTCCTTCAGCCACCACTTACTAAGTTCCTTGAGCTATGTAGTTGACTTGTCTGTAACTCATTTTCCTCTTCTGTACAGAGAGGATAATCAGAGTGCTTACCTGTCACATAGATTATTGTGAGAATTAAATCTAATAACACACATAAATATACATATTTGAGCAGTGCCTGACACAAAATAGGTGCTCAACAAACACTGGCCTTTATCATTTATTATTAAGACCCCTTCTATCTTTGCTCTCTATTCAGTCTCTATTATAAGTAACATACATGTATTAGCTTATTTTAAGAAAAAAATAAGTCCCCACATTGTTTCCATGTTATCAGTTCATAAAGTCTGAGCTAGACTAATGATTCAATTTAAAGTGTTTCCAAAAACCTTCAGGACCTACAAATAGTTTTAAAGAGATGAATAATAAGCAAAGCAATTCCTTCCACTTCATAAAATACTATTGAAAACCATCTACATTTGCAAGTTATCTTAGATACTAAAAACAGTGATACTCAGCTGTTAACCCAGTGGCATAAAATAAAGGAAAACATAATAAAATGTAGGGACTCTGCACCCTGCTGACAAAACAACTAAACCAAATAGACAAAGAATGCCAAATTTCTTACTTTATGACCCACACAGAGGAATGATCCAAAGTATAGGCGGACCATTGGAACCTGAAATCTACCTAAGGGATTCACTTTCAGTATTTTCATTGTGTGACTCATTTGGTCGGTATCATGAGATTATAAATGTTGAGAGTGTTGCTGTTAGTGTTTTATGAAAGCAGAGTTCCTATTTCTTTTAAATATGTGAGTATAAAAAGTGGTACTACTGCTTTCTTAAGTGTCTTATTTTATTACATCTCAGGGTTTTATTATACCCAGGGATCTCTGGTTTTCTAATAGCATTCCTTAAGGCACTGGACAAAAATGCATTTCTTGAATACATGTATTTTGTGAAATAAGGGATAATATAATGAGCAGGCTCACACCCAAATAAGAAGAAAAACTCCCCTTCTAACTTCTTCCTGTCATCCTATGCACTGTCCAAGAAGTCTCTGAGTACTACGCCCAGCCCATGTTTCCAAAAGGTAACCAGCACAGAAGACGTGGTAATGCATATGAAAGACAAAAGACACCAGACAATTACCGAAATGCAATTTCACATTATTGCAATAAGAAGACTGAAGGGAGCCTGTATTTTATAGGGGCAGAGTGTCATCTGAGTCTTATGGAAGTCATGAAGAAGAATAGGGATGAGTCCTACCTCATTTTGTGACAGCACGTGGGTCCTTTGTGGTTAGCCATTTCCTGGAACACAAAGGGAGAGGGTTTCTGGGAACACAGGACTTAGATAAAGTTCAACATTTTCAACGTGGTCTTCTATTATTTCCTTTCTTCCCATTTAAAAGGTCAGCTCAGCAAATTATACCTCAATCAATGTTTTCCCCAGAGTGGACATTCCTGGGACTTTCCTTGTTGCTCCTTGTATCTTGCAATCATTGACCCACTAGAATTCAGAAAAAATATGTCTCATATCCCATCCTTCCTTATTTCATTTTGTGATTAGTAAGTATAATAATAGCCAGAGGAAGAATAATAGTAACAACAACGACAATATCAACAATAATTTGTAACAATTATCAAATGTTTTCCATATGCCAGGTATGACTCTAAGCTCTTTGAGCATAATAATTTCTTAAGTCTAAAACAATCCAAGGGAGATACTGGGATTTAGAGAGGTGAACTAATTTGCCTAAATTATAGCTGATGTTTTATGGAGATTGTTAACTCCCTCAGGCTATTTTTGCTGATTATACTACCCTAACATCAGAATCCCACACCACACAGAATGAATGTCTGTTGGGGACACAGCCCAGCATTTGCTAGGGACAGCCTAGGAATCATGTACACATCCTGAGAGTGACATGAAGAAGAGTAGGTGCTGGCTTAGGGAAATGACTCCCTGACCTAAGTTTAATTTTATTGAGCAGGTTGAGTTAACGTCAGAGTCTGGCCTCATACACGGTGTACTGCACAGGCGTTAATGTGGGTTGTCCCAGAATTTCTGTTTTATGGGAACACCTTCCAGAGCCACTAGGTAAATCGGTAAGAGGGAAATTATATGATTCAATGATCAACATGCACTACTTGTCTAATACAATCATTTCTAAAAGTAGGGTTCAAAGTTATATACATTATATAAGCATATAAATATATCAATTGTAAGCTCAATATGATTCTAATTAAATCTAAGTGTGACTGTGTAACTTTTCATATGAATCACCAGAGACAAGCACTGTTAATATTCTGATTTTATTTCATCTATACGTTTCTATATTTTCTGAATATTCGGTGCAGAACAGATTTTATTTTATAATTGTAAAACACACAGTGAAAATATTTCTAAATGTCTAGACTTCTCTTCCCTACATCACTTACTGATCCTTCAAGTTTACTGTTTTACAGGGGTTTGCGAGGTAGGGTTAAACTTGAGATGAAGACAGAGAAAGCATGATTTAACATTTCTGAATATAAATACTCTTATTTCTCTTTTCCATGTCTTCTACTTAAAAACAAGTCATTTTGACTATGTGTTCTAGAATTTCCTTTGGCTTTTTATATAAGATCCTTTATCTGATTCTCTAATGCTCTGCAGCATCTCTTTTTCACTTTCCACTTTTTCAGTTTCTCACTCTCTCACACTGAGGCTGTGTTGCTTCTTTCTCTCTGCCTCACACTCTCTCTTATGTTTCTCTTATTTATTATTTGCTGTAGGTAATATTTCTGTTTACCTTCATCTGCCTGAATACATTTTTTTTAAAGAAGCATCTCAATACTGGAATTTCAGACTCTTGACTCACTGGTACTTAGAAAAATATTTCAGAATTTCTCCTCAGAGCCACAGAATTATCAGGGATATGTATATAACACTGAAACTCAAATTTAAAATGTCAGAGTCTAAAGTCACGGCCTCTATTTAGGTAATGGTTGATTAAAAAGTTTAAAAAAAAAAGAGAAAGAAAAAAACTTGAATCAATTATTGGTAAATTCAATAGATTGTAAATTTCTGTTATTAAAATGTTCTTATGTGGAGTAAAAGAGAAATACTATAGATACAGATATCAATACTGAAAAAGATATTGTGGAGTTGAATGGCCCGGGGGTTTGAAAGAAGATTCCCTGGAGAGAGTATAGCTAACTTTCCTTATGGTTCTCTTTTCAAACCAAACTCTCTTGCCTGCCCTCTCTAAATACTAACAATTCCCAGGACTTTCCAGACCTGCCTTGTAGAATCCACCGATCCAGTCTAATTGCAAACTTCCTAGGCTGGTTACAATATTTCTAAAAAACTTAAGAGATGTTATAAGCTCTATGAATCAAAAGGCCCATCTATTAAAATACAGAAGTGTTGAGTAGTTGAGTAGGGATTGTAACATTTAATTGTTAAATGAATGACTCTTTTTTGTTTGTTTTTTGTTTTTGTTTTCTGAGATTGTGAACCATTCTGATCCCTAGATGTTTTATTGCTTTTCTTATCATAGTCATTTGGAAGCTCACAGTCCACCCCACACCCCTCCTTCGGGTTCTAAGGAAAGGATGTACTAGCTGTTTTAGACCATGTAGTCAGGCTGAATTCTGTTCTTCTCTCCCAAGCTGCCCTCTATCACTTAAGCCCTTTTGCTTAGGTGCACCTGTTTGCATACTCTCCTATCACTGAAAGAGTAATTGGTTTTAATCAGTTGTGCTCCTGGGATCCACATTTTAGGGGTATCTCGGTCCTAATTTTCAACTCCCTTATTAAAAGTATGTGTAGAGCTCCAATTTCTCTTTCATTTAACATTCCAAGTTGGAATGCAACTTTCTGTTTTGTTATCCAGCTAGGAAGTCTTATTCCTGCAAGAAAGCAGGCCTTATCACAGCACATGGCTTCTGTCCAGATAAATCCCACTGAGTAATTATCTTCCACACACTGGAGGAGAAGCTGTCTTATGTTATCTAAACCCTTCTATTCATCTCCCTAACTTGGCCTCTGAAAATTTAGTGCTAGTTAGCGGAAGCAGAGTGATTTTCACATGCTGCCAACTTGTTAGAGTCCCTTGATTTGGCACCAACATCCAGGGCAGCCACCTCAATCTCACTGAAAACACATTTTAAACGAGCCCGCCAGTATATCTCTTTCATTAGAAAACTCTTATCAGGAGAGTGGTGAGAAGGTATGTCACTACCCAAATTAATGGGTAATGTCATTACCCAAATTAATTGATAAATTACTGGAATTGATGAAACAGAAAAGAAACAGTCTTTCATAACTGTGCAAATAATATACTAAACAAAATTTTCATGACCGATAGCTAAAAAATGAGTGTTAAGAGGGGGGAAGGAAGGAAAATAAAAAGAACTGACTATTAAGATCATCAACTACTAAAATCATATCACTTTGTGAAAATCTGCTTTTACAGAAGGTGTTTATTATAGGTCCAAGCTTCAAACTGGGGATATTTTGAAATCATCACTTACTAAGTGATTCTAAATAAATTCTTTGAACAATCGAATTACATTGATGAAAATGAAGAATTAACTCCTGTCACAGTACAAATTCGTGATCCCACAAGTATCAGGAGTTGCCTGCCATTAGGCACCGATCAGAAGAAATAAAACTTCTTATTGATCAAAGGAAGACATTTACTACCTATGCTACCATTTCTCAATGGCAAAGCCTGCTGGGTTATACAGCAGTTCCCAGCCAGTTATCCTACTGTTGGGTCCAAAACTGTTTCCCAAAACTCTTTCTACTGAGACGACGTGCCTGGGAGTCAGTAAATTGCATGGAAAGCTGGGAGGTCTTTGTGTCACATCATGCTTCTAACTGTGGCTAGAACAGAGTCTCAAAGGATTGGCTGGCGGTACTTGTTCCTTTATCCCATACTGTGTATAGACAGCTGTGGCATAAAGTTTTTCCTCAGCAAACTGAAAAATAGCCCTTTCCTAGCCAAAAGCCTTATAAATGCCTCCAATATGTTATTAATAACTATCTCCCACCCCAGTCAAACTTTCACTTGTAGGTGGTCTGCAAAGGATCACGTTGCAACAAACATTATTTTCTACAATATTTTGTCCTGTGCAATCCCACTACCTGACCATCTAGGGCTGTTTAAAAATGAAGAATTTTGGCAATAATGATGTAATTGAAGGGATTAAGAGCTGATGAGAGTTTGTTAATCTCTTCTACTACCTCTCCTTATAAAATATTATTAGATTTATGACATGATGGACAAAGACGGGGTGAGCTTTGTAGAAGAACAAAAATGCAGGACTGCTTTGCTTTTGTAGTTGGCTGGTTAATTTTTTTTTTTTTTTAACATAGCCTGGGGCAGGTTTACATCTAACATCAGCCTCCCAGAAACAAACTTTACTACACAATGGAGAATGTTCTACACTTATTTGTTGCTTGGGGCTAACTGGCTGAGCTGTTTTGCATTGAATATATATCTTTTGATCTTGCTTTATTTTCCTATTGCCATTTTGTTGCTGCTAAAAATTAATGATTAAGAGAAATCTGTAAGTGAAAACTGCCAAAGGGTTTTGAAATAATGAGATTGGATTCACTGGCCAGTGCTCACTGGCCAGTTTTGTTGGGGCCACAGAGGCCCTGAGTAGAACTCAGTAATGGGGACAAAAATCCCCTTAGGCTCTCTTGGAGGAAGCCTGTACTTAATGAACAATACATTCTTTGTGCCCTTCTGATTGGATTCTGGTCTCAAAGGACAGATTTTGTGAAGTTCCTGTCTGATTCTCTCAATCACAGTATTCTGTAATTCAGGTGTTATACGGAGGTAGAGTGATCTATAAGAAATTGTCTATTTGTAATTACTTTTATTGTTAGAGAAATTTTTATTGAATACCCACAGGATTTGCATGCACTCAACTCGTTTCTGCACTGATATACTTAGAACAGAGAAATTAGAGACTCTGACTGACTTAATTTTTTAGTTTAGCAGAGCTGTAATTTTAATATGAAGTATCATGTGACATGACACTAGGTCTTCTACACACAGAAGAATGTTCATAAAGTTTAAGGGATCCACATCACATGAGAGCAAAAGGGAAAGACGCATAAATAAGCGGTTTTCTTAGATTGATTCATGTTCTCAATGCAGAGTGTGGCAAAAAGGAGATGGAATGAGAGGAAGTGGCACAGAAATATGACTAAAAATGTATGATATATACCGTGCCTATTAGATTACAATAATCTCAAGACAGAAAAAATATAGTGATTAATATAGTAAAGAAACTAAGTATTCCTCTTCCGATTAAGGCTATCCAGATCACTATTTCCGAAGTTTGGATATAAGAATATACCTTTAAAAAACAAAAATCAAATGAATAAATTTAAAGATCAAATTGACTTTATTCAATGATTCATGAGTCGGGCAGCATCCTATCTCTCAAATAAAAAAGAATGTCTGAGAAACTTTACAAAATGGAAGGATTTTATAGGCAAAAGGGAATAGGAACAAGGAAACAGCAGATTACCTCATCTTTTAGGGGAGGATGGAGAGGGTCTATCAGGCAGATTACCTCACAACTGCTGCCAGGAAATTCCAGATTGACCGGTTTAAGATGATATTCTTGGGAGAGGCTATAAGTGCAATTAGATTAGGTATTAAGTCTTGCCTTGGTGACATAAGTTTAGCATAAGTGACTCCATGTTAGGTCTGTTGTCTATTTAGTTAACAATCTTTTCATAACTATAGTAGTTACTTCCTTTATCAGAATTCTTTTGGAGAATACTGTGATTGAAGATAACAGGATAGAAACTTTAGGAAACCTATCCTTAGAGGACAAGAAAGAGCGAGATAAAAGGAGCAATAATATGTTATCATTCATTTGACTTAGGTTAAGTTCAGCTGTAAAATCATTTAAAACATTTTGTTCCTGCTTATTCTTCTCATTTTGTATTTTGGGGAAGTTTTGCTTGGTCCTGATTGCTGATTTGGACACTAACATTCAGAATGAAGAAACTGTGTCTTGTACATAATGAGAAAAAATATGGGACAAATTTACCAATATTAAAGACAGAACAAATCTTTTGTGAATAACCTCAGTGCCTCATTTTGACTACAACACTCCAGAATGCCTAAATTCAGTACATTCGCAGACAACAAAGGATCAGTGAAGAAAACCTTATTCTGTGTACCTCTTTATCACCTTCCCTGGTTGTCTTCTTGGTCGTATTAGTATCTTGAAGGAGAAAAAAATAATTGCTAATTTCAGAGTGAGGTGTAGTAGGGGAAAAATAATTTAAAGTTTTATGAGACAAAAATAACCTGTTTCACAGGGATGAACAGTGAGAAAATTGGTTATGACTTAGTCACAGACCCTTTATAAACTCACAGAGGTTAGGTGACGCTGCTGAAGGTGGTTAGTCCTCAGAGTGACATCTGAGTACAGATTTAAAATGTTCATTTGGATCCTGAAATGTGAACTGCTAGGGCAGGGGACACCCACAAGATAATATCAAGGATCATATTCAAGTCCACCAGACCGAGGAGGAGCACTGAAGTGTTTGAAAACATCTTATATTTTCATTACACAGCATACTTTCAGAAATTCTTTGAGTTACAGTTTCCGCTGCATATTTATTTTTCTAATTTTTGTTTACATGTCTAATATAGTATATCAAGGCATATCATTGAGAAGATATTATCATCTCTTCTAGAGAAAACGGTAGCAGCTAATGAAGGGAGATAAGATGACTAGTACAGAAAAGACAAAAGGGCCTTGATCTGCTACACTTTTCCTCTTTTGAAACTACTAGGAGAAGTAAGATTCTTCCACCTTCAAGATGGTATTAGAAAGGAGACATCTCTAAGAATGTTAGATGAGAGGAGAAAGATATTGGTATGTTCATTCATCTGTCAAATAATTATTGGATGATTTCATGTGTCAGGCACTTTGTGAGGCAATAGAGATGCAAACATTGAGAAGACATGGTCGTGTTCTGATAATAATGATAAGAGGCAGAAAAACAAAGAATCAAAATGCTAGCACAAGTAAGGAAATTGGAGAATGTGCCTTCACCAGGGAGGGCACATCTATAGAGGGGGGTTGATAATGGAAATTGAGAAACAGTGGGAGAGTTAGGACGAGAGATAAGAAAATGAAGAAATGTGGAGGTTTTGGAGTTGCTTACCAAATACAAAAGGTTGCAAAAGGTGTTTCAGGTAAAAGGAAAACCAGAGCTAGGAAGAATGAAGTCAGACTCTGAATAAAGAATAAGATGCATGGCAGATGTGGAGTTTACATATCAAGAGATCAGACTGGAGAGGTAGGTTGAGCTGATTTATATTATACTAGTCAATTTGAACTTTTACAAGTAAAAAGACCAAGTACATTTAAACAAGAGGGTGGCAAGCTCAGCTTTATGTATTTTCTGTTCTGTATGAAGAATGAATGGTATAGTTGTAGGTAAGGGATACAATATCGGAGGTCAGAACACCAGTCGGAAAGTTATACCAGCAGTTGGAAGTGATGCTGACAACAGATGAGAAAGTCCTGAGCAGTAGTAGTGGCCATGAAGATGGAGAACAGAGGTTTATCTTAGGGGAAAAAATGTAAAAATGGTATTTGATTACATAAATGCCATGAAGGAGATGGAAGCAAGGATAGCTCTGTGACTGCTCTCTATGATTAATAGATGGATTATGATCCCACGAACTAAAACTGGGAATTTAGGAGGAGGACAAAAATAAGATGAGAGATAATGAGTTTAAGTTCAAAATATGCTGAATTTGGGATATAGTATAATTAAAGACCCCCAAATGATGAAATGTGTGAGGGCTACTCCATGAAACCAGGAAAGAAGAAAAATGGAATCCTGGAGAGCAGCAATATATAAAAGGTGAATGGAGAAAGAGGGGTTGATAATGGAACCCCAGAAGCAGTGGGAGAGTTAGGACGAGAGATAATAAAATGAAGAAATGTGGTGAATGGTGTTGAAAACTATGAAGATGTTAAATAAGACAAATACTTAAGATAAATCCATTGGATTTTGGCTGTTAGTGGATTCTTCCAAAAGTGATCTTTTTTTTTTTTTAATTTATTTATTGGGGTGACAATTGTTAATGAAATTACATCATTTCAGGTGCACAATTCTGTATTACATCATCTATAAATCCCATTGTGTGTTCACCACCCAGAGTCAGTCCTTCCATCACCATATATTTGATCCCCCTTAGGCTCATCTCCCTCCCCCCACCCCCTTACCCTCTGGTAACCACTAAACTATTGTCTGTGCCTGAGTTCAAAAGTGGTCTTAATAGAGCCAGATGAAGGTAACTTGTCCTTGGGAGAGAGTAGACATTAATTAGTCAACATAATATTGACTATTAATATCAACATTATGATTAATAACATAATCAACATTATATTGACTATTAATTAGTCAGCCTAATTCTTGCTGCTACTCAGGTTAGCTTCCTGAGTACATACAGAGATTTCAACAGAGTTCCTCATGACATGTCAAAAGGTCTTGACCAAAAATGATAAGTAATTCAGAAGAAATAGGGGAATAATTTCAAAACAATGTCTTTTTAATTTACACTTAGGTTTAGCTCTTTCCTTTTCTCTGCCTTTTTTTCCCATTTATCAGCCATAATTTGAGAGTCACTGTGAGAGAATGACAGAAGATGCCTCTCCTATAATACAATCTCAAAGCTAGAGTACCCAGGGACAGAGAGGGTGGGAAAGAGGAATGCTCTCAGACTAAAATGATGGTGCTTTTGAATATAGGGGTTTCCTAGAACTCAGACTGTGACCATCACTTTGAAGCATCTGCAGCTCTTTCTTTCACTCAAGCTGGCTGTGAAATCTCAGACTTAAGTTACGTGGTGGATACAGTAGTACAAGCGGTGATAACCTTTGACTTTCTCCCTCTCCCAAGTCCAGACACTGGTTACTTCCTCTCACCCCCATCGTCCTCCCAGGGTCAGTGCTTTATGTAAAATAAGGGTTATAGTCTAAGGTATCATTCCCCAGTCTGAGTAAGCGGAGTTCCTTACTAGAACTCTCCCAGATGGGCTTTCATTTCAAACTCATAGTTCTTGAGGCCTTCATGCCCTTTCTCTCAGTAACTTCTGAAGCCCTTTTCGGTCACCTGATTCCAAGTCCTATTCACATCCTGATTGTTGATCTGTACAAGAAAGACAGACTTCAAGGAAAGGTTTAGATGAGGGAGAAAAGTGAAAGACAGAAAAAGAAGAAAAAACCCACAAAAATAGGTTGTCACAGCCTCTTAAAATGGAGGCAAACTGGACAGCAGAGCCCTTTTCTAATGTAGCCCTGATAGACAGTCTCATTACCTGTGATTCACTTACTGTATGTCAACTGTGTTATATCAGAATGCTATATCTATTAATTATTGTATCTTAGAGGGTGTACTCATAATTTGTTCCAAATTATATCTGAATTCATATGAGTCATAAAGTTTTGTTCCAATGATAACAATTTACATAATGCTGTATATGATAAGATTATAAAGTGAGAGTCTGGGTTTTCAAGTGAAAACCTAGACTTCTGGGAAATAGTACCCTGACTTTATAGCCATGCCTCATACAACAGAATGTTTATCCTACGTGCATTATAATTTATTGTAAGCACTTTTATTTCTCCTGATTGCTGGAATGAGATAAAGAGTAAACCCTACATGGTACAGACCTTCTTTTTTTTCCTTCTTGAACTTAGAATACTTTTGATATTTACTTCATAATGACTCAGAAGATATATCAGAAGTTTTGTCAGAAGATAACAAAACTTCTTTAAATAGCTGTGAAATTGTTTCTAATTCCACAAGGAGTGAAAATTTTAACTAGAAGCCTGAACCAGGATTCCAAGACTAATTTTACTTTTTCAAAGGTACAACTAAAGGTAGATTTTTTTTTTCATTCTAAATGAAAGAGATTTTTTTCACAGAGAGCAGAGATTCATAGCAAGAATCAAAACAAAACAAGGTAAAACTGTTTCTCATCCTCACCGAGTAGGGAGGAAAGAAGAGAATCCATAATTCAAAGGAGAGGAAAGGGTTATAGATAGTACTTGCTACTACAGAGAGTATAATTGCCACTCACACTGGGAAGTGGAAGGAATAAGCCATGTTCTTACAATCTGAAGGTCCACAAATCATAGAGTATATCTCATCTAATCTAGGAGGAACCCCAATTATGCCAAGCCAATCTCAGCTGATCACAAAGTACAGCGTGGACCAGCTATTTTCCTCTGTTCAGGTTGCCCTGAAGAGAGAGCCTTGTGTGGGTTCTAAATGTGGTGAGGCAATTAAGGCCTGAGCTGCCTATGCACAGATATGCCAACACCCTTTAAAAATATTCTAAAGATGGTATTAGAGCCTCAATTTACTCTGCTGCCCTAGAACCATGCTGCATTGTTCTGCTTTCAATTTACTGCTTATGTGCTTTAGGGGACCAACTCTGACGAGAGGGACCAGACGTATGAGAGCATAGGCCTAAAAGGAGGTTTCCCTGGAGCTGCCTATGAATGAGAAAGGAATTGGATTATACAACAATATCTGGCAGTTGTTGGATTTAGCCCCCAAAATGGGATTTCTACAGAATGATTGTCTATAATACAAATTATAAAAAGTGACCAGCAGAAAAGTTTATTAAACTCTTCCAAAGCTCACTGGGTATTCTAAACTTCAGCCAATTTAATAATCACAGTCATAAGAGAAGATAGTTATTATTCCTGTTTTGCTGAGGAAAAACACTGGAGCTCTTCAGTAACAGTGGACTCATTTAGGGCCAGGCACTGCTCTATATATTTAAAATTAATCCATGGGAACATTACAACTACCCATTGAAGTAGGTACTGTTATAGTCTTCATTTTATAGATGAGGAAACCCAGGCACAGAGAAGTTAAACAAATGTCCCAAGATCATAGAGTAGCATATGATGGAGCTAGAATGCAGAGCCAAAAACTGTCTCCTCAGCCTAACCCCCTACCCACCCCGCCATTCGGCCATTCTTTTCTAAGCAACTTGCGTAAAGCTACAAAACTGCAGAACCCATGAGGTTTCTACTTCACCACTGACAAGAAAAAGGGCATCTTGAGTTATGATATGATTAAGATGATGATTTCTTTTCAAAATTGATTGAGACTCTTCGAAAGACATTAGGAGAGTTGTTTCCAGTCACTTAAAATGTTTCTGGGATTAAGCCTAACTCCAGGTGTGACTGGGATAGGAGTCAGTTTTCTCCTGGTCTCAAGCTCAACATTGATCTGTTTTTAGAATTTCCATCTGCCTTTTTTTCCATTTCTTTCTTCTGTGTAAATGTAGAGATGACACAGTTGATGTGACAACAAGAGGAGCACAGACTGTCCTAGAATCGATTGCTTGTTGATGGAGTCTTAATTTGGTGGCTGTGGCCTTCTCCTCCCCTGCAGCATCTGCATGCAATATGCGTTTATGGGTTATGCTTCTTCAGTAAGATGAACCTGAAAATACAGCGATACATATATTATGTATATATATGAAGAAGAATGCATGTATGGCTGGGCAACGGGCTCCCTAGTGATTGTTACAGAAAAAAAAGCCTATCTAGGGAGACCTTTTCATTGTTCCAGGGGTAACACAGTCTGTTCTGGCTTTGCCGTTTGCCACTGTGGATTATTTTTTGCTCTCCCAGGTGATAAATCATTCTAATAAGCAGCATCCAATCACAGAAAGGGTATTTTGTCAATATGACATGTGCAAATAACTAATGCCAATTGAGAATTTAAGGCTGATCAGAGCGTCTGGGTAATGATACATATTCAGTGGGAGTCATCACACTCTATAAAGCGATAAACTTTTCGAATGACTTAAAGAAATCAGTACTTTTCTTTATAGTCATTCTGTATAGGACTGTTTTCTTTTTGTCTATCATACTCTACCATTAGAGAGCATGAGTATAAGCATAGTTATTATTTGACATCTTATGAATCAAATAATACATCTTATGAAATGTTTCCATGTATATCACTTCATTTTATTCAAGGCACTATCGTAGTATTAGTTTAGAGGTTGAGGCAAGTATCATTAGCCTCACTTTACTTATGAGAAAACTAAAACACCGAAAGGCTAAAAGACTTACCTATGTTCCAATAGGAAATAGACTGAAGGGCAGACCTAAAATCAGTTATCTCCAGAAACTAAACAATATGTCTTTCGCCCTAAGACTCCATCAGCAGTGTACAGATTCCCAATCGTTGTGAGCAATGGCAGCTTCACATGAGTCAGGCTCCTGTGGTTTACTACCTCTGTGATCTCACCCTGTCTGGAATGCCCACCACTACTTCATGTGTGTGCATATACACACGTGCATCAGGCGCTTGGACACGAATGTGTGCAAAGGAGCTAGGGTGAGGGGAGATGATGCTAAACCATGTGCACGCTGCCATGGTGTTAATTGGACTAAAATCAGTACGAATCTAGAAAATTAAACCATTATCAAACTGAGATCGTTTTTTTCTTCAGGAGGATCAAGATTAAGAATGCAGACAGGCACAAGAACAAGAAAATGAGACCAAGAGAACAGGCAGGGGTCAAAGCCAGAAGTCAAGTCTGGAAGGAAGCAGAGATGGGAACAGGGCAGCTAGGAGCTGAAGCTTCTTGTTGCAGGCAAGGCTCAGCAGGAGTGCCTCAGGTTAAGCAGTGAATCCCCACAATTCTTTTATTTCTTGAAGTTTAATCTTAAAACATGGTAATGAAGTAGAGGTGATCCAAGATCATTAACAATTCAGAATTCTTTAAATTTGGTTTCTAACTAATTTGTCATTTTTTCAATATGTTTGCATACGTGTTGTTGGAATTCATTATACTTAAAATAATACGATAAAGTCAGACTAAAAACTTCTGCCTCAGGAGAATCTGGAGTATTTCCATGATACTTTATTTCATCTTCTGCTTAGAGCTTTTCCTAATTCCATACTTTCAAGCTGGGAATGTATAGCATTACTTCCCAGACCAAGTATCTTTCCTTGTAGACGGTAATGAGTTTATGATAATTTTGCTGATTCGCTAAGGGTTTTGTTTGTAGGGTTAAAGTTACAATACAAACAGCATCAAAATAAGTGGCTAACACACTCTTGAATACTTCCTTTCCAGCTACATCTTGAATTATCCCACATCTTATAAAAGGGGGAGAATCACAAATGTGAAAAAAAATAAACTTACAACCAGAACATCACTAGTCTTTATTGTAGTGTTTCTTACATGAACTTGACTTATAATTCAGAGATTTAAAAAAAAAAAAATTATTAAATTTATTGAGGTGACGTTGGTTAATGAGATTCTGTAGGTTTCAAGTTTACAGTTCTGTAGTACATCTTTTGTATATTGATTGCATTGTGTGTTCACCACCCGAAGTCAAGTCTCCTCCATCACCATACATTTGACCCCGTTTAACATCTTCTGCCCAGCCCCCCACCCCTGATAGCCACCAAACTGTCATCTGTGTCTATGAGTTTTGGGTTTGTTTCTCTTGTTTATTTGTTGCTTTCTGTTTTATGTTGCTGGTGGCTTTGTACATTAAGAAGCATATGCCTATGAAAAAACACCGTTGCACTGTAGATGTTTGCCCTATGCTTCTGGATACAGAAACCAAGAGACTAAAGTCTAACTCAGTTTTTTTTTTTTTTTATATTTGACCCTGTCAACATTTAAATGGGATATGTCATTGTGAGGAGGTTGGGAGGGGTGTCTTTTACATTATAGGATGCTTATTTAGCAGCATCCTTGGCGTTTGCCTACTAGATGCTAGTAACAACCCCATCCCCCAACCCCCGCCAGTTGTCACAACCAAAAAATGTCTTCATATATTGTCAAATGTTCTCTGGAAACACACATTGCCCCCACTTGAGAATCATTCATTTGACTGTTCTTTCTTAATTTAAGAGTCAGATCTCTCTTATCCATCCAGTTCCACTTCCCTCCGTCCTTAAAATTAAAAACGTGTGAAGATAGATAACTGGTGAGGGACTAAATAAAATCTAATTATTTGTTATCAATGAATAAGTACCAGATTGTACTCTTCAGAAATAGAAGAAAGTTCAAGTTTGGATAAATTCTAATGCTAAGTTGGTACATTCTCAGAGTCAGTAATGCTTGTTTAAAAATGAAGAGATGTGTCTAATAGCAATTGAATAGGCTTGCTATCTGGTAGTTCTGTATCACTTACATCATGGATATACTGTCTGTAAATATCCTATTAAGCAGTCTGTTGGTACAAACCATATGTAGCTTTTCTTTTCTACCTCCAATTATATTCATTTCTTGGAAGCGTAATCCCCAGAATTATGCAGTGTAACAGGAATTGTCAGAGTACTTGTTTGTATAAGTGTGCATGCTATACATGGTGTAGAATGTTTGCAAAGATTGAATACTTGGGATTTTTATGGGTGCATTGATTTTTTGTGACAGTTTTATGGATTCAGATATACTGAACAGGAAAGATAGAAATTTGTTTTCTTGTCTTTCGGTTATTTTTTTAAAAAACTGATTTTTTAAAAAGCAAGTGTTCATAGTTAAGGTAAGTAACCCACCTGATATTTTAGGGCTTATGGTTAAAATGAGCAACCCACTAAATGATTATCTAGTGATTTATGCTTCCTTTTGCTGTTTTTCACATACAACATAGATTATTTAATTCCCAGGGATGATCTTTTATCATAGTGGAATCACTCAGCACATTTTTTTTCTCTTTTGCTTTCATGTGAATACCACATGCAATAATTCTCTTTAAATTTTCCCTTTGCATCTGATCATTTTAAGCATTTCTTAAGAAAAATTAAAATAGTTACCCATCTATTCTGTACCTATGGGATAATTAACAAATATTTTATAATTGACCTAATAGCAATTTGCTAAGTTAAATGCAGTTGATTTATTCCATGTTTCAGTGAGTACCTACTGTGTGCATGGTGAGTTTATGCTGCTAGTCCCCATCAGGGCGCCATAGGGGAACTCCAGGAGGGTCACTGTCATAAATAAGCTTATGAGGAAAGTAGTGGAAATAACTCTAAAGCAATGCGGATTATAATAAGGTCATAAGAAGAAACTAAGTAAAAGGATGGGATACTAATGAGAGAAGATGTCCTGACAAGGTGCCACTCTGTATTATATCCCATGTCTTCAGCTGCCTGACAAAAATCCCACCTAAAGGGGAAGGACATTTCCTGTCCCTCTCCTCTTGGCAACAACAGCCACTTTCTTTAGGGCTCCATTTTTTTTAAATCCTGGAATGATTTGCAACTTCTTGAGCTCCAGGAGGAAACATTCTATTAAATCCAAACACCACAAAACACAGATTTTTAAAATATGCGCACATATCTTCGTACTTTTTCTGATTTAGTCAAGACTGATTTTGGAGATAAAGACCTTAGGTATCCAATTTTGAACTAGATTGTCTGGTATGGAAGTGGCATTCTGAGTGGGGAATAACTTATTATTATATAATAATGGCACAGCAGGAGAATTCTCATTTACTCTACAGGCATGCCTAATGCACGGTTAAACCAACTTACCTCCTAGATGCACACTCATGATGCTTACTGGCTAGTCAGTGCATGCTGGGAATCTGGGTCTGCATTTAATCATCATCTCCTCATTTCCAAATAGCTAGGCATTAGGTGACTACCCTGTGTGAATGGTTATTTTCATTTAACAAACCAGAAGTTCTACACACTAAGACTATTACTTTGACTTTTACCGTATTTTTTTTTCTCATGTGTACTTCTTATGGTTTAAAATAGTTGCCACCTTAAGTAAAGATTTTCAAATTAATTAGTTCTGGAATTGTGTAATTATTTTGTTCATTTTTCAGTATGAAAGTTTTAGTCACATTGTAGAAAGATGATTTTCTAGTTTTATAGAGTCAGTGCATTCACTTTGGAACTATTGGCTACATAAAAAAAAGAATGCTTAAGTATCTGGAAGAGTGGTTTCCTTTTAAAAAATACTACATTGTGCTCTGGTGCTTGGAGTTTACTAACTATACTGAATTAGTAAAAAGTGTGAATGTATAGGTATGTATTTGAGTCTAATACACCTTTCACTTATTTGTACGTAAAAGATAAATTAAAAATAAATAAATAATGGGTGAAACACAGTGTAAAAGTAAGATGTTATGTAGATTGTCATAGGAAAATTTCCATATAATGTGTTATTTCAGTAGATGCGTTTTTATGGGCCTGGTAATTTCACTGAAATAGTCAATTACTTCTTTAGGTAAAATAGATTTGAATCCTCTCAGATAATAATTTGCAATAATGATCTGTGTGGTAATTTTAACTTTTCCATTGACAAAAAAATGCTAAAATATTGAAAGGACCCTAAAGACATGACTTAGAAACTCTACCTTGTGCTGATAAGGAAATTTGCCAAATTCATTTGTGGTTTCTATAGAGCTTGGGACTAGGGGTAGAGTGGGGGCTGGTATACAGGTTAACCACATGGCTTGTGTCTACATGCGTGACACTGTTAGTTCACATGACAGGCATTGACTGTTTTACACCAGATTAGTTTTAGGAGGTACCTTAATGAATAAGTCAAAATCTGTCTTTATTTTACAGGTCATTTTTGTGTAAAATATGTAGTATTTTTTTCAAAATGAACATATTAGGGCCATATGCTGGGCTAAACAGCACTCAGAGTATATATCTGATGTGGCATATCTGCGTGCTGCTGTGTTGAGCTGTGTAGATGAGAAAAGTGTGAGGAGAAATGTGATAGAAGATTTAAAATCCATTTGTAGAGGTACATTTCCATTCTTCTCAGTACAAAAGAAAAACACAGTGAGTGAATCTACATCAACAACTTCATTTATGATCTACATGGCAATGAACAGCCTATTAATTCATAAATGATTCTAAACTGAGAAATGCCACACCATCACCAAGGACAGAGAAATGATGTCACAAAAGAATCGAACAGGAAAAGTAGAATCGAGTCTACAGAGAAGCAGCCAGCATCCATGATGTTAGCTTTGCACTCCCTCATGGAGAGGTTCTAAATTATTAAATGCATATAAATATCTGTATGACAGAGAAACATATACTGAGTGATTGAAGATACTAAATGATACCTTTATCTGTATTTATGAAAATAAAAAGGTGGAGAAGAAAAGAAAGACCTGCATACCATGGCACCCAAAAAAATTAAATAAAATAATCATGCTAAGTAAAATATATAATTCACCAAAAACTAATAGGATAAGAGGGCTTCTGTACCATAGGTAAGGAATTTTTAAAAGACTCAGCTTTTCTCCTTCTTATGAGAGGTACGAATTGGCCTCTGTATTCCCTCCGGTGGACAGCCTGTGGATAAGATATCAATTTCCTGTCCATACTTGGGTGTGGAATTTCTATGCCTGGCTGTTTTGACCTGAGAGGAAACCTGCAATTGACTTGGTTTGGAAAATACAAGGGAACATGGTGTTTTAATTGTTTTTCTGTCATTCTCCTGGCTCCTTCTGTCCATCCCTCATGGCCCAGAGTGCTGAGCAGCTGGCTCTGCAGCTGTGAACAGAGTCTGGGACAGTCTTCCTGTGGGGCAGACATAAATCTTGCCAAAGTGATACAGAGAGAAGATTTATGCTTGGTGTTTTTGCTTGATCTTTTCATTTCTAGATTCTTGATATAGTAGAATTGAAGAAAACTGTACTCATCATAAAGTTTTTACCCATTCTCCACTAATCTGTGTTCTTTACCCCTTCCTTTCAAGTTTCAGGAAGAGACTCTTTTAGGTTTCTATAGTAAGTAGTCATTCAAATGAATATTTTTCCTTCACCTTCCTTGGAATCGGAACTACAAAATTGGTTTATTCATCTCCCATAAAAGATTGAATTCATTCTGTTATATATACACAACGGAATACTATTCTGCCATAAGAAAAGATGAAATAGTGCCATTTGTAACAACATGGATGGATCTTGAGATTATTATGCTAAGTGAAATAAGTCAGACAGAAAAAAATCGAGAACCATATTATGTCACTGATATGTGGTATATAAAACTGAAAACAACAAAGGAACAAGACAAACAAATGAAGAAACAAAAACTCAGAGACACAGACAATGGTTTAGTGATTACCAGAGGGTAAGGGGGACAGGGGGTGGTAGATGAGAGTAAAGGGCATCAAATACATGGTGATGGAAGGAGAACTGACTCTGGGTGGTAAACACACAATGTGATATATAGATGATGCGTTACAGAATTGCACACCTGAAACCTATGTAACTTTACTAACAACTGTCACCCCAATAAACTTTAATTTTTTAAAAAAGGGATTAAATTCATTCTAATGTGGCCAGAAATGCATTCTAATGGTAGCAGGCTGTCTCTCACCAGCAGACAATTGCTGCCCTCAAAAGCTGGAACCAGACTTAGGCAAGGTGATACCAGCTTTGATTGCCTTGACACAACACCTACCCACTTAGCCTTGGACCAGCTCACACACTTTTCACTCCTGAGAGTGGGCATTACAAGCTCATATAGATCTGAAGCAAACATTGAAATCTAGTCTAATTCCACAGTGGTGAGTCATAACTCGAACATACCATCACACAAGACTTTAGGAAGTATTTAAGTACAATTCAAAACTGAGTAAATATGCTACATCATCAATCATCTAATTCTCAAAGTTACTTAACCAGATGAAGTTCTGTATAAACGACCTTTTCCTAGAAAATAATCCAGTGAGATTTGTTATTATATTATTTAACTTTATTTGCCTTCATTACTCATTCTCAGATTATTTATTGCTGAATTGAATCTAATATAATGACGTCCATCCATTGGATGGTAAGGACAGATAGTGCTGATACTTAAGACTCCAAGAAGCAGCATGGCAGTGGTTCATCCTGAATATAATTATTTTCTTGACTGGTCTTGAGTTGTGTCCAATCATGTGGAGAATGAATGCAAATGCAGGTATGGCTAAGACTAATGTTGTCATTCTGCTCTGCTAGGTGTGTTGTAGAGGACAAGAACTCGAAGGTGGCCTGGTTGAACCGTTCTGGCATCATTTTTGCTGGGCATGACAAGTGGTCTCTGGACCCCCGGGTTGAGCTGGAGAAACGCCATTCTCTGGAATACAGTCTCCGAATCCAGAAGGTGGATGTCTATGACGAGGGTTCCTACACTTGCTCAGTTCAGACACAGCATGAGCCCAAGACTTCCCAAGTTTACTTGATCGTGCAAGGTAAGAAAAGGGGCGTAGGAGGGTGGTAAAGGAGGCATGGAAGGCAGAGAATAAACATGATGTGTGAAATACCTGCATAATCCCATCTGAGAAAAACTACAATTCCAAGTACATTATGGCACTTAAGTGTCTGTCTTCTCTCTAAAAGGACAGACCTAAAATGAGAGGACTAAGGAGAATTGAGAGAGATGAATCTTGCCACTGTGAGCCAGTCCCTTTGGTAACAATGTTTTCTCCTAGTTCTGAGTGAAAACACACAGCAAAGGCCACATCTGTTGGAATAAATTGACACAAAAGCACAAGAACGTATAGAATGCTTAGGACCATGTGAAGTCCACTTTATCACTCCTTTAAGTACTGGATACTTTGTTGAAGGTTTGAATTTCAGCTCTTCTCAGCCTAAAGAATGTCACTAATTATCTATTTTTATGATAGTAAATATTGTTCGGAAAAATGAAAATTTCTAAAGGCCTTGACATCCTCTCAGCTGACCAGCTTTCTATTTACTTTGTGTCTCCTGCTAATGGCAAGTAATTTGTGAGCAAATCCAGTATCTGCAAAGTCATTGGGGACAATCTGCTTCCAGATTGGGGTTTCCAAGGACACATCTGAGTCATGGTTTTACAGGATGAAAACCCTAAATGGCATCCACATGCCCCCAACCTATAGCTCTCTTGGGTCCTTTTCCACATAATTGCAGAATGAGAACAAAGCTGATCAGCTGCACAATTTTATTGCAAGCGAAGTCAAACCACCAGCAGTTTAAATCCATCTAACAAGAAAGATCCAAGCACTAACAAATATCAGGGCTGTGTTCATGTGTTCTTGATTTACAATTTTATGTAAATTTAATGCAAATTAGGCATGGCCCTCCGGCTCCTGTCAAGATTCCATTGCAGTCACTGGTGTGGCAAAGTTTGACTGTAGCTTCTGTTAATGTGTTATGGAATTGATGATTGCAGTGTTTAAATTATTGCTCTTCCACCTCCTCTGATTAATAGATTGAAACTGGAGTAAAATACATCAGAGACTGCCTGGTGCAAGGGTGGTTTAGTCATGTGACCTCCATCTTGGTCTATTTGCAATGGCTGACACCTTCATTTTATTGCTTGTAAAAGGCATGTCTACTTACTTGCAACGTTCCTTATCATAGTCAAAGCATAGAATGCTTTCCTTTTAGTTTAGTGGAGAGTACTTGAGCTCTAATAACAAGAGTCACCAGGGCCTGGATCCTAGGCATCCATTTAAATGTTTAAACATAACTAGAGAATTGTAAATATGTAAATGACTTAGTTTACCAGCTCCTTCAAAACATAAGAGTGTGCACGCATGTATGCACGCACACACACACCCTTACCTCTCAAAACAAAAGTTCTACCTCATTCAGTGGCAGAGAGAGGGGCGATAAGCAGTTTACTTAAGGTCCTTTAGAACAGATTTTTCTCTAATTACTAGCTCCAAATTATATTATGAGATTTCTACAAAACATTCCATACATTTACAGCCTTTAATGTTATGGAAAGCCACTAGAGACCACACTAGAAATCATGTATTGCCCTATACTGAGTAAAATTGGACAATCTAAGTATTATATTCCTTAGTTTCTAGATGAGGAAATAGAAGTTCATTAAATTTTGGTTACTTGCTCAAAATCACACAGACAATTCAGGGAGTAGTTTGAAGCCAAGCCAACCTGGAAACAAATGTGAAGCACTTTCTACTGGAATGGAAAATTTTTGTTATGACTTTAAGAACTACCACATTTATATTTAAGTCTGAGCTCTTCATGTCAAATGCACAATGTCCTTCCCCTTTTTTTCTTATTCATGTATATAGTTTTTAGCTATGCCCATGACCATCCCTAGAGGGTTAGAGCTAGAACTATGTTAGAATGTACCGTGCACACCTCCAGGCCATGTTAGCAAAAGTGTAATTAACTTAAATTTAGTGTAATATTAAGTTACTAAATTTAACTCAATATTAAGGGATGGAGAGGAACCTACTAAGTGCCAGGTACCATTTATTTCTTGTCTCATTTAATTCTGATATTATTATTAAGTAGGTGTTAATAACATTTTTATAAATATGCAAAAGCTTAAAGCTCAGAGACAATTAGGAGCTTGCTCAGGCTCCCTGTTGGCTGAGGACAAGGTTTCAAACCTATATCTGTTCGATTCAAGATATTACTGAATTTTCATCTTACCCGTATTTCTTTGAAAGAGAAAGTGAGCAACATAGCCTGTGCTTGTAAGGGAGATGAAGAAAGGATTATCTCCTTTGAGCCTGAATCATGAAAGGGGATTTTTTTGGACAATTATATGGATGTTGGCATTTGATCTTTAGCACCAGATGGCTGAACCATTTTCCCTTAGGACATTTGACTTTGTGATTTTTGTCAAGGGGTTCCATCTCTTTATGTGGTTTGTTCACACTGCTTCCTACTCCATGCTGCAATTCTACATATTTCCATCACTTCAGAGTTTCTGCTTCTAGATATGACTGGCATCCTTCTTTTCTCCAATCCCACAGCACCTTCCTTTAGAATATAAAGATCTTTTCAGTTTTCCAAGTTCTGCCTTTCTCTCCCTCCATGGTTTCTGCAAATCTAACTTAACTAAACATTAAATAAATACTGTATTATTTTTCTTTGCCCAATGGTGAGACCACCCTTTGCTCAAAGATGCTATGAGATATCACTAAAGAATAGCAGGTCGAGGGTGGGCTTTGCATTTATACTGTCTGATTTGAAATCTCGGTTTTCCTTCTTGCTACTTAAATCAATTTAGGGATAAACCACTTAATTTCTTTCACTAAGGCTTAGTTTTGTCGTATATAAAATGAAGGTAAAGTTAAAAATTTAAATCCTCTAAATTTATTGTAAGGACTAAATTAGATGATGTATATAAGCCCCTAACCCAGTTTCTGGGGATCATGTGCTCTCAGCCAATAGATGGTGGTGATGATGCTATTGCTGCCACTGCTGCCCAGGGGGTGCTGCCCAGAAGCTAATAGCTGTTACCCTTGTTGTAGGCTCTTTCAGCTTTTTTTGGGGGGAGGTCCCTCCAGTCCATTTTCTTTAGTTGTCCTTTTCTTTAGCACCCAATCTTTAGCTTTCTTCTTTAGGATTCTAAATGGCTTCTTAGACCAGCATCACTTTTAAGTTCTTAGCTACGTGGAATAAGGATGTTTGAGGAGAACATGCAGCATTGCATAGGTGTTATATTTTAGATTGGTAGGACCTCTTCAAGACTGTCCGATTAAATAGTTTTGGGGTGGGGCTTGAGAATTTGCATTTCTAACAAGTTCCAGGTAATGCCCATGCTACTGGTGTAGGGACCACACTTTGAGAACCAGTGCTTTAAAAGAACTGTGTAGTCTAAGAACATCCCGGGAAGTAATCCTGCATAATTTCATTCAATTTCAGATAGCGCTACGCCCCCAAACCCTTCTAAAATGAATCTTGTTGGACATGAGACAGAGAACACACAGATTGATAAAGACCTTAACTTTCATAGGAACATCTTAGGGCTTCCAAGTCTGCTTACCTAGCCTAGTCCCGTGGAAGGAAAATCTCTCTTTCCAAATTGTCCATTTTCAAGTACCAAAGTTGAAAAACAAATAATGGTTGAGACATGAAAAACTGCTCTAGACTTCAAAAGTCTTTATACATTTTTAAGTGTTTGTACCTCCTAGTACATCTTCTGTCCTCTAATACATATTCTCACCATGTTAGTGACTTTTCCACATCTCCAACATTTTTCTCTCTCTTATTTTGGTAATTATTTTTCACAAAGAAAGGAAGTTTTTTTAATCAGTTCATGAAGACTTTTACACACAAAATAGCCTGTGTGGAAATAAATATGCTGTATGGTTTTCTCAAGTCAATCTTTAGCTAAATGACATCTTCACACACCTTCCTTATGAGGTGCACAGGTGAAAGTTTTGCATCAGCAAATATGCAATCAATGGTGACCTTGAGATTCACTTGTGATTAGTAGTAATAAATGTTGCATTGATAGCCGCTAAAGCTTTTCAAACATAAACATATACTTGAGATACTTAATAAATTGTGAGACCAATTTCTAAAGCAAGATATTTTGGTTCCCATACCATTTCCTTTACAGATTCTGATATCAAAGATTAAGAAAACGTCACCCTGAACATCAATAAAATAAACAGATTGCTCTGGCATCATTCCCATTAATGACAGTTTCTACTCCAAAGGGTACCCTCCTATGATTTCCTGATTTTTCTGATCGTGCCCTGGATGGAGGCACTTGTGTTAAGGCAATGTTTCTCTTTATGTGATCTTTGCGTAACCTGCAACAAGTCAGCATTTGGGTTTATAATACTTCTCAAAATGAAGATTCTTGAGAATGACTCCCAGATCAATTGAATCAGACTGTCTGGGGATGTGGCCATAATTTGCAAATACATTGTGCCCTGCAGGTGATTCAATGCATGTAAAAAACCAAGAACTACTGTTCTAGAGATCTAAGCAATCAATGTGAGTGTTTTGCGACTGCCTTCCTGCTCGTTTTCCTGTATGACAGTATCACATTATATCTAAAACTCTGTGGAACACATACTAGAGCCTTGTAATAGAAAAATGAAATTAAATAAACCTGCGTACTCATCAAAAACAAAGATTAATTTCATGTTCTTGAGCCCTGGAAATACTAGCTCCTAAAATGAGAATTTTTTTTAACTTAACTTTAAGAAACTCCATATTTATGTGAAGTCAAAGGAAATCCTGACATGACCATATTTTAAAGATGTGAACTTATATTTATGTATCTCATTTACCATACCTTACAGCATTTATCATATTTTCAATTTGTTTATTACATTATTCTTGAGTCTGGCACCCATACTAGAGTGGTCGTTTCCATGTTGAGTCTTCTGCTCTCTTTTTATGTTACTCTGATTTGGTTAGCATTGTTTTAGAAATGGCCTGATCTGCATATATTAAAATTGGAGATAATTTTTAAGAAGCAGCAATGTGTTTCTAAGTTAATAGTTAAATTTCACTATAACATTAAATAGAATTTCAGAATTTTTTCTCATCACTATGACTCAAATCACATACATAGATTGTGAGAATCTCTCTATTACTTGTAAAGAAATTTATTGCTTAATTACCTCAAGTAAGTCAATTATGGAAAAAAATGTTAAAGCAGGACTCCTTATAAGAATAAACATGTTTGGTCTCATTTTGAAATCCACATACTTAAAAAGCCACATTTCCTATATCCCATATTGGCTTACGTAATATCCATATTGACTTCAAATTGTAATGTCTGTAGATTTCCTTTTAAGTTAATAATTGAAAAGTCAAAGTTAGGAAATGCAAACGTCATTTTTTTTCATGCATACTATTCTCAGATTTATGGTTTCTAAGACTTAAATTCTTAGAAGCATTTTATAATCCTATTAAACATTCCTAATTCTGGCCAGATCGGTTACCCAGACTCTAAATAGGATTTTTTTTTAATCTCTCTTAGTTTTTGTCTCTTTTTCTCTTCTTTCACTGCTTCTTTCTTTCTGCCTTCCCTTACATCCTTCTTCTTTCCTTCCTTCATTAACATCAGGTTGCATTGATTAGTTTTCCAATAACTTAACATTGTCTACAAACTTTCATACAGAAGGTTTGCTACTGTGTTCTAATTGAACTTAGCCTGGAGCTCTTCACATTTTTAAAGCTTTCTAATAAAATAAATAATTTGAAATCTTCTTTACTTAGATTTGATCTGAGGGTTAATTCTGTTGATTCTTGAGAATCTTAATGATTAACTTTAATTCTCATTTGGATTTTACATGCTGAGGTCTACCAATTTTCCTGCTCTTCAGCTTAATTTTTCAGACAATAGCTCCTTGATTAGCTGTTAGTAGGTCAGGTTCAGACTTTAAAGACATCACTATCCACATCAGCAATCAGACAACTAACGAAGTGAAACTTAGGGGCTAAAATATTTTGGAATAACACCTCATGCAGTTTTAATTTGATGTGCCCCCTGTAGAAAGAACTTCAAGTTTTGTCTAAATCAAGCTCATCCACACATAATTAATTACTGTCTCCAAGGTTTCCATATGTATATGCAGTCCATCTTTTAGTTAAAATAAATCAAGTATGTACGTCCACATTCTTTCTACCTGAACACGCATTGCTATTCCTGAAGATGAGAAAGAATAAGGGAAGAGAAACAAAATTATTTTAGCATCCAGAGTTTGCTCAGTGTAGAAACCTAGTCTCCATGAAAGGAAGAAGGCAACTTGAAGATACAGGCTAATGAATGTTCAGTCATATTCCAACCTTGAATCATTACACCAATATGGATTTGAATACCTTGTGGTCAGAATTTTGACAAGTGATTTGGAAGAATTTGGAGGTGGGGATTTATTCCATGTTGAATCTGCATCTGCTAGATAGTTTAGCTACAGCCAGTCTGTGCCACAGTTATTTTTGTTTACATTTACATAATAATGTATGTGGCTACCAACAGATGTGTTAGTTTTTACACAGAGATTTTTATCTTAAAGATAAGGATATCTACCCTTTCAAATATTTTAAAATAGTATATAAGCCACCATACATTGCCATCGTATATAGCATTTATGTTTTCTATACATTACCCAAAACAAAAACAAAATAAAACCATGTACTGTTAAAAATATTAAAGACAACTTATGAATTCATATATTTAAAAGTAAAAACTATGTCATACATATCTTTATTTTTCAATATGTAGGCACTTTTATTGTTACTATTTTGTCATAAATAGGTAACATCTAGTTTTGGACAATGGGCTGATTTGGATTGTCTTTAAAATTTGTCAAGGTCTGCCTCAGTGACAAAGTATACAATATAATAAGGTCCCTTTCCTTCTTTTTAGTCATAAAGCTATTACATAAGCTGGAGTATAGTGGAAAAGCAGCCCAACCTGTGTGAGGGCCTACCCAACGAGGGTTTCTGAGTCGGGTGTGACCACTACAGGGCACAGGACTCATACAGTAAGGCCATCAGAGTGGGGAAACAGTCATGGTGGGTTAGGACCTTGGCTGCATTCAAGAGAATTGAGAAAGTTAGTAAATATATTGAAAATAATAACAACCAATTTCTCACTGTTGGAGAAGTATGGAATGGGGGAAAGCTAAAATGAACCCTATGGCATTAGCTGAATATAGAGTTACTAGTGTTTATTCATGAGTTTTAATAGAAGATAGATAGAAATATATAATATATATGTTGTATATTTTTATATATAAATGTGTGTGTGTATTTTCTAGCTTCACCCACTGAGAGGGCCTTGGAATACTTACACCTTAGTAGCAACAAGCATCCATATGTTCATTTTAAAATATCACTCTGCGCTGAAAGGAGTAAGCATTGCTTGGAGAAATAGATGATTCTAGGACTGGGGCAAGGAAGGAACAATATGAGTTTGGAGCACCTGCTTTGTCAGAAAGTAAGACAGTCCTCAAAGAAAAATAAAGCATGCCAAAAGTACATAGAGACCAGCTCGAAAGGGACTTCCAGTGGCCAATTCTGGGACAAGTTGGGTATCGAAATACATAAAAGCAATATAGTATAACACTGATATAATTTATGCAACACTTATTAAATAAAGAGAATAAAACTCTCTCATCATAAAATGCCAATTAATAAATATAGAAGGAATGATGGAATTTGAAAATTATCATTTGGCAACCATTGCAGAAATAATTAATTCAGGCAGGAGGCATCAGTAGATTCTAAAACTAGTTGATGAAAGTGAAATAAGGAGTAAGAATTTTACATAATCTCCACGTAGCTCCCCTACAAACTATTTATTAAGTACAAAGGGGAAAAAAGGAAAAAAAGTACAGAAATCTAACTGTTAACATTGCAAGTAATGGGACAAATTGGCATCATGTGCCAAATGATAGGATGCAATGAGCAGAATACATCATCTCTTCTGTGATATGACTATGAAATTCTGAGTCTAATCATAAGAAGACATTGGACACACTGCAATAGGAGGACATTTTTTAGAATGACTGGCCTGTTAACTTTCATAAATGTCAAGGTAATGAAAGTCAGAAGACACAGAAGAACCACCCTAGATTGAAGATGAGGAGATTTGATAACTGGGTGTAATATGCAATATTACATTGAACCATGTGCTAGAAAAGGCTTTCTTTGGGACAATTGACAGAATGGAATCTCTGGGTAAGAAGTATATGGGAGTTTTTTGTATTATTCTTGCAATTTTTCTGTAAATCTGAAATTATCTCAAAATGAAAGTAAAAAACGTACAATAATACTTAATACTTAAGTATTAGGGTTAAATACTAGTGAATAAAATCTCGTAAAATTGTATTAAATATAGCATAATCAAACAGTATTTTTAAAAACATGTTCCATTATAAATATAGGAGTAAAATAAATTATACCAAAAAGTTAAAAGGAGAAAAATCATGAGATATTCCCAATAACCAACAAAAATACATATGATACAAATCAGTCAACCTCTGTTCTTGATTTTTTAAATTAATCATAAATTTAATGATCTAAATATAGAGGATATCTTTGTTAGCATAAAAAAATTGTGTAATTTCAACGGTAGTAATATGGCAAACAGGAATAAGGCAAGAATACCAACAATCTGGTTTTTTTTATCATTATTATGTAACTTTATTCTGGAGGTTCTAGTCAGTGCAATGGAAAAGATCAATAAACAGAAAAAAATCAATACAGAAAATATAACTAAAATTTGTCAAAGCGCATATTGCCAATTTACAAAAGGATTCATGGACATAGCAAACATATGGGAAGCTATTAAAACCTCACTAACACTCAAAAAAATACAAAGTAAAACAGCAATAAATTGTTATTTGCTAAACCAATAATACTTGGAAAGGGTTAACAAAATGTGGCTAGCCTGAATTGGCAAGTCAGCAGGAAACTAACCCTTTTATATCTCTCTGTTGAGAGTGTAAATTAGTGGAAACTTTGCTAGGGTGATGTAGGGATGTCTATCCAAGTTTTAAAATATATTTGTGTTGTTTGACCCAGTAATTCCACTTCCATGAATGTATAGAAAGAAAATCCTCTGAAATGCACACACAGATTTTTATATAAAGTGGTGGTCACAGAGTTATTTTTAAAGAAAATTATGCAAAATACCCCAAATGTTTAGAATAAAGACTGAGGACATTAAATTCTTTTCAAAAGAAGAAATACTATTATAATAGACATTGGAATGGCTGCCTAGCATTCAAACCTCTTCCCTGTGTGTACAAACTTCCCTAGTTTCAGTATTGCTAGGATGTGGACATTGCCAACCAGTGTAAAAGCTGAAATAAAATTCAGACACCCTCAAAACTAGAGCTTGGATATGAGAGCTAGACCTTGAAACTCGTTCCTGCTCCAAACTCAGAATTGTTAATAGACACTGTTGGTACAAGAAACTTGAGACTAAAGAGAATCTGTCCAGGTCATTGGTAGTACCAGTAACAGTGAGTTTATGTGGCAGTGCTTCACTGGGTGATGTTTCCCTCGGTCCTGTTGACTCGTTAAAATCTATTCATAGACCACTGACAATAATCTGTTACATATTTTGATTTTAAATCACTTTATCACTTCCTTAATTTTATACATGGATATATACATATGTATAGAGAGTGCCAAACAAGGTATGCACATTTTAAGAACGGAAAACTATTAAAATTGTAATTATATATACCGAGAGTAAAAGCTGAATACAAGTCGCGTTTGACTTCTGCAATTACAAGAGGTGCTCAGAGTGGTTACCATCAGCATCCAGATACTTCTGATTACTGCGAGCTACTGCTTGAGCAATGTTGACCAAAGTGTCCACTTGTATAGATTTTTTTTTTTTTTTGGCACCCCGGTATAGTCAAATGTATCGTTTTTTTCTTTGTGCTTTGTTCTACTCATTTTTATGCTAAGAAAGACTTCCTCATTCTGTTGAAATACATATTTATTAATGGTTATTCTAGCCTTTTCCTTTATTTTCTTCTTTTAAATTTTCAAGAGATCCAGTATTAATTTTAATCAGTAAAAATATAATTTTACTTTTTTTCTTTAAACATTCATAACCATCTGTTGAATAATCATACTTTTATTTCTACATAAAAGAAATAAAGCAAAAATATTTAGTTGTGGGGAAGGAGGAAATAAACTTAATATTTTTGGCTAAAATGATTACGAACTTAAACAACTCATAAATTAATTAGAAAAAAATTTTTTTTTAAATTTTGATAAGTTGTCCAGTTATCTGAAGAAACATATAAAAGTTGTCCAGTTATCTGAAGAAATATATAAAAGTCAGTAGATTTTATATTGGGTTATAATAAACATAAAATATACTATAAAATGGCTATTCACAAAGCTTCAAAAATATAAAAACAATTAAGAATGAATTAAATAAGCAATGTGGAGAACCTAAATGCAGAGATTGATATCACCTTATCTGGGAGAATAAAACAAAGGTTTGTTTTTTTTGTTTGTTTGTTTGTTTTTGGTCTGTGCGGTGGTGGTTGTTTTAATGGAAAGGAAATACTTAATTCTTGAATGGCAACACAAATGAGGTAATATCAAAGATTTCCCAAGGTAAACATTTTTTTGTGTTTATCCAAAAATTATTAAGGCCTGGATCTAGGGCCATGTTGGCGGTGGTGAAAGCCATGCCATCTTCAGTTCAGAATCACCAGCAGTCATGCCTGCCTATGATATTTTTGGCGTGAGTCTGGTTTTGTAGCTTCCCACTGAAGTGAGTTGCAATGAGTTCCTTTTCTGCACAAGACAGCCAGAGATGTTTTCTGTTTTTTCCAACTAAAAATTCTGAGTTATATAACTAAGCAGCC
The DNA here is from genome assembly GCF_964194185.1 of Rhinolophus hipposideros. Classification (NCBI taxonomy): domain Eukaryota; kingdom Metazoa; phylum Chordata; class Mammalia; order Chiroptera; family Rhinolophidae; genus Rhinolophus; species Rhinolophus hipposideros. The sequence goes on along the minus strand of NC_138048.1, from coordinate 43,330,279 downwards.
ATTAACTATCATGCTTTATAAAACATTTTTATTACATGGTAAAAGTATTTACAATATATCATTAAGTGAAATGGCAGGTAACAAAACAGCATAATCTATAACCTCAAATTTAATAATCTATAATAAATATAGTTACATCATATGTACCATACATCCATTAGAAAAAAGAATAAAATAGACCAAAATAGTTTTTACAGTGGGTTTTTGAATGGTTTTATAGGTAAAAAATAATTTCATTTATAAATGTTATTTGTGTGTATGTGTGTGTGTGTGTGTGTGTGTGTGTGTTATGACTGGAGGATAGCTTCAAAATTATTAAAATAATAAACTTATTACTGAAAGGACAGACCCAGAAATATTTACATAGAGCAAAATTTTTCTGTGGTGCCTTCTACCTCCATTTAATTTCATTGTATTCCTTCTTCAACCCTCCATCATTCCCTCACTGGAGTGTTTTTGTATCTTTTCTTTTTTTCCATGGTGGAAGCAAATTCATAAAATAATCTATGAAAAATGATAAGGCCTTAAAAAAATTATAAGGCCTTAATTTCTTTCGCCTTGCAAAGATGTAATCTTTCTAAAAGTAATACTATAAAGATAACGCTGCATGCGTACACACACACACACACACACACACACACACACACTACACTACACTACACAGTCTTGGGGAGGAGGAACAAAGACAGAGATTTCCTGTGAGTAGGACCTTGTCCATCTCCTCAAATCAAGTAACATTGTGGAATAAACAATTTCCTGCATAAAATTTCTAAGTCCCGTACTGATTTAAAACAAAAATCAAAACCAACTTCTTTCTGTATTTATTAGATGCTGCTATCGCCATGTACTGGCTTCATTTGCCTGTCTACCCAAGCTGGAGCCCATAGTCTGACATTTCAGTGGCCTCCTTTCTGGCACCCTAAATTCAAGCCTTTTGATCTTATCTTACTTTGACCTCTCTAGTCCCTAGCCATTAATAACTTTGATATTCATTTTCCCATCTCATCTAAAAGTTGCTAGGAAACGGGATATCATAACATTTTATTGAGTACCCTACAAAGTGGTGCTAACCTCAGCTGAGGCCTCATGCTTTCTGGAAAACTCTTCATCACTGGCTGAGTTTCAACTCGATTGCCTAAAAGAGCTTTTCCTAGTCTTTCCCTTATTTTGTGTTTACTTTCCACTGCCCCTCCCTTTTTAAAAAGCCAGTCTTTTTATTCCATTCTCTTTAACTTCGATTAAGGGACACTACTAACAATTCCTTTTTTTTCAATCTCTTTGCTCCTTTTTATCTGAAATAATACCCTATCAATGTTCTTTCTGCCTCTTCAATTATGTTCACTTGAAATCCTTTGGTTGTATGATCTTATTTCTGTGTGTTTCGTCAGAGCTGTCCTGCTTCTTCTTCCCTTTCAAATTGTGTCCATTGATGACCTCATCTTTAAAGTAATATCTATGTAGTGTGATTCTAAGTTTCCATTGCCCTTCTTGCCTTTTTGTGGGGGGAAGAGAGGTAAGCTTAGTCCAGAAATACTTTATAAGCATTTCTTTCTATCCGCCAGGCACTTCATGTGTAATGTGCTCAAGTCAAAATTAATCTTTTCCTCCCAGGCATCTCCTCCTCTTCATTCTGATTTCCTTATTTGTGATAATGGCACAGTTGATCTCTCTGAAAGCAGGGTTGTTTCTAACTTCTCCATCTCCATCTATCTCTTCCATTCAGTCACACGTTTTTGTGAATCATGCTTTCTTACATTCTCTAATTAGGTCCTGGTTACCTCTTTTTCCTATCTTTTTTCACTCTAGTTCTGAGTGATTTTTCCCCAACATATTGTTCCAAATTAACTTCTCCATATGTGCATACTCAACATTTTGGATAATCAAACTCCTCCACAAAATTGTGAAAATAGAGTTCGTCAGTCATGGGGTGTGAAAAAGAGGATTTCAGGAAGAATTAGAGCATGTGACCAATAAGCTTGAACATGGTGAGCCAGGAGGTATGGAAAGCAAGAGTATGCTGCGGACATACCCAGAGCCTCGTAGGTACGTTAGGGTTCTTTCTATTCTGCTTTGCTCTGTGGAGGCAAAGCTCTGTGGAGGCAAAGCTCTGTGGGTATTTCACGTGTGATGGAAACCAGTTGAAGGTTTTAAGCAGGAGAGTAACAAGTTCCCAATGAGGTTTTCAAAAAATCACCTTGCGCACTCTATGTAGAGTAGTTGCTCTACCATGGCTATGTGATGTTATCGTCTACAAGAAAATTATCTCTCTACCTGGAAGCATTTTATCTCCCTCGGAATCCATATCACATTCCACTTTATAACATGTCCATTTGAATACACATCTTAGTTTCTCTACTAGTAAAAGCTCTCAGCATACATAGAATGTGTTTCTCTTTAAACCATGCAGAACTCAGAAAAGAGAAAGATCAGAAAATACTTGGTAATGAATTGATAGTCATACTTTCTAACAATAACATCCAGGTTCATGGTGCAAGGTGAAGTCATATACAAAATATTGACTGTTGATAAAACTTTTCATCTTTTTCATTATGATTCTTCATTCTATCTTTCCATGGAAGGAGCAATTGTCTGTACCCCGGTCCCTCTGTATTTGAAACAGCAATAAAGTTCATCAACTTGTTTATATAAGATATAATAAACATCATGCAACTAAAAATTGTTGAATATTTTACGTTTTCCAAAATGTCAGTTTTCTAGTGTTTGCTATGATGAGAAAATATTAAATCTGAAAGAAAACATATTGTTTTATACCAAATATGCAGTCAGAAGCACTGTATTATGTGTACAAGTTAACAAAAATAATAGCATTTCAGGTGTTTCCAAGGCAGAAAAAGAGGGGTAGATATAAGTTTCCCGAATACTGAGTGGCTACTGAGCAGATAATGATTTATGGTACATTTTAAATTACTCGTTTAGATGAAATGGTTTATGGAGGGGGAAATGGGATTGTTCTTTAATATCCTGAAGCATCTGAAAACCTATGCAATTTTCATTGATCTGCCCTCTGCTGGATAATACAGCTATTTAAAATCGATGACATATTTACTTCTCTTAGAATGCCTCTGTGGTTGTAAACCATTCTTTGTTGAGAAGTAAATTTTTTATTCTCTCCCCCATTAAACTGGAGTTTCCATAGACTTTGGGGGTACTATATATTTGTCAATATTCACTCTGTCTTTTCAGCCTCCTCCCCATTATATTTGTATTTTATACTCACTTGGGATAACTTGAGGGTCTAGAATTTTCTGGGCCAATAATTTCAATAGTCTTTGGGGGAGAAAAGAACAAGGAACAAACTAATAAACACTACACATTGCCCATTGCCCATATCCCAACAGGATCTTTCCTAATAGTTCTTTGATAAATAGAAACAAAACACCAGCTTGATATTTGTATTTTGTGTTTTGTTTGGTGGGGGATGGAGAGCATATGGAAAAAAAAAACTTTTTTTTTTAAATGGCAAGATACAGGAAAGTGGATGTTCAGAGGATAAAAACTCCTTATATCCAACTCAAATCAAAATTTACAACAAATTATTTCACTGCCCTAAAAAAAAGTTTTTTAACTGAGTTAAATTGTGTTCAAAGAGGGAAAAAACCCATTCAAGAATGCAGACTGGCTAAATCGCCCATGATTGATGGGGCGATTGTTACCAGGGGGTATTTGCCAATTCACCAATGCCAAGTCCTCGGAGTGATTTTGCTGTCTGTGACAGCTGGTGTTCTCTATTGGAAAGCTGTGTCTGTATACATCTCTGATTTGCATATTTATATACCTCGGCTGCTGTAGGAGGTCTGCATTTCACAGCAGTGAGTGTAAGCTGTGCAGTCTCTATGCTTGAGTGCCTCTGGGCATGGATGGTAGAATTGGTTTGGGTAAAATTAGAATATTAGGGTTTTGTGTTTTGCAGGTTAGCCAGTAATACCATGTTTCTGCTTACCTTCCTCTTCATCAGCTACAGTAATGTTTTTGAAGTATCTCTCTGCATGGGCTACCATTTGAGGCAGACACATTATATGCTCTCTAGGAGGGTGCAAGCTCAGATATTAAGGCATCATACATAGATAGAAAGCAAGACATTAAAGGAATATATTTAGTCAAGTTGAAACCTAAAGAAGGAATTGTGGGATTTGCACATTGAAGGGACAATTGCTATTCCCCCCATTGGGGAGGACCTAAGCAGATAAGAACTGCTGTACTAAGGCAGGCATGTGAACTCTCTTAAGGCTTCTTTTTCTAAATAGTAATCTCATAGTGTTCCTGGTAGGATTTCTAGTTTTTTGTAAGGTCAGATGTAGAGTACTTATTGAGCAGGAAAACAATGGGAGAGGGCTTTGGAGGAAAAATATACAAAAGTTTGAAGGAAACAGGAGTTAGATAAACACAGATAATGAGTATGTGGAAATGAATGATCTTAGGAATAGAGAGAGTGATAGGTTATTAGGAGGAAATATCTGAGGGTAGGCAAGTCATACAAAAAATTTTGAAGGCAGTTGATGACAATTTCAGTCTTTACTCCCTGTGAGATTAAAAGTATCTTAAGGTCAAAAGGTGTTAATTTAGTAAAAACGATGGGCAAAACCTTCAGTGATAGAAAAGATAATCTGAAGTAGGATGTTTTTGAAGGTAGCTCTGGAAAATAATAGTACTATCAGAAAGAGCGTATCCAGATTATAATTTTAATGGATGAAAAAGATGGGACAATTTTTTAATGGATGAAACTGTAATATCTAGCAGAAATATTCAAATTTTATCAGAAAAGCAATAGCGAGTTTAAAAGTGAACCTAAGGTTTCTTCTAAGCGTCTTTCCCCTGGAGTGACATGGAATGTTGTGGTGATGCAATCGCTGTCATTTTGAAGGACCCACTGTATGTACCAGAAACTCACATTCTGTATATGAGTTTACCAGAAACTATAAACTTCATACAAACCCTCTAGAGTGATTATTTCAGTCCTATTACAGATGAGATAATGGAAAGGGAAAAAACTAAATAACTCACCCAAGTTCACTCAACTAATATGTGGTAGTGTCATGATTCCAACTGAGATTCCAAAAGTCAGTTTTATTTACTTGTTTGTTTGCTTATTTTCCTAACATGCTGCTTCCTTGAGCATAGAGAAGGAATATAAAGAAAAGATAGTGAACAGTACTCTTGGGAGTATTTAATTTGAGTTGGCAGGGAAATAGCCATCTGGATATGTTGCTTAGATAAACTACTCGCTGGGATTGTTCTCTGCATACCTGTGAAGTGTGTGGTGTTAGGAATGACAGTCCCATCTGAGGAATGGAGTGGTTATGATGAGAAAAAGAGCTCAGACTAGCAGTGCTGAAAGGGAGGGTGATCCACATGGCTAGTATGCATTTATTCCAAGTCTCACCTGCCAGGACTATACACACCATTGGAACAGCATTGTGATTGCCTGGATAGCTACAGCAAATAACAATTATCACAAACATTGACCAAATATAGAAAACAAACCTGAATATATAGTTCCGAAAAAAAAAATGGAGCTATAACTGTCTTTGAGGTATTACTATCTCATGATGCTATATAAATATCATAAATGCTCTATAAATCTCATGGTTATTAGTCATTGTGATTTCTCTTTTTATTTGGCTTGGCATGGCCATGGTGGGGACTCACTTTCAGCACACAAGTCAGTTATATATTCTGAGTGAACAGCTGTTTACAGAATTGCTTTGCAGGCTCAGTCACAAGCTCCAAAGTGAATGCTATCCACCTGTCTACAGGAGACATTGTCTTTCCCTTTTTTTTTTTTTTAAATGGAAATGTCACCTTTTAAGTAATATCCAAAAAAATGCTGCTGTTGAATCCTGTTCTTATATAGATGAGGTAAACGTTCATCTTCATCTGAAAAACCAGCTCACACATGGTAAAATATGTTTAAATATTTTATTTTACTATTATTATTTTGTATTATATTGAACCTGACATTTAAAATATTATAATAAGGACCTGCCAAAATCCCAAATTTATCCATAAAGATGTAATACATAATAGCTTAAGAGCAGACATTCTAAGGTCAGAATATGAATTATATTCCAGTCTGACTCATTTATTAGCTGTGTGATTTGACACATGTTACCTTTTGTGCTTGAGTTTCTTTTTTTTTTTGTAAAAAGAGAATGTAGCGGTTGTTTGTGTGTGTGTGTGTGTGTGCATATGTAGGCATTAAGAGAAAATGTAATCTAAAGTCTTTACCGTATTACCTGATGTATAGTAGGTGCTCAATTAATATTAGGTGTGATTGTTTTTTTGAAAATTTTTACCTCTTACAAAACATGTTAGCCATAACTGGGCTATTCTTTATTGGTTTTGCACATTAGGAAAAAATGTTTTAAATAACACATCAGCCTGGATCTTCACAGGGAGATGAAATGAACAAAATCATTTTCTATGTTTCTGAAAGTTTTCATGTTTATCTTGTATAGGAAATGCCAAATACTTGCAACATTGAAGAGAACAAGGGTATTCTAGGAATTATTATTGATGGTTGCCTTTACAAATTACTGATTTTCATTGGAACCCTGTTATTCTGAGACCAAACCTTGAAAAGAGACTAAATATGACTGTAATCCATTGATTTTCTTCTCTCTATCAGCACTCATTTATTATGTTTACCTAGACTTTGGCCAAAGAGATAGCAGAAAAGCAAAGCAACTAAGTTCAAGGATGCTTCAAAGTATGGGGTCAGGGATCAGATGTTTGGATGGAAAGAAGGTTAGAAGAAACATAATAGTTTGATAAGATGCCATCCTTCTGAGAGAAAAAGTTGTTCTTACTTTTTTTTTGCACTAGACACCTACTAAAAAGTGTCTATATTAAAATACATCTTGATTTGATTTTTTTCATAAATTGACACTACTTAAAACATTTCCATTTCCTAATTGATCTTTGATTTTGCGTTCATGTTTTCAACGTAATGTTGAGCTTTCATAGAGCAGGTTGCACAATTTTTCTGTTTGTTTTCCCCACAGGATTGATGAGTAAGTTCTTTGGAAACATGATATGAATTGAATTGCCTTTGACAATGGATGAGAATAATCTCATTTTCCCATTAAAAAAAAAAGTAGCTTAGGCTGGGTTTTGTGTGTTTTGCTTCTTCAAGTGTGTTCCAACAGCTTAATTGGGAAAGAATCACAAGGATTTTACTGTGTGTAATTCAGAAAGAGTACTAGAAACTGTAGCAATTTCAGTTGTAAAATGCTTAATGAGGTTTGTCAAATCCAAAGATCAGGACACCATAAACAGATTTTCAGATTTAGTGTTTAGATTAAATTAGACAAACTTACTCGGAATCCATGGTAGTTATGTGTGTACACACACACACACACACACACACACACACACACACACAAGGAGTGATAATAAATAACAAAAATAATTTATAAACAATGTTTGTTATAAATTCAAATAAATTTTATCCTTCAAAATAGTCTACTCTATTTAAATGGTATGCTTTTTTTTCAAATGTTGTATGTAGTTTTTTCGCCCTTGTAGCAAATTTGTCATTTACCAATAAGTTTATGAACAATAAGAAAAGAATTTTTACTATATTATAAATGTTTGTTTTATTTTGTTTCTTCATGGAACACAGTACTGTAGTATTATCCAACTCAGTCACATACTTTAATTATTAATACTGGGATTCAGTTTTGGTGAATAAGTATTTATGGCCTTAGTACCAAGACACCATATCTTAGGAGGAATTCCCAAAATAATTTTTCAAAATAATTAGAACAATAATTAAATAATTGAAGTAAGAATATTTTTCTAAAAATCAATATTCTGGAAAGCTTATAGGTAACTAAGGTATACTTATATTTACTTAAATAATAAAAGTCGCTGTTAACATATGTAAAAATACTAGATACGTCTGTGTAAACTCAAACATACATTTACACACAAATTATATCTACATGCCATAAGAGAGTAAATCCCATTTTATGATCTGTGTGTGTGTGTGTATGTCACCTTTTAAGAGAAATAATAGTATTTATGATCTTCTAGCACTTCTATTCAGTTATACAAATGGCTATTTGTAAAACTATAAAACCACTCTTGATGATATACCCACCACTTAACTTCTTAGGCTAAGTAGGAAAATGATGGGAATGTTCTTATTCCTTGCACTTCTTCTCCATTAATGGCACAAAATAAACATATCTAAGATGGAGTTTTTCAAGTTAATCCAAGCTATTCAATGGGAAGGGATATGTTTGAGAGTCATAACTAATAATCTCCCCATGCCAAAAATTAAGGGAAAAATCACTGAGGTGACTAGAAGTTAAAAGTAGAAGTCCAAAGTAGTAACAGAATTGGTTGTGTTACGTGCCAAGACTTTAATGTAAAAGTAGGAGTTGGAACTAAGATATGAGATCTGTGCAGAGTGGAGTTGCTGGAACCGGTCTCTACAGTTTAAGCTAGGAGCCAAGAAAGACCTGTCACTATGAGGCCTGGGTCTGGAGTAAGTCTGTTTTTCCCCTTCAAGGACCCGGAATAGAACTGATTCTGAGTATCACCTAGTTCTGAGGTAAGCAATCTACTTATACCTACATAATTCTTTCATACTTTCCAACTCAAAAATAATTAAAAATGGATAGATATTAGACTCAGGATTACCACATTTTAGACATTGTTTATTCAACTGTACATACAAATACATGTAAGACCAATGGTTATCATATCTATCTAGCAAAAACCAATCATTAGACTATCGTATAGGGGTACATCTTCAATATAGTGCTTCTTTCAGGTGCTAATTTCCGTTCATCATAAAGTCACATATTTAAAATGTATAAAACGCATGAGAAAATTTGATACTATTAAATGCAGAAGGTGCCAAAAAAATGTATACACATTTTAAGAAAGGAAAACTGCATTAAAATTTTAATGCTCAATATATACCAAAGGTAACAAAAGATGAATACAAGTCACGTTTGACTTCTGCAGTTACAAGAGGTGCTCAAAGTGGTTACCATCAGTGTCCAGGCACTTCTAATTATGGCGAACTATTGTGGGAGCAACATTAACCAAAATGTCCACTTGTATACATTTTTTTTTTTGGCACACCTGGTATGTTGTGGAAGTCCAATATATAGGGGTATTACACTTGAACAAGTGCTGATTGTAGGATAATCTAAAAATGATTTTAAAATCAGTATGCTCAAATTTTCAAACAAGTTATGCATTAAGCAAGAACAGGATGTCAGGAGAAAAGAATAGGTACATTAAAATAAAATAAAATGAAACTGTCCATGAAAGAGTTAAGATTTAGGTTAGACACAGCAGAAGGAGAGTCAAGGAAATAAAGATAAAGTAGATCACCTAGGATGAATCCCAGGTTGGTAAACGTATAGAACATCTGAAAAATAAAATGTTATAAGATATGAAAGATTGAATAAATTGCAAAATGCATCTAATAGAAGTTTCAGGAAAGAATAGAAAGGATTGAGGACAGACATTAATTGCATCAGGTCTGAATTTTTTTTTTAGAACTTAAACCATAAATCATAGATTGAAGAATCACATTCAGTCAAAAATACCAAGAATAAAAATACTTTCAAACCCAGACATGTTATGATACAACTGAAATGCATGGAAGACACAGGGGAAAAAATTTCAAAACATCCATAGTAAGAGCAGATTGCCTACAACAGTCAGTCTGATTGAAGACCACCTTTCAGTAACAGTAGATTCCAGAAACAATGGTATAATTGCTTTAAAGGGTTGAGGGAAAATAGCTGCCTGCTATGTAGAAACCAACCTAGGTAAAAACATTATTCAAGAGTGAGCGCAAATGAAAAATACTTTCAAACCAATAAACACTGAAGGATATAACAGTTACAGACTTCACTGATATATTTCCTTGGGGATAAAAGTTTTCCAATAAGGTAAAAGATAAACCTAGAAGGGAGGAGCAAAATACAGGAAGAAATATTGAACTAATATATTAGCAAATGTTTTGGTAAGTACAAAACAGGTATAGAATTTAAAATGATGGCATTAAAAATGAGAGGGAACTATAATAAATACAATGATATCTAAGAAGATAAAGAATGAAGAGATGTTAGTTAAAGCAATCTAAGGTTCTTGAGTTGTTGGGGAGACATTTCAGGCTTCATATTGTACACCAGGCAGCTATCGTTTCCCCCTGAGGGAGGAACAGCAGCAAAGATTCAGGTGTTCTTGCACAAGGCATATCCATGTCTGAGGAAGAAGTCAAACAAGCAAACAAATAAACAAAAAACAAAAAGACTTCTGCACTTTGGGCTTCACACTAAGTATATATCAGTGGCCATCTACGAGGGAAGGACAGGAGAGCTGAGATCCATCCCCCTCACCCCATTCCAAGAAGAGAGAATACAAGTTCTGACTAAGCATGAGCAGACTAGAACTGAGAAAAGCCCTCTTGCGACTCCAGATCTTACATTAGGCCAAGGCATGTCAGTCTAGCATTGGGAGAATTTATCCTCAGTGATGTGTGCTGTAGATAACTAAAATAACAAAGCCAAGATTCAGATCAACTATAGATTAGATTGATTCAATCCTTGACATTAACAGCCCAGAAGTAAAACAGATGGGTCTTTGTCTAAGTGCAGATACACTATCTGAGTCTTTTTATTCTATTCTGAACAGTTTTTGGCACGTGATAAAATATTGTGGGGCAATATAGTCAAGAAAATAGGATTCATCATTAAGAGATAATATAGTTAATAGAAACAAACCCTAGTTGACAGAAATAATAGAAGTATCAAAAAGGACTTCAACACTATGATAAATATGTTAAAGAATTCATCGGGAAAGATCAGCAACATGCCTGAAGAGATGAAGAATTTCAACAGAGAAATGAAACCTATAAAAAAGACCCAAAGAGAAATCAGTAAAAATGGAAAACATATCAGTATAAAGAATTCATTTGATGACCTTATCAGTAGACTGGACACAGAGAAGAAAGAACAGTTAACAATAAGAAAGAACATAGGCATTATCCAAAATGAACATACTGCAAATAAAGAGTTGCAAAAAATGAACAAAGCATCCTAGAACTGTGTGAGATCATGCAATTGTTAAATCCCGTAAGGAAAGAGAGTAAGATAGAAGAAATATTGGAAGTGATAATGGTGTAGAATTTTTTAAAATTGGTGAAATATACAAACGTCATATCCAAGAAATCTAGAATTATTTAGAAATCAGACAGATGATTGATAGGTAGATAGATGTGGACACACACACATACAAATGTATCTGCATATGTATATACATATATGATTTGCCTCATATAGTGTATGCACTTAATAAGAGTTAGCTATTAGTATTATCACTATTATTTATTATTTCATTGTCCTTTGAAAGGGAAAAGTAGTAATACAAGGCTTTCCCTATATCTTGGGCTTTGGAGAATAAATTACACTATTTATGTCAGTTCAATTTGGGGAAAGGACTATATAAAAATATTAATAGTACGATATATCCCAATATATCTCTTAACATTTCTTGCTCTTATATTTTTTATTCTAACATAGTTTTGTGGTTCACACACTACTTTTTCTATTATTGACTGAAAAATATTTTATTCATTAGTTTATTGAGTGGCAATCATATGCAAAGCATATTGGAAGCTTCTTGCAAATGTTATTAGGGAAACCAGGCGTAACAGTAAAGTAATGAAACTGATTTTATCTTATTGCCTTATTTTTATTTATTTTCTTTGTAATTTTATAAGTAGTTCATGAATGCATTTTTCTTATAAAATTTGCAAACAACACAGATGAACTAGAAGCTCCTTTGACCACAATTTCCAGTCAATTTCCTCCTCAGTAGTAACTGTCATGAGTTTTGGGTCAGTATCCTTATTTTATGTAGTCACATCATTTGTAGAGACGTACAAATAAGTTATGGAAATTGGAATAATATCTTTGAACTTTTTTCTACTATACCATGTTTCGTAAAAATTAGTCAGGATTAATATATTCAATAAATATTTGTTTACTATCTTCAGTGTGTCTTCTAGATGTCGGAAATAGAACAGGGACTATAAATAATTAAAAACAAAAACAAAACTCTTCCCCTCATGGAACTTAGATTCCAGAAAATGAGACAGCCAATCATATACAAAGCAAGAAAGACAGACAGATTGTCTGATAGTGAGAGTGCTGCAGAGAAAAAGGTTTGTGTGCAGAGTGTTTTCAAGTTTCAATAGTATGTCTGAGAAATCATCCCTGCTAAGGTGCTATTTGAGGCCAGACGAAGAGGAGGGAATAATGATGTACTCACCACCACCTTCCGCTTTGCCTCTCACACACAGATTGGGCTGTACACCACACACAGGAGGAAAAGTAATGTCTGACCATGGCAGGCTGCTCCCTCAGCCACCTGAGGAAAGGGACCTAAGCAGTTTATCATAGTTAATTATGTCATTTTTATTTTAAATCATATTCTAGTAAGTGAATTATGCACCGTTCTCTTTTCTATGCGATATGCTCGAAAGAGCATGGGCTTTTGGAGCAAAATGACCTGTATTCAAACCCTGACTCTGCTACTTACTAGCTATGCACTTAATACAGTCGAGCTTCTGTTTACTCATCTGCAGAGCAGAAATATTAATATTCAAAAGTTTGGGGGAGCATATAATAATTGTTAATCAATGAAATATGATAAAGTATGTTAAGTGTCTAGGGCCTCTCCTTGTCCCTGACTATGTTCTCTACAGTTACATTTTCCTTACAACTTGAGACTGAGCAGTCTCATGTCTTCTATGTATTCCCCCTTATCTGTGGGGAATATGTTCCAAGACCCCCAGTGGGTGCTTCAAACCATGGATAGTAGCAAACCCTACATCTATTATGTTTTTTCCTATACATACATACACTTTGTGACTTTTCTTTGACGTATCTGAATTGCCAGCATCCCTACTTTTTCACTTTGGGGCCATTATTAAGTAAGGTAAGGGTTTCTTAAACACAAGCATCATAATACCACAACAGTCAACCTAGTAACCCAGACAGCTACTAAGTGACTAACAGACTGGGTGTGTATACAGTTTGAATACGTTGAACAAATGGATGATTCACATCCCAGGCAGGATGGAGCGGGATGGCGTGAGATTTCATCACGCTACTCAGAATGGCACACAATTTAAAATTTATGAACTGTTTATTTCTGGAATTTTGCATTTAATATTTTCAAATTGTGGTTTACCATGAGTAATTGAAACTTCAGAAAGTGAAAGCAAGGATAAGGGAGGACTGCTGTTTTCCTGTCTTCTAGAAAATAAACTGCTATATGATTGAAATGTATTATTTTATTTTACAATATTATTTTTTACTTGGGTATCTCATAGTCTAGTGACCTGGGTATTAAAAGCACTAAAAGTCTGTGAAATGAATGAATGAGTTAAAAAAAAAAATCCCTGCTGTTTGGAGGTCCCATCTCAGATTTTGAAACAACCTTTTCATTAGTGCTTGAGTTTTCTTAGCTATTAAAACGTCACTGAGCATTTCCATTACCTCTTTAAAGAAGATCTGATGTATTTGTGTGTTCTTCCAACTTTGTACTTTGATTTGAGAGGAAGGAAAAGAGAAGAATTCACAATCAACTTTTATTGTTCTGCCTTCACAACTCTGCTAGTAAAGAAGTATATTGCTAGAAATATTTTGGCAGGAGAGGGGTGCAGAGGGAAAAGGAGGGGAGATGATGAAAGCAGAGGGGAGGGAAGGGAAAGAAGAGTAGGACAGAGAGAAGAAAGGCAGAGAAAAACCCAAAGAAAGCATTTGTATTTTCCCAGTCCCCCATAGCGAGTAATTATTGGCAGCATTTCTGCCTGGAGGCATTGTGATGTAACATAAATCACAGAATGACTGTGCTCAGCCAGGAACTGGGAAGTCACAGAGAACTCCAGGTGCTTGTGGCAACCCAGCCATTTTTCCAGCAGGACGTCTGTAGGCTCAGTTGGACCACTGAGGGCTCCTTATTACCCTTCCTGGTGATTCACACAAACACCCACATGCCAGAGCAAGGGGCATTTCATCAGTGAGGGTTCAAGTGATTTTTCATTCTTTAAAACTGAGATGCAGCCAAGTCAGCCAATGGAAATCCAGACACCTAATTAAGAGACTTCATGTACATCTGTTTGGCAACTTGCGCGTATAAGACCTTTAGGTTATCACAGCTGAGATTTGAATGAAAACGCCTGTTAGAAGACTCCAGCTCAGTTCATTGACTACTTTGGTGGAATTATGCTCTACCTTTCCCCTGGTGAACTGTGATGTTTGATGTACGAAATATTGAAGAAAGAACATAGCTCAGAAAAGTACAACAAAGGTGATAATTATTTCATTATCAGGATTCTCAGGAGCTAAATGTCTTCTCCCACAACTCTTCCACTTCAATAAATAAAATATCAAAGGTGATGTAAAGTGTGCAGATTTGAAGGAACACATCATTTCCTAATTGTATTTTATTTTATTTTATTTTTTTTACTTTTGCCTTGAGTTCCTGCAGAAATGTGAGTGGAGGGAGAGAGTTTGGGAAGGCAAAAGGTAGTACTTTTTCTGATGCCTATCTCTGCAGGACACTAAACATCCTTTAATAAAATTAATTTACCAAGTAATTTACCTCTTTACTTCACCAAAGAAGTAAAATAAGTTTTTAGGGTGAAATCTAAAACACCTGAAACTTTAGCTAGCCAGGTGTTAAATGAGCTAAGTTCTTGTTCAGACATAGGAAATTTCATCTCTGGACACTTATACTTTGAAGTTTGTAACTGTACTTATGTTTAAGTTCATCTCTGTTCTTAACAAGATGGAGAACACATCGTAGCCTTTCATATATTTCTCATGGTGTCCAGGACAGAGGAGACATACAGCCAGTGTTTTTTGGTAATTATAGAAATCAAACAAACAAACAAAAACCCTTTGACTGGATTATGAACACTGTTTATCTGTGTTTAGTTCCTTTCCTAGTGGCTAAGAGGCTGAAGACTTGTATGTGTCTTAGAAACATGTAAGTCATTAATTTTTAGTCATCTTTATCAGGCTTCTAAGTTTATTTTTTATGTCACAGTGATATAAATTGTGTTTGTGCCTTCACTATTCCTTAAACGTTCTGAGTCTGAGTATCTAAAACACTAATTGGAACTCTCAAACTAAGTTTTCTAACTTTTAAATATCATACTTCTTCAAAAGATAGATGCTGAGTACCGAAATATGACCAACAGTCTTAGATTAAAATCTCTCTCTCTCTCTCTCTCTCTCTCTCTCTCTCTCTCTCTCTCTCTCTCTCTCCCTCTCTCCCTCCCACCCTCCTCCCTTCTCCCTCTATAATCTCTATCTCTATCTCTATCTCTATCTCTGTCTCTGTCTCTGTCTCTGTCTCTATCTATCTCTATCTCTCTCTACCTCTCTATCTCCCACCACCACCATCGTCTCTCTCTTTCTTCAGCCATTTCAGCTCATGAAAAGAAAGACTCTGATACTGTTGCAGTCACATGCCCCTTCATTAACCAACTCTGATGGACTAGCATGAGTTAGATGACCAGTGTTGTATCAGTTGTATGACAGCCCCACCAGGTGGCTACAATTATTTAAAGAAAAGATGCTAGGCAGATAAAATGTAAAAGACAATTCTTCATGAAAATGTAAGTCACGTATGCATGTATGACTGAAAATGCCAAAATAGGCTTTTATATACTGAAGTTGTCTTACCTGTAATCTGCCAGGTTTACCCAAAAATAAGACCTAACCGGAAAATAAGCCCTAGCATGGTTTTTCAGGATGACATATCCTGAACATAAGCCCTAATGCTTCTTTTGGAGCAAAAAGTAATGTAAGACCCAGTCTTATTTACGATGAAACACGGTAGTAACTGGCTGACCGATTTGAGTTTCTTATGTTTCATTTTTGCTGTATTGATAAAATTGCAGTAAACAAAGCAATGTCCAGAGTGAGGGTTCCTAGGAACCAGTGGGTCTGCAGTGTCCACATATAAGATAGTTAGCCTGTCAAAGGAACTTGGCTTTTAGTGGGAAATCTGTTCCGAAGAGGTTTCAGGAAGTGCTGCAGCCAGGGTCAGGCTTTGGTGTGAATGTGTGCTGACTTTATAAAGGCGGCATCCAGAATTCTTTGTAGCTCAGTTTCACTATACATTTCTTTATATTGCACACTATGCTATCTCTGCCATTCGCTTTCTGAATGCCATATTTGTCATGCTGCTCAGTACGTGGTACTCACTAAAGATTTGCTTAATGAATTCACAAATCAATGACTAAAACCTTTCCAGGGGATGATGTAGCTAGATCCTCAGTGCCTTGGGTGAGGAATTGTTTCTTGGTTACCTTTCCTCCCATAACAGAATAGGAAGGTCTGTAGTAAGCATTTGGGATCTCTGGTGGATGACAGAGACATTAACAAAGCAAAGAAAATATGGAAAGTGAAGCAAGAGGGACTGAATCAACTTGTATAGAGTTGCCTCTTTGAACTTTTTTCTTTTTTCTTTTTTTAAATTAGTTCCAGGTGTACAAAACAATGTAACAGACATTTCACCCCTCACAAAGTGATAACCCCCTCCCCCAATCGACTACCCCTCTGACATCATCCATAGGTGTTACAGTTCCACTGACTCTGTTCCCTATGCTGTACTCCACATCCTGTGACTATATAGTATATATATTAGATTATAGTTGAGATTCAGTGTCACTCAGCTTCAGCTTCAGGTGTACAACACAGTGGTCAGGCATCTACACCGTCCATGAAGTGGTCTCCCTAGAAAGATAAGTACCCGTCGGATACCCTATAAAATCTTTACAACATTATTGATTATTTTCCCCAAACTGTCTTTCATATCCCTGTGACAGTCTTGTGGTTACCAATTTGTGCTTTCTAATCCCCTCACCTTCTCCCTCATCCCCACCCCCCTCCCATCTAGCAACGCTCAGTTTTTCCTCTATATCTCTGAGACTGTTTCTGATTAGTTTGCTTGCCTCTTTGAAGATAGCTTTGTTATTAAAGAATATTTTTTTTATGCTCAGAGTTAGTCTTCCTCTAAGAATGTGTGTTTCTGACTAATAGCATTGCATAATATGTTGTACTCTCTACCTTCTATTAATCATAAGTACAATCATGATGTATCTGGATTAGTTAGGTCAGTGTATCTGTTGGTATCATTTTTTTAGTTATGGGTCATATTTCTACATGAACTGGTTAGCTCTATACCAGATTTCACTTTAGTTCAAACTAGTTCAATATGTATAATTGATCTTGGAAGAGAATGAGGATGATCCAATTTGATCCATCCACAATATGAGAAAGAAGTGGCCTAATAACTATCGTTCAGTCAAGTGGACCATCTTTGTGTTAATATGCAAAATGTTATAGTATTATTACATAACAAGCCCATCTTCTAGTTTATACTCTTTCTTGTGAAAGATATGCACGTCAGAGATTAAAATAAATAAAATCAGTATCAGAGTGGGGATTGAGAGCTTAATATCTTTCTTTGTGATTTTGGAACAAGAAATATTATTTTATATAAGACAAGTCTTCAGGCTTAATGTAGCTACTGCCTCAGTAGTCTTGTTAAATCAAAAGAGCTGTAAAGAGAAGAGAAAAAAAAAGGACCCTTTTCCATCTTTTGCTCAGTTACACCATTATACTCCAAATGCAAACTCTTTGAAAATAGTGATGATATAAGAACAGGCATAATTTCAGAACCTACTTGGAATTTGCAACCATAGCTCAAAAACTCCTCTCTTGACATGTAGACAAAGCAGATTTGCTATCTAAGTGATTTTAAAAGGAAGCATATGGGACTCTCTCCAATAACTCTGTATTCCCTCCGCACACATTGGAAAAGTGACATATATGTCACTGGTCCTGGAATAGGTCCCAGGGTGAGCCAGCACTGAGAAACATGGTCTACAGTGAGCTCCAGGGAGCCCCATCCCTCCCCATTAGGTTACCTGTGCACTGAAGGCACTGCCAAATGCAGTCATTTTCATATTTTTGCATGTCAGATAGATCAGTCTCCCAAAGATTGGGGAAGGGGACCTCAGCCCTCAACTTTGACTTCTAAAGAACGCTTGCTAACATCATTCTAAATAGACTCCTCCAGTCACCATATTTATCTCTAACCATTCACTGCCAAGTAGGCGAAGTGGACACAATTTCTAAACCTCTCTTATGGCAATG
This sequence comes from Rhinolophus hipposideros, assembly GCF_964194185.1. Taxonomy (NCBI): domain Eukaryota; kingdom Metazoa; phylum Chordata; class Mammalia; order Chiroptera; family Rhinolophidae; genus Rhinolophus; species Rhinolophus hipposideros. Next base: position 43,312,049 of record NC_138048.1, on the reverse strand, counting down.
AGCACAAGTCCAGTTCTTATTTCCAGGTTACACTTGTCCACCCATATCTTTAGGCCATGTGTTACCATCATTGTATCCCCAGTAATAAACTGTGTGAGGCAAATAGCATATAGTCAATGAATGGACGGTAAACCCCATTAGTGTTGAACTTTACTCAAAAGGACTTTCAGGTACGTCATCTCATCCCACAACATCTTCATAATATACCTAGAGCCAATATTTTTTTAATACTTGAATAACACAGGAAAATTGAGGGATGATAATGTTCTGGTCCTAATCATATAGCAAATCAGGGACAATGATGGTATTTCCCCGAATCCTAAGCCAAGAATCTTTGTAGCACATTCTGATATTGTTTATATTCATATTTCAGAATATATTTTCATGTACCTGGAACATGGGAAATATGATAGAGAATAAGAAAAAAAATAAAAACCCTTAAATCTTTCAAAGCCTCAAGGCCAAGAAGGGAGTACCCAAAATGCAGGGCGCTATTGTTCTGTGATCTTGCAACAACAGGTCATGACCTCATGATAGTAAATGTGAACATAAATGTCAGAATCTCTGCTGCTGAATTTTCAGGCAGAGACAAAAGAAAGGTCTCAGTTTTCCAAATGTTTAAGCCACTTTTTTACAAAAATTAATTTTCTACTTTTTCCTTGACATTAAGTGAATGTAATCTTTTGTATTCTTGTTAAATCTTTATTCATTGTTGAACAGAAATGTTCATGCCAAATAGTTTGAATATGTAGGTAGGGAAGTTTCAAAATTCTAATTGAAACCTTTTCCTCCCAGAGTATTTTGATGCACCTATGAGAAACTATGAATAGGACCCGTTTCACTGACTAAAATCTGGGACATGTCTTTAGGAGTCCATGCTTGGACTGCCATCCTCCACCCTCTCCTTTTGTGCTTCATACTTTGAGCTAAGTGTGTCTGTGTAGGCAGAAAAGTGTCTCCACTCTGAAGATGCTCCACCCTAATCCTGGAACCTGGGATGTGTTCTCTTACATGGCAAAACGGACATTTTGGTGTGATGAAGTGAAGGAGTTTGACCTATTATCCTAGATTATCCAAATTGGCCCAGTGCAATCACAAGAGTCCTATTAAATGAGTCAGAGAAGATGTGATGATGAAGTCAGAGTATCAGAGTTACAGAGAGATCTGACTAGGCTAAGCTGCTGGTGTTGAAGATGGAGAGGGCCAGGAGCCCAGGAATGGGCCGCCTCTAGAAGCTAGAAAAGGCAAGGAACAGGTTCTCCCTGGGGCCTCTCGAAGGACCACAGCCTTGCCAATGCCTCATTTTCACCCAATGAGACCCATTTTGGACTTCTGACCTTTAAAACTGTGTTGGTAATTTGTTAGACCAACAACAGAAAACTAATACAAAGTTCAGAAATGAACCATGAAGTGCATAGGGCTAAATGAAAGGCAAATTTACTGATTGCCTCTAATCTAAAACCCTCCAATCAACCTCCTTATTCAAGCTGTCTTTCAAAAACATGCTAGTGCCTGTTACTCTTCTATGCAAAACCCTTGAATGACTTCACATTATCTACTGAATAAAGTACCATCCTTTAGTCTGGTATTCATCTTTCCCATGAATTTCCTGTAACCTTATGTCATGTGGGATGTCAGGCGGAGTCTCTCCCGCTCCCCACATAAGAACACAGGATGTGGCTAGGCCAAAAAGGAACACCCATGGAGCTATAGATAAGGGAGTCATACCACTATATTCTCGCTGGCCGCTGGGTTGGAAACACAGGAGGCAGGAGCCACACGATCCACAACCTGCCATCCACTTGTCTCTGCCAACCAACCTCACTTGCTAACTGCAATCCACGTCTCTGCAAGCCAAAATCCACACTCTATCACGCCATGCCACTACACCACCATGTTCTTGCTAGCCCCCCATTTGCTGCTAGCGTAGCCATGGCAGTTATATTAGTGGCCAATGGCTCCCTGGTTACAGCTGACAGCCAACTAGCCACAGCTGATGGTCATCCAATCACAGTTGGTGGCCATTTACTACCTGAGCCAGCACCTTTCCAAGTGAGGCCGAGAGCCTGGAAACTGCACTCCTGGCTCTGTCCCCACAAGTTCTCAGCTACAATATGGGAAATTGATACCTGAAGTTGTGAATTAAGAACTTTTACTTTTAGTGACAATGAGCAATAAATGATGGGCAGCACCACAGGCTTCAGGGTAAACATCTTTTCCTCTGTGCTAAGTCAGAGCCAGGCTGACTTGTGCACAGAGGTGCTTCACCCTCACTTTATTTCTAGGCTTTTCACTCTGCATTCCACTCTGCTGCCTTTAATGAAACCAGCTGTTGCTTCAGAACTGGTTGATTCTCTCCACCAGGTTAGAGAGGCCGACGAGCATGTTCAATCAAACCTCATCCAGCTAAGCAATGAGATGTGAAATAGGTTCAGCAGCACGTGAGCACCTTGAGTGACATCACACTGGCTTGTTTGCTACCAGAAGGCCTGAGTGTGGGCCCTTTCTGACAGCAGCATCCTGGATAATGGAGCCCAAGTGCCTGACAACTATGAGCTAGCAGGTGCATAATTTCTTCTTAATGGGAGCTTAAACATTACAGCTCTTTTGTAGAGTGTCTTGTCTTGTTGTGCCATTATCCTTTAACATTGAACTTCTTGGCCTCATTGACACAGGGTCCACCTACCAGGCACCTAGAGGCAGAAAGCCATCCAGGAGTTTTCTATACAAGATCGTGGGAGGAAGCAATCTGTCAGGCGGGGTCTCTGGTCCCGCTCCCCGCACAAGCACGCAGGATATGGTGAGGCCAAAAAGGAACACCCACGGAGCCATAGATAGGGGAGTCATACCACTATAGTCTCACTGGAGGCTGGGTTGGAGACACAGGTAGCAGGAGCCACACTATCCACAACCCGCCGTCTGCTTCTCTGCCAATCAACCTCACTTGCTAACTGCAATCCGCTCTTGCTGGCTCAGCCACCATCTTCTTGCTAGCCCCCCATTTTCCTGCTAGCGTAGCCACAGCAGTTATATTAGTGGCCAATGGCTCACTGGTTACAACTGATGGCCATCCAATCACAGTTGATGGCCATTTACTACCTGAGCCAGCACCTTTCCACGACCTCAGTGAGGCCGAGAGCCTGGAAACTGCACTCCTGGCTCTGTCCCCACACAATCCTTATAATAAATGTGTATAGGAAATGTAAATTCCATATGATTCTTTCCTTAATTTAAAATTACTTATCTGTGAAAGCAAGCTATAACTCAAGATGTTCGAGAGAACAAGAGGGCAATAAAACAAAAGCCACATATAACGTTTGTCTATTTTCCTGTAAGTTTTTAATTAGAGTGTTTCTCTCCTCTCTCTCTCTCTCTCTCTCTCTCTCTCTCTCTCTCTCTCTCTCCTTCCCTCCCTTCTTTTCTTGTCTATTTTCCTTAACCTTCTTTCTCTCCTTTCTCTTTGTTGTCTGCTGTATGCATGGAGGACTTGTCCTCTATCACAAGCTGTCAGTCAGGGAATCCTCGTAAAACATGCATTGTTGACCTGCTGTCTACTATCCTGAAGTACTTGGATCACTGACCAGCCTGGAGTGGCAATTCTTCAGGTTGTGGCTCTTCTCCCTACCAGTCCCTTTTCTTCCTTTAAAGCCCGCCTTCCTCTGTTTTCTTGATCTCACTTTAAATCTTAACACTTGTTTCTCTGTGCTTTGCTCAACATTTAAAGAATAACTGGGTGCGAGGAAGTTCTGAAGCAGTTGGTGGTAGGATGACAGCTGTTCCACTTGTATTCCCCCAGGGAGCAATTTCACTCCATCAGGGAGAGGAAAATTGAATCACCCCTTCCCTAGCTCCCTGCACCATTTCAGCCATCTGCACCTGTCAGTGCCTCTCAACTGGGAGCTCTGACAGAGATGGGGCCTTCATCGTGTTCTGCATGGGCACCAAACTAGAAGTGACATCCTTGTGACTCTGCTGGCAGTCAGAGCTGGTCAAGAAGCCATTGTTCACAACTCTGTGAAGAAGAGGCTGGGATTCTTTGCTGCACATCAGTGGGAAAGGTGAGGATACCGGCTTTGGGAAGAGATTGTCCTTTGAATTTTCATTTCCTCCTCCAAGGAAAGATTGTTGGAGCTGGAAGGTGATCCTCATTTGGGGAAGGGAAAAAAAAGATTCCCAAGCAAAATTTAATTATTTGAAGGGGAGAATGCTTCTGCCTTTCCCAGCAAGTTCTGCATTTTCAAAGGGAGATTTGTGCTGCAAGAAGCAGCTTTTGGAAGTCATCTCAGGAGAAGATCCTCTTTTTTTTTTTGCCTCACTAATCATCCCTTTTGTGCTGTCTGGGTCCAGTGACAAGTCACACGGAACCTGCAGGAAAGCTATTTTAAACCCTCGTTTTTCGTGCCAAATGTATAGGAGCCTAAAGCCTGACAAGGGAGGTCACTGTCACTCACCTTGCTGCTCCTGGGCGGGCCTGGATCAGTCACAGCCCTTGGCAGTGCCAAGTACCAGAGCTCCTGCGCGCTCTCTCTCTCTCTCTCTCTCTCTCTCTCTCTCTCTTCCTCATTGCAGATTCCGTACCTCTGGAGGGGAAAATAAAGCTCCCAAATATGTCCCTCACTGCCACTGCCACCAGGTTTCTGTTGGAGGCCGTCATGGAAGAAGATTTCATTATAGCACCATTTCAAATATTTTGTGCGACTTTTTGATTATTGAACATGTTCCTGGAATTTCTAGAATTCTAGCTTGGAGTCACATTGTAATCCTGGACTCCAGTGTGTCCTGCACTGTGGCCTCTTAAGGCAAAATGCATCTTTCATAAGGTGCCATTGATCACATTGCTGATACAAATGACTTTTATGGCTGTTGGAAAAAAAGGGAAGCATTTCATAGCAACTCATATTTCGGATCCTTTAAACAAGAAGTCATTTACAAGTGAACTGGGAAATATTCCCTTGGCCTGGGGAGAGCAGAGCCTACTCCAAACCTTTTATTTTACTATTAAAACCTTGGCTCGGAAGCATGCTTTACTGGGTGAATGTGAGGCACATTATAATAGCCAGTATCTGGCGTGGGAAATTCATCCGGTTTCCTGGTGATTTTCTAGGCTAAACCACCCATTTCCAACCCTATAATTTCCTGGATTTCCCCCCCCCCTAATTTCCCCAAGGACCATATTCAGGCTGCAGAATAAAGGTAAATCTGAGTTTTAGGGCTTGATCTGTCAGGGTCCCCACAGGAAACAGATGGCACACTCAAATTGGATAATTTCAAAGGAGTTTAATAGAGATTTTTTTTTTTTAATATTTGGGAAAGAGGCAGGGAGTAATAAAATCATAAAGGATAGTGCAGTTCCCTGGGGCTAGTAACTTAAGGAAGCCATGACCTCTAGGTCTAAAGAGAGGGTAATAAGAGGGAGCAGTTACTAGAATGCAGAAAAAGAGAGAGACCTGTGTGCGGAGAGCCTCTGATAAGACCTGGGAGACACAGGAGGAGACCGCAGTGCTGCCTGCACTGCATTCTACCATCCTTCAAATCTCTCAGCAGCCTTCCTCACTGGCCCATCCCAACCAAAAGCCAGAGGCCTGGATGCCATGGACATAATCTGTGTGGCCAGCCTTCCAGGGCCCAGAGCAGGGGACATCTGGGATGGAAGACAGTGTACAGATGGAAAATTTCCAGCAAAGGAATAATCCCTGGACTGCATGGACCCCTTTATATTTTCCTTAAAGGGGCACATTCTCTGTTAAGTAGGGTAAGTGAACAGGACCTTTGAGTTGTCCTCAAATAAAAATCATATATAGTAGCTAACGCTACCTTGCTGTCTGTTTTGGTTCAGCATTTGATGTTGGTTAAAATATACATGCAATAGAATATAAAATGAAAACACTGGCATTTGTGTCTAATTTCTGAAGGCTGATTATTGACATTAAAATGCAGTTAATGCATCCAGAAATATCCTTCTTCAGAAAAATTTGGTTAATGGATCCAAGAAGAGAAGATTTGGGAAATTCATGAGGCAGTTAGAGACCCCTCACGGCTAGTCAACAAAGGAAAAAAAAAAAAAAGGCAGCTTTAGAGTAGTCAGCAAAGGTGGTTATTTAAGTAACCACCCTATTATAACCTTTACTGCAACTGCTCCACAGTCACAAAACTGAAGACAGAGTTTAGAGGCAAATACCTTTTTTGTTGGGAAAGAGTGGAGGAGAGAGGTGGCTGATGTGCCCAACACTTGCTATAAATTACTAGAATGTTTCAAATACTTTCTTTTGTGGCTAATGGTCACGGGGAAGAATGGAACACTTAGGGACGTAGAGAAGATGAACTGCCAATCCCTGGTTTTGCTACAGGCTGGCCCTGAATCGAGCGTTACTGTCCATAAATTCTTCTAACAGCCACTTTTGTAGCCAAAAACTGCTCCCAAATTACTAACACTGATGCTTTCTGATTCTGTCTGGCAGAAAGCAGAGATAGCAAAGCCCTATCAATCCCATTACAGCTAGGACAGATGGACACCCCTGGCTTCAAGCTCCAGCAGGGTATTGCAGTCCTCTATAAAGCAGACACTGTATTTATCGTCTCTTAATCACCGTCTGAGCGTGAACCCAGAGGAGGTCCTGTGCTCAAATGAACTTCTATGGCATCAGCTCCCAAAGGAGTTACAGGAGGGGACCTCACCTCATCCATTCCTGCACCGCCATTCACCTCTTCTTTGCACCCATGTCTTGGCCCTCTTTATTTTTAATTCCCATGTCTCCTCTGCATCATGGTTTATTTGGTCTCATATTGTAATGGAGAAAAGAAACAAAGTTATTACATAGGGAAAGAAGCCTAGGCCTTGAAACCAGAATGCCTTTTTGGTTGGGATACTGCAGCTATAGATCTGTGATTGGATCACTGATGTCATTTCATTAAACCTCAGTTCCTAATTAAATGGGATGCTAATACCTTGTCTGAAATAATGTAAAAGGACTTGACCTAATGCCCAATATATAGCAAGTGCTAAATAAATCGTACTTCAATTTGACTCTCCCCACTCCTGTCATCAAATAGTGTTGAAGCGAAAGCAGCTCACAGGAAAGACTGTTGTTGTATTTGTGTTTGTTTAATCTACTCACAATGTAAGTCACTTGACTTTTTATTGTAGGTTTCTTCTGGTCGACAGTTCATAGCTAAGTCACACTAAGAGATATGCTTTTGTGGGTGCTGTGTGCATTATCTTTTGTCACTCCACTTTAATTTATCATTTTTCAAGGTCTCAGCTATAATTCACCATAACTTAGCTCTCAGACCTGTATTGCACAAAATATTCCTTCCTTGGGAGACTGGTGACAATCTAGGACATTATGTTTGGTGATTCTTCCATTGCCATCTTATGTAAGGAATGTTCATGCAAGACAAAGTTTTTCGAGATGGATACATTTGTCAGCTCTGCCAAGTGAAAGATACCTGGTCGTTCAGAAGTCCTATCATCGATATTCTTCTTGTACAATAAATCACCCTACCGTCTGCTACCGAGACAGTTATATTCAGTGGCAAAGTTTTTTCATAAATCCCTCCTTTTGACAGATATTTATTAAGAGCCTATCATATGTCAAGAACTGTGCCAGATTTTGGAAATTCAAAGAAGACTAATAACATAGCCCTACGATCAAGGGCTAAATATGGGTGCATGCCAAGCAGGGAAGTTGAGGTGAAGAAAGAACAGAAATGCAAACGAAGAAATGTAATGTATGATAAAATCTATGGAAACACAAGCAACGTCCAGTTATCACACACAGAGAGCATGACTCTTTCCCTGGAATATGAGAAGGGCTTCACCGAAGAGATGTGGGGCAGAGCTTTGAAGGTTCAGCCAGATTTGTCAGGTAGTCAAAAGTAACAAAGAGACACTTAGGTGTGGAATTGGCTGGGATGTTCAGGAAATAGCAAGTAGTCTATTTTAAATGGAGTAAGAGGAATGTAGAGAGGAATTTGGGGAGTGAAGCTGGAATAATCGCTTGACACCAGAATATGATGGGCTTTGAACATCCAGAGAAGGATATTTGACTACCGCGCAGACTAGGGTAAGTAAGGATTTTCATAGGGGAGTGACATAATTAGGGGCATGTGTTGTAAAGGATGCCAGCAGCAGTGAGGGAACAATTGAATCTATATGACCAATAAAAATATTTGCCTGGATATAGGACTTTTCTGTTTGGAACTGAGATGCAGCCATTTCTTCCATCAGCTTATTTGCATAACATTCTAATGCTGCTGAAAGAGGATCACAATCTTTTAAATGTATTTGTTGGCAGAGTAGTCATCAGTATAGGCCAGTTTGTGGAGGGTTTCCTTGAAGGTGTCAGTCTTTTGTGACTTGCTCAACTGCAAAGCATGTCCCAAAGGATGGGAACTGCATTCTGGCATCCGTTTAATATCCAAGAATAACTGCATAAAAAATAATAAATAAAACGGGACTTATCTTTCAGCACTTTGAGATAGGAGATGATTTGGACAATTCTTTTATCACCTGCCTGACTGGTGTATGAGGAGCCCTGAAATCGTCACTGCATGCTAATGTCTGAAATACAAGAATGAATGAGACTTGGGGAGAGCAAAGAAAGGGCACTGACAGTGTTTGTCTATTCCATGTGTGACTTAGCTCTGTTGATGTCTGGAGCACCTTTGTTTTGCCCTTGGAAGTTCAGAAAACACTTGCTATTTGGGAAAACCCGAGAAAGGATCAGATTATTATTCACAATTGCCATGGCTTCCAAGACATTACTATTTTCTTTTAGGATTGTTGCAGCAGAAGTATCTGACGTGCTGGGGTGCTGGCAAACTCTATCTGTTGTCATTGCTCCGTCTGCTCCAGTCTCCTAAACCAGGGCCTTTGAGCTCTGCTCCCCATCTAATCTGTGCCTCCCTACCTAACGACATCCACTAATGTGTGCTAACAGATGTCTGAGGGAAAATTAGCCATGGTGTCCAAATCAATTAGACCGGAGTTGCTGTGCAAGAACAATTGTTCTGTAGGCTGTGTGGGCAGTATTGTTTTTGTTGTAGTTTTTTTGTTTGTTTGTTTCTTTTTCCCCAAAGGTAAAGTCATGGAGCCCAAGCAGAGTTTCTTTGCTCCATATTTCCCATTTCCAGGCAGTCTACCTCGGTGCTTAATTGGTTCTGATTGGACCACCAGATGCAGATGCCTCAACCAGGTACAGGCTCCCCCCAATCAAGATACCGTGTTTCCCCGAAAATAAGACCTAACCAGACAATCAGCTCTAATGTATCTTTTGGAGCAAAAATTAATATAAGACCCAGTCTTATTTTACTATAACATAAGACCCGGTCTTATATAATATAATACAACATGATATGACATGACATTACATAACAAAATATAAAATATAATATAATATAATATAAAATAAAATACTGGGTCTTATTTTACTATAAGACCAGGTCTTATGTGATATAATAACATAATATATAATATAATATGATATGATATGATATGATATGATATGATATGATATGATATGATATGATATAATACAGGGTCTTATTTTACTATAAGACTGAGTATAATATAATATAATATAATATAATATAATATAATATAATATAATATAATATAATATAATATAATATTGGGTCTTATATAAATTTTTGCTCCAAAAGACGCATTAGAGCTGATTGTCTGGCTAGGTCTTATTTTTGGGGAAACAAGGTAAGAACAGAAGGGCTGCATCTGCCCCAAGGGCAATGCAGCCCAGAATGAGTTATGTCAACTGCAAAAATACAGGTTTGTTGTGTCTTTTAAATTCTAAGAAACGCTATGTTCATGGAGTTGCGTTGTCTGAGTCTTTAGAGACAGACTGACAATTACATGGATGGAAAATGGCTTGGGTAGCAAACACACCTACTTTAGCCTATCGAAAGGGATTTCTGTTTCCCATCTCCTAATACAAGAGTTAAATTGTCAAGAGTCTGAGAGCTTCTACTTTGAAGTTAGGCAGGCCTAGGCCCAGCAGGCTATGGGACTTTGGGGAGCCCTAAATTTGAGCCTGAGTTTTTGCCTTATGAGACTGATGCCATTTATTTTGGTGCATGGTTCATCTCTCTAGCCTCAGTTTAATGATGTGTAAAGTGGGTGTACTATCAACATCTCAAGAAAAATCTAGTAATTAAGTAAAATGTTTTAGAAAAAGGCTTGCTATTATAGTATGTGCTCAATAAATTATTGTCATGCAATCGGTAACCTTTCCAGACTGCTTTTCAGAAACACATAAGGAGCAGTCAAGTTGTGAAAAATTCCAATCTTTAATACTTTTTTTACCACTCTACCTGCCCCATCCTCCTCCCCCCCAAAAAAAAACAAACAAAAAGACAAAACAGTTAAAGCTTTTTGAGCTATCTCTGATTTTACACTCTTTTTTTTACCCTATTTTCATTTTCTCCCAGGTTTGTCATGTCTTCCCAAACTATGATCACCAAATCACTATCACTACGTTCATTCCCTACTTGTTTCCTGCCGATACCCTTTTCAAAGACAGTCACTATGATTGTCTGTGAACTTTTGTGTTAAGAAAGTGAACACTGATTCCCAAACTACAGTCAAAACTCATGACAAAAATTAATACAGGAATACTAAAGAGGAGAATAAAGGGTAATATTTGGAGGCAGTTGTAGAAAGAACTTAAATTTTCTCTTTTATAATATTTATGTGTCCATATTTGGAATTCTTCTTGCTTAGGTTAAAATATCCTTTAGCATAATTAATAACTGTCTTTGTGCTATGTATAAACGTTCAATATCACACCACTTATTTATGTGTTCCATTTTAAAGCTAACAACCTTCATGAAGCCCTCTAGCAATCCATGTATATGGAATGATCCCAATTCCAAGCACTTCTGACATTTGCTATAAAGCTTTTTCAGAAATGGCAGCCTGTCTTTTATTTCCTCCCCTGCCCCTTCCATCCTAAAAATGTAATTACAACCATAAGGCATCTAGTGTTTTGGGAGCAACTTCCACCTGAAGGGGAAAACAGAGAAATGCAGTCTGAGCCCCCATGCTCACCTCTTCTCCTCCTACATACACAGGATTTGTTCTCATTACCCTCCCCTGCAGCCATCTGGGGCTGGCCAACCAATGCTGTGAGAGCTCAGGATTCTGATATAACTTCCTGATGAGAAAGTGGTGGGGTTTGTTTTATCTTCACAAGAATTACTTTTTTTGTTTTGGATTAGGTTTTTAAAAAAAATTTTTAAGTACAAGTATATTTCTACTTTAGGTTGTGAGCTGTGGCTCAGAAATAGAGACCTGTCAGACTCCCTGTCTCAGTTTGTCCCCCTTTTATGCATAAAGCCGTTTCCCATGAACACACAAACATCACACTTAGCTTTGTCATATCTGCTTCATGGCCACATTTATCAAAATTATCCCAGAGTCCCTTGCAGAGGCGAATATTAATAGGGTTCATTTAAAACCAAGAGTGTTACTAATGTTTTTTTTCTATGTGCTAAATGGGAGGAAACAAGAATTACACAAATAAGAAAAAAAGGCAGGGTTGTTAGAATATTTAATAAGGCGAGGTGAAATCTTTGTGCAAGGGAAAATAATGCTGAGCTTTCAGAAATCTTGATACATCAATTTACATATTATTATTCCCATTGCTTTGCATCCAAAGAGAAAAGCAGCATTTCTCTCAGTATATAACACACTGCCAGGTAATCAGCCCCGAACATTTTCCCTGAGTACATTCTGTCTGTCCATATATCTAAAGCATTCTTACTTGGTAATACCAGAATCGAAAGAGGAATAGCAGCATTACCTCTGCTTTACGCTGGTAAGGAAGGTAGAGGAACCTATGAAAGCGTAAGTGCAAAGACATTAAGAATGGCCGCGTCCCATTTTCTCCCCAGTCAAACAGCGCCATTTGCACACAGGCCAGGTGTTATTGGCAGGTCTGCTTTGCATAACAGCAAGCTAACATAGTGGTGTTCCTGGTAAGTTTTGTTGGATAGTACTTCATACTGCGATACTGCTTCCATGCCCAGAAATGCCATTTTGTTGCCTTGTGCTGAGGAGACATCTGCTCAGAGTGAGGTAGATAGTGGCATCACGCCTCCCACAAGCAGAGTGGAGAGCAAACAGAGTGAAGAATCGGAAGCAACCTTTTCATGTCTATTGGCATTAAAATGATGTTAATAATTATATATTAGCCTGCTAAAATCTCATACTTCACATTCTACGTGGAAGAAGGTAAACAGAATGCTTGCCTAGAACCTTCCACAAGCAACTAAATTAGAAGCTTTTAAATTAATTATTTTTTTACAAGAGTGCAGACACCACAGAGGAGTGTTTAAAAAATAAAACATAATGGTGATAGGTGAAACATCCTTTATTACTTTTTAATTAAGTGGAACAGCATCTCAAGGTATGAAACTAATATACGTTTTGGTGCTGTTGAAGAATCTGATCCCAAAGTTAATTTCACACTTGGACCAGAGTACAAGAGGAATTCAGGTTTGGGGTCAAATCCTCTGTTGTGGGAACTGCCGTTGTCTTTGAGAAAGATGGGTCATGCCACCTTTATTTACTAATATCCTGATAGGTTATTGTCCTTCCCTACTCTGTTTAACATAGCCTTCTAGAATACTTATTCTCAGCCAGGAGTGGTTTTGCCTCCAAGAACATTTGGCAATGTCTGAAGACATTTTTGGTTGTCACAAATGGTGTTGGATGGGATGGGGAGGGAGGAGATGGGGGTGGGTTGGAGGGGAGAAGGAAGCTACTAGTATCTAGAGGACAGTAGCCAGGAGTGTTGCTTAATAGTCTATAAATACATAGGACAGCTCCCACAAAACAGGAGTTATCCAACCCATAATATCGGTAGTGCCAACCAAGGCTGAGAAGCTCTGCAGTAGAAAGATGTGTAGAAAAGTGTAAACTTTACAAACAGATCAGGGATAGACTGAGGAAAAAGACATTACCCTCCTGGAGCTTCTAGTAGGGGGACATAAGCTATTGATACAACTCTACGTATGTAACCCTATTTCCTCATCTATAAAATGAAAATATTCTATCCCCTAGAGTGGTAAAGAGGATTCAATGAATTCATATGTGCAAAACAGTAAATGTTAGGTATTGTCATCATATCCCTTCTCATAGTGGAAACGTAATAATAGGTAATCTTAAACTTGATAGAGTCACACATGCTTCAGAAGGATAGATAAAATTTTCAGGCAGTGAAGGTCCTATTCATAACCCAACATTGTCCATAAATTTAATGTACAATCAACTTCAATCAATCTAAGTACATTTTGTACATATATACATATGTTGGTTCTACTGTAAAAGCATACAGAGATTTATGGCAAGAGAAAGCAAATAATATAGATACCCTATTTTGCCATGTATAATGCACTCCTGTGTATAATGTGCACCCATGTTTTTGGCCTGAACTTTCAGGGAAAAATATCTTTCATTTTAATTTTTTAATTCAAAATTTTATTTGTTTACATTGAGGTACTTGTATTATAAAGGAATTTTAGCATTTATTTTTTAACGTATTACATTACAAGAAATTTTATGTAACAAATAATTACAAAACACAAGAACAGATACAAGGCACAAGAAATTTTATGTACTGGTAACAAATTTACCATATTTACTCATCATAAAAGGCCAAGAACTCTTCATCATTGCAAGTTCGCCGTAAGTCCAACAAAACCGATTATCGTATTCCAGGGTATTATTTTGCATACAGATATCACTATTGATTTCTAGAGTTATACTTTTAACGCATAAGCATAAATAAAAGAATTCAAAACATTTATATAAAACGGAATTAGTGCTACCCATGTATAATGCACATCCTTATTTTTTCCTCACAAATTTGAGCAAAAAAATGCACATTATACACAGCAAAATATGGTACTTCAAGAACAAAGTAATACTACATGTATATTCAAGTCCAATAACCATAGAGAAAATAATCCCACATTCAAGAAGCTTACAAAAGTTGCTATGTGGAATGATACACTCCATTTGGAAGTCAAGGTTAACTTTTGTATACTTTTGTTTACTTTTGTGGCACTCAAAACATATGCATGACTTTGTTCCTTCTTACTGAAGTAAACCCATAATCTAAAATGATATTGCAATAAAATGATATTTCAGGAGCTGTGTCTATTGAGCGTACCGAGAGGTTTTTTTGTTAGTATCGAGCACTAGCTTCTACTGCCATTTCTACTGCTTTATTCTTTGTGGTACACATCTCTATGGTATGATCAGTACCATAGATCAGACCATATTTGAAAAGTGAAACATGAAAATTTGCCCCTCTGCCTCCACTGTAGGAACTAGAAGCCCAACTATGGGGATACTCAATGTTTTGTCATTCATTTGCGAATGAACTGAATTTTAAATAGGAATCCCATTTACCTGCCTACACTCAGAGTCCTTTGATTTCATAAAGGGGAGAGATAATTTAGAGACCGAGGTGTTTCATCCATTTTCCACTAAACCTGGAACAAGCATATTTGATAAGTTGATGTTTATTACAAGACAACTGTGCAACTTAGAAATCACTTATCTGTTATATACTCTTCTTTTGATTGTTGCCCAAGATCAATATGCTGACTTGTTGACTAGAACAGTCCTTAACATCATGTGGTCTAGCTCATATGCTTTAGAGTCCCTAAAATGAAGTTCTCATGGAAGATCCTACCTACCATGATCTTGTCCACTTCCACCAAAGATGTTCCAAAGAGGACTTGCTAAGACGTATAATGACGGAAACAGAGAGGTGAAAACCAACCAATATAACAGGAATGGTGAGTGTAAAAATAAACAAAGGTTGGCAGGTATGTCATGTTGGCATGTATGTACATGTCACTGCTATATGTGCTTTTATGTAAAATGGAAATGAATAGCTTTTTTGTCCAGATGGGCTTCCCCAGAAAGCAGTCATTTCTCCTTGCTATCTAAGGTAGAGAGTTGGACCTCCCTCCAACTCTCCATCATCTCCCTCCATCATCTTTCAGGGAAGATAGATTGCTCTCATCAGTTTCTCCATTCTAAATTCTCCTCTGACCTAAGTCTCTTAACTCCCATCCTGGAAGCAGAAAATAAGGATTTGAATTCTCTGTTATCTGTCAAAATGCTGGAATGAGGTCAGAGTCACAGTGTTTTGCCAGAATTCCCCTCCCCTCAGTTTCTGTTTGTACAAGTAGGACAAAACCATCCATACACACCACACATTTGCTTTCTCTTTGGGTATGTTGTTTTACTGTGTTAACTTCAACAAGTTTTCCATTTCTTTCTTTTTAATTCCACTCCCAATGAGCAGAGAGGGGACCAAAACATTTCTTCCAAAAAGAAGCAGGGTGAAGGGTGTCTGTTACCTGGAGTCTAGGGACTGAAGATGAGGCAGAGTTTTAGTGATATAAGTTGAGGGCAAAAGGGAGGACTTTGAAAGGTGAACCTTAGAGAGACAAGCTGGTCATTGAAAACTAAATTGCCAACTTGCCTCCAGTGAACAAATGCACCTGCCATTCATATCACAGCCAATTTGCTGTTTCTACTTTTATCTCTCTCATGCAGCAGGCTCCAAACTCTCAAAGGTTTTCCTGTGCTTCTTTTTGTGATGCCCAAAACAGCCAGACTATTAGATAGAGGTTTCTGTGTATACATTTAATTCCCACCTTCTCTCCCACTCATTGCATTAAAATAAATTGAGACAATAATATTTATAAGAGAAGTAAAGTTCTAAGGAACAACAGCTCTTCCTCCAAACCCTAATGCCACTGGAAAGTGTCCAGCTTTTCAGGATGGTGTATGGCATCTATGTAAAATGCAGGCACTGGAGCTTTGCCACAAGGGGAAGACGCTCTGTGCTGTGAACACATTACTTAGGCATGAAGTAATGCTTTGAATCCCACTCTCCAATAGGAAATAATAGCTTTTGGAAAAAGACTTTTTTGAAGCAAGAAATTTTGCAAGCAAGGTCTTAGCCCAAAACATATTTTACCATGTGCAGAAATGTTTGATAATGAATGATCTTTGGGTGACTATTTTTAATTACCTAAACAGGAGGGAGAAACACCATCTCTTCATAAAAAGAATTCAGAATGACAAATGCAGATTTGCTTATTTGAAAATACTCAGTTCAATCATTTCCAAAAGCTTTAATTATGTCAACATCTTTTGCTGAGCTTTCACAATAGATTATATTTCTCAACCCCAAAAGATGCTTCCAGTTACAGACTTCTAATTCTCTATGCCTGTGCCTAAAGACACCTCAATACATTTAAATATAGGCTATTTCAAACACTGGCAGGAAGGGAAGGAATGAAGGGAGGGAGGGAGGGATAGAGGGAGGGGGAGAGGGAGGGAGGGAGGGAAGGAAAGAAGGAAGGAAGGAAGGAAAGAAAGAAGGAAGGAAGGAAGGAAGGAAGGAAGGAAGGAAGGAAGGAAGGAAGGAAGGAAGGAAGGAAGGAAGTTAGGAAGGAAGGAAGGAAGCACGGAAGGAAGGAAGGAAGGAAGCCCTGGAACTGCATCAAATGAAGTTTTTGTTTCCTCTCTCATAAAAACCTGAAGTAAATGTTAAGCAAAACATTCTAATGCTGCCTTAAGGTTGGTATTTTAATTACACAAAAGAGAAATAAATTATTCAATTGTGCTTTCCTAATCAACTGTAACTCTTGAGGGAAGATTTCAGTCATTTGTCTTATGCTATGGAGAAAATGACAAGCATTTGGGCAACATTTCTATTCTGGTGCCTTACATTGCCTTTTTGATTTTCACTTCTCTGTCTTACTGTAGACCTTCCAAATGAATTGCCTTCAATTAAAACAGGCAGCACTAAGCCACTGTAGCATACATCTCAGAAGGGGACCTGGGCTTTGACTCAGCTGAGAGCAAAGACATTAGAACTAGAAAGAAAGCATTCGGTGTATCACCCTGTTGAAGAAATAAGTACTATGCAGATATAGATGCTTTAGTCTATTCTTTAGAGACATCACAGATTAAAGTAAATATAAGTTACTAGTCACCGTTACCTCCCAAAAGTATTTCCAGAGAACTCTTCTGTCCTTCACTCATTCATTCATTCATTTCTTTAGTCCCTCTGTGTTGCCCCCAAACATATTTTTAACTATCATCCCTGATATTCCAATCAGTTGGTACTAACGTGTTTTGAGATCAACAACATTTATTATAAACATTTACTATATTCCAGGTATCAGGTTAAATATTTCACATGCATCGATTATCTCGTTTCATACTTGAAAATGCTATGACCTAGATTAAGTTTCTCATTCTGTGGATGAAAAAACTGAGTCAAAAAAAGGCTAAACAATTTCCCCAAGATGTAACAGCTAGTAAACTGAGAAACTGGGATGGGAACCTTGCCTGGCTTCAGAGCCCAGTGTCTACCCACTAAATTATACTCTATAAGTGTATGTTAGAAGAGATGGTTTCCACCTTTTTATGCCTTCTGACATTTCTGAGTTTTTCCATTGGTCAGAGCATTTATCACACCCACAACTTTGACATTTGACCCTTAACTTCTTATATCCATGGATTCAGGGAAGCATTAGCCATAGTGCTGTGTGGCCCAATTCAAGCAACAGTCCTCCTGGTTGGCCTTGAAAGCCATCTAAATAGAATAAGCTTATACCACCGAGATAGGTTAGAATGTTTTATTATAGGATATGTTGACATATATACAACCTATAAAGATGAATCCCTTTATTATTAGGTATTATTAGGGATTCACCTTTATAGGTTGTATATTATGTCAACAATACCCTTTAATATATAATAATTATACAATTTTATAATTATTATTCATATATATTGTATAATATATAATCCCTAATTAATCTCTAATTAGTGTTATAACATGTGCTAGGCCAAGTATAATCACAAAGTCATGTTACCATACAATCCTGACTCAATTGTATCTTCCTCTTCTGTTTTCTGAAAAAAAGGTTACTTGAAAGAAAATATTCTAAGCATATATACCAAATACAGATTCCCTAAATGATTTAGTCAATCCGTGTATCCATCCTGGAATCTAAAAAATTGGCATGTGTATTTTTAGAGATGAATACATTGAGGTATAGAGAGATTTTTGTAGCCTGAAGGAGCCCTTCTGGGAGTGAGAGGAAGTGTGAGGCTCAAAATCTAGGTCTCCTTGAAGCCTTGTATTTAGTGAGTGGGGCTGCGTGCTCCTAGGTAACTCTGTTTACTTATGTAGGTCAGATCTTATTTTCTATTCAGAGTCACACATATTCAGTATGTCCCCCTCACTATTACCCTGCAATTCTCCCTGGCTGGCCTTAAAAATAATTCCTGTGCTAGAAATATATTCAGTGCATTTTTTTATGGTTTTCTTGTGAAGAGCTGATTGTGTAATAATAAGGCCCGCAGAATGCCACATATAGAATCATTTTACTATGGGAAAGCTGAGGACATACTCAACCCATGTTAACAACCTTATTTGTTCTGGTAAAGTATGATTTTTGTAGTTAGTAAGGAAAACTAATGCAAAGGTCTCTGAGTCCTTGCATTGATTATGTAACATGGTTTCCTTAAATACTTCTGGAAGCATTGTCCTCTGTCCTCTTCTCTAGCTTCGGAAAGAAAAGAAAAAAAAAAAAAAGAAACAAAAAACGCTGCAGGTACAAAAGGTACAAGGTAGAGGGAAAGCCAAAAATATAACCCAGGACTCGTATTTCCAAGCAGCGTGCTATATACTAGCAAGCATATGCAAATAGAGAGAAATTTGAAACTAGTTCCTGGAGTACAAAATAAGCATTTTTAGTACAATATTTCTTCAGGCCATTTCTAGAAATATCTGGTACTGTTTCATTATCTCTATAGTTGTGAGTAGAGATTGTAATCTCGTGATGGGAAATGCCATTTTGCTCATTCAAAAAATATTCCTTTACACTATCTTTGCTTAGAGTTTAGAACACTTGTTTTTTACATTATGCATCTATAAAAAATTATGAAATTCATTCTTGAGAATGTCAAATATCCGAGTGTATGACTTAGAGAGCAGGAGTTCAGAAGCAAGCACTTCCAGGTTCCTAACAGCAGAGGTAGGTGTGCAGGTAAGAAACTTCTGATAAGTGGCAAACACAGAAGCCAGTCACAGAATTAGGCAAAGATGTCCATTTCTGCCTCTGCACTGTGACTTAGGGACCAAAGAACAGAAGAGAGGTTCCTACACCCTTTTATGGGTGATGGCGGAAGTCAGGCAGGAAGCTATAATTGGTCAGAAAATAAAGAAGAAATAGATGAGTAGACTACTAGATTAATTGCGTAGTCATAAGCAATGGCCAATCAAGTCTTCATTGAACAGAGGAGAAGAGGATTTTCTTTCAAAAGTCATAATCATGAAATATAAGGGACCTTGAGACAACATCATATCCAATTTCCAACTTTAGGCCTGTAGTTGTACAGTTTGCTCTTCTTAATGATTATTTCATCAGAGTAATTAATGTTAACGGCCACAGCAGATACTGCTCAACTCTCATGGCTTACTTTTTGCTTTGAAGTTCATTCCAGGTCAGCAGCCCCCTGCTACATAGCAGCTCTGTCATCTGGATCACATATCTCCACATTTGCCATGACAAGGTAGGAAAGAACTGGAGTGGTACTCTGGCTTTTTATTGAAGGGCCAGGCCTGGATGTGGCTTACCTCACTCCAACATTTTATTAGCCAGAGCCCAGTTATATGGTTGCAAACTAACCACATGAGATTGGGAAACGTAGTGAAGTACACAGATACTTGGGGAGCATTAACAGCCTCCTGCACAACCCCTAAGGACATCACAAACAATAAACTGGGGATACTGTGCTTGAAGAGTTCTGAGTGTTACAAGCACACACCACCATCCCTTGAGGAAGCAGATGGACTAAAGGATGAGGTCCAGGGTGCCCTGACAGTGTACTGATCTAAGGAATGTCTGGGCTAGTTTGGAAGCTAACCATTAAATTTCACTGTGTTGGTCTTTGTTTTTTTGTTGTGATGTGGAAAATGTGTGGCATTTGAAATATTTTAATGAAGGATGTTAAATAGAAGAGGATAGATTTGCATTGGGATATACACTCATCCATGTAAAGTGTCTGTCTCATTTTCCCACTGCCTTTTCCTTCCCTTGGCGATGTGTTACCATTTTAATGGAGCTATTTGAAGTTCCCTTCAGAGTACTGTAAGTGAAATGTTCCTCTTACTCCTGTTAGGACCTGTAAACTAAGGTGTGCTTTGAGTCGAACAGTTTGGCACCTAATTGAATGAGAGAGAAGTGTCATCAAGTTTTCAATGTGTGGATGCTAGGGGTAGGTACCAGAAATAGCCAGAGCACATAACATTTACACACACGAATGTCCTCATTCCAAGTGAGGCTATCAACTGCCAACATAGCAGATTTCTGTTTGGTTGATAATTTTTCTTTTTTACAGTGTTTTAAGACACTTCTGAAAACATTTATAATAATTTACTCCACTTTGTAATTAGACTTAGTGATTAGAATCTTGCTCACTTGTATAGCTGTTTTCCTTTAAATGAATGGCACCAGCTGGTTTATAGCTGAAACCTGATCTGACTCCCAAAGCTATCAGAGGGGCCAGCATAAGACAAAACCTAACATGTTGTGGAGCTTCATGAAAAGTTAACAGAAAGAGATGTTTTACATCCTTTTCTATTTCTCGGTAAATATATATGTTGGAGATGATTTTCTTTTAAATTTAAACCTTAGCTACACTGGACATACATTTAGTTTACAAGACATGGGGAGAGGCTGATGTTATCTTCCCTCATATAGCCTGTACTCATTAGAGGAAGGACAAATAACTAAAAATGTGCAGTTTGGACTTAAGCCACTTGGGCTATTTTACCATCAAGAGATATTCGATGACTGTATAATTAAAGGAAGAAAGCATTAGCGAAAGGCTAAGAGAGCAAAGTAATCACAAGTGGCCCTGACTGTTAATTATTTCCATGTAATCTTACACATAGTAGTGAAGATTCAGTTAAGTTATTCATTCAGTCCCTTAACATTTAAAGAGAAGCCACAGCAGATGAGGCACTGTGTTTCCATGCTGATGTGACAGATGTGAGTAAGTCTGACTCATGGAAGTCAAAGATCCTCAATGGCCGGTCTCTCAGGGCCTTGTCAGTTTCCATATTCGGTTAAATGACTTGCTCAAGACCAGAGGGTAGGGCAGGTGGGGTGGTGGGAGTAGTAAAACAAGCACTCACCTTTTCCCTGTGGATTGAAATAGAGAGTTGAGGGCTGAGAACCAAGAATACTTCTGACGGCCCACAGGCATGGGTCTCAGTCCATCTGCAGCTGTTTGGAATTGATAAAAACACAAGAATCCCACTCACTGCTCCAGTGTGTGTGTCTGCCCTGTGGGGTCTGTGGCTTATGGAGAACAAATCAGCCGTCATGCCAGCTGCCTTCAGTCAATGGAATACTGGTAGACAGGACTGGTTGGGCCTATGTGCAGCCAGTTGCATGACCACTTCTTCCTAATTCCCGCTCCATAACCTGCCTGGTGAGCCTGCAACGGGCATACACTGGACAGAGACTCTGGGAGCTGCTTGCTCTCCTCCTCTGATGCTCACACTTCCCACAGAGTCTCTATAGAAACTCTAATGCATTTCCATAGTGTTCTGGCCTTGGTCCTATGGACAGGCTAGTACCCTGCTGGCCACCAGAGCAATACCAAATACAGAGCTGAGGCACAGCCCAGCAAGAGAAACCCTTCCTGTTCTCCTAGTGAGAGTCTGCTGATCCTCACCCATTCTCAGTCACGTCTGCATCGCCTCTCCTCCCACTGCCCTATTTTCCCAGCGTCTGATTTCCTCAATGTGATCCCAGAGTTCCACTTGTACTTAAAACCATCCCTTGTAGGAAGACTGGGTCAGTGGACACATCATGTTATATAAACACAAGCATTATGAGATGGAGACGAACAAAGTTCCAGAGGGTCACGCTGCCTCAGAAATCATCCACCTGAGTGCTCCCGCCTCGCAGCCTGTTACCAGGAGACCGCTTTTTGTGAGAAGTGATCAACTCTCCTAAACACCGGTGTTGTACATGTTTATGAGTGAGAGTGGGAGCCAGGTGGGGGAGATTTTGATGGGCAGTGTTGCTTTCCTTAGGACAGGGAGGTTTGAATAAAACATCATGGCAGGGCACAGAAGCAAGAGAAGAAAAATCTTTGACATTTTCTCCACAACATGCCTGTGGCTCTGAACAAACAGATGGGACCTGAGGTGCCTCCATGGCTAACTTCACATTGAGCTCAAGATTAATGAGAGGCTCACCCCATTCGGGTTTCATTTGTGGAAGTGGGACCGCTCATTCCTTCTCACCACCACCAGCATGCTCCCCTCTGGAGTTTTAAGAAGAGGTGAGAGAGAGAAGAGAAATTCTACTTTGAGTTGGCCAAATTGAGGGAGAGGAAATGTGATACAGGCAGTGGTAAATAAGGCCTGTGAGGATGGTGCTCGCTTCCACTGTAAAATTGTTCAAGATTTTCAAGTTGCAGATGTGACTACGAGGGGTGTGAAAAAAATGTATCCAAGTGGACGCGTTGGTCTGCGTTGCTCAAGCAGTAGTTCGCCGTAATCAGAAATGTATGAATTGTGTCATGTTATACTTACTACCTGAGATATTATTGTTAATTATCTGTATCATTTTACTTATTTATGCTTTCTTTTCTACTTGCTTGAGTCTTCTTTCATTACTTAATGTTCATTTACCCTTCCAACAGAGGGCAAGAATGGTAAAACAGATCTAACTCATATTTATCAACTTGAGATTTGGTTGTTTATGCCTCGCCCCACCCCCCACCCCCCACCACACAAATACTGCACCCCTACTTCCCTCTCTGGAATGTTCAAATCTACTTAAAATTGAGGAAAGTATTCTATTTCTCCTAGCGACATTCAACACTTGCAACAATTACTGTTTTCTACCCTTACATATAATTTTCAAAAAATTGTAATTGCCATGAATGTATCAATTAATTCACAATGGTAACTATTTGTTTTAAAAAGAAATAATGTGAATGTTCCACATTCTGTTCATCATGATTCATGGGTAAGGTTTGAATGGGGGCGATGCAGAGAAAGAAATTCTAAAAACCTCCTGTGATCCTATTCTTTACCTAAATATTCTGTCTTCTAGGCCCTTGAATGATGGCAGGAAACTACTTTTATTACTTGCATTGTATTCTAGGCATGCTTTGGTTTCTATTAAAATCTACCTCTTTCCCTTAACACAAAGAACACTATATGCCTTAAGCAACTAAAAAAATAGAATTTAGGCTAGTAATGTGGGCATAAAATCATTAAATTTAAGATATTCTTACAAGTACCTTAGTTATCTGAACATATTTCTGATTCCCAAAATGAAATGAAGAAGAGATGAGCAGTAAGCCATTTTGAAAATGTTAGAGTAAGTATTCTTATTATTTTCATGATAACCTCTTACTGGCACTTGTGTTGAAACAATAAGAACTGGCCGATCTAGGTCATAACTGTCATTATTTTACCCTCTCCTCATCTCTGCTATGCCTAGCTCAGGGCCTTTCTGTCTTGTGGGCGCTCAGCAAGTGTGGTCAGTTCGTATTATTCTTAAGCATAATACATAACAGATTGGTCTCTGAACCCTTTTCTATTTTCCATTCACTTACAGCTCCTTTCTCTCTGATTTAAAGTTCCCTCTGCTTTTGATACAATGTTTATAATATTCTCTTAATAGCTAAAGAATTCATTGATGGGGTATAGGCAATGTTTTTCTCACATTTATTTTTTTTCCCAAGAAAACTAATGGAGCACAGAAAGAAAGAAAAAGAGAAAAAAAAAACCTTTAGTTGCCCATAAAGCATTTTGTAGCTGTTAAGGATATGTCATGGTTTAGGACTAAATCATGGAATAAGGAGTGGGTTTTTAGTAGATGCCAGGAATATAGCCTGAGTTTTTGTCTATTCTAAGAATTATACTGAACAATTTCCCTTTTACCGTGGAAAAATATGTCTTTTTCAGTGCAAATGGGGAAAAAATGCACTCCTCTGTTCTCTGATAAAGTCTCAGGGTACCACTTCTCAACCTTGGAATTGACCCAGTTGCTATTTGCCACCTACCCTAGGTAGCCTGGTATTTTTGAGCTCCCCTCTGCTCCATACCCCTATTTCTGCCAAATAACAAAACCATCTGCTCCGGTTGGACAGTATCTAAAGACTATTCTGTAAGTACCAGAAATGAGAAAGCTATTTTGCGTAGGTAAAGGGAAGATAGTAGATTCCTGCCTTCCATCTATTGATTAGATCAGCTTCTGGATGCTGTCCCAGATTAGCAAAAACGAATATCCAAGCAGCTGAAATCAAGGTCTGGGAATAAGAGATTCTGAGGAAGCGGCTGACTAGCTGAGTGACTGCAGCCTCAGTGAGCAGAGTCAGGACAGTTCCATTTGCTCTTATTTAGCAAGGCAATGACCCGTACATGGGAACAGCCATTTGATATCCCACGGAGTAGACTTATTGCTGAAGCAGCAATAATGGACACCCTTAGCTGGTCATGAATGCAAATGTAGGTGCCTGAATAATGTGTTCCCTGTCTGAATCAGCCCACACACTTAGATTCCAGGGTAATACTGAACATTTAATATAGAAAACTTCCAATTTAAAACATTTTCTTTTCAGGTAGACCAACGGACTCCACCAGATATAGATATTCATGCCACACATGTGTTACCTGAAGTAGTCTATCACTAAACAGTATATAAATTATCTCATAGCCCTTTTTGTCCCGTGGCTACTGTGTTTATTTACAGCTGTCTAACCCCAAAGAAGCCTCTGTTTGATGGGGGCTAGTCTCTGGATGAGTCTCTAGGGGCATTTTTGACTGCCTGGGACAGTACCAGGAACTCATAGAACCACTTGGCGTTTGATAATGTAGGGCTCAAAGGCCCAGAAGAGTATGGTTTATCCAGCTAATACCTTTGGCTAATACAGGAAAATGCCAGGTACATCTCAGAGGACTGTGGTTAGTGAGGCTTCAGGCACTAACTTAGTTACATGTACAGTTTGGAAACTGCCCGTCTGGTTGAAAGAGGATGGCTTTTTCTTGATGCAGGTTGTTTTAATGTCATTTTCATGAGCTTCCTTGCTTCAATTTCCCTGACTTTACCACGTTACCACTCACATGGCACTTGGCATTGCTTTGTTTCTCACAGACATTTCATCCTTTCCTCTCATTGTTAACATACTATTCCTCTTTCCTTAAGTTACTGTGTTCATCATTCAATGCATGCATAAAGGCAGCATTTCTAATCACTGCTAATAGAGAAATTTGAGTCGCTGATACTTATAAGTTTCTCCCACCCTCAGCTTCATCTGACACTCAAAGAATCTAGTTTCCATATTTTCCCTACTCACCCGTGAAATGTGGTGGAATCATGCTCCCGCAGAGTACTCCTTTTCAAATAGCTACTTCAGAGGCTCATGTTTCTTGCTTTTTATATGGATCCTAATAGGAGTGGGAACTAATACTAGTGGGAAAGAAATTACCACAGCTAGTTTTCTTCTACTGCAAGATCTAAGGCTTCAGAGACTCCAATGACAGACACAAAACACCTGGTAACATCTGTTACCTACAAGCGCAACAAATAAAAGGAGACCACCATTTTACTAAGACGTGTATCACACCTTAAGTAATGATGACAAATTTTTATTTGGAGAGCTTTTTCTTGGGAGCCCAAGAATTAAGCTTCTACAAATTTTAGAGAATCTTATTTCACTTATGGTTACACACTCACACATCTTCTTGTCACTTTTTACTGTAGGTGGAAGAGGTCTGGACAGTGACTAAAGGGCTGAACATATTAGTATAGCTCTGCCCGTTTGCAGATAAGAGTTCAATACATATCTTTGAGGTGATTCATTGTTAATGTCAATATCAATGATTAATTATGAATTGTAAAAATTACCTATACCTTTTGGCAGTAATGGCGTCCTCAGAAATACAACTAGAATGCCATTTGCCATAGAAATGCGTGAACTATTTCATCATGTTACCTTAGAAGGGGTTAAGCCATCATGGTTTTATTACCTAATTTTAGCATGTAATAAACAATAGCTACACTTGCAGAACCTTTTACAGTTTACTGAATAAGTTCACGTGCATTATTTTATTTCAACCAAATAACCATCTTATAATATTGCCTAATGTCAACTTTGCACATTATTTCCAATTACCAGATGAGGAAACTAAGGCTCGGGGATATTGAAATAATTTGTCATTAATTTGTTCATTTATTCATTCAGAATTTATTAAGCACCTGCAATGTGTCTGATGATGTGGATTGAAAGCAAATATCATAGAATTTGTGGTTGCCCTGAGAAGTAGTGGTAGGGCGGGATCAAAGTCCCCTGGCTATCTAGTACGCTGTGCTACATTTTCTAATCCTGTCATCCATCCTGGAAACTACCACACCATGCAGGAAAACATGCTTCTGTGGCATTTTCAGAAGCAAAATGCCAGGTTGGATGGATGTTTGATGTTTCACAAGATGCCATTTATGTGTTATATTGTATATTTTTATACTTATTGTTGAATTCTTGGATCAAGCTTACTAAAGCCAAGTGCTGTTCAAGAAACATCCTGTACATTTCTGAACCGAACTCTTAAATAAGCACCGTTCCATAATCCGTTACATATGCCAAAAGAAAGGGCTTAAGCTTCTCTCGCCATAGCAAAGAAAGATTAGACATTAGAAAAGTGACGCTGTTGTGTTTTAACACCCCACCCCTACCACACACACAGTAATATATTCACCTTGTCTCAACTTCAAATGAACAATGACTAATAAGACCAATTTGTTGCTAATTTGTGTCATTAAGAATGACATTTTAAATTGAATACAAGTAATAACTGCTAATAATTTGAGGTTAGGGAAATAAGCCAACTGACCACTTTTCTCCTCTACTCTGGAACTAATATTTTCCTTTTGTAGGCTAGTTAGTTAGGGACCAAGGATAAAGACATTAAAACAATCACAGCCAGAATTAGATGATCTTGCAAACCTAGGATTATTTTGAAAGCAAGTTATGCTGATAGATAAGAACCAATGCTAACCATGCAACTAAGTTGGTTTTCTATAAACCCCAAGGAGTACCTAAGCAGAGTTGACAACAATTTACCTTTATGAAAAGGCCCCTTTTCAAACTTTTCCTTTATTATAACTGCTTCCCAGTTTGTAACAATTAGAATTCTTTGGTTTAAACAAACTGACTGGCTAATTTCATATATGTGTGTGTGTGTATATATATATATGAATATGGAATAGCTCCCACAATCAAAGGAAACCCAAAAAATCTTGCCTTGGAAAGCACAGAAGTCATGCATCTCTAGAGATGTAGGTTGCAGACACTAGTGAAAAATAATAGTCCTTTCAGGTGACTGCTCTTTGTCATGATACATATTAGCTAACTATTGCTGCTGAACAAACCACTCCAAAATTCAGAGGCATAAAACAATAGTTATGCTATATTTCTCACAATCCTGGAAGTCAGCAGAACTAGGCTGGGCTTTACTATAGATGACTCTGTTCCTGGGGCTGTCAGATTTATCAAATAAAAATATAGGATGCCAGTTAAATTTGAATTTTCGATAACAAATATTTTTAGTATCAGTGTGCCCCATACAATATTTGGGACATATTTATATTAAAAGGAGTACTTGTTGTTTATCTGAAATTCATATTTAACTGGATACTCTGTATTTTATCTGGCAATACTATTTTCCATCTGCCACCTTCCTTCTCCTGTAACCAACAGGCTCAATTGGACATGTTTTTCTCATGGTGATGGCAGAGGCACAAGACCAAGCGAGTCCAGTTGTGCCAGTACTTTTCAAGATTCTGCCTGTATGCCGACATCCTTGGCAAAACAAGGAACATGGCCCAGGAATGGAAAACTGTGTGCCACCCCCTATAGGAATGCATGGGAGTGGCAAAGGATGTGGATACAGGGAATAGTGGGAAACTGGGGCTAGTAACAGTCTATCACAGGCTGAATACAAGTTTCAATTTTCCTTGAACCATTCCTTATAAAAATCAAGTTCCAGGCAAGGAAAGTCTGAATGGCCCAGTTATGTCATACCCCCAATCCTTGGACAATGGAAAATGGGTGACTTGATTGTCAGTCCTAACAAAACAATGGCAGTGGATGAGAGGTGATTTTCCCAAAGTAAAATCAGGGTGTTCTACCAAGAGAAGGCATGGATTTGGGCAAGTAAAACATTCTACTTATGTCCCTGACTGCCTGCAATTCCACTTTTGGCTATACATAAGAAAGATGTTAGCCTTATACAAAAGAGAAGAAGGAATGAGTTGGAACCTAGAAAACTCTACAAACATGTACAGGCACCTCTGGGTCTGCAAATGCCAGGGCAGACCCTGGAGATCTGGTAGAGAAAGAATGTAAGAAAATTATAAAAAAGAGTGAGGTTGGACAATACAATCGTGGATGGCAGAGCCAGACTGTGTCATAATCCTAGTTAATGCTGGTTCACTTTACACCTGAAGGAATTCATGTATCCAGGTACAGTTAGGTGTTAGCATTATTTTAGAAACTGCTATTCAACTTGTAGCCAGTAGAAAAAGCATACATTTCTTTAACACAGAACTTATGTGTATTTCAGTAAGTGTATATTTCACATAATAGGTGTGTATTTAAATAGGTGAAAGCATATCACTTATTTAATAATTCAGATTTTAAAATTTGAACTATTAGTTGTGGCATCTTCATTTTATATTTTTTTCTAACAATGGAAAGCCTGAGGATTCATTTGAATTATGAATTTTGCTAGTGTCCTGAAACATGGGTGTCTAAGTTACATTTTTTATTCAACATTTTGGGAGGTATTTATTTCATAAACAATTAATTTTGGAATGGGTAACACATAATAATAGTGTGCTGTCCAAAAGCTTAGTGACTTATAGTTTTAAATATGTTGATAAAATTGTCATGGTAAGTAAGGGTTATATTTACATGTTTTCTAGAAATATTGCTTTGACAAAGTTGCTAGCATTATATAGAGTATTTCTGAAAACCAAAATGATGTCTACATTTTATATTATTTAACAAATAGTATTAGGGAAATTGACAAAAAAATTATAGGAATGAAACAGACACATAGACCAATGGAATAGAATTGAGAACCCAGAAATAAAACCACACAAATATGGACAGATAATTTTTGACAAAGAAGCTAAAAACATACAATGGAGGAAAGACAGCCTCTTCAATAAATGGTGCTGGGAGAATTGGATAGCCACGTGCAAAAGAATGAAACTGGACTGTTATCTGTCACCATGTACCAAAATTAATTCAAAATGGATCAAAGACTTAAACATAAGACCTGACACAATAAGCTGCATAGAAGAAAACATAGATACTAAACTTATGGACCTTGGGTTCAAAGAGCATTTTATGAATTTGACTCCAAAGGCAATGGAAGTAAAAGCTAAAATAAACAAATGGGACTATTTGAAACTTAGAAGTTTCTGCACAGCAAAAGAAACCATCGACAAAATAAAAAGGCAACCGACTGAATGGGAGAAGATTTTTGAAAACAGTTCCTCCGATAAGGGTCTAATATCCAAAATATACAAGGAACTCATGAAACTCAACAACAAAAAAACAAACAACCCAATTGAAAAATGGGCAGAGGACCTGAAGAGACATTTCTCCAAAGAGGATATACAAATGGCAAATAGACATATGAAAAAATGCTCAACATCACTAATCATCAAAGAAATGCAAATAAAAACCACAATGAGATGTCACCTCACCCCCGTCAGAATGGCTATCATCAACAAGACAAATAGTAACAAGCGTTGGAGAGGCTGTGGAGAAAAAGGAACCCTCATACACTGTTGGTGGGAATGCAGACTGGTGCAGCTGTTATGGAAGGCAGTGTGGAGGTTCCTCAAAAAATTACAAATAGAATTACCATATGACCCAGTAATCCCTCTCCTGGGTATCTACGCAAAGAATTTGAAATCATTTATACATAAAGACACATGTGCTCCAATGTTCATTGCAGCTTTGTTTACGGTGGCCAAGACATGGAAACAACCAAAATGTCCTTCGATAGATGAATGGATAAAGAAGTTGTGGTATATATACACAATGGAATACTATTCGGCATTAAGGAAAGATGATATAGGAACATTTGTGACAACATGGATGGATCTTGAGAGTATAATGCTAAGCGAAATAAGTCAGACAGAAAAAGCAGAGAACCCTATGATTTCACTGATATGTGGTATATAAACCAAAAACAACAAAAGAACAAGACAAACAAATGAGAAACAAAAACTCATAGACACAGACAATAGTTTAGTGGTTACCAGAGGGTAAGGGAGGTGAGGGGTGGGAGATGAGGGTAAGGGGAATCAAATATATGGTGATAGGAGGACAACTGACTCTGGGTGTTGAACACACAATGGGATTTATAGATGATGTAATACAGAATTATACACCTGAAATTATGTAATTTCATTAACAATTGTCACCCCAATAAATTAAAAAAATAAAACCTGGTTATAGCTCACACCAGAAATAAATCCCAGGTTACTTAAAGAGATCGATAAAAACAAATAAAAAAATGAAACAAAACACATAAACAAAAAGAAGAAATAGAAATAAGCACTTAACTGATCTCATGTTAGAAAAGGACCCAATATGCACCGAAGCGATAGAAGAAATCACAAAGGAAAGATCAACAAAGAAATGTGAAAGTTCTAAGAAACAAAAAATGATCATAACATTTAGAAATTAGGAATAAATTGGAGAAATTGCAAATAACATGAAAGCAAAAGGTCAATTCCTTACAATATGAGAAACTCTCATTAATCAGTAAGAAAAACACAGTAATCCAGATAAATTGGAGAGATCACTGAAACTGAATAGGTTGAAAAATATCAAATAAATCGTTCATGGCATTATTTAGGAAAATATAATAAATCACGCTAATATACTATAAATGAAAATTGTTAGGGAGTACTCCAGAAAGAAAAGAAAACAAAACAACAAAAACAAATTTAAAAATTACCCAGAGTACAGTGATGACCCCAAGAATTGAGCATAAATCAATATTGCAGTGATTTTGATACATGACTTATCTTTGTGGATCCAAGTAAGATTATCACTTTAAATGGTAACTTCCTAGGTGGTCATCCTTCCTGAGAATTAAAATAGAGCCAAAAATACTAACCACTTTTGCACTCTAGAGGGAGAATTAAGTTTGGGGAATCTGTAAACCTTAGGTTTTGGTCCTGGCTCTGGGATTTCTTAGCTATGTAATTGTTACCCATCTGTCCACAGGTACACATCTGTAAAATGGCAGTAATAATCAGTATACTTTTTACTTCCCACCTTCATAAAGTTTTTACAAGGCAATGAAATAAAACCTTTGCATTGCTACTTTAATGTTATATTTTCGGTGATGTAAATGTAAACTCCATCAATGGCTTCAGGAAAATGGGCAGGAGCTACTAAAGGACTAAACTAAAAAAAAAGTTTAGTTTTGTTTTTTTTTTTTTACAAGAGGGGCACTTCACCCAACATGGAGTCAGACAGGGGTGGAGCTGGGGGTGGGAAATGACTGGATAGTCTTCCTGCAAAAAGTTGGAAAATAAGCTGAGAAGCTGAAACCTGAAAGAGGAAAGGGACTAACCACTTGAAGAGTTGAAACAAGAATATTCTATGTGTGTGTGGTGGGGGGAGAATGTTAAATGCCTGGGAATAAACAAGGATAGTGTATTCTAGGAACCTAAAGTCGTTTGATCTGATTGGATGAGGCAATGTAAAAGGCTGGCGAGAGAAGCAGAGGCCAAACATGAATATATATATGTATATGTATATGTATATGTATATGTATATGTATATGTATATGTATATGTATATGTATATGTATATGTATATGTATATATAGTGGGGACAGAGCCAGGAGTTCAGTTTCTAAGCTCTCGCCCTCATATGGAAAAGTGCTCACTTGGGTAGTAAATGGCCATCAACTGTGATTGGATGGCCATCAGCTGTGGCTAGTTGGCCGTCAGCTGTAACCAGTGAGCCATTGGCCACTAATATAACTGCTGTGGCTACGCTAGCAGCAAATGGGGGCTAGCAAGAACATGGTGGCTGAGCAAGCAAGAGCGGATTGCAGTTAGCAGGGCAGACTGCAGCTAACAAGTGAGGTTGGTTGGCAGAGAGAAGCGGACGGCAGATTGCAGATCATGGCTCCTGCTTCCTGTCTCTCCAACCCAGCCACCAACGAGAATATAGTGGTATGACTCCCCTATCTATGGCTCCGTGGGTGTTCCTTCTTGGCCTCACCATGTCCTGCGTTCTTATATGGGGAGCGGGACCAGAAACCCTGCATGACACCCTGCATGACATATATATATATAACTTTATACATATATATATACATATATATATATATACACACATATATATACACACATACATACATATAACTATATATATAAAACTATATATGTATAACTTTATATATATATATATAAAGTTATACACACACACACACACACACAGAGGGTGCCAAAAAATGCATACACATTTTAAGAAAGGGAAAAACTGTATTAAAATTACTCTAATGGTAACCACTTTGAGCACCTCTTGTAATTGCAGAAGTCAAAGGTGACTTGTATTCATCTTTTGTTTTCGGTATATATTGAGTATTACAATTTAAATACAGTCTTTTCCTTTCTTAAAATGTGTATACATATATACATATATGTATATATGTATGTGTATGTATGTGTGTGTATATATATGTATATATATATATGTATATATATATATATATATATATATATATATATATATATATATAGGCGCCCTCTGTATGTGTATGTGTATATGGCTCCTCATAGAAAAGAAAAAAAGAAGTTGAAACCTTGAAAAATCTATAACTGAGGAAGTTAGACACCAAGTTTTATCTCACTTCCTATGTTCCTAAAATATACAAACATTTCTCTGCCCCATGGTTAATTTTTTTCATTAAGAGTCAAAGAAATTGATAGTGAAATAGATGACTAGAGGGGTAGCTAAGGAAATATTGATAAAAGCTGTGTTTTATTGCTTCAGAATAAAAACTTACTCGTTTCTGACAAAAATTCAATGAGATGACTTCCTTGAGCTCAAAAAGGAGTTGAGCAGGGGTGGGGGCGGCGGCGGATTTTATTAATTTCTTTTTTTTCAAGCACTCTGTGAGTACCTGCCATGTTCCAAATACCATGCCCAGTATGATTCAGTGGTCCAGGAAACAAAGGCCCTCCTACCTGCCTCTTTTAGTTTAGTGACAGCACTAGTATGTAACCCCGCATTTAAGATTCAGTACTATGGGAGACAAACAGGGGTCACAGTGTGAGAACACGAGAGGGGCACTTCACCCAACATGGAGTCAGGCGGGAGTGGAGCTGGGGGTGGAAAATGACTGGACAGTCTTCCTGAAAAAATTAGAAAATAAGCTGAGAAGCTGAAAACTGAAAGAGGAAAGGGACTAACCAATTGAAGAGCTGAAACAAGAGTATTCTATGGGGCGGGGGTTGAGGGGGAATGTTAAATGCCTGGGAATAAACAGGGATAGTGTATTCCAGGAACCTAAAGTTGTTTGATCTGATTGGATGGGGCAATGTAAAAAGCTGATGAGAGAAGCAGGGGCCAAACATGAATGACCTATTAAGCCATATTAAGAAATTTGGATTTTATCTTGAGGGCAATGAGATTAATCAGGGGATACTATACTCACATTCGCTGTTTAGGATAAAAAAAAAATCTGTGTGGTACATGAATGACAATGAGCTTGAGGAGAATAAGGCTAGAGGCAAAGAAACTAGTTGTAATGCTCTTGCAAAAATTCAGGCCAAAAAAAAAAAGAAAAAGAAAATGTTGATTGCTGGAAAAGACTAGTGGGAATAGGAATTGAGAGTAATGAATGAATCTGAAGATTCGTAAGCCGCTGAACTTGGGGATCCAGATAGGGTAGTAAAAGAGAGAGCATTCAAGGAAGATAAGCTTCTTTTTTGGCTTGAGCAACTGTTTGCATGATGACACCATTTACTGAGATAGTGAACACGAGATGACCTGTGTTCTGTGGGAAGGAAGATAATGACCTCAGTTCTGAGTCTGTTGAATCTTGGGTAGCCGTGAGGCATTTGGTGGAGATGTAGACAAGTGCATTGGAAATGTAGGTGTAAAGGTCATGAGAAAAATCTAGACTGCAGATACCGTGTTTCCCCGAAAATAAGACCGGGTGTTATATCAAGGTTTGCTCCAAAGATGCACTAGGTCTTATGTTCAGGGGATGTCGTCCTGAAAAATCATGCTAGGGATTATTTTACGGTTAGGTCTTATTTGGGGGGAAATACGGTACTGATTCGGGAGTCATCAATAACACAGCCTTAGCTTCTGAAGCTACAGAGTAAATGAGATCACTGGCAGTGAATGATATGAAGAAGGAAGACAGTGATCAAACCCTTAGGAATATGGATATTTAAATAGATAAGCCCAAAAGTTAAAGTAGGAAAGCTGGCCAGAGGGTTAAGGGGAAAAGCAATTGAATGTGGTGACTTAGAAACTAAGAAAAGAAGAAAGAGGTTATGATCAACGAAGTCAAAACTTCAGAGAAAAATAGGATAATAACAAATACTGTTCGTTGGACCTAAAAACAATATGGTTCAAACAAATTGGTGCGCAAACTTCCTGACAGCAGTTTCTTTGGAGATTAATGAGGGAATCCTCATTAATCCTCATTTGCACTGAAGGTTAAAGAGTGAATGGGAGATGAAGACGTGATGTAGAACAATTTTCTTAAGAAATTTGGAGAGAGGCCGGCCCAGTGGCTCAGGCGGTTAGAGCTCCATGCTCCTAACTCCAAAGGCTACCAGTTCGAGTCCCACATGGGCCAGTGGGCTCTCAACCACAAGGTTGCCAGTTCAATTCCTCGAGTCCCGCAAGGGATGGTGGGCAGTGCCCACTGCAGCTAAGATTGAACACGGCACCTTGAACTGAGCTGCCACTGAGCTCCCGGATGGCTCAGTTGGTTGGAGCGTGTCCTCTCAACCACAGGGTTGCTGGTTCAACTCCCGTAAGGGATGGTGGGCTCTGCCCCCTGCAACTACCAACGGCAACTGGACCTGAAGCTGAGCTGCGCCCTCCGCAACTAAGATTGAAAGGACAATAACTTGACTTGGAACAAAGTCCTAGAAAGTACACACTGTTCCCCAATAAAGTCCTGTTCCCCTCCCCCCCCCAAAAAAAAAACCAAGAAATTTGAAGAGGTTGAAAGTTAATAGGAGGGCAACATGGGATTTGTGGAAGCATTTGTTTTGTCTAGAGGAAAAGCAGTACATCATATATAAATATTTATGGGAAGGAGCGGATACAAAGTACAATAAAGTAGGAAGATAAATAAAGAAGTGAAACCCCTTGGTAGTGACCTAGAGGAAGGTGTAATACAATGTCAACTGTCAACATGATTACGTTTCTAATTGTTCAATAATAAACACTTTTTGTATCTTCAGTATCTGAGATCCAGGACCTGAGTATATTGTCCTTAATTAGAAGAAACAAATATGGTTTGGTGGTCAAAATATAGCCCTGCCGTCAATTATGCTACATTTTATTCCCAATTCGATTACTACCTGTCTATGTACCACTGAGCAAGTGACTCAACTTACGTGTCATGTAAAATCAAAGCCCTGAGTATATTCCTCTTATAAAAGAGAAGTAATATGAGTAAATTTTATCATAGGCATTAACTCTCTGGGATCTTGACCACTGGAGATTTTTTTTTTTCTGTGTTGGAAATGTGCGTGTTTTTATATTGCGGATATGGAGTCTTCTCCACCCCACTCTTTTTTTTTTTTTTAATGAGAACATATCTGTATTCTCTCTATGCTGCATCCTCTTGCAAGTCAGAATTAACTACACTTGAGTAATGTCAGCTCTTTTAATTACTACATAGCTTCCCGTTTCAGATTTTAGATTGTTGATGAAGGCACCTACGATGACTAAATTTTCATAGATTTATATCTTATTAGAGTTTTTTGGATATGTTCAGAACAGTGGCTTACTCAGCGGGGAATTAGAACCTGTGATATATACATGATGTATTACAGAATTGTATACCTTAAACTTTAATTTAAAAAAAAGAAAAAAGAAAGTGCGAGTATTAAACAGAACAACTGGACCCACTCAGGAACTCTGAGTTCTAAGCTCAGCTGTAGTTCTTGTTGGGATGACTCTTGACAAGTCATTATTCCTCTCCAGGCCTCATGTTCTTCTCTATAAAATGGGTATAACCTTTCGGGTCCTCATTGTAAAAGTCTGGAAGAATACATTGCAAGTCAATGTGTGAATATAAGGAAACAACCCTTAACCCCAATAGATAAAAGGGGAAACAGAAAATCTATAAATAGACATTAATCGATACGGTAATAAGAATCAACTACATTCTGTTTCTACATTGGGTTTGATGTGGAATCACTGGTTTCTACCCAGAGGCCATATAAGATGTCATTGTGAGAGGAGTGTTAAGATCATGACAATTCTCTTCCCACTTCCTCCTTGTGACACTCTGACCTGGTCAGTTGCTTAGTGTCTCCTCACAGGGATTATATGGTGGTCAGACCTCTGCTTCTATAAGCAGAGTATGTTCCTGTTGTGGTTTTTTTGGTTTTTGTTTTTGTTACTGCACAGTTCCTAATGGGGAGGAAGAGTGAGATAAAACACAATTCCTTTACTATTGAACTCCTTCATGCTCTCTTACCCACCTCCCTCTCCCCAACACATACTTTCTCAGGGACGGCATAAGCAACCAACAGTAAGAAAAGGAAAATCACAGTCAAACCATAAACTCTGCTATTTGTAATCAGTGCATATGCTCTGTGATGAAATTTATGAGTAATTCACTTTCCGCTTAAGCCTACCAATAGGAGACCTAATGCTGCCGTCCTGAACACCTAATGAAGGAAGTCAGATGGCAGCACAGCTAGCCCTTGGGGACTCATTTCTCACATCACCAAAAAGTAATTTTCGTCATTTTGGGCCATCTGGTAGCCTGGATTGTGAAGATGAAGTTTCATTTAAGTAGCGCTTAAGAGTGTGGGCCCTGGAGTCTGCCTAGATTCAAATCTAGGTTTTGCTGCTCACTGAGCCCCCTCTGGGCCTCAGTTTCCCACCCATAAATAAAAATCCTCATAGGATATTATTTCCTTCTTATAAAGAAGTTATTGAGACAATATTTGTAAAACTCTATGTAGGGTCTTACGTGTGCTAAATGCTTAATTAAAGTTAGCTGTTATTAAATTTTTAGCAGTAGTAGTGATGTATTAGGAGTAATAGTAGTATTTTTGTAATGTCTACCTGTCTGTGACATAAGCCTTATTAATTCAATGTTTAAGCTCCAAGGTACATTATCTGGCCTGTCACACACAAAGGTGATATTTAGAGGCTTTCCCTTGTAGTTATTAACCAATACTTCCTCGGGTGGCTACATTATAAGTAACACATTTCACTCCATCTTGATAATACGATCATGCATGCAATCTTATACTAAATAACACTGTTTTGTTTTTGTTTTTGTTTTTTGTTTTTTACTGACATTTGAAGGGAAGATTAAACGATATTTATTTTATATACATAAGAAAATAAATGTAGGTAACACTTATAGGAAAAGTTTATTTTTAATATGTATAAATGGACATGCTCTCTGATATCCAAATGGGTCCATTCTGACCAGAAAAGAGCTAAGAAATTTTCATTATATTACTCTGCGTACTTCCAACCCCACTTGGCTGTAGTGGGAAGATCCTCACCTTACAGTAAGACTCATGCTTTTTCTCTGCCGAGTCTCTAAGGAGTTCGAAAGCACCCTGGCTTCTCACCCCAAAAATTCAGATGTTTTAAGTCCTAAAAGCACTAAGCTCAAATTGGCCACTTCCAGGTGCATGGGACAGTGCTGCCAACATGCTTTTAGTGACCTGGTTACACATTCCATTTCCTTCTGTCTCCGCAGTCCCACCAAAGATCTCCAACATCTCCTCGGATGTCACTGTGAATGAGGGCAGCAACGTGACCCTGGTCTGCATGGCCAATGGCCGTCCTGAACCTGTCATCACCTGGAGACACCTGACACCAACTGGTAAGCAGTCCTCCCGTCTCGAACATGCCACGCACTACCTGGGATAGCCACATGCTTCTGAGATCCGTTTGGTTCTAAAAAGCTAGCATCTCTCTTGTATTTAAAACACTAAAAGAGTTGTGACATAAAAGTGATTCAGGGCCCTCCCTGGTCTTTGGTAATGTACTCATCCTTATGACGTCTATAACCATCGTACAAACATATATTTTTTTATTTCATTTTTAATAGAACACTCCCCAAAGTAACAAATCTAGAAGCATTCTATGCCGTCAACGACTTAATGTATGTCCAAAATGTCTGCCAGTTTTGTGCTTGAGTGTCTGGGGGCAGTATTTTGTATGGATTACGTTTACATAGTTCTTTGCGTGGTTTTTGTTTTGCTTTGCTTTTTAACTATCGTTCCCTAATATGCAGACCGTGGGAACAAATCTTTCAGGAATAATACAAAGCTGTTTGCGACTTCTGATGCCCTGTCCTTGGCATCTGGCTTAGTGGAGGGGCAGCAGGCATGGGCTAAGCTACATCAGTTCATTAAGGATCCCCACCTATATTAATGCGAATAATTCCCGAAGGCTCAGAAAATTATTTCCCAAGAATGTCTCCCCTCCCCTTTCTTGCCCCTCTCACCATAACTGGGTTCTCAGACCCTGCTGCTTTTTTCCACTTAAATATTTTACCAAATTATGAAGGATTAACTACATGCATACTCCTCTACAAATTATATTTTCTGATATGCAAAGCCATGCCTTTGCAAATGGCACAATCTTTGTAGAATATGTCTCCTGCTATTTAATTTTTCATGGTAGGAGGAGCTGCTGATCAATTATTCTTATAAACTGTCATTTATTTTTGTAGCTAGCCCCCAACTTTTAACTGATTTATATCTGATATTCTCTTAAAGTTTCTTTATATAGGTATCTAGAGAATTTAAATTACAACATTTTCATTTTGGAATGACCACCATGAAAAGTTGTCGTGCGTGCAAACTAGACATACAATGGACGCTATCCTGAGATACTTCTAAAAAACCAGGGTCGTGTTTAGTCATAGCATCTTTTCAAAAACTCTGTATTTTGTGGTGTGAAAATATGGGCCTCCATTTCATGTTAGCCCTCAAATTAACTTATCAGGTAAAGCTTGGACCAACCTATGGAACCGTCTCTTATTTAGGCAGCTATTCTAATTAAAGGATTCTACTTTCTTAAGAAAATGTTACTCAGTACCCATCCTTGTTGTTCATGTATGCAACTTGTCATTTATTTATAATATATAACAATAATAAATGAGTTACTTATTTGGGAGATCAATCTCAAACTCATTTCCTCTCAGACCCATTGTATACCTCACATGGAAAAAAATACATAGGGAGTATAATCTGAGTATGAACCTCTGGATATCATACACCTTTCTCCTGGATTAAACTAAACCTCCAGAGAACATTCTACTTGGATGGAATTATATTATCCCTCAATCCCACACCACCTAACCCTGTTCCAGGTAGAATTGTTTTTACTGAATGACAATTTAGTATAAAAGCTATTGGCCGGCATTTAAAGATGTTACAAAAGATATCCTCTGAAATCATTGCATTTACTGTAATGTTGTTTTGAGAGATTGTTAATCTTATTACATAGTTTCCTTTTCAAGGACCCTTTGAAGTAATCCCTCTTTGTTTTCAATACTGCTCTCCTTTTTCTAAGCAATGGTTTGTTTTTTTTATAAATGAACCCAGTGAATTTTTATAAATGATCATGAGTCCTTCATTTTATTGATTGTTACCAAACTTAGAGCCAAATTTATGGCCCATCTGTAAAAGAATATAGGAAATCATATATAAATTACACGTTAACAAAATGGATTCTAAACAAACTGAAAGATTTTAGGGCATAAAATTCATATACAGACCATACTCTTGCTTTCTTCTTGTTTTCTTACCATTATTTTCATATTCTTATCTTCAATTAATCTAAATGTCTACATCAATATATTATTTATAATCTCTTAATTTTTTGTGGTGCAAGAGAAGAATGAAGGAGGATAGATTATATTCAAGTTATAAACAAGGAATGAACCACATTGATAAAAAGATTTTATTTCTTTTGCTGCCCTGTGGCCTACTAAATAGTCTTTGATTTTTGTTTTTTTCAGGGGAAAAAAAATGCTATTGGCGGCCTGAACCCAAAGATAGATAGATAGATAGATAGATAGATAGATAGATAGATAGATAGATATAGGTGATATAGATATCCCTTGAGTTCAGAAAAATAATGAGATGGAACCAGAGTTTGAGGCCTTTCCAAACTTGACCTAGAAGTTTAGCTCTTCATGGCTAACTCTAATAAACTTTTTAAATGATAATGAACATGTGATTTGAACACTGAATAACCTGGCTATCCACAATGTTTCAAATCAACAAAAGACCAGAGGGCAAGCCAGATCATCCACAGTAAAGACAGAACTTACAGAATGCTAGAGACTTCACAATCAACTAGAAAAATAAGTGTCTTCACAGGGATTCCCAATAGGCAGGCCAGGGGTCAGCAAACTGTAGTCCCGGGGCCAAATCCAGCCTGCCCCACTTTTGTACTGCTTGCAAGGTAAGAATTGTCTTTAAGGGATTGGAAAAAAAATCGAAAGAAGAACTCCACTTTTTTACATGCAAAAAATATATGACATTCAAATTTCAATGCCCATAAATAAAGTTTTATTGAAACACAGCTATGCTCACTCATTGACATATTCTCTGGCTGCTCTTGTTCTAAAACAGAGCTGAGTAGTTGCAACAAAAATGTCTTAGATCCCAAAGCCTAAAATATTTTCTCTCTTGCCCTTTGTAGCATAGTTTACAGACCCCTGTGCAGGACTGTAGCTTGGAGCACATGACAAGGATTTTCTGCCCTCACCTTTGACCCCATGGGGCTTTGGGGGTATTTTCCATTAAGTTTCTAAGGACATCTAAAGGGAAAGAACTTTATTCTTCTATAATCCTTTTTTTAGTCCCTC
Organism: Rhinolophus hipposideros; assembly: GCF_964194185.1. Lineage (NCBI taxonomy): Eukaryota > Metazoa > Chordata > Mammalia > Chiroptera > Rhinolophidae > Rhinolophus > Rhinolophus hipposideros. The sequence goes on along the minus strand of NC_138048.1, from coordinate 43,270,794 downwards.
TCTGTGGGCCAAATTCTATTCTGCCACATACAAACCCAGTTCCCTGCTGCATTCACAGACTCAAGGACACATTCCAGTTCTCCCTTGCCACAGGTATTAATTCCCAAGCACACTCTGTCATCTCTTTCACATCTGACCTATTAATAAATAACCACCTATCTGATCATAATCATATTCCTGGTGACAAGAGAGAGAATTTGCCTCTACGGTTCTATAAATGAAACTAGGATTTTTATTCTTTTTTAGTTTTGGTTTTCATGGATTATTTTCCTTCTTTTCAAAATCTGAAGATGGGTTTGAGCCTATTCAGTCTATAATAGAAAAGTCTTTCTTAGAGCTACCCAGAGAAGAGGCTGTGCTCCCTCTCTGACAGCAAAGCTACCTGCAGCCCGTGGTCGAGTGAGCAAAATATTCCAGCTAGCTTTGTTCAATTATTAATTGTGTCTTCAGTGCAGAGTGTGACTGCCTTACAGAGGAGATGTACCTGTAATTAGCTGGACCCCACAGGGGCATCGAGTCCTGAAAAGGGAAGATTCCATGCAGGGTTCACAAGTACTTGATTACCTGTCATTTGATGACAGGTGGGGGAGAAGGAAAGAGGGCACAAGGTATATTTTTATGAGGAGAAGAATATTTATTACCCCTTAATTCAGTTCTTTTTTTTTTTTTAATTTTAGGTTGGGCCATTCTGTTTTTCTTTCTTTTGACATCTGAAATTTCTTTTTCAAGTATACTGCAAGTGTTTTTAAAGATGGACATTAAAAGAATGGTGAATCTTTCATGTATACAAAATCAAAACACATACCTGACTTAGATGGAGGAGAAGAGATTGATGCATTTATTGTTGCCTTTCTTATATTACTGATTTTTTAACTTTTCTCTCTTTTTCAGTTATTCTGTATAGTCAAAATGATGTGTCACGTATGTGGTTGTTAAATGTGACCTATTTTCTCCCTTAATTAAGTTAGACTTTCATAATCCTGTAACTCCCAGAGGGCAATTGCACCGTAGCATGTATTTTCTATGGAGTGTTTGATCTCCCTTCTGTGTGCAATGCTGCTCCCATCTTCATTTAACTTTGTTTCTAAATCTTTTCTTCTCACATTCCAGAGGAAGTCCCTTTCTCAAGTATAGCTCATATAGTGTCAAGATTGCTCAGGGTTACAGAATTTCTGTGCATTTCATTTCTACACAGCTTTTTACAACCTGAGTTGCTTTCTATACCTGAAAAAAAAAAAAGATGATTTAACCCCTTGGCCTGAGAACGGCTTAAAAAGTTAAAAATACAACTTTTTTGTCTAAGCCAGAAGCCAGATTGGACAGCAACACAGAGTATAGAAATCTTACTTATGAAATATTTTGATGGGGTGGGTGGGAAAACGTGCTGGGAGGAGGTAATAGGACTCTGGAGAGTCTGAAATGCTATTTTTCATTGGATGTTGAGTTTTGACCGCTTGGTGGGATATTCCCCTTTAATTTATTTCCAAGTTTTAACCCTTGCTGATGGTACTCTTAAACTCCATTAATGCTATAACCACATCTGTCCTCTGGTTTTATAACTCACCCAATTATTAGTATGTCCAGCCTAGACTATACCCTTATTAGTTTGGGAGAAATAGTAAAATAAACTCATTTATTTAAGTTGAATTCCAGAAGTACATGTTTCAAGTAATTATCATCTGCTCTTTTTAGTTAGCATGTTAGAATTACCATGATTTCGCACAGAGCGTATGCTATCTACAGTTAAAGTGTCAGTGAATTCTTTCTCTGAGATTTTCTTGTATGGACCTTCCAGAAGCTTCTGTGAGTCAATCTTGGTAGTGTATGGATGGGGAAGAATCAAACCTGTACACTTTGCAGGTAAAGGCTCTTGACCATGTAGTGACAATTTAAATGAGAATAATGGTTGAACCTGTTCTGTTGATTGCTTTCATTTATTTCTTTCATTTTTATTTTACGAAGAGCAGAAAAATAAAGAAAAACCTTGCTACGTTTTCTATTCATTGTCTTACTTGTGTATCGTTTTAATAATATGCCATCTACCAATACAGAATTATATTCAGATTAATTTTGATCTCCATCTCACAATTTGGTCTTTCGGCGAAAAATATTTATAGAATGCTCACTCTGTGAAAGGACAAAATGAAGAGCAAGACAGACATGGTCCCTGCACACACAGAGCTTATAATTCAAGAAAGCAGAGCATTATACTAATAATTGAATGAATAACCACTTAATAAGATTTATGCAGGATAAAGGAAAATCATAGCCTTCAATAAGACCATAAAACAGGCCGAGATAGCCCGATCTGCCAGGCCAGCAAATCTCCCCTAAGGGGAGCATATGCTGAGACCTCAAGGAGGAACAGAAACTGGTGAAGAAATTAGAGGAGGGAAGTGTACCCCAGGCAGAGAAAGAGCATATGTAATTATGCATTTAAGAGTCCAGGGGAGCATCCGTATGGCAAACCATACAGATGTTGGTGTTTAGTTATGCTGCTTTTTAAAATGTTTACATCATTGTAAAGCACACATTTTTTTTTCTTTTTGATATTCCTGTTTTTTTCTTTCAAAGAGCAGAAAATAGGTCAATAAAAATCTTGCTATCTGTATTTTCAGTACCTTACTTGTATATTGGTTTTAAATATATCATGTAGTATGTACCAGCGTATATACTTTCCCGGTATAGCAGGCATATAGACAGTTATTTGTGTATGAATATATTAAATTTATGTCAGAAGCATATTATTTTCCCATACAGATGATTTCACAATACCCTAGTCAAGTAAACATAAACTCTTATTTCAGTAACCTTATCATTTAAACAAATTAGTAACTTAGAAAATGAAGACTACAAACTCTAACCACGTGATTATTGGCATCCAGACCTTAAATATCCTGGACAGACCCACAATAAACTGACACTGTCGACGTTGAAGCCATGGGAGGCTCTCTACCACCAGATGTGATAGCTATTCTGACGAGTGTGGGACAAGTGTCCTGGCACCACCTCACCACCTCACTCTTACCTTACCCACATCTATCATCAGATTCCTCAGAATCCTTTTTCTGAAGAGAAAGGAACCACCCTAGATGAGTCCTTGGGGGACTAGCTTGGACGTGAGTACTCCAGTACATTTTGGAGGCTTGGGTAGAGAAGAGGGAATAGCTTAACCACAGACTTTTCATATGACCTAGTAGAACAGAGGAGACCACATCGCTCAGCATCTCACCATTTCAATATTTCTTTGCCATTATTCCAAATAGTTTGTGTTTTCTCATATTTAAAATAGGTCTAAGCATAGAATCTTTGTCAAAGGTTATCATGAGACTTAAAAAGAGAACATGTAAGTCTGATTAGTGTTAGCAATTATTGATATTTTGGTTTTAGTATTTATTTTAATTATATTTATCCATTCAGCAGCTTCTTATAATGATAATTTTGGGGGAGAGTGATAATTTGATTGAAAGCAACCTCAGTGTCATCTCTAGCCCGTCTATCCTCCATTCCAACACAACAACCAGGAAGATTTAAAAAATGTTCTTATCGAGACCTGTTTTACTATTTTATATTTTATATTGCATCACATCTCAATCTACCCACCTGAGTTGTTCCTTTTTCAAAAAGTCATGACAACAATGTTTTGTTAGGGAGAGATTTTCTTGTATAGCTCATTTATATGTCCATGCTTTTCTTAGGGGACAGTTTTCCGAGAGTCTGGCTATGTAACAGCAAGTCCTTTATTAACTGTAGCTATGTAGAACCTATAAGTTGCAAATTACAACACATTATTATTATTATTTACAAAATTGGTGTTTCAGGCAATGTTTGCATGATACCAAAAAATGACCTGCAGTGTTCAGAAGTGAGCCATTGAACAGTAACAGAGGGGCTACACAATAAAAACAAAACGAAAAGAAAACAGTAAGTTATAGTTTTTTGGAGAGGCATATTAAAAAGATCAAAGTGACTGTGGAATTGTTGAAATGGGTAGCTATTACCACAATACAATTCATTAAGGTAAGATTTACTTGGGAGCCAAATAAACCACTACGTAGGACTCCCAATGTATTTGATAACGGTTCCCTTATACAAGAGAAAGTCAGGACAGGTTATGTAATTCTTGTGGACAGGCTACAATTAACTTTGAGATCTTGACTGTGGATATCAGGTTTGGTCTATCCTAAGGTCCCTCGTGAGATGTCAGAGTAGGTCTGACTTAGGTTCTCGGTAAGGAGGTCAGTCCTAGCTCCCATGAATCAAGGCATTTACTGAGGGCAGTTGGAAACAAAGGGACCAGAGCAGAGGACAGGTTCCAAGAGATCCTCAGAGTAGGAGACAAAAATTGTCTACACAAGGAGACTGAGACTGGGTTTTTTCTCTTCCTTTTCATCAGCTGTGGTTTATTTGACACGTTGTTTTGATCCTACCTCTTTAATAGATATTTCATTTCCTTGTCCCCATTGTAATTGTCACAATGTAGGTAAACCAAAATTTTCTGTCACCTGTATTTCGTTTTTCAATTGGATCACCTGCTACTCGATATTTCCCCCAACCACAAAAATACTATTAGTAAATATAAACAGGGTCAGTTTAATTTTTTCTGCTTAATTTCCCAATTCCCAATGCCTTTCGGATAAAGTTCAAACTACTTAGCATGGCATTGAAGCCCTTTATTCGACTTCTTTTCTTATGCCTAAACCTCTAACCACTCAACTTTATACAGGAGATAATTTACACTATATTTCAAGTGTAATTATCCACTTGCTTTTGGACCCTCACACATCTTGGTTTTCTTCTTGAAACATGATTTTTCTTATACTTTCGATGTCATCAATTTGCCAGTATAACTTCTTGCAAGACCTTCAAGATGATACTTCCTCCAGAAAGTCGTATCATAGAACTAATACAATTGCATCTTAATCATGTGCAATCTCTAGATGGAAAGCTTTGTAAAAACATAGAAACTATGTCTAACTCATGTGTATATTCTCACATTGCTTGGCATATTGTAAGTGCTCAATTAATCAACCAATTGAGTTATTTAATTACGACTTTATTAAAAATAATATTGTTGGGAAATAACTCATATCATGAAGTATAAACTAAATACACATTGATAAGTAATTAAAGCATGAATGAATGGAACGCAAACTACAAATGATATAATGGAAGGATAGAACTAAAGCTATTCAACTAATAGTTTCATCAATTTCTTGTTGGGCAGGTTTTAGAAATTTCAAGAAAGCTCTGTCTAGGGCCTGTTCAATTCCTTTTCTCCCCGTGTTACCCTGATGTGCTGATTGACTTCGATCTGACTCACGTCATCCACTAGACTACAGAGAATGCTCGGAAATATTCACATTCCTGTATCAGCTCCTCTGGTAGTCTTCTCTTTAGCATTCATTTATTATCAGAAATTCTTCTCAGTAGTTATCACATTCAGTAATTGCTTAAATATTCATTTCCTTTTTTTTACTATTTTCTTCATGAAAACAGGCACCTACATATCTCTAGTTGCATTATAGTGCCTAGCACAGAGTAAATACTCAGTAAATATTTATTGAATGAATAAGTGAATTACTTCTAAATAAATGTCAGACTGTTAGAACATGCTTAGAGTTTAGACTTTAAGAATAGAATCCTCGTAACTATAGTTTTGCTCTATTTAATATGCATCTCAAATACATATGATATTTTCTTTTGATAAGACACTGAAATTTTTACTGCAGATTTCTGTATCTGGGGAAGTTTTTGTTTGTTTGTTTTTTCAACTGTGTGGCAACAAAGCTTCCAGCACTGTCCCTTGAATGAACTAGGGCTATAGTGGGGGTTGGGGGGTCGGTGCCAGAAATTTAGGCCCACCCTAGTTTGGATAGCAGAGAACAGTTCACAGGTTGAGTCAACCTGAAAAAGGAACCTCCGTTGCAGAGCCGTAAGTTGTATAACACTGCCTGTGATTCATTATGAACAATCCCTTCTGGATGTAGCCACCTGTGGCCTAATTGTCATCTCTAATATTAGATAACCAATTGGATTTCCAAATCTGTCTGATCATCAGAATTACCTAGAAGCAAAAGTTTTTTGTAAAAAAAAGTACAAATTCCCTGGCTCACCCCACTCTTAAACCATCTCTTTTAGTGAATTCTGGGATTCCGTAGGAGTATAGCCTCCCGGTGAGTGAGATGACCAACCGGGTGAGCAGAATGAAATACAGAAAGGCAAAAAGCTATAAAGGAGTCATTCTCCAACTTTGCTGTGCTAGAAAATCATCTGGAGAATCTTGTTAAAAATGCAAATTCTGATTCACTGGGTCTGGGATGAGGCCTGAACTTCTGCCTTTCTAGCAACCATTTAGGTAATACCTGTGCTGTATATCATTGGACCACATTTGAATCATCTTCCTGGATCTTGAGATCAAAGTAGGTTGGAAGATGTATAAATAGTCTAGCACAGAGAAACACATAGCTTAAGTTCCACAATGTACACAGTACTCACCGAATATCGTTTGTTCTTTAATATATTTTAATTTCTCTGATCCACCCTAGAGATATAGAGATGGTTCAGAGAATAATCATGATTTTGAGAAATAGGACTGATCTTTGCCTATCAAGGTTGGATCATGATGGACAGGCGTGGCATCACCTTGGAGCTTTATAGAAATGCAGAATATTGGACTGGACTCCAGACCAACTGTAACAGAATCTGCATTTTATCAAGATCTCCATGTGGCTTGTATGCATTTTGAACTTTGAAAAGCCTGAGACGAGAGGTGAAGTGTCTTTGTATGCAGCGAAAGCTGCTTTTCTGATTATTTGAAGTGTAGAAATTTAGCAACTGCCCCCACTTTCCTACTAACTAGTAATCCTAAACTTCATCCCTACCTCCCTTCCCTCCAAATGCATTCCTACCAAAAATACAAAAAACAAAATAGAGTGGAATGGGGTTACATTACTGTGCCATTGAATATTTATCGCTTAGAAAGGAGAGCATCTGGTGCTTTATCTACTACATCAGATGCTGCTGCTAAATATTGCAGGAAAAATTTAGCCTAGTGTGTAAAGAAATACTCTCTGAATGACAGTAGCCACTTTTCTCATCATCTTTTATAATGGCTTTATTTGCAAAATGTAGACAATAATATGTGTCCTGCCTGCCTCATCCTGTTGCTTTGAGGGACCAAATAAGATAATGAATATGAAAGTAGTTTGAAAAGTGTAAAGCTCTCTACAAGTGTAAGGGATTAAGAGAAAGAGTGAGTTGGTAAAAAGAACGCAGAATGTTGAGTCAGAAAGCCTGTGTTCGAGTCTGCTCTCCACCGTTAATTGTCTTTGGTGTTTTGGGTTAAGACCTTTAAGCTCTCTATGTGAAATATGAATACAATGCTTTCTCACCTACCAGAATTCCTGTGTTGTCTCACGTGAGATAAAGTATATGAAAAGGATTTATTAATGATAAGGCATTATTCTGGTGCTGTTTGTCATTCCTATTATCTTAGATTCTGTGATGCAAAATTAGGCTTAAATTACAATAGTCACTTTGGTTTGATAGTAGAAAGGACTAACTGCAAGACTGAAATACTCCATTTGACCAACATAAGTAATAAACCAGCCTCTAGACCAGGGGTGTCCAAACTGCGGCCCGCAGGCCAACTGCGGCCCATGATCCATTGTTAATTGGCCCACAGCAAATTCCAAAAATATATTTAGTTTATTTAAATAAACCAGGTGAGGCAATACGTACTTCACCTCGAGTGAGTGGCCCAGCTGTTTGTGTATTTTACCGCATATGGCCCTTGGTGAAAAACATTGAAAAAAGTTTGGACACCCTGGTCTAAACAGTCTAAAGCAGTCGTTCTCAGAGGGTGGTCCCCAAACCAGCAACATCAGCAGCCCTTAAGAACTTGTTACAAATGCAAATTATCAGGCCCCACATCAGATCTACGTAAGTCAGAAACTTTAGGCCCAGTGATTTTAGTGTAATAAGCCCTCTAGGTGATTCTGATGTACAGCAAACATAGAGAACCCCTGCAGTAAAGAAAACACGTCTTTCTGAGACAGTCAGAATTGTGTGCCATTTTTACCAAGCAAGAGTATAGGAACACTTGAGATTCTTTCTGTGTAATAAGAAATCGATAGGAAATTTTGTGATGAGCTGGACAGAGAGACAGAGAGAGAGAGAGAGAGAGAGAGAGAGAGAGAGAGAGAGAGAGAGAAACTATTTGATATATGAATGCACTATCACATTTTTATGGTTAGACCTTCTGTCACTTTAGATGAAGAGCTTTCGAAGTAAAAACTGCACAAAAATTCCCACTTTGTCTTTTTCCATCTATAGTCTAATAATGTTTGAGGCTAACATATCACTTAAAATGTGCACACATTTCTGAAATCCTCATTCTTCTCTAGGCATATTCATCTTCAAGTCTCCCATAACACTGACTCTGCAATTAATTATAATAAAACAGAGAAACCTCAATAGGACACTCAAAGGGGTGCACTGCTGACAGAAAGCACATCAATAAAATTACCCCATGTCACTTAAGAAATATATGTGAGAAGCAGACTCCCTTGCAAAAAGTACCTAGCCATTTCTTTCATGTGTCATCACCTACCTTTTTATGCATCAAATCCGGTATTTTTCTCAAGTTGGTCAACAATTCAAAAGCCCAAAAGGCGTTGTGAAGTCACATGATTGTTAAATTTATCTGCTGTTGACTAAAGTGTGAAAATCTGGTGAAGAGAAGAGAAAAAGAAAAAAAGAAAAAACTTTAATAATACAGTGGGCAAATATCAATGCAAATCAGATCTAATTCTTTAAGGTATTCTAGTAATAAAAACGGAAATGTCAGTCTTTGAATGACATCAGTCTTTTTTTTTTGGCCTGGTCACTGAGGCTTTATGCTATTCTGGTTGTGGAAAGAAAGATCCAGATCAGGGAATGAGGGATTTGAAAGGCAGACAGGAAAATAGCTACCGAAAGTTAGTCTTCAAAGGGCAATCAAAGAGAGGTTTTGCATTTTTAAAAATCCCTACTACCCCGAAATAAATAAGTAAATAAAGCCATGGAAAATTGCTTCAAATTACAACAAATTATAAATTCCAGAATTTCACCTTAAAAAAAGGTCATTCCAAATATAACACATGATATTGAGGACCTGGCTGCCTGTAGGTTAGTGTCACTTGGTATGGACACAGAAGTGGGCAACTCTTTGGATAGCTCTGGAATTTGGACAGCTTACTTTAGGAGCCATCTGGGATAAAATAAGTGGATTCCCCTTGTTTCTTGAAGAAAGAAGCGGTAGACTTTTTTTTTTTTTTTTTTATCTAGCAATGTAATTAATTCTAGTAACTATGATGGCTGTAATGACTTCTATAAGCCCACAAATTTAATGATCATTAAATAAGCCCACATATTTTTTTAAAAAAGAACTGTCACTATAGTGTATTAGTCAGCTTGGGCTGCCATATCAAAATACCATAGACTGACTGGGCTTACAAACAGATGTTTACTTTCTCACAACACTGAATGCTGGAAATCCATGATCAGGGTACAGTATGGTTGGGTTCTGGGGAGAGCTTTTTCCTGGCTTGTAGAAGGCCAGTCTGTCACTATGTGCTCATAAGACCTCTTGTTTGTGTGCACACAGAAAGGGGGAGCAAGCAAACTCTCTGGTGCACACAGAAAGGGGGGGGGCAAGCAAACTCTCATGCACTAGTCCCAGCATGAGGACCCATTCTCAGGAGCTCATCTAAACCTAATTACCTTCCAAAGGCCCATCTCCAAATACCACCACAGGGAGGGGTTGGGGTTTGAACCGATGAATTTTGGAGGGACACAATTCAGTCCATAGCACATAATATCTGATCTCATGATGCTGACCCCCTAGACTCCCAACTCATCTGTCTTTCTTAAGAAAGAGTTCTTGGATCACAGACTTGCAATGGCTCTGTTCTCACATTTCTTTAGGATTGGATATATCCTGTAGTTAAATCCTCTTTTAAACTCAGGATATGCAGCCATCGTCCAGAGACCAAATGGGAACAGCATCATTACTCTATTGCTTGCTCCCCTCCCTGAGTCTGAGTGTCTTGTCCATAGAGGAAACCCCAGGTGTCTTCTCCATTATGCAAGAACCAATAAGAGACCCACAGCGTGTCCCACTCCATTATTCCTGTAACACACCCAGGGCAGGCCGAAAGGAAAATTTGTTTTATATGTGTGTGAATAGTTGTAATTCCTACCCTTGAAAGTTGTTAGTGTTTGTTGCTAGAGGAAATGATTCCCCAGGAACGTATGAGACTTTTAAGGACTCCACAGCAGGCTGACTTAGCTACCGGGTGTCAGAGTGCATCTGGGGCTCTGCTGAGGTTAGTATACAAAGTTGCTAAGTCTTTAGGAATGTAAAAGCCTATTTCTTGCCCACTTGGGTCTGTTTCTTGTGGTTCTGCCAAGGAAGTGTCTGGCAGCAGCAGTAACCCATAATCTTACTCTGTCATGCTGTGTAAGGGTGGGTGACTGGTGATTGGAGGAGGTATAAAGGGCGGCTGCCATGGCCAGCCTGTAAGCCCGGCATCTTGCTTCTGACCTGATCCTAAATAGAGTCTTTTGGAGATAGCCTAAGAGTTGTTTTACAGTTCCAGAAAATCCATTTTTGATCTCAGCTGCCCCAGGTGGTACCTTTGTAGGTTCAAACAGATTCTCAGTATCTATCAAAATATCAAGGTAGGGAGTGGGTTCCCTTTCTTTGGGGCTTCTATCTTATATGAGAGAGTTCCATGAGACTTGAACAATGAAAATTACTGTTCAGGTCGTTTCTCACCCCGTGGGCTAATACTCTTACTGCTATTACTGCTATTAACTACATCACTAATAATCTCACTAGTGTCAACTAGTGTTGTTTATGATGGAATGCCTACTTTATGCCTGTCCTGTCCAAGGTATTTGGCATTTCCAATTGCTAATTTTTATAAGAGCTACTGACCAGTCATCCGTGAATGATTCCATGAATCTTCAAAATGTGTTACCAACCCAAGCTTGGAGTGCTATAGGCAATCATTTATGAGTTAATGGGCCTGAGACCGTTTCCAGTGGGCAGCCCTTGCTTTACAGGGACAGCAAGATCTTCCAGATATTAATAGGGTCTCTATATGAAATTATCTCCCTGTTGGCCAATCAAACATACAAACGATATAAAGCTTATACATATATGTAAATGCATATATGTACATCTATACATTTGCTTATATATACATTTGTTTTTATTGTTTTGTATGAATTTGCTATTATTGGACCTTCTAGGTTTTTTAAAATAAATATTCCAATATGTTATGATTTCTTAGTTTGTATCAGTAAGAAACTAAGGTACAAAGCTGCATTCTTGAGACCCAGTTATAGTCACAAATCACACAGTTCTTTTTAGTAATGTTTGTCTAACTTTCTTGATATCTGCACCCTCAAAATACATTGATATATTAGTTTTCTAGGGCTGCCACAGCAAGTGATCACAAGCACTGTGGCTTAAAACAACAGAAATTTATGTTCTCACTGTTCCAGGGGCCAGAAGTCTAAAATCAAGGTGTCAGCAGGGCCATACCCCCTCTGAAAATTCTAGGGTAGGACCCTTCCTTGCCTCTTTCAGAGTCTGGTGTCTCCTGGCTTTCCTTGATTTGTGGCTGCATAACTCCAATCTCTGCCTATGTCCTCAGATGGCCTTTTTTTCCTGTGTCTCCATATCTGGGTGTCTCATATCTCTCTTTCCTTAAGGGTACCGGGCATTGAATTGAGGTTCCACCCTAACTCCAGGATGATCTCATCTTGAGATCCTTAAATACCTCTACAAAGATACTTTTCCCAAATAAGGTCACACTCACTGGTTCTAGGGGTTAGAACTTGGACATATCTTTTTGGGGGCCACTATTCAGCACACTACAATCTGCTTTGCAGAGAAAAAAAAATTGAGAATAATGAGATTTGAGTGGGAAAAAAACCAAATAACTTTTGAAAGGCAAACTGAGAAGTTCCAAGTATTGCCAGATTCAAATAAAATGTAATCAGATCTTGCTTTTATTATCGAGTAATCTGAGAAGAGATTTTTATATACTTCACAATTCTCTGAGTTTACCTATAAAGACAAAAGTCTTTATAGAGAAAAACATGAAGCAAATATGCATTGTTGCTAAAAGGATAAAATTAGGAAGTAGGCTAACCTGGGTTTGAGTTTTAGGTATGATTTGATAACGATGACTATGACAAAATGACTTTTTTCAGCCACATAATGACCTACAAAATGACTTTCTCATTATTGTTGTGGGAATTAAAGAGATAATGTTCATGGGCACTTCCCACAGTCCCTGACATGGTCAGCTCTTTATAAAGATAGTGGCTGTTACTGTTGTTCCATTAGAATTTCTAATGGAAAAGGGTGTGGTCTATGTGCAAAGCACCAATCCACAAATGACTGTGCCTATATGGGAAAAAATAAAAAAGCAGCTAACAATGATAGATTTTCATTTTTCCTTCACCCCAATGCTTTAACTCCAGGGGGAATTTTTCTGTGTCTTAAGTGGGCTTGAACACAATGATGGATCTTATCCCTTCAAACGTTGCTTATAATAGATCTGTCGGGTGTCCTATTTAAACCCTAATGGTTTTGCAAATGACAAAGCTTATGAAACACCCAAATTTGAGGTGAAAAAAAGAAATAGCCAACATACTTCAGAGGCAAGCAGCCAACGTGAGTTTGGGGCAAAAGGTTAGCAAGGAGAACGTTTGTCCATAGATGAGAAACAGAAGCCGAGTCTGGCTCAACCTGTGTGGGCTTTCTTCCTGCCTGAACATTTTGTCTACACAGCTATAACCTCCACTATCCCTAGGCTAGTGTTTCCCATAACCTTCCCATGTCTTCACCTTATTCTTTGGGTGCACTATTTTTTTTTTTTCCTCCAAGGGATGCTTTCCTGTTTCTCTTTCAATGTATAGAAGGATGTAGGGTACATGATACAGCTGGGCAGGCAGCCAAACCCACACATTCGAAAGCCATGTCAGATAACATCCAACGTTTCTTTCACCCTGGCTTTCTGCCTCCTCACCTATCCTTCCTAATCTCCTCTTGTGTTCTCCACCGTCTGGCACCAGGAAAATATTCTCCATCGTTTCCTTTCTTCCTTGTATGCTCTGACTCTAAGTTGTTCTAATCATAAAATCAAAGCTTTAAGAAACAGAAGTCTAAGCCACTTCCATCTTTGGGGCATAAGTGCCAGGGGGCCACCTATGGTGCAATGGGCAGTTGCCAGCATTGCCCCTTTGTTGCTAACCTTGACCTCTTGGTCAAATATGAGTAGAGATGCTGTATGAACTTGCTTCCTTCAATATTATGGACTTCAATAATTTTCACTTCATCATATATGAAAAGGGGCCAATTGCTTCCAACAATTTGAAGCCAAAGAGAAAAGATAAAGAACAATTGCGACGAAGGAATCATTGTTAAGGGGAGTGTGGTGGTCAGAATAATGCCCTCCCACTCAAGGTATCTACATTGTAATTTCTAGAACCTGTGAACATGTCACCTTACATGGCAACAGGAAATTTGCAAATGTGATTAAGTTAACATCTTGAGATAGGGAGATTATTCTGGATTATCTGGGTGGGCCCAAGGTAATCCTCATCAGAAGAAAGCAGGAAGGTCAGAGTGAGGACAGACACATGATTACATATGCAGGAGTTATAGCTGGAGAGAGAAATATGAATAAGCTATCCTGCTGGGGTGAAGATAGAGGAGGGGGCCACAAGGCAAGGACTGCAGGCAGCTTCTAGAAGCTGGACAAGGCAAGGAAACAGATTTTCCTCTAAAACCTGAAGAAGGAAAGCAACTCTGTTGACACTCCAGTGAGACCCATCTGGGGCTTCTCACCTCCAGAACGTAAGTGACTATTTTAAGCCACTAGGTTTCCAGCAATTTGTTATAGCGGTAATAGGAAATGAATGTATGGGGAGTGACTCCGTGAGTTGTTTCACACACTCAGTTATAAAATTAGCCAGACACTCAGTTATGTAAAATTGGCTTGAGCTTTGGGAGGATGAAAAAAAAAAAAATACTGAACATATATCTATACAAAATTACTTGTTTTGGCTTAATAGAGAATTGAGGTGGTTTGATCAATGATATCACCATTCACACATTTTATTCCTAATGACCAATATTCAAAGAATTGTTATGATAAAATATAGTACAAAAACATGCCAAAGGAACTTTCCTTTTCTGTCTATTCATATTCTCTCTCTCTCCTCTCTCCTCTCTCCTCTCTCCTTTCTTTTTCTTTTTCTTTTTTTATGATCCGCAGAGCACTCTAAGAACTTCCACTACCTGAGGGTAATTGTTGTGAACGTCAATTATCATTGTACCCTTGGAGCCGAGGAGCACCTACTCTCAGTAACATTTTCATCACTTACTGTGATGTAGTGCCTAGATTACGTCTATTAAACCACCACTTTGGGGATACTGCATACCTGTTTCAGAATTAAAATGCACTCATTTCAGGTATCGGCCTTGAAATTTCCTAGAGAATGATAGGATGAGAAATAAAAGGAGGTTTCATGGTTACTATTAAGTGCAACTTTTAAAATGCTGATACTAGACCTCACCATCAGTGACCTCTGCTAGGACAGCGGGTGGGTAAGCAGTTATTTTGTTTTTGTCTCATTTGGTGAGCATGTGAGATGTCCTTGATTTCTTATGAACCTGCTGTACAGATACATTAATTTTCATCCTAACACTTGATAAAATGTAAGTTACTTGAGGGAAGAGCCGATAGCTACTTTTCTCACTCCCCTTCTCCAAGTTATAGCTAACTAGACTTTGGAGAATGGAAGCATTTTGGCAGCACAAATAAATAAATTCATATTGAATCCTTTAAATAACCGTAGCTAACACCGGTATAGTACTCAATGTACAATATGCTTTCCCACTTGTGCTTCAGTTGACCACCCAGTGAGAGGCTCAGGTGGGCTCCATATTTAAAGAGGCACAGTGCTAACGCATGGTGACTCCGGACTCGTACAGCTTGGGGTGGAATCTGGCTCCATCATCCTCTGTCTGGGGGTAGTGGAGGAAATTCACTGAATCTCCTCAAGCCTCAGTTTCCTCATCTGCAAAAAATTGTAAGACTAGTTCTTGTCTCCTTAGATCATTGTGAGGAGTAAGTGAGGTGGAACATACACGGTGCTCCAGCATGGGGCCTGAGACTTACTAAGGAATCTGTTAATCAGATTGCTGCTAATCTCAGTCGGTGGGGAAGGGAAATGAAGACTAGAGGCATAAAATGACTTCCCCAAAGTCCCTAATAACAAAATGGAAAATCTGGTTCTTCCCTGCTCTCTTCCCTCTATATGTGTAAATCTCTCTTCTTTTTCTTTGTTGTCTCTTTCCAGTATACACTTTCTCCCTAAACACACACACACACACACACACACACACACACACACACCCTGTTTCACTAGCCAGCTTCAGTTGCTGGGGAGAAGCACTGGGGACCTCCACATGTTCCTGTCAGGAAGCTGCTAATGGCAGATGACAGCTGTGCAGTGACAGAAGCTGTGTGTTTCCAGGGCCAGCCCCCTGCAGAGAGGAGCAGTTTCACATCCAGCCCTAAAAAGGCACTCAACTTTGTCTTTCTTCCCATGTGAGCCTGTGGCCATCTCCCTGCCCACCTACCACTGTGCTCATACAGCAGTTGGTTTATCTGCTCTTTACAAACCCACTAAATGCAGGAAATCAGAATACCCTGCTCACACACACACACCACCCCCACCGCAGAAGAAGTGGTTCACCAAATCACTCCCAGGCTTGGAAGGAGGCAGGGCTGCCTTCACACTCTGAAGCTTAGCGATAGAGATCTGGATCTTGTGAAATGAAAGGCAGCCTTGAGGATTGGAATTACTTCGCTTATCCTTCTTTCCCCTACAGCTCATCCTCCAAAACAGGCTCTCTAATTTATGATATGATGCAGCCCACATATTGGGATAAGCACAGCATATTAGCTCTGTAGGAGCTGCCAAAAAGGACAGTAGCTATTTTGTGCTTTAGGTTTGGAGCAGAATAAAATTTGACCAACGGTCCATTTCCCTGGGGGATGAGAAAGCAGCAAGTCTGGGCTAGCCAGAGAAGAGGATGATAAAGATGAGGGGAGCACAGACCGATACTCGTTTTCCCCAAATCCCTCTTTACATGAAGGGCAAAGAAACATGGTTCAAGTTGCAAACCCTGCTGCTTGTGATCCGGAACATTCGTGTCACTGCATATGCAGCCAAACAGTTCTCTAAGCAGACGCTGATCTCAAAGCCTCATTGTCATTGCCGATGCCCCAATCCTGGCATCACTTTTCAAGGGATTTGTTTTGTATTTGCAGTGTTAACACTCTGAGCAGGGAAAAGATGCCAGCCCTGAGAGCAGCAGCAACACAGTTTGGTAATTGGCTTTTAAATGCTTTTTTGCTTTAAATTGATACCATGGGTCTTCGTTTTCTTTCCTGGAGGAATTTCAGTCTTTTGTTTTTCGAAGGGTGACTTTTCCTTGTCCTGTGAGAATTAAGGGGCAAATTTGCAATCCCTGGCTAAGGAGGGACTCTAACAGGAGATAAACATTATCCTACCCA
Organism: Rhinolophus hipposideros; assembly: GCF_964194185.1. NCBI lineage: Eukaryota > Metazoa > Chordata > Mammalia > Chiroptera > Rhinolophidae > Rhinolophus > Rhinolophus hipposideros. The sequence continues at coordinate 43,254,142 of NC_138048.1, read as the reverse complement.
GCAGACTGTCTAGAGAGGACCTGGCAGAAGATGGGAGAATTAGGTTCCAGTTCTGATTGCCCCCTAACTCTGTCTGTGACCTTGGACAGACCCCTCTTTCTCTCAAAGCATCTCTTCTTTATAAATAAAATGAGAAGCTAGCCTAGAGCTGGTTTCTCAAATTTTACATAGCAATCACCTGAGGATCTTATTAAAATGCAGATTCTGATCAGGCATATCTGGGTAGGGCCATGGGATGGTCCCTCTAAGCTCGCATGTGAAGACCACACTGCTCGTCTATGGATCCCATTTTGAGTAGCAAGGGTCAAGAATGTTGTTTTTCCAAATGTGGTCTACTGACCACCCAAAGTCCTGCTGGGGCTCCTTCCAATACACTTTCCAAATCCAACATCCCCTCACCATCCTTGCTGCTAACCACTATTTTAATCCCATCATCACTGGGCTGAACGACTTCAGTAATCCCAACTTCCATTTTCTACCCCCTCTATTCCTCACCCAGCCATCAGAGTGCCCTTTTGAAAAAAATAAATCAAATCATATCAGTCCCCCAACCCTAATTAAAACCCTCTAGTGACCTCCAGAATATTTTAGAATAAGACCCAGGGATTATTATGACCCCATAAGATTTAGTCATTTTACTTTATCACCCCCATCTTCTATCATTCTCTCTCTCTCACTAGCTCTAACTTAGTGGTTCTCAACTAGGGAAGACTTTGTCCCCCATGGAACATTTGACAATGGCTAGAGACATTTTTGGTTGTCACAACTGGGGGGGTATAACCAGCATCTGGTGGATAAAGAGGCCAGAGATGCTACTAAAATCCTACACTACACAACAAAGCCCCACACAACAAAGAATTATTTAGCTCAATATATTGATAGTTTTGTTGAGAAACATTGCTCTAGCCACACTGACCTGCTTTCTATTATTCAAGATCACCAAGCTTCTTCCTACCTCAGGGCCACTTGCTGTACATCCTCTGACTCAGATAGATAGATATATATATATCCCTTTTTCTCTCAAAGCATCTCTTCTTTATAAATAAAATGAGAAGCTAGTCTAGACTGGTTTCTCAAATTTTACATAGCAATAACCTGGGGATATTATTAAAATGCAAATTCTGATCCAGCATATCTGGGTAAGGCCATGAGAGAAAGAGTGGTTACCGCATTTCCCCGAAAATAAGACCTAGCTGGACAATCAGCTCTAATGTGTCTTTTGGAGCAAGCATTAATATAGGACCCGGTATATATTATATTATGTCATGTTATGTTATGTTATGTTATGTTATGTTATGTTTTATGTTATGTTATGTTATGTTATGTTATGTTATGTTATGTTATGTTGTTATGTTATATTATAAAGACTGGGTCTTATAGTAAAATAAGACCGGGTCTTATATTAATGCTTGCTCCAAAAGACTCATTAGAGCTGATTGTCTGGCTAGGTGTTATTTTTTGGGAAACACGGTATACACATACATATATATATACATGCATAATATATATGTGTATATATTTGTGTGTGTATATATATACACATATATACACATATATGTGTGCATATGTGTGTGTGTGTATATATATATATATATATATATATATATAAAATCTCACTTGCACACGTGCATGCACATACACACGTGCGGTATCATAAAGGCCTCAGTTCAAATACAGCATCCTGAGGAAAGCTGTCCCTGATTACCTTAGCTCAAATAGCACAAACTCTCTGCTACTTTCTTGTCATTATGCTATTTTTATGTCCTCGTAGCACTATTACTGTTTGAAAGTTTATTATGAGTGTTATTTATGAGATAGTTTTATCTGTAGCCCCACATTAGAATATAAGTCTCATGATGGTGTTCGCTTTGTCCATCTTATTGATTGCCGTATCCTTAGTGATATTCCTGTACCCTACAAGTGTTCCCAGGGCAGACTTATTGCTCAAAAGTATATGCTGAATTAATTAACAAATGAATGAACATACAACTGAGTCTACTTGGGTACATATTGTTAAAATTGTAGAATTTTAAACCCCACTTGAGAATTACTGAAACACAATCTCTTGAGTGTGGGCTCCCAGAAGCTACATTTGAACAAGATTTCCTTGTGATTTCTATACACACTGGAGTGTGAGTTTCCCTGGGCTAGATAATAACAACTAACTAACTCCCATGACAGACAGGGAGACACTCACTCCCCAGCCTGCACATGGGTTTTGCCAGCAGACCCACTTCTTTTCTATCCCTCTGAGAATAGGTCAGGAATCCTTTCTTTGGTTTTATCTCTGTGGATGAGAGATGAGGAGGAAGGCCCAGAGCATGACTCTGACCAGAAAGCCAATCCATATTTACCTTAGGGTTGAATAAACCTGGTGTATTTTTCTTAAAAGTTGAAAGAAACCTGAGGAGAAGGGAGAAAATTACCTTTTCTGAGAAAATTGTAATGAAGTGGGACATTAACAAAGGATAAACAAAAACAATATGAATTTCACCTCGAGATAATGAGTTGCATGAGGGCTTTTAAAAATTGGTGAGACTTTTTTGCCCATAGCCATATCAGTGGCAGCAAGATCACAGTCAACCAAAAAGCCCCTCAGTGATTTCACACACAAGGCTAATGAGCCATCTATTTCCCATCTTGAATTTACATCATTTTTTAATGTAAGGGAAAGATGTTATATTTATCCTGTTATGTGCAATCTTCGTAGGTTTGTTTTATTGTTGAACTATTATAATAAGACAGTGATCTTGAAATTCGTCTTTCAAAAATCTAAGTAAAACGTCAATTTCCTGAAGAATTCCCTTGAAATAAAAGAAGAGAGAGGGTTATCTGCCTCTGTCAGTTCAGAAGTAGAACTCACTCTGTGGATACTATTCTACCATCTAATTATGCTAACAGGTAGGAAAATCAAGGTTTGGTCCAGAATATTGTGGAAAAGAAGGGCACTAAATTAAACAAAAGCTGCCATCCACTATAAACAGGCACTTTTAGGTGAAGATATAACAAAGCTATAGAAGAAGCAAGCTATTGATCATGTGTACCCTTAATTACCTGGCTATTGACAGAAATAATGGTGGCATCACACAGAAAATGGATAGCCCTGGGGGCAGGACAGGCTTCTTTCCTTATTTTTTAGAAGAATGTATGAAAAAGTCCTTTCATAAATTCTATGTGGGGACAAGCTTAAACCAGCAAGACCAACTATGGTAGGTATACGAAGAAAGTTTCTAGGGATACTTTACATAAACCTTTATTTGCACCTGTCTCTGGAAATATGGGCATCATGCCATACCTAGGTATCTACGTTCTCACTTATACCTGCTTCGCACTTGGTACATCTGTTTCAGAGAGTGATGGGGGAAAGACTTTCTCTAGTAGACTACTGCCCCACCATCTCCACGCAAATGCCTGTTACTAACCAAATCCCAGTCAGTGTAGAACGCAAAGGTTTAACAGCTGAAGTTCACTGTAGCTCCTTTCAGATGGAAGCGAAAAGAAGAATGGGGTCACCTCTGGCCAAATTTTATTTTCAATTCTAGTATAAAACTTCACAGGGAAAATTCACTTTAATGACTCAATGTACATTGACGTGGTTTCTCTTACCCATAGAAATCCTAAGACACTCCACTACCAGTATATAGGGAGCCCTTACTCTGTGCTGAAATGAAGCTGCCTTTCAGCAATGTAACATGGCCACTCTAATGATTAGTCAACAGCACAACACAGGAGTTGCAGGACTGAAAATATGTTAAGGACTAACAGTATACTAAGAGAAAGTCAATCTTATGAAAGAGTCACAGGATCCTGACATTTTTGTACTTTTTGTAATTTTGTAATTTTGTAACTGATATGACCGACTTCCCAAGTTGGGTTACCAAATAAAGTTGCATTCTGGGGTTGGTGGTGGCTATTTTCATCACAATGGCTAGAGCTCCCTTTTTGCCTATCATGCGATAATCCTTTCTCCTCTAGTCACTCCTCACAAATTCCCAGGTGGTAAACTCATAAAATTCCATCCTGGTTCCTCCCTCTTGCCCAAAGCTGACTACTTTCTTTCTGAATATACCACCATTAAGAGCAGGAGATCTAGGAGCTGATGTCATTTTGACATCCAGGAAATCACTGTCCTGATTGCTGTTGTCATGAGTCGCCACTAGTTATTTCCAAAGGCCAAGTTCAAATCACAGCCATGGGGGGAAAAAATCAACCAAAGTTAATTTGCCCCAGCTTCCCCCATATGGAAGCTCTAAGATTTGAACTCCTAAATTTTAGACTCTTGAAACAGAGCTCAAACCTGGAAAAGTCTCTGCTTTGTTTCTAAAAGTATTTACTCCTAGAATCTATCCACACCGTTCTTTTAATGTACAACATGCCTTTGCTGAGACAAATCCACATTTGCATCTTGATTAATGCATCAGAATAAAAATATTGAATGTCAATAGGAAAACAGAAAGGGATGGGAGAAAAATGATCATTTTACATTTTACAGAGATACCTCATTTTTTTTATATTACAAAATTTAAAAACACCACCACTGTAGAAGGTCATAATTTTCAGGGCCAAAGGTAAAAAATATCCATTCATCTCTATCATTAAAAAAAAAGAAAAGAAAAATCTGTTCTTTTAAAAACCCAGAGGAAACAAACATGAGAATAAAAAAATCAAAATGGCATGAAGTGTCATGACTTAGAAAACTTTCAAGAGACAAGTTATTAACAAAATTCAAAAGAGGAATAGTGAATTTAGTTTACATAATCATTAAATATTAATAAGATTATCTGAACCTGTGTAATACAGTCAGAAATTTTGAGTTCATTCTTTTATGAAATACCAAATTCCCTACATCTCCTAGATGCACTAAAGATCAGAGGAGGACATGTTCATAGGTAACACAGCAGGTGGAATGAAAAACAAATGATGGGTTTTTCCTAACATTTTTAAGGCTGTCAAAAGGATGCGTTGGATTTTACAGTGGGGCTGAGCTCAGATTTATGTCTTATATTCAAACTGTCACTGGAAAAATTTAGGGGGATTGTGGTTTCTTTCTTTTTTAAGCATTAATTTACCACCTTGTCTCATGAATCTCTGTGCTTTACAAACATTGACTTATAAATAATAATATAATCCTATATGGTGTGTAAGGGAAATGTAAAATTATTTCCTGTTTACAGGGTAAAACACTGAGGCATATGAGGTCTAACAATTAAGTTCAAGAACTTGTTGCAATGATGTTGTTAACCTTTTTTGATATCAGAGGGATTATTCATTATGAATTTGTACCAATTGGACAAACAGTTAAACAAGTTTACTATTTGGAAGTGCTGAAAAGGCTGCATAAAAAAGTTAGACGACCTGAACTTTTTGCCAATTCATGGCTCTTGCATCACGACAATGCACCAGCTCACATGGCACTGTCTGTGAGGGAGTTTTTACTAGTAAACAAATAACTGTATTGGAACACCCTCCCTACTTACCTGATCTGGCCTCCAATGGCTTCTCTTCTTACCTGAAGATAAAGGAAATATTGAAAGGAAGACATTTTGATGACATTCAGGACATCAAGGGTAATACGATGACAGCTCTGATGGCCATTCCAGAAAAAGAATTCCAAAATTACTTTGAAGGATGGACTAGGCTGTGGCATCAGTGCATAGTTTCCCCAGGGGGAGTACTTCGAAGGTGACCGTAGTGATATCCAGCAATGAGGTAGGTAGCAGTTTTTCTAGGATGAGTTCATGAACTTAATTGTCCGACCTCATATATAGCTTTGAATCCAGGTATCTCCATGCTATCTCAAGCTTTAGAAATCTGAAATCAAGTAGTGGAGAAATTTCCACTATCCATACAACCAGTACCATCCAGGTAGAGAAGAAAAGCAGAAAAAGGGCTGTACCAAGCTTTCTAAGTCCTATGACTGAAGAGGCAGAACCCTGAGGGAAGTCAGTGTTATCCCCACACAAAGCACTAATTCAGGCAGCAGATAAACTTATGATTAGTCACATCAAGGCAACCTCTTACTTATCCATCTCAAGACAGCTTTGATGTGGTGTAAATTTACTTCACTCTATGCCCTTGTTCCTCTTCAGTCATCTCTATGACTATGTCGACATCCCATCATAGACCTCCATAAAGGAAGAAAGACCATCAGTGCACTAAATACTGGATTTTTGAGAAGTTTTCCATAAAGAAACATTTTGCAAAATAAATTGTTTTGGATTTATTTGCATTATATGACAAGACTCGTCTCTGAAGCTTCCAATAACCAGATCTGCTGAACGGTATCATCTGATTTGCATGTGACTTCAGTCCTGATAATAGAGGAAGGGGGATGACTTTGATCATCCCACTCACTTGTGGAAGCCCAAACATGTATCTTCAAAAATATAAAGCAAGAAGACCAGCAGACACAGCAGCAAAAGAGATTTTTGACCCGCGAGACAGTTACAAATCTGTGAATCATCATGACATCGCCCTCACCCACCTTGGGGACCTCATTAACTACAGCTGTCATTGCAAATGAAGGCGTAGGCAGCCATTTTGATTGGATCCTGCTCCATGTCACCTTAGGCTGATGCTGGTGCAAAGTTGGAACTGAGTGCTAAGGACGCCTAATCTGGGAAAAACAACCCAAAGTATTATTCTTCACCTAATATATTTTGTAAAGTGTGTCATAACAAAATTGTATGTGCTGCACATTTTCTCCTCAGATTGGCAGGAAAATAACTTAGTTCCTGAAAACTGTGCTATGCACATGTCCCCTTTCAGAACAAGACACTGCACTATTTGTGATAAAAAATAAAATTTAATAGCGTATACAAGAGCAAATGTGTGTGAGGAAAAGGAGACAGTTCCCCATGCTTTACCCTAGAGCGTGGCACTGCCTTAGTCCTGCCATCTGAGCTTGCAGCAGAATTACTGGACATAGGCCAACCTCAGCACACTTGTCTCCTACAGTGCAATCCCATGGTATTCCTTCCAGTGTTGCAGCCTATCTATATTTAAATGGCACTTTTTCTTTCTCTGTTTCATTGCTACTTTTACTTTACCTCTAAAGAAGACTAGTTTGGGGAGATTGGCTAGAAGCCACATTTCCTTTTCCCAGAGAGATTAAGATATTCAAGGATGTTAACATTTCTTTCTAGTCCCTGGATGACTATAATATTTGTATTTAAATTTTATGGATTGCTATATTATATATGTTACTATCCTTATGTTACAAAGAAGGATACTGGGGATTAAAGGGTTAAATAACTAAAATCTAGTGTCATAGATGGTACATGAACTCACATCTTGTGCTCAAACTGCTACTGGGAGTTGTGACCTTGGCAAAGCTTTCCAAAGTCTCATCTCTCTTCATTGTTACAATCATGCTATGCAAACAGAGAAACTCTGTATTTTTTACCATCTTTTTTTTCAATGAAATCAGTGTACTCAAACATTCATTTACAAAATACTTTAGAAAAATGATTAGCTTAGAAGAAATGGAGGCATAAGGAGAAAAAAAGAAAGAAAAGGAAAACCGTTTTATCAATGCATTTAGATAAAACACTGAGATGTCTTTAACCTATAGTATCCAATCTACCGGTAATTGGCCTTATACAACATTTCTCAAAATGTGATCCAGAGCTACTTATATCAAAATTACTGGGGTGCTTGTCAAGTGGAGTTTCCTGGAGCCACCCAAGACATAATAAATAAGAGCCTCTGAGGATAAGCCCCAAGAATCTACATGTAAAGCATACTCTCCTGGTGATCCTTATGTCCACTACAGATGGACAACAAATGCCCTAAGATCTCGTGTTGTTTCTCACCACATTAGAGTGACAAGTTATCAGAGAATGCCATTGATGACAGGGAAATGGTCAGTTTTAGGAGGGTGTAGCTGGGACTTCCCCAGTATCACTAAGTGAGTGGTAGAGTTTGTTTTAGACGTTCTGGTGCCTTATCAGCAGCCAACACGAACTAAGACACATTTGGAATTCCTGAGGAAGTAGAAGCTGACTGGTGTGTTCAGACTGTTATAATGAATGTCTAGGAAGAGAATAAACATTTTGGAGAAAACTTTTCTCCCCTGGTGACCTCGTTTGCAAGTCAACATGCCTACAACTAAGTCATAGAGTTTATTTAAAAGAAATGAGCATTTTACCAAAGGTTGTGCAATGTGTACTAATCAAAAGCTGCCTGTCAAGTTGAAGTAGCATCAAGAGGCTCAGAATAAGGGCTCTTGGGCGTTAAATGGTTTCTACCAAATACCAAACCTATTATCATGATTGGCTGTTATCGTCCTCTAAACAGCAAAGTGATTAAATCGGTTATTATGGAACACTAAATATGCATAATTATGACAAGTAAGACTCAAGTGCAAGGAGATGTCTATTTCACTGACTGGATTACATTTCAAGAAGGAGTCAATGAAGGACCGTTTTTAAAACCCCTGTCAGCTGTGTGGAAGCTGCTTAGGAACTGGATTCTCTTGATCACGCAACCTCTTTTGTGTATCCTCTCAACACACCAGTTCAAAAACCTCTCCAGAGCTTAACGCTGATCCTAAATGTCCACCCTATGCAACAATTTCTCTTCATTTACATTATAGCCCTGAATTACGCATGCAATACTCTTTTTTATTTATTAAATTTATTGGGGTGACGTTGGTTAGTAAAATTATATAGGTTTCAAGTGTACAATTCCATAATACATCTATCTATTGCATCATGTGTTCACCACCCAGAGTCGGTTCTCCTTCCATCACCTTTTTCTTCTTCCGCCACCCACTACTCCTTACTCTCTGGTAATCACTAAACTGTTGTCTATGTCTGAGTTTTCGTTTCTTTGTTTCTTTGTCTTGTTCCTTCGTTGCTTTCAGTCATATAGTTCTTGACAGTTTCTGTCTGATTTATTTCACTTAGCATAATAATCTCAAGACCCATCCATGTTGTTGCAAATGGCAGTATTTTGTCTTTTTTTAGGGCAGAGTAATATCCCATTGAGTATATGTTCCATTTCTTTTTTATGCAATCATCTATCAAATGACACTTTGGTTGTTTCCATGTCTTGGCCACCATGCATGGTGCTGCAATGAACATGAGGGTACATATATCTTTATGGATGAATGTTTTTAGATTTTTGGGGTAGATACCCAGAAGAAGGATTGCTGGGTCATATGGTAATTCTATTCTTAATTTTTTGGTAATTCTATTCTTAATTTTTTGAGGAACCTCCATATTGTTTTCCTTAGTGGCTGCACCAGTCTGCATTCCCACCAGCAGTGTATGAGGGTTCCTTTTTCTCCACAGCCTCTCCAACATTTATTACTTGTCTTGTGGATGATAGCCATTCTAATAGATGTGAGATGATAGCTTATTGTGGTTTTTATTTGCATTTCCCTAATAGCTAGTGAAGTTGAGCATTTTTTCATATCACTGTTAACTGTCTGTTCAAGTTCTCTGCCCATTTTTCAATTGCATTCTTTTATTGTTGTTGAGTTGTATGAGTTCTTTATATACATATTTTGGGTATTAGTCCATTATCGGAGGTGTTGTTTTTAAATATCTTCTCTCATTTGGTTGGTTGCCTCTTTGTTTTGTTGATGGTTTCTTTTCCTGTGCAGAAGTTTTTAGTTTAATATAGTCCCATTCATTTATTTTTACTTTTACTTTCCTTGCCTTTGAAGTCAAACTCATAAAATTCTCTCTGAATCTAAGGTCTACAAGTTTAGTATCTATGTTTTGTTGTATGCAGTTTATTGTTTCAGGTCTTATATTTAGGTCATTGATTCATTTTGAGTTAATTTTGGTATATGGTTGCAATATTATTTTGGATCATTTTGCTAAGTATTAGATGCCGCTAACAGGATCTTGGATTTATTCTGAGTCACCCTAACTTGCTCTAAGCCAAGTTCTCAGCATAGATTTGGTCCACTTATCACTACCAATAAAGGCTAAAAAGCAGTACTGTAGAATAAGCTGGTCCTATCTATTCTATTTCTATATCTAAGAATTGAAGGAAATAACTCATGACAAAATACATTGCCAAAAAGGAGATTTTGTTCTGGAAATATACATACTATAAACCCTTGTAAAATATGCCTGGGTCACTGATAAACAGGATAGATCAGGCTGCACCCAGAAACTCCAACACAAAGATTTTTTTGTTTAGTACTGTAGAGGTGACAGATCATCAAAATCCAGTGTCTTGATGGAATACTTTTCAAAAATACTAATATAATATCCAGTTTCAAGTTTTGTCATTAGTACAGACTAAAAATACAACTTACTAAACAGTAATATTTGTCAAATTACCAATATCTTCTTGGAAAGAGGTCCCTTCTAGGTATGTAGCATGAGTATGATGCAAACTGTAATTGTGGTGGTTGATGTTTCCTTGAAACAGAAAATCACCAGGAATGTAGCCAGAATTTATTTTCTGTGTTTACACTGTACAAAGAAAATAGGCTATTCACTTATCCCTTTTTTTTCTTCTTTCCCTATGAATTTCTTTTACTTTCTTCAGTTCTATTTGCCACAAAACTTGAACTGTACTCTCATCCTCTAAACAACTCATTTAGTGTGAAAATTGAATGCCCTTTAAGAAATGAATTGTCAGTGTTTTATATTACTGTGCTCCTCTCTTTTAAAGAAATGTTATGGCTTTATTGGATAGAAGGGAAAACAGTAAGAGAAAAGGAATCAAAACATCAAGGGTGAAACAGTTTTAATTGTTTTCAAATACATTTTTAGACTGTCATAATAACAGAGGAAAAAGAATGAAATAGATGATGTTGATGAAAATAAGCAAGGGCACCTGGATGACTTTTTTTGTAACTCAACTACAAGAACCTTTATCAACTCAGAGCTCACAAAATATCAGCCATGTTGATAATTGAAATATTGTTTTCCTAATACAAATGAAGGAAATCAGAAAAGTATATAAAGAAGTCAACATGTTTAAGTATATAAAGAAGTCAACTACAAGTTTAAATTTGTAGTTCTCTGATTTTTAAGATTATGCCTTCACACCAAGTCCAGCCACAATTAATCACTATCAAGAATTCCTTACCCTGGGGCCATTTTATTGTCTGCGTTGATAGTTAATATTTAACTTGTCCCAGAAGCAAACTTGAGAAACTACTTATCGTTGCCTTGCAACTCATTTAGGTATGCTTATTGTTTCCATAGGCACATGCAACCAAATTAAATACTCTATAAGTTGAATGAACTGTCATCTTAAGTGAAATATAAACATTCAGGATGAAAATACGTTACTTATATAATATTTGGGGGCAATTGAATTGAAAATTTTACGTGATATTTTATCACTACAATTAAGGAATAGAGATGTAAACCACCCATTTTAGTGATTTACATTTATCTGGTTTCCTACTAATCATAAATCCTTTGGATGAGATGGCTCTTTTCAGGTTTGTAAAGAAAAGGGACAATGCAGGCATTATCAGAATAGAAAGTCATCCAGGTAGAGAGTAGTTAGACAAGAAATACATATTTTGCTTTAGAAAAAAAATCACAGACATGAACATATTATTGCCTTTGTGTACAGAAAAGTTTAGAAGGCAAGTGGAAGTTCTGGCCTGCTGATAAAAATTGAAGTTTAACAATTTTTTTATCTATACAGTGAGGGGACCCATGCCGTAAAATCATTTAAATAGGAAGAAGCTGTGTATTCAAGCATTTTCTCCTGACTTCAAAATATACTGTGTTAAAGGTCTTTTATCCAAAGAATTATTTGTAGGTGTGGTACAGAACTCAGTATACAAATCAAATAGGTCATAATCATATGATACATAATCATATGATAGCATTAACACGAAATCACAAATCACTCAAGAAACCTTTCTTACAAATGAAGTATTATAAATCTATATTCTACCTGATGAATGTTTTCCAAACTTTGAGGGTATTGATCCTAATATTATTTATTTAGTAGATATTTTTTACTATTCTTATGTGAGGTGGAAAAGAGAACAGAAGGGAATCTAAATTAGTCAGAATAATTAGTTCTAGCTGCCACTCTAATTCCTGAAATCTCAGAACTTAAACACAATAAAAATGTATTTCTTTGTCATATTATAGTCTTATGTATATGTTTCTTCTCTATCTCTTAGCTCTGCCATCTGAAAGCATAGCATCTAAGGACACTGTGAAGGGAGAAGAGGGAGAGGATAGGGAAGGCCACCCAGCTCATAACTACCTCAAACCAGAAGAAACACACTTCACTTCCACTCACAATTCATTGGCCAGACCTCACTCTTATGGGCCTCCCTAACTACAGTGAAAGTTCAGAAATGTGGTTTTTACCTTTAACAAATAGAAAGCCAGATATTTCTTCAGCAAAATTTGTTTATTTGGGAAGAAGGAATTGTAATTTGTGGCATGCCATCTAGTGGTGAAGCATGCTGAAGTCTAGAGAAACGAAAGAAGAATGCAGTTTTATGGACTTGGACAGGGCTGTTGTAGACACAGTCCATTGGGGGAAATGAAAAGTCCAAAGTATAGTGATATTTCATTGTCTGAGTTATTTCAGTCTTCCATTGGGTGAGCTGTTACTGGGCAAGGAGAAATCTTTACTTCTTCCTGCTGAAGTAGTTAAGTAGTATCACTTCCTATTGGAGATGCAAGGTACATCTCTTCCTGTTGGGATCAGTAGTGTGCATTGATTGACATGTGTGGGAGTTCTCTCTTCCAGCCTCTTGACTCCATTTGAAATGAGGTTTCTGTTTATTAATTTTTACAATGGTCTCATTTATGCCCAGGAGGTAGAAATGAAATGAAATATGGTACACACAAAGAATTTTCTCTGACACAATCAGCCCTTCCAGCCTCCAGATGGTCATATATTTCTTTTTTCATGCAGAATACTCCTCCTTCCTAAGGGAGACAACCCAGACATAGCATGCATGTGATATTCCACAATTTTTCCCATGAGGTCCAGATATTATTCCTCCTAGTCCAACAAATGAGGAAATAAAAAGATAAGTTGTCTGTCTCCTCCCTTCTCCCATCACATATGTACCTAATATAGAATGATGGAACAGACATGGTGTAATTTCAATAAACTCCTTCACTGAAGAAAGGGATGTATGGGAGATACATATTTGTTACTGGTCCAAAGCAATTCCAAGATTCCATTGGGTATTATATTATAAAAGCCTCCTCCCCAAACCTGGTGGTTGAGCCTTTGATTTTGTGTTCTTGCTCACTTTTTTCTCAGTGGCTGCTAAATCTGCTGCTGTAGGGGGAAAGGAGGCTATCACTCACCCACTATGTTTATGACATCTGAAGTGGGAGTTGGAAATAAACTCACCTTGGAGACTGCACAACTTTTGCAGGTCAACTTCTTCTCATGGTGGCCCAAGATTTTTCAAAAACATCTTACAATGAAATTCTTTAGCCAATTTCTGAATTAAATGCAAATTCAAGAATTACTTTTTCCCAGGAATTCAAGCATGTGTAGTCTGGGCTTATGGTTTCTTTAGTGATATAGTTTCCTCAACATCTTAGTATGCTTCTGATCTATTTGCTTTTAGTCAGCAACTTGTGCTCAGTGTTCTATTGGGGACACATGAGTACTCAAACATGTTTTGTTCCTTTTGCATTCTAAGCTCTACATCCTTTTGCCACCAACTTAATGGTAGCTACCTTAAGGCCTCACCCTTAACATGATTTTTGCCCCAGTCTGTTTAATCAATTAAGAGGGATTTTGTTTTTTGTTTTTACCTCTGTTATTCATAATCTTTTGAAATCCCATCTCTTATGATTTGAGATCAAGAAGCAGTTGGATTTCGTAACCCTTCAAAGCTCCAAATTTCTGGACTCTGTTTTCTTTTGTTTCTGCCTGCAAACCTGCCGAGTCTCTCTGTAGCTCCTCTCTTCCAAAGACAGCTGCATTAATCGCATATAGCTGAGTAAAAAAACTGACCCAAAATCAATTTGTTATTTTATCAGCTTAAAATAGCCAACCTTATCATCCCATAGTTTCTGTGGATTTGGAGTTCAACAGTGGCTTAACTGAGTGCTTCTTTCTCGGGGTCTCCCCTGAGATTGCAAACTGTTAACTGAGGTTATACTCTCTGAAGAATTGACTAGGGCCAGATAGTCAACTTTTAAGCTCATCCACATGGCTACTTAGCAGGGTATTTCATTTTCACTACTTTGGCTACTCATGACATAGCTTCCTCACTCATGCATGGTCCAAAGAAAGTAAAAGAGTAAGTGAACCAGAGAATATCCAAGGCTGAAGCGTAGTCTTTTATAACCTCCTCTTGGAAGTGATATGCAGTCACCCTTGTCATGTGCTATTGGTCACACATACCAACCCGAGTATGATATGGGCACAAGGTATGAACACCATGAGGATCACTGAGGGCCATCTTAGAGATTGGCTACCACAAGAAGCAGAAACCAAAAATTTTGAACTTCTTTTCAATCTGATCACTCCATAAGCATGTAACCTACCTCACAAGTTAACACAGGTGACAATTTTATCAAATATTTTCCTGCTTCATACAATACATTATATGTCTAGTCTTCCACTAACCACCAAACTTTTAGTTTTGCTCATCAATGAACCATTAAGCTAATAATACATCTTGTATTTTTTTGTTGCAACAACACTACTTCTGGTACTGATTTTTTTTTTAATTGGCCAGGATATTTAAAGAATAGCTAACCACAAAAAAAGCCATAAATTATCCTAAATGTTTCTTTTTTCCAGGTTCTCTTATAACCAATTCATCTTCCCTAAAGTGACCAGAATTTTCTCTGTAAAATACATATTTGAGCATATCGGTGGATTCATAAAATCTCTTTGGCTCCAGTGCTGTCAGGACAAAGTTCATTTCCTTTCTGTTGCTTACAAAGACCTTTTTATCCCTACCTTAGTCTATACAGCTACCTTCATCTCCAGCTATTCTCCATACATATTAATAGTTAGTACTTCAATCATGAGATGCTCACTATCTGTGGAACATAACAAGCACTTTTACACTTCTGTACTTTGTACATGCTAGTCACTTTACCTGAGATTACCTGCCTTTTCCCAAAACCTCTATATATCCCTCAAGTCACTCCTTCAGTTATGCTACCATTGTAATGTATGCAAATCTTTACTATAGAACTCTTTATGATGTTTTATCTCCTTGTCTCCTGAACTACAATATTCAGTTCTCAAAGGAGCTACACTGGAAATTACTTTCCATTACCATAGAGGTTTTATCAATCTTCCTAACTTACTTGATTCCTAGTAGTAATCATATCATAAATATTTATTGACTGCATACGTGAATATATGAATGAATTGACAAAGATCATTCTGGCTTCTTTCCATCCTTACCATAAAGCTATGCTCGCTAATCTCCATGTACCAATACATTGTTTAACAATTCTAAAATGGATGGAAATGGCTTTTTCTAGAACCAATTAGAAGAAATGGTTCTTCTAATTATACCTCTTTTCCCTAGAGGATCCAGTTTACTTACATCTTCATTTATATTCTATGCCTTTCAAAAGTTAATCTGCAATCCAGACCCCTACTCTGAGTTTTATACTCTTTGATAAAAATTTCCATTTATAATTCCCAAAATAAACTTGAGTTCAACATGTACAAAATTAAATTCATGTTTCCCATGCATACACGTTTTTTACTCTTAAATGTTCTTTCTTTGTGAGTGGCACCATCACTCACCCAAGCCAGAAGCTTGAGGGTCATCCTAGACTCTTCCTATTTACTTGTTCCCCGTACTTAATTTGTCACTAAGTTTGTGACTTAAATATCTCTGGAATTGTTTTTATTTCTCTACTTTTTATTTTCAACTTCTTATCATGTCTTGTGTAGGATACTACAAGAGCCTCTTAACTGGTTTCCCTACCTCATGTTTGATATTCCTTCAGTTTATCTTCTATGCTGCTGTAAAATGCTTGCTCTGTAACGTAAATTAGCCATGTGCATTTCTGTGGGAACACTGGCAGTAGTTCTCCGTTGCCGTCATGTGAATATAACTACTATTGTGCTGACACAGAGAACACTCTGTAGTTCTACCCTTGTCTATCTGGAGACACATCTCTTGCCTGTCCTCTTTCTCTCTGTAGACCCCAAATGTGGGAAGCCATGCCTAACAAACCTAATAATGTATAGTCCCCGGAAGTTACCATCCTCTCCTGTGTTCTGATGTTCCCTCTACATGGTTCTTTCTCTGAGCAAACATTAATTACTTATCCTGGAAAACTGTACTAATACACAGCTCTGTCTGTAAATATGTGTTGACTCAATGCATGATTATTAGAAATCTTAACACTGAAGAGCACAAAAACTAAAAACAGAATGTACTTTGTAATTTAGTCATTAATTATTTATTTACACTGCTAAATGTCACCTCAGATGTTGGGATCCTCCTATAATGTCCGAGATGATCCATCTATTTTCCTTTTTGTGTCTCAGGGGCAGCAAGAAAAGGATATCAAAAAGTTTAGTTTTCCATAACTTAATTTTTAAATAGAATCTCCAGTGAGCTCCCTGACAAACTATTCATACTTTGTCATAGACTAGATTAAAAACAAAAAAAAAAAAAAGAAATGATTCCATGGGCAATGATTGGTTAAGACAGAGAAAAGAGATAATGATTTGCCCACAGGAGGAGGCTGAAATAAACATAGATAGAGATGGGCAGATAAACAGAAAAGGAGGAAGCAGTTAAAAATAAAAATTCATGGGTATCTGGAAAGCCCTGGCTGAGACAGTGAAGGAGCTAAAAAGAGAAAGAGGAGAAACAGTCTGCACTGCTGATAATTGGAGAGGCTGGAGCAATGGGGTGTGGAGACTCAGAGAGGGAAAAAACAGCAAAGAGAGAAACTACAATAAAGGGGGGGAAAAAGAATATAGGGAGAAGTTGAAAAAACTGAGAAACCTGTCAGTCAAAGAGTATAGAAAATTGGAATTTGAGATACTAAGAACCTCTTGGGTCTCACCTCTCAGTTGTTTCATTAACTTCTGTGCCTGAAGACTCATGGGTAGTTTGGAGGATTTTTTCCCCCTTTCATTTAAAATGAATATTTAAATAAGGAACCTGTGTTTTATGAGACAAAGTTCAAAATCAGCGTGAGCTTACTATAGGCATCCAAATGATTTGGAAGCTCAGTTCCTAAAATAGGAAGTTTGAGAATTTGGCAAATGTCTGTCCTGAACAAGAGTCATACCATCTGAATTTCCTGCAGTTGCCTCTCATCCCTGCCTTCCTGTCTATGAATGTTTTCTTGTTTATTCACAATTCATCCTTTCACATCCACCAGTTGCATAAAGGTATTACTGCCTCTCATTCACTAAATAGTCGATGAAAGCCTTTCAATGTCTCTACTCTGTCCTTTCTCTATCTGCAGAATGGATTCATAATGATGATTAAGTTTTACTCTATAGCTCCTCTCTCTTTCAAAGATGGAAAAAAAATGTGAAGACATTAATGTTTCTAAATTGGCTTTCTTTTTTAAAGAAAAAACAATGTTGCCAAGAGCCTACAAGTGGTTGAGGTGGTGCACTTTGGACCTCCAATTCACACTTTTTCATCATTAATGACATCTTTATTGTTAGACGCCTAGTTGCAGGTAGAGGTACTTCTTTAAATATCTATGGGAAGGTATTCTTGTGACTGACTATTCAAAGAAAAGTACCATAAAAGGAACAATGTAATTTCCATGACTGGAATTCTACTTTGGAGGTGGGGAGGAAACAAGGGCTCTTGGTTAGAATTCTGATGTGTGAGATTTGCGTTTTTGTTGTTGTGGTTAAATAATGCTTTCAGAAATCAGGTCTGCAAGAGAACATGGGACAATATTGACTAAAGTACAAAACAATGCAGTAAGTGACTTTCATGCTTCTGAGCAACTAGCCAATCAGAATTCATGGTAAGCAGATAACCTCCAGTCAGTATTCATTTCCTGTGATTAGTAATCAGCTGATATCAGAAAATGGATGAAAGGCAGCATTCAGGTATGCAATGATTATAAAATGATGGAGCAGATGACAAGTCTACAAAGCTACAAGGTTAACAGGTTTGAAAAATGTATTTTTCAGCTTTAGAAAAGATACAATTTTTTATCAGATTTTACTATCAACACTAGAAAAGAAAAGAAACCCAAAACAAACAAACAAAAATGAATTTTAACATAATACTTGTTGCTTTCTATTTATTGCAAAAGGCTCAGCTTTAGATAAATATCTAATAAATTATCTGAGAAAATATTACCATAAAGCTTTAGTGGGTGTTAATTTCCCAATATCTTTCTTAAGAACTTAGCTTTGGCAGGTGGGATCTTTTCGTCCTATCCTAATTTTCCTTCTGTTTGATCAGTAAGCTCAATTTTCTTTTTTTTCCAATGTTTTCTATGATGAAACAATTTTTTGTGGAACATGTTTCACACCAGGAGTACCATGCCATTGTTGGGTTATCATTTATGGAGTTTAAATGGAAAGGGAACTCAGTCTGAGATACTGGCATTGTGACCCAGGGTTAAAAACAACTCTTGGAGGTACTCCCCAAAGCTCTGGTTATCACCAGTGAAATAACAATTCGCCTCTCTGTTTGCTTTTACGAAAACTGACACTGTAAGTAACAAAATGTAGTGAGGTTTCAAAGAAAGGAAAATGACCTTTAAATTTTCTGAAGCATAAAGGCCACTTCATGCAACAGAGAACAGCAAGAGATATGTGGCCTTAGGAGGTGAGTGAGATGACTCAGATTAGGGGATAAAAAGAGATCGCAGCTGGGACCTTGGGGCTTGTCCTTTCTGAAATCACAAGGACCAAGGTCTCCTTTAGATAGAAAATAGAGGTGACTGAACCTCAAAAGACATGGTAAAGATAATAACCAAAGGTCTCAATAATTATTCAAGTTATCTAAGAGTTTTAAAATGGGTCAGCCAACTTGCTGTATTCCAGTATTTTTCATATGCTTTTATAAAATCAGAATTGAAGGGAATAGATGTAAAAATTAACATGGAAATAATTCCTACTGTCTATAATCTCCAAGTAAAATTTAGGACTATTTTTTTCTCCACTGAAAGACAAATTCCAACCTGAAGGATCACTCTAGGGTTTGTTTTCTTTGATGTAGAAAAAGAAAAAACTGAGGAATTGTAAAGCATCATCTATTCAGTCCACAGAACTGTGGAAATTTTCCAAATTATAAAGAGATTTCAGCAGCTAAATTCAACAGGAGAAAAATGGTTGCAATCTACTTTTTAAAAGTAGTATTATGAAATTCCAAATGATAAATTTACAGTTTAAATGAAATGATCATTTCTTAAGAGGAAAATGAGTTGGCAAAGGATTAATAGTCAGAAAACTTAAGAATACTTTTTCTACATATCAAAACCTCTCCCGATTTTAGGATAAACTCTTGGAGTCTAACAGGGCATCTTAATACATTTCATATAACAATCTTAAAATAAGGTGCAGTGAATTGCAGGTACTAAATCTTACTGAAGTTGAAATACAAGTTGATTTTAGAGCCAAGGAATATATGAATTTAACTTCATAGAATATGTAAGAAAAATAGTAAAACAAATATGCTGATGATGAAAGGGTATCTTTAAACAAAAAGATCATAAGCTTCACTAAATGTACTTGAATCTCTCCAAAGCCTATTTGCACTTAGAATTATTTACCAAGTAGATAATAAAACACCTGTTGTATGCAGAGATTAATATTTGAACTAATTGAAAATATACTATGATTAGAAAGAAAAAGTCTCTGTTCTTTATCTATTTAGAGGAGAGAAATCAAAGTTACTATTCATGGAGTCATAGTACTCAAAGGAAATTTACTGTTTATTCCAGTCTTGAAGATTTTAGGGAATGGAGATTTGTTAATCTTCCTTGGAAGCTCATTCCAAGGTTATGTCAAAAAACGATTTTAAAAGACACTAATTTCTGTTCATGTTCCCAGGCCCAAAGGTTCTTCTAAAGAAAATCATAGAACCATCAAAGCCATGCTTTCTAAAATCAACTGAATTCTTCCTGCTACTGGGAATGCTTGCATCTAACTCTTTGTGAATATCTCATATACATCCCATAATGGGTATTAACAAGAGTTTTCTATTCTTTTCAAACTTATAAATTCCACAATATTTTTGGCTTCTTCTCACTTCCTTCTGCTAACTAAGCAAAAGCCCTTGGGTATCAGCTTTTTCATATTGCTTTTTTGCCTCTTCAAGTTAGCCCTCCTAAAACAAATACTAGTACAAAGTAGATGTTCTAGGATTGATGGTGGAGCTCCTATAAGACCAACTACCCTAGTCTTCTTTCCTCTCTCTCCATCTATGTGCTTTTTTTCCCTATCTTCTAAATACTCTATTTCTTTAATGCTCGTGTGTTGATCTTCTTTTGCCTTTTTAGTATCTCTATTCATTCTTAGCTCTCTGCCTTACATGTATAAGATTCAGTCTTATCAATTTGTTTTTGTTTTTCTATTTTACAATGTTGCTCTCTCTACCGATAAATAAATTTCTCCTTTTGGGCCAAATTTCTCAAAACAGTATACTTCATCTTCTTAGTCATCACTTTTGCTTTCAATTAAGTGTAGCAATCACCAGTTTCTTCTTAAACAAAAAATTAAATGGTCTTAGCATCATCTTAATTCTCTTTGTTTCAAGGTAGCACTCAGTTTCTAAAGGCCACTGATAGGCCCTGTTCCTTTTATTGTCTTTCCTCTTTTTTTTTTCTTTTTCTTTTTCCTTCTGACTGCTCCTCTTTTTTTCTTCACATACTCCTTTTCATTTTCCCATCTATGAAATGGGATGAGAGTTGTTTTTTTTTTGTTAGATGGGTTCTTCAAAGGATAGAGTTTGTTTACTTAGTAGGAATATTATTAATAATCCTGCATTTCTGAGCTTATTTTCTCCTTGTAATTTGTAATCATTATAAAAGGAGGAAAATGTGTTGCTTAGCACATTGCTTTTCAAAAACTCATAGTAAATTACTAGGAATCATTTTTGATATGATGGGAAGATGACTGAATTAGAATAGAAAAGATCTTGGTGATTTAGCCTCACTGACTTTGAGTTTTCTTATCTGCAAATGAGGATTAGAATGTCTGCCTCCCTCATTGTTGTGATACTCAGATGACAGATTGTACATAAAACATTTTGTAAATGTGAAAGCATAATTTTGATCCATCATATATACTTACTGAAAACCAATGTTAAATAGACCCACATATTACCCAAGTTACCCTTTACTTTTCTCTTTTATAGGGTATATAGCTTTTGCCTCTGCCATTGGAAAGAAATTATTATAACTTACTTGCCTTAAGACAGAAGATCATATCCCTTCAATCCCTTCCAACTCCCAGAGCTGTGTCCTTAGGGATTTCACCTTCCATGACTACTCAAAAATAATAGTTATTGAATTTGTCATATTATCTACCAATTTCTTAAATAACCTAGGGTGACTTTAATTCATTCAACTCCTCGGGCTATGAAAACATCTTCTTTCTATTTTAGTTTGGCTTTCATTTCTTCCCTTGCAACTGAAATCACTGAAACTTGCCCCAGTGGACTATTCATATTTAAACTGAAAGAAAGAGAGAGAGAGAGAGAGAGAGAGAGAAAGAGAGAGAGAGAGAGAGAGAGAGAGAGAGAGAGAGAGAGAGAGAGAGAAGGGAGGGAGGTGTGGAGACAGAGACAGGAGTGCAGTTTCCAGGCTCTCGGCCTCACTGAGGTCATGGAAAGGTGCTGGCTCAGGTAGTAAATGGCCATCAACTGTGATTGGATGTCCATCAGCTGTGGCTAGTTGGCTGTCAGCTGTAACCAGTGAGCCATTGGCCACTAATATAACTGCTGTGGCTATGCTAGCAGCAAATGGGGGCTAACAAGAAGATGGTGGCTGAGCTAGCAAGTGAGGATTGCAGCCAGCAGGGCAGATTGCAGCTTGCAAGTGAGGTTGGTTGGCAGAGAAGCAGATGGCCGGTTGTGGATAGTGTGGCCCCTGCCTCCTGTGTCTCCAACCCAGCCGCCAGCGAGAATATAGTGACTTCCTTATCTATGGCTCCGTGGGTGTTCCTTTTTGGCCTCACCATGTCCAGCGTTCCCATGTGGGGAGAGGGACCAGAGACCCCACATAACACCCCGCATGACAGGAGGAAATAAAGAAGGAAGGAAAGAAGGAAGAAAGAGAGAAAAGATTATAAGGCATAGATTTTTCAGTGTTCTGTGTGTTGATTCCTACTCTGTCATTTAAAAACTTCATACCTAATTTGGATAATGAGGAGGAGATATTTAAATTGGGAGGCATTCAGTAAGGAGGAATAATCTAGGTTGGATTTTCAATAATAGGTACAATTTCAGCTGGTGGAATATGCTAATCAAGGAGGATTTCAGGAAAAGGACAAAAGCTGAGCAAAGAACCTGAGTCAGGAAGGTGTAGCACAAGGCATTCTGAGTATTCATGTCTGGCAGGAAGCTATGGTAACGTTAAAGGGATTGGGCTGAATCTGCTTTAGAAAGCAGAATCCTAAATAGTGTGGTTTGGAAGACACCCTAGAGATCATGTAGCTCAACTCTCTTTTGATGTTTGAATTAACCTTACAGGAATATTATGGTATTCCTCTGTCAATGTAAGAAATGCCCAAGCCTGTAGAGAATTTTTCTAAGAGTTTATTTGAGCCAAACTGATGGCATGCCAGGAAGCAAGATTGCAAATGTTCTGGAGAATGATAGTTTGCAGCTTCTTTTATACATTTGGAATTAAGGAGGGAACTAAGGAAGAGTACATGAAGGTGGGAGAAAGCAAGAGAGGGATTGGATTAAAGGATAGTTAACAGATTATGTGCTCCTTTGAGGATGATTAGAACTCTGAAGTGTCTCAAAAAGAGGCATTTCGTGCACCAAAACAATGGACAAAGCTTTCTTAAGGTAAAATAACCTTTTACTAGGGAAGTTATAGGCCTGATGTGTGACTACCCACCATGACCTGCCCAATTAGGCATTTATGATCAGATCACCCTGTGAGGTTACTTGCAGTTACTGGACTTGTCAGCTTTACTCTAGAGCCTCTTTTCTGTCTGCACTTCTGAGTGGTTACTCAGAATAAATTGAAAATCTATGTTGACAGAAAACTCTTTCCTGAAGCAGCCTAATCTACCCTTTGATGGCACTGACTATGAGAAGCTTCTTTCTACACTGAGCATAAATCTGTAAATCTGTCTTCCTTTCACCCACAGGTCCTAACATGCTTGTCTGGAGCATACTATACAAGTTAAATCACCTTTCTTAATTATTTTTTATATATCTAAAGACATCTCAGGTCCTGCTAAATCTCATTTCCAAGCAAAATATTATCAGTTCCTTCAACAAAATCTCATGTAACATGAAAGCATATATCATAGAACGTTAAAAACATCAGTTCCTTCTATATCTTGTATAATATGAAATATAATGTGGAATTTAACGTAAAGTCCATTTCCTTTACTCAATATTATGCTTACTCTCCTAAGAATATTCTCTATTTTTTCTATATTCATCCTATAGGATAATACCTAGTACTGAATGAAACTTTCACTATGAATCCTGATCAAATAGAATAGAATAATACTGCATTATCTCTCGCCTAGAGATTAGTTTTTCTACTATTGTTACCACAGACTCAAAGGGGTCCACTTGCCTGCGCTCATCCAAGGCAAAAAAAGACACGAGCAGGAGTTTGCAGCAAAGAAAGCGAAGGTTTATTTAAGGAGTTGTTGCCAAGCCTGGAGACACAGGTGAGCCAGTGCTCTCAGACACCTGGTTCCCCCATGGTCTCTAGGAGCCAGGTTATATAGGGGAAAATCATTGACCATGGTTACTATGGGAGCGGGAGGTGTGGGTCCTACTGATTGGTCGGGGCTAAGGCAGGGAGCAGTTGATCACCGCTTCAGGTCCTGGTGTCAGTCATGGCAACGTTAGGTCTGGTTTCCAAGGGATGCAGTCCGTTCCACTTTCATGAATCTGGAATTGAAACATAACTGAGGCCAAGGTGTTATTGTTGTTTGACTAAAACCTTATTCTAGTTTGAGGTTTGGTTATGGTATCTTGGTCATGATTTATAGACCTTGGTCTTAAGTAAGTTTGACACTGACCAGAACTTAATGTCTTCAGGGCTTAATGCCTAAAACAAGCGGATATACAGTATATGAACAGGTAAGAGGATCTGGGGGAAAGAATGCAAGTGAGTTACAGTTCTACCCGGCTAAACAAAGTTATCTTGGATTAAAGCAAAATACATGCTAAAGAAATGGAGTTCATGTATGGTTACAGTATCTTCTGAAATTGTTTTCTTCAAATACAACTCCCTTCAATGGTGATAACCTTTCTTATTTATTGTTTGTGCTCAGCCACTTTTGAGAAGATGGAGTTTTTGTCATGTATATATTATGTCTCCATTAAAATTAGTTGCCTTGGTTTTACAGTTGCTAAACCAGTTTCCTCCTTCTACCTCTTTCTCCTTATCTTGTCCTTGTGTACTTAATTGTTTTCAACCAAAATAAAGGAGTTTTTATTCCCTCTGACAAATGGAACTGTTTTATAGATAATATTTATTGACAGGCTAATACATGTGAATGTAATTAAGTAGATAGTGAGCAGCCACCATTTTTTTTTTCTTAAGAAGACTAATCTGGTAGCCACAAATAGAACAGATTGAAATGAGAAGGAACAGGAAGGCAATTTAGAGAAGACTTCAATTGCCCCTAGAGTGGTGTCAAAGGAAATAGAAAAGAATGTTAGGCATAGTGCCAAAAGCTGCAGAATTTAACTAATGATTAACATGAAAGAGAGGAAAATTAACGTTTCTTGTAAGGTTTCAAACTGTACTAACTGGTTATATTTGTCAGGGTTCTCCTGAAAAACAGAACCAAGGAACCAAATTTACATAAGATTTGACTCACAATTATAGAGGCTAAGGAATCCCAAAATCTACAGTCAGCACGTTGGACACCCAGGAGAATTAGTCATGAAGTTCCAGCCCAAGAACCAAGGGAGGCAGGGGTGTTAATTTCAGTCTGAGGAAAAGAGGAGAGTGATTTCCCAGCTCAGGAAGGCCAAGTTCCCTTTTACTCCACCTTTTTGTTCTATTGAAGTCTTCAATTATTAGGATGAGGTCCATCTACCTTAGGGAGGCTGATCTGCTTTATTCAGTCTGCCAATTCAAATGTTAATTATAAAATTAACCATCACACTGAGAAAATGGTGCAATGAAGAAGACAGAAGTTGCTTTAGAAACAAGGGACTGTTGATACATGCTGAATTTCAGTTTCAGACAGACATGCGAAGATGACTATGTAGATGGTTAGAAATGATGGGCTAGGATTCGGGAAAGAGATAAGGACTGGAAATACAGATTTGTGCTTTATTTACTTTGAAGGTGTTAATCAAGGAGTTTTAAGACGTCAATAACATAGAGATTACCTACGATGATGCCCAAGAAAAAGTCAAGAGTTTGGTGGATTAGCAATCTCTATGGTCAGGAAAGTAGGAGAGTAACTGGGTAGACACAGAAGGGCAGAAACCAAAAGAATAGTATTTATTCTTGAGTTAGTAATCTCTGTTTACTGTCCCTATACTAACTACCATTTCCCCCTTTCTCTTGCTCTCTTGCACTTTCATTTATCAGGCTCTTCACTTTATAAATTTACTGAAGTTTGTTTCTCAGAAAACATCATATTCTCTTTCCCATTGGCTTTCTCCTTTTGTCTTCTAAATGCAACAATCCCCCAAAGCTCTGTCTTCAGTCCTTTGTTTTAGTCATTTTTGTAAATCAGAGAAATGCAAAAACTATCTACCAATCTTTTTCATTAGTTCAAGACCTGTATTTACAATAAACTGACCCAAAAGCCCGTGTTGATATCTGTCATGTTTGTATCTGAAACACAAAGTGTCCTAAACAAAACCCATGATCTTCCTTGGAAGAAACCTTGGCAGAGGTTTTAGCTCAGGAACACTCTAAGATGTCAGGTTGTGAACCTTAAAAACATTTGATTTGTTTCTCTATTTTGCCCCTTACTGTCCTCCATTTCCAAATCCTATCAATTCTTCCTATAAAACATCATTGAAATCCATACCTTTTCATTATTACAATCACCTTTACCACCACCATCTAACTGAAGACCTCATTGTCATTTAAGAATGGTATTAATCTCCTACAGGAACTTCCCATATCTAGCCATTCTCACTTCTAATCTGTCCTTGCAGATTGCTGCGAAATTAATCTTCCTAAAGTACATTTAAATCCTGTCATTTTACTACTCCAAAATGTTTAATCACTTTTTATTACCCATTGAATAAAATCCGAACTCCTTAAAATAATATTTGATACCATCCACCATCTTGTGATGTCTCACATTTCTAGATTTATCTTCCGTTTCTCCCTTTCAGAGATCCATGACTGCATTCAAACGATATGTCCTTTGTCTGTCTGTCTCAGTCCCTTGGTTCATTCTATTCCCCTTGCCAGTTATGTCCTTTCTACTCACCCTTCTTTGGGAAGATTTTGTTGATTGCCCCCAGTAGACAGTAATGCACGAGTATAATAAAAAATGTTTGGGACTGTTATGTACATTATCATGTTAAATTCTCTCAATAACCCTATCGCATATTTACTCTTCTAAATGTTACCGATGAATAAACTGGTGTTTACATGGGTTTTTAAATTAGCCCAAAGTAACATAAATCAGTTTTCCATATTTGTCTGGTCTCAAAGTCAGCACTCTTAACCTTATTCCAAATATTTTTAATTTGGCACCACACTTCAGGTAGAGTAATAGGTACCATGGCTTCACTGAAGCCATAGTAATGAGTGATTTATTTTTAATAATAACATATTAAATGCTTATAAATTCTTAGTCTAGTTTATCAAAGTATAATTTACATAGCAAAATTCACCCTTTAGTGTACAGTTCTATTAATCTGGCATTTCTACTTTTATTTTTCCAGTGTTCTCCTTTAGAAACAGATGATTTATTTTTGCAGTTCTCCTAAGTAATTTGATTTAGTTTCAACATCTTTTGGCTTTCCTTTGATCCTATGTTTCTTTGGAAATGCTGGATGTTGTCAACATTGTTTCTAGAACTCTCCAAATGCTTCTTTTTGAACTGGTAGAATTTCGTCATAGAATGAGAAGCTAAATACTTGATTACAGCCAGAATTCATAGATTTTTCTTCCATTAGAGCTTTCTTATTAGTGTCCTAAACCTAATGAAATTTGTATTCTTGAAAATTATTTTCTTCATCTTTGTCTAATGGATGTATAGAATTGGTTGGATTTAAATTATTAATTAACCAAAAAAAATCTAGAAAATTTACCTTCTCAAATGATAGTTTCATGCAATTCAGAATAAAATCATAGGGGAGAATGTAGGCATGGAATTCATTTTTTTCAGAAGCTACATTTCTGCTAAACCTGTACAAATAATTGAGCCATGAACACCTTCTATGTGAAACATGAGGAAACTTTCCTTTAAGCAGCCTACCATGGAATAGGTATTCTAATTGGCTAATTTATATGTAGTATGCAAAGAAATCCCCGGGAAAATAATGAATTTGACAAGAGTTAATGGTTAAGTTAAAGTGTTGTAGTCACCAAAAGGGTAGAGAATTTTTTTTTATTAACTTTTAGGAAGAGCTAAGAAGATAATAGTCAACATATTATTCATATTCAGAAGCAATGAAATAATAGTAATAAGGAAAACAAGATTTGATGCCAAGAGTGGTTTGAAAGCCTAAGTAGTATTAGGTCAATCAGTGCATTCGAAATAAGAGGACTAGTTTTCATATAAAAGCGAGAGTCCTTTTACTAATGGGAAAGCAAATGAGAAAGTATTCACCTTTAGGGCGTTTGAAGACAAGATAAAGCCTTTTTAAAGAGCTTTATCATAAAGTTCTAACAATAGTTTTTCCTACCGTTATAGTCTAAATACGTCATTGTTCTAGTTTAGAAAATTATATGGGTTTTGACCTCTTGGTTTATTGTGAAATTTTGTAGAAAACAAAAACATTTAGAGGCATATTTTATCATAATGTATTTCTCATCAACATTGTATAGACGTAATTTTGAACTTTTAAAATGAAGAGTAAGAAACCTGGTTTTGAAGCCCTTTCCTGACTCCATGCCCTCCAGAGCTTCCCCTCCAGGCAAATGCACCACCTATCCACCACAGGATTAATAATTCTCATGCCTCAGAATTGTTTGAATATACCCTTGGATTTTGTGGCCCCAGCATGCCATGGATTGGTTGTAACTGTTCCCATTACTCTGTCTGACTCCTTCCTCTCTCCCATTTTCAATTCCCATAACATAATTAAAATAAAAAGAGGGATTAAATGAATTATAATGTACGGTGATTGCTATAAAAACCACATAATACATATAGATAATAGAGTTCATGACAACATGTATATCACAGAATTCAGAAGAGGAAAAGTGCTCTCACATACTCTACTTGCTAAAAATCAGTGGTAAAATTATCTCTTTTAATAAGTAGATAAATATCCTATTTTTAAAGATTTTTTTTGCAAGTACAAAGTGTCATATTCCCACCCTAACAATCTGAGTTTTCACACTCCATAGAAATTTCTGCATATATCTGTGACACATACATTCAAATGCACAGCTAAAATATTCAAATATACATAAGTTAAAGCAATAACTTCTCTGTTCTGACCTAAAAGTATATCATTAGCACATATGTCCTAGACAGATAGCCCCAAATACACTGAGATCCAAGGGTATGAAAGAGCCCTTATTTCTGTAGACTAACAAATAAATTCATTCAGGTTAGTGTGTGAACTTGAAGATATTATTATGACAAATTGATGGGTATGCCCATGCTGCCAAGGGGAAAACACACCTAAACAGTATTATTATTATTATTACTGCTATAATTATTGCCAAAACCATGAGACCTTAGAGCCTTCTGGATGAAAGGCTTGCGAGAGAAAACAATCTATCCTACTGTTTGCTCTGTGGACTTGAAATTACTTTTCAACCTTTCTTCCTATTTACCCAATTCATTTCAAAAGATGAAACACCTATTCCAAGGTGAGAAAAAGGCTTCATGGGGAAAGAAAAAATAAATTCTTTAGGATGGTCTTATTATTTTCTGTTCATTCTCCTGATCCTTTTTTTTCCCGCCTATTTCCCTGGTTTTAATTTGTCTTACTTGTTCGCCCTCAATTTTTCAGACTGTTCTGCTTCTTTTCTCTCTATGGCTCATCATCCAATGCCTAAGAAGAATTGTCAGTCATCCATCATATATATATCTATATATATATTTACTTATTCTCCCTTTTTTGTTACTCCTTTAAAACATCTCTATGAATATTTTTTCAGAGAAGCCATGGTACTATTATTATAACGGAAGGGGTGACAGCAGAAAAAGACCTATTTGAAATGAGGGCTGTAGAGAAGCAGTATGATGAGTGAAAGGACACATTTTGGAAACAAACAGGTTTGCATTTGAACCCAGGTACTGCCATTAACTAGCTATGACAAGGCTAGTTCTTTACTCGCCACGTTGAGCTTAACTTCAAGCAGATTTTATGAAGAGTTAATAATATGTAGCTCACTGGATTGTTGAGGATTATTGAGATAATGATATAAAGCATTTAGTAAAATGTCAGGGGCATAAAAGTCTATTTTCAAACTAATAATATCACGATAGTGGTGAAGGTAGAGCAATGATGGAGACAGTTGTAATGGTGATGATTAGACATGAGTTTTCAATGTCTTGCCGAAGGATGGTCACTTTCTTTCACTTAAATTGCATGTCCTTGATAATCATTTGCACATTCAAAAGCAGAGAAAGAAGTGCTATGCTGTAGCAGTTGTACTTAGGCCTAAGTATTATGATCAGACTTAAATCTCCTCATACCCCAGAGATTTACTTTACTCACACACTTCAAAATCTAAGCACTACTTTCTCCTTCCTACTCTTTCTCCAGCTGTTATAAATTTTTATACATTCAAAAGGATATCTAAAACATACGTGTAAGTTAAAAATAAAAACACTAAAGTCAATATCCGTGTACCTAAGCACCTAGTATAAAAAAACAAAAAAGAAGCAGCATGTCAATATTTTGAAGCTCCCACGATGGCCCTCTCTGATTGCAGCTCCTCTCCCACTAGAGGGAATGATTATCCTAAATTTGGAATTATCATTCCAGTGGCTTTTACTTATACATTATATGTAGATGTACGTAACCCCAAAGACTATATGAGGTCTGGTGATTAAGTTCTCGAACTTGTTGCAACAATGTTGCTAACCTTTTTTTGATATCAAAAATTATCCACTTATGACTTTGTACCAACTGGACAAAGAGTTAACCAAGTTTACTGTTTGGAAGTGCTGAAAAGACTGCGTGAAAAAGTCAGACGACCTGAACTTTTTGCCAACAATTCATGGCTCTTGCATCACGACAATGCACCAGCTCACACGACACTGTCTATGAGGGAGTTTACAGCCAGTAAACAAATAATTGTATTGGAACACCCTCCCTACTCACCTGATCTGGCCCCCAATGACTTCTTTCTTTATCCGAAGGAAAGGAAATATTGAAAGGAAGACATTTTGATGACATTCAGGACATCAAGGGTAATACGACGACAGCTCTGATGGCCATTCCAGAAAAAGAGTCCCAAAACTGCTTTGAAGGGTGGACTAGATGCTGGCATCAATGCATAGATTCCCAAGGGGAGTACTTCAAAGGTGACTGTAGTGATATTCAGCAATGAGGTGTGTAGGACTTTTTCTAGGTTGAGTCCACGAACTTAATTGTCTGACCTCATATAGTTTAATTCTCCTTATTGCTAGTTTTTTTTAATAAATTATATCATGCTGATGAATTCTTGACATTGAGTTTATTCCTAGCTGTTTATTAGCAGTTTAATTGAATGAAAACACTACAATAAATTATCTATTCTCCTGTTTATGGGCTTTTGGGTTATCGCCAATATTTAGTCTTAGAACCATATTATTATTATAAACATTTTTGTACATGCCTTCTGGTGCACACAGGATGTGGTTTTTCAAGGCAAATATGTAGGAGAATAAATTGCTGAGCTGTAGGATATGCACATCTTCAACTTTATGAGATAATGCCAAATCTTTTCTTAATGAGTTGTATTGGTTAGGATTAGGTTAGGTTGTTGTGGGTAATAAAAAGAAATCCGCAATCACAGTAGCTTAAAGCCATACATTTTTTTCTTTTATTATTTTTTTAATTTTTTAATTACAGTTGACATTCAATATAAAGCCATGCATGTCTGTCTCAGGTTCAGGAAGTCTGGAGGTGACCAGTCCAGAGATGGTAAGGAACTACACAGTGTCGAAAACCCAGGCTCCTGTTATTGCAGAGGTTACCTCATGTGAACGGTTTTCATCCGCAAGGTCAACTTGGTCCAAAATGATTTCTGAAGCTCCAGCGAGGATATCTACAGTTTGGCTAGCAAGTAGAAAAGAGAAAGAAATAAGTGCATAGCCCATTCCCCAAGGATGTACACTTTTACTTGTATCCCCTTGGCCAGAAGTTACATGGACATATCTGGCTGCAAGGAAAACTGGGAAATGAGGTCCTTATTCCAGTTGGCCATGGATCCAGCTAAAAATAGAGGTCCTATTACTGAGAAAGAAGAGAAAGACAAATATTGGGGGATAACTACCACTGTGGTTGTGCTAAGTATACACAGGTTATACCTCCCCCTGAAGAATAAGAGAGTTTTTGTTTTTCTGCATACTTGTCACAATTAAAATTATTAGATTTTTAAAATTGTATCAAAATGATAGATGTTAAATATTAGACCATTTAAAAAATTTGTATCTGAAAATGAAGTTTCATCTTTTCACATGTTTATTAGTCATTTGGATTTCCTTATCTATGAATTGCCTATTCATACCTTTCCCATTTTTTTCTGCCATTTATCTTATTCTTATTGGTTTTGTGAATTTTGTGTTCATTCTGAATAACCCTTCCTCAGTTATGTAGATTGCAAAAAAAAATCTGTTTTAGTTTTTTATTTCTTCAAAATGTTATTTGATGAAAAGAAGCTTTTTTTATATAATCTATAATCTTTTCTCTTTTTTAAAAAATAAATTTTATTGGGAAATATTGGGGGACAGTGTGTTTTCCAGGACCCATCAACTCCAAGTACTTGTCCTTCAGTCTAGTTGTGGAGGGCGCAGCTCAGCTCCAAGTCCAGTCACCATTTTCAATCTTTAGTTTCCCGGGGCACAGCCCACCATCCCATGTGGGAATTGAACTGGCAACCTTGTTGTTGAGAGCTCGCGCTCTAACCAACTGAGCCATCTGGCCACCCCAGAAAGAAGTTTTTTAGTTTAGATCCAAACATCTTTCAGCTGCCTCCAAATTCCAATCTACCCTCAGTTTATAATTTGCCACCTATGAGAAGATTCACATGAATAGATGAGTATTTGAGGGCAATTCTCAAAGGAATTGCTAATTTTTAGCAATCGTGGTATCATCAGAACAAGTGTATAAATTCAGATAGTGACTGTTTTAAAGCAAACAGCCATTGAGATGAATTATACATTTGTTAAAATTCCAATCACGTTATTTAATAGTTGAACTTATATATTATTTCTGGACTCTTGTTACAGTGAACCATGATGGCCTATGGCCCCACACAACCAAGTTGTTCAGAACTTTTTAGAATGGAAAATAATAAGAAATTTAAGAAAAAATCTTGCATACATAGATAACATAAGACTTGCTCTCATCATATCTCTCGGTAGCAATTTAGTCCCTGGCTAATGTATTTCTCGTAATTTATTGCAAATTTATTAAACCTCGATAGCTCAGAAACCTAGTAGCTTATGGATGATCCTCTAATTAGTGGAATTAAAAGATGATACTGTTTCCTTTGATTAATTGGCACATGCGGAGACCGGGTGCCCTCAGAGGCCTTTCATTTGCATATTAAGTTACTGCATATCAATGTACTGAAATTTGAAAGGCTGGGGGCTCTATCTACCCACTTGAAGGCAATGTCCTGTGGATCTAATTAAATCACGATGCTCGTGCCCTTTTCCTTTCTTACCCACTTTGGCACAATTTTACAAGGAGTAATCTAGAAGTTGTAAAAAAAAATTAAGAAGGAATAAACAATTCATATACATGTAGCAATTTTCCATTTTCAAAATATTTTCACATATATTATCCCATTTAACTCTATCAACAACCCTCTTGAGGACATACAGCTTTTCCCCATTTTAAAATAGACCATGAGATTGATAGGCTTCAAAATTTACAAGATAGTAATTGATCAAGCTGGGATTCCCATCTGTACCTTCTTACTCCAAAGTCAAAGCTATCTTCACAATGCCATGTTGTGTCATTAGAGAATTATCTCGAATTTTACAATAAAAGACATGAAGTAAATGTTATTCTTCCAGCATGGGTCACATTCTATATAAAGTACCATTATACTCATGCCTTTTGGGGAAAGGGATAGGTTAAATGGAATTAGTAAAAAGAGAGTTTAAGCACAGTAAGGGGGAAATAAGAGCCAGTGTGTGGGAGATAGTAACATCTGTATTCTTCATCCCAGTATTTCAAGTTGAGGCTGCAGTGCTACTTGGTTGCAGAGCTAATTCAGATGTCATACGTTCAAATATGTGGTTGGGCAAGTGGATCATTTATTTCTCTTTGTTGAGTTTCTGTAGTTTTAAAAAACATAGAACACCATATTACTGGATCAAAGAAATTTTGGGGGGGAGGGGATAATTACAAGGAAAATCAAAGTTTTATTTCAAACACTATGCCAAAAAGAGAACTCCGAGGCCAATTACAAGATCCTTCCTTCATTAGAATGTTTACAAAAGAGAAAGTTCGAATAATAACTCCTATTAGAAACAAGGGAAACTACGTTTGAATAAAGTAAGACATGTGGTTGACATTACTTGTTCATGGGTCACTAGATTCCCAGAAGCTGTCTCATAGCATTAAATTGATCAGAAAGTTGTTTAAGCATTTTACCAGGAATGAAAAATTCTCCCCCAGCGGAGGTTGTGAATATTATGCAACATATTATGTATTAGATCAGATTTGGAATGCTTTTTTTATTTATTTGCAACCCTGTAAACAGAGATTTGCAAAATGACAAAGATCGTTAAAGAACCATAGTTATCTAAAACGATTAAAATTCATTATATGTGAACACACCCACTGAATGGGGTCCCCACTGAATGAACTTAGAATACCTTGTTTCTCTGAAAATAAGACCTAACTGGAAAATAAGCTCTAGCATGATTTTTCAGGATAACATCCCTTGAACATAAGCCCTAATGCATCTTTTGGAGCACACGTTAATATAAGACCTGGTCTTATTTGTGGGGCAATACAGTATTACGCATCCTAGCACTCTGGTCAGTAGCTAGAAATACAAAATCTTCTACAGTAGAAGGAGTATATTTCAGCTTCACAACTCTGTTGAAATATATCTGATAAACTATCAGTAAAAATTGTCTTTTAATTTTTAATAGACAATTTCACCCTAGGTATGTTGGAATCAAATAACGAAAATAGTTTTATGATTATTTGTGATATGATAAATGTGCCCAATTAAAAATAAAATTCCAATTTCAAGTTATAGAGTATAAGGGTCACACTGGAAATAGGTACCAATAAATTTTTCTGTTTGTATATTTGTTTGTGTGTTAAAATATTTATTTAATACTTTAATTTAGATATATTTTGTTGGTTGTACAATTCAGAGTTGTAATGTTCAACTTGATTGCATTTAGAGGTGAGTTTCCACTTCTAGAATGGCACAAGAAAACTGGAGAAAGAAAACAATCTTCTCCGTTGCACTATACTGATTGCTGATTATTGAGGTTTCACTGTTGACATTTGAGTGATATGTTGGAACATGAGTGGCTCTGCTTCCTCAATGCCATATACATAACCTTCTTAAATATACAGGGGGGTTAGCACAATTATGTCCATAAATTGTATCTCAATGTTTAGTGTCTAATAAACATTGACTGTTATAGCTGTCCTCTGCATTCAATTCATCTTTATCCCCTACAATCTAGTTGCTGGCAATAAGAACAAATGGATTGCTTCATACATTAAAATCTATGATCTTCACTTCTATACAATTCCCTTCCATTCCCTAGATGTTACTAAAATCTTTTGCGTGTGTGTGTGTGTGTGTGGCCTGTCCCTTTAACATGCAATATGCCAAGGCTGATATCTGATCTCCACTATCATCCATGTTACTTCAGACACATACATGTTCTCTTTCTCTCTCTCTCTCTCTCTCTCTCTCTCTCTCTCTCTCTCTCTCTCTCTCTCTCACACACACACACACACACACACACACACAAACACACACACGCATGCACTTATGCCCACAAATGTTCCCTGAGTGTCACAGTTTCTCCTTGGATATTTGAGAAAACATTCACTTGGTTTTTGAATTCAGAGCTTCGCATAGTGCAGAGACATGAACTGACTTACATGTTCCCAGAATTCCTCTGGCTACTATTTTGAGAATAGATAACCGGGCAAAGGATCAGTGTAGTGGAATTATTCAGAAGACTACCATTGTAATCTATACCAGATTTGATGGTATAGATTACATTCTGCCCATGGCAGAATGGAGTGAAAGAGATGAAATAGGGCCAGATTCTTAATATACTTTGATAATATTATTTTCTGAAATATTAACTGAGATGTTATGAAAGAAGGGGAATTAAGGTTGGGTCAAAGAAGTTTACAGGCCAGTGCCTTTGCTGGGCATGTGTCAGAGCCTAGACACAAATAAGGGAGTTATTATAGACATCAGATAATTCCAATAGCCAAAAGCTCTGCAGCCATCTTCTGGGCACCTGTCACAAAGCGTACTATCTTTTCTGGATGGAAGCAAGAGAGTATATTTGGAAGGATTTAATGAAGGTTCTGAAGGACCCTCTTGATATAAACGCCTATTGCTGTTGTCAGTGTTATTTAAGAACAGCAGGAGGAAAGCTTTTCAAATAGAAGTTCAGCTTCTATTTCCAGAAGCCTCCAGATCCAGCACTGCTGTGGTCTTTAAGCAATCTGTGAAACTGGCCTCCAGGAAGGGAGTGAGGGAAAAGGCTGAGCTGCCCCACATGGTATTGTTTGCTAGTGCAGAGAATTGGTTGGGGGACTCTTTCTCTGTTTAGTTACTCAGTTGCTTCTCATTTGGTCTTATTGCTGGAGGCGAGGTCCCTTCACTGCCGTTATGGGGAAGAAAGCTACATCAGCTTCTCCGATGGTGACATGTACTGTGAATATGCTTCTAGCTAGACTTGTGGAGGGAGAGGGGGATCCGACTTGTGATTATCTAAATGTTTCTCATTGTAAATTCTAAAGGAAGTCACTGACCTGAAGGTGTAGCCCATCCTGGGAGGAAAGGGGTCTGCAAACTCTTAGAGATGCATTGGAGAGAAACTGTCATAGTGTCCTCCAGTTTCTCCACAAGATAAAATTATGTGAGGGTGGCCAGCCTGCTGTGATTTGGTGCTTCCTAACTCATCTTCCACTACCTGTTCTGACATTCGGAAGTTCAGAAACAACGTATTTGCATAGAAATCACAATATGAGAAGATCTTAGAAGAGAAGCCGTGTTGTTTAATAGCCTATATCTAACTTTTCTCCACCACTACCCCTGTCTCAGATCTTCTCAGTCTCTCTAAAATAGCATTTGCCTCTTGGTGATGCCAGCTCCCTCACCTCGTTAAGCTGCTGCTGCAAAGGAGACCCGGGGATTGATGGCAGACAGGTTTAATGTGGCTCGCACAGAGCAGTCAAGTTTGGCGTGTAGGAGGCTGCTGGGAAAATATCCCTGCAGGCTAAGGCACACCAGCTGATTGAAGTTGCTGTGAACTGACAGCTAAGGGGGGGGTTGCTTTATTTGATAGCTATTTCTTTTGGATACAGCTGGATTTTTGTTTTTTTAAAGTTTTCTCATGGCAAAAAAATTTAATGATTCTTTTGTTTGTTTGTTTGCCTTTTATTAACAATTGATTCCAGGGTATTCCAGAGGCATTATCTTGGCAGGCATTATACTGTCTGAAGAAAACCTCAATTGATAACTCTTTAGGTCCTTCCTCTAGGCACTGAATATGCCAGGCCCCAGTGCTAGAAAGCAGTGCCAGTTGTGTGCTGGAGATGCCGTTACAATGCCTGAAAGGATAGGGGTGGTGGGGAAAACCAGATGAAAAGTTGGCCGAAATATGTTGGGTGAAAACATTAAATGCTGATTTGGGGGTGGCTAAAAGATCCCAACATGTACCAGTAGCAATTTACTTAGGAAAAGGGAAGAGTAGAACTGGAATTTCAGGGGGGTACCAGGCCCCAGCTTGTTTTCCCTGCATTTGGACTGGTGAAGTAAAACCACCTTTCGGAATTAAACTAAGATATGAAATATCCAAAGTATGCTAGTGCTGCCAAAACAAATTGCCACAGACTGGGCGGCTTAAACAACAGAAATTTAGTTTCTCACTGTTCTGGAGGTTTGAAGTCTGAGATGAAGGTGCTGGCTAGGCTTATTCCTTGAGGGCTGTGAGCAAAAGATGTGTTCCAAGCCTCTTTCTTAACATGTAGATGACCATCTTCTCCCTGTGTCTTCATAATGTCTTCCCTCTGTATGGTCTGTGTCCAAATTTCCTCTTTTTAGAAAGACACCAGTCATATTGGATTAGAGCCCACCTTAATCACATCATTTTAACAGAATCGCTTGTTTAAAGACCTCATTTCCAAACACTGTCACAGGTACTGAAAGTTAGGACTTCAACAGATGAATTTGCTTGGGGGTGGATGTGAGGTGGATGTGGGGTGGAACATGACACAATTTAGTCCATAACAGGAAGAGACACAAATCTTCTGTCTGGCATTGGGTATGTTCAGCCGGTTGGCATTGCCCAGACCCAGAAACTCCATCCCCATGTAGACTCTCTTTCTCTTCCTGTTGCCACCAGAATGTTTCATGCTCTCTCTCTCCGTGAGTGGGGGATTTATCATTGATGATCAGGTCATTGGACTCCCATGGCATGCTACCT
Source organism: Rhinolophus hipposideros (assembly GCF_964194185.1). Taxonomy (NCBI): domain Eukaryota; kingdom Metazoa; phylum Chordata; class Mammalia; order Chiroptera; family Rhinolophidae; genus Rhinolophus; species Rhinolophus hipposideros. Next base: position 43,216,066 of record NC_138048.1, on the reverse strand, counting down.
AAATTCCGAACAAGATTAAGACAATGAATCCAACTTGTTGGAATAGCAAATAAGAATAGCAAAAACAATAGTAACAGCAATGATAATATTATAACAGCAGCTATCTTTTGGTGAGTGTTTACTGTGTGCCAGTCTCAATGTCAATACTTTCATGTATTATCTCATTTAGGTATTGTTACAAATTTATGAGGTAAATACAATCATTATCCCATTATTATAGATGAGGAAACTAAGGCACAGGGAAGCTAGGCAGATGGTCCAATTTCAAAGGTTAGTTAAATGCAGGACTATATTCTGCCTAAAAGCAGTGTTCATGGTCTTAATATCTATATTTTATTGTATAGAACCAACCATTTCATAAATCAGGCCCTCCATTTTCCCAGCCAAACTCTGACATTGAACTCTATTATATAGTAGCACAGAAATGTAACACATAAGTCAAGGAGAGGGAGACAGAGTACTGCCATGCTGTCTGCTATTACCTTTTCTTGGAGTATCCACCAATTTGAAAATCAACGCCCTGTAGCATGCCTAAAGTCCTTGCATTTTTGGACTCCCTGCCTTGGGAGCCTTGAACCATGTCTCATCTCTTCTGATTTCCTTCTCCTCCCTACAAACCTTATATTTCTATCTCCTGCTCAAGACCATGTGTCTAAAATACACAATATCGTGCCCAATGAATTGTATACAGTCTTTGGGCTAGAATGTCGGTGGAATCTAGCTATTGTGATAAAGAAATAGCTAGGCCTATTAAGAGCATGGATATTGTAGACTATTGCTAAGCAGAAGAGAAGCATCTAGACCAGGAGACATTTTTAGAACCTTAAAATGCTGTCTTCAATACAGCGTGTGGTTTGCTGAAGAAAGGGAGAGAATGGCAATTATTCGCCACCCCTCCAGGTGTAGCACTGAGTGCCAAGCATAGGTGTTTATCATTTGTCCCATCACAACCTATGGGGAGGCCTGCACACCTCCAGACCTCACTTCCACCAGCTTCCCCTGACAGTAGGAATGTCCAGAAATTGATCTCATTCAAGACGAAAAGTTGTGTCATTTGGAGACAAAAATAAGAAAAGCCCTTAACGCTTCACTTGCTGAGTCCTCTACAGAAAAAACAGCCTTTACAGGCAACTGTCTGCCATATGTTCAGGCAATCTGTGTTTCACAGTCTATATTAATGCACTGAGTCAGAGGCAGTGGGGTTCACTGGGCCAAGCAATAGCCTGGAAAATGACGGGGTGTGAGTTCTAATTCCATCCTTTCCCCCAGCTTGCTGGCTGACCTTCAGGAAAGTTACATCAACCTCACATTGCCCTCCATTTCCTCCTCACTTATCACACGTGACTTACAATATCTGAGCAAATTGAAGAAAAATACAAAAAATGCCAGCATAGAATTTCACAAACATCTTTGAAGCTTTTAAATGCCCACCATTTACGCGTAAAAACACTGTTCTGAGCCCATCAAAGATCCTTAAAGAAATGATCCCTACCTTTTAGTCTTTTGTAATATAGTTTGAAATTCAAACATATATAATTTTCAGATTTGTTAAAATCAACATCTCAGTACTTACCGATAGTTATTTCCCTCTAAAATTTAAAGTTATATTAAGAAAAGCATTGTACAAGTTTATAACAACTATTTATGCAACACCTCAAATCCTTCATAAAATGAGCCAGAGTATGTGTGTATACATACGACTCATACATGAATAAATAAGCAACAAAGTAATTATTTTATCTCAAAAAATATAACAAGCTCAAAAATAGTTATTGCTACATTTCTGTCAATAGTAGAATTTTTCTTCACCCCTCCCACACAGGGACCAGAAGAGCTTCCCCCCATTCTCACTCTATTTTGGGGGAACCTGGCCGCACACGCCTGAAAATGCTGGACAAAAGATGGAGGTGACATAGAGGTTGTAGACAAGGAAGGACCGACCATAATGAGGTGATGATTTAGTTACAGTTGGGAATCTTATGGTTTAGGAGAGCACATTTTTGAAAGCTCTACTGCATAGGAAAGTCATCATGTCTTCCAGCAAAAATACAAAATGGTCGTGCTGTATACTACAAGGATGGTACCGGGGCTTTGAGATGGAAGCAAATGAATCATTAAGTTTATTGAAATTAGACCACAAAGGTTTTTTGAGCTAGACATGGAAAATATAAATTCCTTGGTTCCTTTTTCCTGGCACAGAACTCACAGTGGTGACAGAGTTGTCATGTAATTGCAAGAAAACTGGTGAACTCGTTATTATCCTCAGCGCTCCTTTGAAGGTCCAATGGTTCTATCCAGTTGCCATAAGTGTATTGGGGTTTAGGTTTTCCCAAAGAAGATATTCAAAATAAAAAGCACATATACTGGTGATGGGCACTCAGGGTGCTGAGGACGCAGCTTGGGGCCAGGATAGAACTGACAAGGTATCACTGAATGTTAGGTTGGTCTTTGGCCACACAGTGCTCAAGGTAAAAGTTTTCTTAACAAATAGGCTCTGTTTTCCACATAAGCCATTTTGTACAGTGGTTGTAGCCATTGGGAATGGATGTCGTGTGGAGCAGACACCTGCATTTATCCTCAGTGGAGCTTTCTGCTTGTCTGATGTGAGCTTTGACCTCTTATGGGTAGACTTCTTCAAATAAACATAGCAAATAAAAATAACATACTTCTCATGCCTATCATGAATATCTTTAGCTCACATCAATTATTCAGTTAATATGAGTTAAACTTCTATAAGATACTCACAAAGAGAAACAGAGAACATATCACGGTATTCTCAAAACAAAATTGGACAAATGTAAATGTTTAAGGCATTAATTTCTACCACAAATAAATGGTTGTGAGGGTACATTTGGATTGGGCTTCTCAAAAAACAAAAAACAAACAAACAAAAAAAAAACACAAGAAAACAATACTAGTAGGCCATCAAGTTCTAGAAAACTTATGGCATCTGAAGAATTTGGGGCTGACTTTTTCAGGAAGCCTATAAGGAAATTGGGGCTGAAGGGATGAATATCTTAAATTCAAGAAAACTTTGACCATCCTAATGCACTGAAGTTAAATGTAGACTGATACCTTTTGTTGGGAAGCAGTTAAAGAATTGTAAAGGTTTTAATTATAAGTCCCCAAATTTTTCTTTCCCTTGTTGCCTTGTGGGTTTCTTCTACATGGGAGCTGACAGGGACCTAAATCCAAATCTTTAGCAAATTATTTTCTGCATAATAAGTCTCCACTTATCTCCACTTTCATGGTGGATATCTTTAGTACATGAGTATCTTCTACTAAAAAGTAGTAGGTCTGATCTCAGAACAGATGTGAGCAATGAGCTGGATGTCATGAGTCAACTGGAGACTGTGATGCAAAAATGGTGAATTTAATAGGGGTAGATATCTACTCAGTTGTGTCAATCTGGGAAGCCAAAGTATTTCTCTTTTGTGCATTAAGGTTCTTTGGAAATGACCAGTTGGACAAGAAAAGAAGCTTCTTTCTTTTAGGGTTGTTTTTCCAGAATGACACAGAGTCATTCATTCTTGAATGGGAAGCCTACTAGATGGGATTTGTTTTGCAGAAGAACTCTGTGTGCGGGTTCAGGCCCCAACCCCCTGATCTCAGGTACCTCAGTGCTTTGCCAAGTCTTCCCCTCCAGTCAGATTTTAAGTTTTCCAATATAGCCACATGGAAATAGTATTTGTGGAAGAGGTCATAAGCTCTTTCTAAAAGTTGTTATAGAGGGTAGTATGTCTCTATGTAAGGTTCTAGACCTGACAGTGTATCATGGTAGCCTACATCTGAACTGGATTACACCCCTGGTGACCATGTTATGTGGCTCAGTGTAAGTTTTTCTTCTTGACAATAGCTTGAATTTTTAATAAAACTCTTGGGGGAAGAAAACCAGATTTGATGCTGGCCTAATGAGAACTTTGGGGTTATTTATGAACAGGACCTCACTCCTTCCACCTGCCCAAATAGTTAAGTGAAGGGGACCAGTGGCATTCCCAGGATCAATAGCATTCATGTGGGAGATCTGTGTTGGAGGCAACTCCAGAGTCACATGAGTTCCTTGAGCAGCCAAGCAGGTGGGATGTAGGTGCCATAAGAGCAACAAGCAGAGAGACTTTCTTTTGTTGTTGTTCGTACAAAGTATCTGGTTAATTCAGACTTATGCCTCAGACCTCAATGTAGATAGCATTTCCTCCGTAAAGTTTTTATCTGATCACACACACACACACACACACACAGAGCTATCTGCTGGGTTAGCAACCCCCTTTTTTCCCATTGGCATTTATTATAGTAACTTGTTTAAATACCTGCCTCTTATACCCTAATGAAAGTTCCGAGGGCAAGTACCATGCTGGTTTTGTTTACTGTTATATCCTAAGCACCTAGGGCAGTGTCTAGCATATAGTGGATGCTTAATACATATCTATAAATGAAGAGATTAAAGGAAGGAATGAAGTCTGAAACACCCTTTTTTCACTGGATATGAACATGGTCTGCTGAGATAGTTGAGTAAAGAAGTTACTTATCAGGACTAAACCAAAAGCATGGGTAAAACAATTATAATTCTAGAGAAGCAGAAAAACAAAAAACGTAGAAATCCTCTTCAGAATTAAGCATAAGGTCAATGTACCAAGTTATTAGAGAAAATATCAGAAACATTAGGAAGCAAACAGGTGGAAGAATGATACCAAAGTCAAGTACGGAAGGCCTGGCATAAGTTACCAGGACTAAATGGACTGCAGGGTCAGGAGCCAGCAGAAACCAATCTGGTAACAGGATATGGTGTATTAAGGAGGAAATCATTAGGGAGCTACTTTAAGAGATCGACCCAGTGTCTTCGTCTGTGATCAGACTGTCATAAAGGTAGCATGTAATAAATTCTGAGCTCTGGAAAGAGAAAGCCTTTCCTTTGCCAGCCATCTTAAAAATCATATGTTTGGTTAAAAATGCATTGCCCTTTTATTCTAGTCTATATTTGGCCCCGACATTGAAAGAGCTTGGCTTTAGTGCGGCTGAGAGTTCTATCTCAGCGCTGCAGCTGACGCATACAAGAGGAATGTATCAGACCCTGGCGTTTTTTCCAGTCTTCTTTCTATCTGCATTTGTCATGTCCATTTCAATGTCACTGGCCCCTTACTAAAAAAATAATCTTGGTGACTTTTGTACATTCTTGATAGGTTTTGCACAGGGATACGACCATAAGAAGCAAGAAGAACTTGTTTTTTCTTCCTCCCCTTGGTAGTACCCCTGTACCTGCATATCTGGAGGAACAGGCAGATCAGTTTCATCTAGCCAGTATGATGAGCTCACAGGGGATGGGCAAGTGGGAGCAGGGCACTCACTGTCCTGCAGCAAAAACCCACTGCGGACTGTCTATAGGAAACCTGTGCTCCTGTCTGGCAGCCCAGGTGCCAGAGATGGGTGGGGGAAAGCAGCAGACCCTCCAAACAGACTGGCTAAGAATATAAACAAACAAACAAACCTTCAACAAATATTCATCAAGTACCTTATGAATATAACATGCCAGCTGGGATTAGGAATTAAACATGCCGGCTGGAAGAGGGATTAGGGGATAGATAAGGTGGAAAATAAACAATTAAAAAGCAAATGAACGAGATATTCTTAAATTGTTATACGTAATACAAAAGAAGTAATATAGCCAGAGTGATGTAAGAGGAGGCCAAGGGCTCAGGGATGACTGGTTAGCAAAGGAGCTCACAGAGGAGAAGGAGACATTTGTCACAGAAGGAGACATTTCACCTGACACCTAACAGGTATGAACGAACCAACCATGCGAAGAACTGGGCGAAGGGCATTCCAGGCAGAGGGACCAGGAAGAGCAAAGGCTTTAAAGCAGGCAACGACTAAAGAAATAGAAAGCTGGACAGTGTGGATAAAACACTAGGAGAAAGGCATCTTACTGTAAGGTGACATTAGAGAGGTGGACAGAGGCCACATTCTGTAAGGATTTGTCAGCCAATGTAAGGAATTTTGCATATTTCAGATTCTTCCTATTTCATTAGGATGCCTTCAAACCTTACCATTTTAATTGTCAAGTTCTCTTTAGGACATGATTATGGTAGCTCTCCTAGTACAGAGTTTTGCTAGCTAGATCACTGGGTTTAGTTATTCCGATGAAGGAAAACTTGGGGAAAGGGAAAGCATGACCGGAGATAGGGTTGCAGAAAACCCCAAATTGCTGATCCGAAAGGGATTTATAATTGGCTGATCAGAGACACATGGATATATAGACTAATGTAATAGATACAAATTCTGAGGTCCCATTAACTTTCTATCACCAATCAGTTTTGCTCATTAACATTGGTCTGATCCCACTGCATATATACATATGTGACTGCGATGTGTAAAAAATAGCTCAGGATGAAAATTTGCCATGGAAAATAAACCCGATAATCAAAATTGATTGCATTGATTCTCCAGAAATAAAATAAAACAAAATAGGTGTGTATGAAGAAATATAGGCAGGAATTGGATGAGGGAATCTGAGAAGGAAGCACAAAGGACCTGCCCCTATGGCAGTCTCTCCTGGAGGATGGGTGAGATGCAGTGGTTGAGAAGCAATTCTGAGTCAGACTGAAAGAAGTCTGAATTCCAGCTCTTCCAGTTACCAGCTATCGTGATGACTTTGGGTAAATTACTTTAATTCTCTAAACCTCACTTTACTCATCAGTAATGTGGAGTTAAATACACCTTTTGCATGGTGTTTTTGTCAACATTACATTAAATAATAAAGCACTTCACATAGAGACAGTATGCAATAAGAATTCAGTAGTGGCTTTTACTATTATAATACTTTTCTTTATGTCTAAAACTTATTTTATCTGTTATTCTTTGCTTGTATGTATCTTGCTGTCACCTTATCTTCTTCCTAAATCTGGTCCACTAGAGATCAGGCCCTAAACAAGCTTACTGAGCTGAGATAACACTAGGACTTTTTGAATAAGCAGAGAAGAAGGGAGGCGGAAATGAACTGGAAACCAAATGAATGGAATCTCCATTCAATAAAACTTGTCTTTGTAATATTATTTATTACTTATGAGGATAAGTGTATTTGGAAATCCACATCATTTCAACTAGCTCATCTTTACTGTTAAGACCTGATTCAGAAGACAACAGATGCTTTTGGACTTGACTGTCTAGCACCAAGATGTTCTCTATTTCACACTCAAATGCTACACTAAATGAACATCAACTTTCTGCCTTGCTCAGTCAAAGGCTCCACCTATACACGGGTGTGATTTCTGTCTGAGCTTGCTCCTGAGCACTCTCTGAAATGTGCAGTTCTGAGACAAACCACTGACAGGGGCCCTCCCATCAGCTAGCTTGCTGCTTGGAGATGCCTGAGTAAGCTGTGAAATGACAAAAATACACAGAAACACAGCTGGTAGCATGTTACCTGTTGAGGCTGGTTCATTCCAAGTTCATCCCTCTCTCAGTTTATTCTACTCTCCCACCAGTAAACTCACAGATTTGTAGCACATTTAATTGTCAATTGGTTAATTTGAATCTGTTTACAGGCATGAGTTATTAGGCAATTATTTTCTAATTTTTTTATAAAGTTTTAATTAAATTGTAATGTGCATACAATATGGATTAAAAATCTTATTTATTTTGACAACTTTCCACAAAGTGAACATACTGTGTTACCACATCCCACATCAAGAAATAAAACACTACCAGACCCCAGATGACTCCCTTGTGCCTTTCCTCAGTATCACCTCTCCCAAAAGTAACCTTTCATGACTACTTGTTTCACCAGAAATAGGTCCTAATCTCTCTCTCTCTCTCTCTCTCTCTCTCTTTCTCTCTCTCTCTCTCTCTCTCTCTCTCTCTCTCTCTCTCTCTCTCTCTCTCTCTCTCTCTCTCTCTCTCTCTCTCTCCCCCTGCCAAATAAAATGGGATCCCGTAGTACGCACACTTCATGTTTGTCATCTTTCACTCAGTATTATGTGTATATGCCATTTACACCATCATGTCACCTCCAAATAATGACAGTTTTGATCCTCCTTTATAATTCTCATAACTTTCCTTTTTTTTTTTTGCTTTATTGCATAACCTGTGAGTTTCAGTATAGTATGATTAGACAGGATAGTAGAAATTTTTGTCTTATTTATTTCTAAGCGAAAACTTTCAATAGTTCATCATCAAATATAATGTTTACTACAGACTTTTGGTTGACCCCCTATATCAGATTGAGAAAATTCCTTCTTATCCCTAATTGCTGAGCTTCTTGTCATGAAAAACTATTAAATTTTAATCCTATGTCTGCATATAAAGATATCATAAAGAAGAAAAACTATTCTTCTTTATTCTTTTAATATGGTAAATAGCACTGAATATTTTCAAATGTTAAACCAACTTTGTGCTTCTAAGAAAAAAAATCTAGTTTGGTTTGAAATGTTACATACTCATATGATAATATATATTATTTTGATGTTTTTGATGTGTTGATATTTTATTTTTGCATCTACATTTACAAGAAAAATTGGCTTAACTATTTTTCCCTCTTGCATTTTTTTTGGGGGGGTCAGGCTTTGTTATTGAAATTGTAATGACTTTAAAAAACAATTTTGGAAATGTTCTCCCTTTCTTTATTCTCTGAGTTTTCTTCAGTTTTTTTTTTTTTTTCTTAAATGTTTGCAAGAATTCATCAATGAAGGACCTGCAGTTCATTCTATGGGAAGATTTTAATTATGCACTAAGTTTCTTCAATAGATTTTAGGCTATTTAGATTTTCTGATTCTTCTTGTGCCAATTTTGGGAAATTACTTTTCAAGAGATACATTACTTTCATCCATATTTTCAAATATATTGGCACTAATTTGCTTGCATCTATTTTTTATATATTTAATGTCTACAAATTCTGCAGTATTGCACATGTTTTCATTCCTGATATTCAGAAGTTTTGGTAGATTTCTTTTTGCTAATAATCTCACATGAGTTTTATCAGTTATATTAGTCTTTCAATATTTAGCTTTGTTTAGTTTCATTATTGTATATATGCCTTTGGTTTTATTAATTTTTACCTTATATTGTTTTCTTTATTTTATTTGGGTTTTATTTGCCATTCATTTTATAGTTTCTTGAAATAAATTCTTATACCATTTCAAGCTTTTTTAAATTTTCAAATATATATGAAGATATAAATTTACTTCAAATATTAATTTAACTGTATCCCTCAGTTTTGATGTGTCTTGTTTTCATTGCTGTACTGTTTAAAATATTTTTAATTTCATTGTAATTTTTTGTTGACCTATGGCTTATTTAGAAAGATAGTGCTTAATTTGACATATTTGGGGTTTTTCTGGTTACTTTTCCATTATTGATTCTTTGATTAATTTCACTGTGGTCAGAAAACATACTCTCTGAAAGATTTCAATCTTTTGAAAGATATTGAGTCTTGCTGTATGGCCCAAAATATGGTAAATTTTGGTAAATATACCAAGTACATTTGAAAAAAAACAAAAAGAAGTCTTATGCTGTGGTTGTGTGGAGTGTTTTATATAGATCAATTAGTTCATTATGAAATTAAGTTTTTCAAATCTTCCATATACTTATTTATTTTGTCTTTTTATTTTATCAGCTCCTAAAAAAGATGTGTTAAAATAGTCTACTTTGTGGATTTTTTTTTGTTTTATTTCTCCCTTTGATTCTGTTTTGAGACTATGCAATTAGGTGTATCCAAATTTAGAATTGTATATATTCTGCTAATTATTTTATTATTATAAAATGTCTTATCTCTAATAGTAACCCTTGACTTAATTTTTCTGTTTTAAATCTGGTATAGCTACATTAGCTTTCTTTTATTTAATATTTGCATAGTATGCCCATTTTTTAAACTTTCAACCTTTTCATGTTTTTTTTATAAAGTGTACCTTTTTTAAAAAAAAAAAACTTTATTTTAAGTGTTCTTTTCTAGGACCATCAGCTCCAAGTCATAGTTGTTTCAACCTAGTTGTGGAGGGCACAGATCACAGTGGCCCATGGGGGGATCAAACAGGCAACCTTGTTGTTAAGAGCACCGCGCTCTAACCAACTGAGCTAACCGGCCACCCCTAACGTGTACCTTTTTGAAGCAGCATATCATTTGGTATCTCGTCTGACAACTTATATCTTTTCATTGCAACATTCCATATATTTACACTTAGTGTAATTATGACATTTTATGCCATCAAATCATTAGTTTTGTGTTTGTCCCATCTAGTTTTTCTTTATTCATACCTTCATTTGGATTAATCATGTATTTTAAAACTTATTGCACATTTGCTAGTTTGTTCATTACATACTTTTAAAAATTATTCTTTTAATGATTACCATGAAGATCGCAATTTGTATCCTTGACTTATTAAAGTTTACTTTAAATCAGTATTTTACCAATTCCCAGATGAAGCAATCCTTGAATTCCATTTACCCAACTCCCACTTTTATGATATAGCATATCTTAATACCACATGTATCTTAAAACACTGCAAGATGCTATTATTGTTTCAAACTGTAGATATTCAGGTAGCTTGACCACACCTTTATCCTTTAGGGTGCTCTTTATTTCTTTCCCATTACTATGCTTCCATGTGGAGTCATTTGCATTCTGACTAAAGAACTTCTGTTTGTGTTTCTTTTAGTATTTAGTGTAGATCTCCTGCTGATAAATTTTCTATGTTTACTTTGAAAAAAAATGTACTTTTTCCTTCAGTTTTTAATGGATTATTTCACTAGTATAGAATTCTAGATTGATAGATATTTTTCTTTAGTATTTTATTGTATTTATTTTTCATTAGTTTCAATGGGTACAAAACAATGTAATAGTTAGACATTTGCACCCCTCACAAAGTGATAACCACCCCCCAATCTACTACCTGTCTGGCATTGTGTATAGGTGTTACCGTTCCAAAAGATGTCATTCCATTGTCTTCTGCTTCCACACTTTCTGTTTAGAATTCATCTGTCAGTTTTATTGTTATTGCTTTGAAGGTAATGAGTCTTTTCCTAGTAGGTGTTTTTAAGATTTCTGTTTCCCTTTGATTTTCAGTATTTATAAGCATGATTAGGTGTGGTCTTCTTGAAAATACCCTTCTTTATGTTTATAGATCTTCTTAAATTTATGGTTTGATATCTTTTGTTAGTTTGGGGAATTTCTTGGTAAGTATCTCTTTAAATATTGGTTCTGCCCTATTTCACCCCTCTCCTCTGCTTGGAGATCTGTAATTACACTTACTGTAAATTTTCTATGATGTTCCATATATCTTATATACCCATTGCTGTATTTCATTTTAAAAAATCTTCTATGCTTAAATCTGGACCAATCTGTCTTCTGTTGTCCCTACTCATTATTATATCTCCTTTGAGTATCGGTACAAATTCTGAGATTCCTCGTATATATAATTCTTTTTTATTTAGAGATTTTATTTCTTTATTAAGTTGTCCAAGTTGTTCTCTCTTTTCTTGGACCTACTAATTATAAGGTGTAAAGTCTGCATCTGATGGCATCAATACCTTGATCACCTATGGGTGCTTGTTTTATGGATTTTTTTTTTGTTATATATTTTCTCTTAGTCTCTGGCCATTGAATGCTATTTCTGGACATGTCTGGCAATGCTTTATTGAATACCAGAAATTATATTAAACAATGTTAGTTAGAGACTCAGGGTGATGCTGTCTTCTTCCAGCATCAACAGCAAAGAGGATTTGTTAGAGCATGGGCAGATCAACTTGACTCAGTCAAAGCTGGTCTATTTCATGTTTATTATTACATTGGGGCATAGTCTTTCAAATGTCTCAGCTGAAACCATGTGCTTTTTAAATTCACACTTCATCACTCAGTATTATGAGAATGACAAAATGTCTGCTTAGATTTTTTGGCCTCTTAACAGCTGTTTTCTTCCTGGTTTTTGGGCATCTTGCCTCATGCATATACATCTTGGAAGTCGACATATGCCTTTAGGGGAAATTTCTTACACACATCCCAGGATCGTAGCTCCTCATGTCCTAGCTGCTTTGATAGTACTCTTTATGTACGTATATGTGTATGTGTGTCTCCCAGTTTAGGGACCACCGCTTTCTCTTAGGCCTTTTGCCCCATACTTGGAATCCATAAATATTCCAAAGGTGGTAAGAAGGACAGCTGGAAATATGTGACTTACCTCAATGACTGCTTTCCCTCCTGGGATCTTGCCCCTCATCCCCAAAATCCAGCTGTCTATGTTGCTTTCTGGTACTTTTAAAATCTTTGTGGAGTTTGTTTCACTCCCAACTTTTATAATTTTTCTCAACATTAAAGTTAATATAATACCAATTACTTTGTTATACCTAGAAATGGGAAGTCTCATGGCGTTAATTTTTATATCGACTGTGATGCTTTGTTCAATCAATATGGATTACATGTGTAAGCAGAGTTTTCAGAAAATGTTCTATTTAAAAGTTTGAGTTTAAAACAGCTTTTTCATCAAACTCGTATTTCAAACTTCAGAAGAGTACACTAACGTTGCCTTAACAAAAGATTTGACTGAACTGAGTAGGCAATAATGTCAATAAGAACTCGAAAGCAAAATTTGTTCTTGATGAGCCATCTGTGAATAATTGAGAGGTGTCTACTTGAGCAAAGAGTTTCTATGACAGTTAAGACTCTATTAAATTGAAACTGTTTATAAAAAGTACTTAAGTAATTTTTTTTTCTTAAAACTGAGGCTTGATTTCTTCTGAAGTTTCCAGTCACAATGTAAGCAAAAAGTTGTTAGACTCTAGAATCAGAGCACCTGATGATAAGATATTGGAAATGTCATTGGTTTTTCTGTTTGTGTCAGCATGATGTATTAGGTTGGTACAAAAGTAATTGTGGTTTAACAGGTTAAAAATAATTGCAAAAAATGCAATTATTTTTGCACCAACCTAATAGTAAAAAGAATATAGCACTGGTATGAAAGTAATACAAATCACAGTTCAGTGGCTCTGAAGCTTCATAGTTGTGTGACTTTGGTAAGTACTTTCTCTTGCCTCTCATCCCTCACATCTCTACAATATCAAAAGCCTGATAAAGCCTAGAAAGTTATATTACAACCCTCAGTCCTCCAAACGGGAGACATAAGACCCATGGTCCCAGCCCCCTGTATGCAAATACCTAATAATTAGGTCCTTAGTCTGAGCCCTGATCCAGAGTCATCCTAGACATGCTTGTAGCAAGTTACATTTTATAGGTATGTACTGAGCACCCACTATATGGAAAATATTTGATTAAGTCTTTTAGGGATATATGTGAGCCATAATTTGGGCGTTTACAGATTAATAGCCAAGTAGACAAAGAAAAATAAGGTAAGAACTATAAGAGTTATAAGGAAGCTGCTGAGAGTCCTCAAAAAATAGAGTCCGTATGAGTTTAGAGGGGTGCAGAGAAGAGGAAAAGAAAATTAGGATAGGCTGCATAGAGAAGATGATATTTAAAATCAGCATTGAAGAAATACCTGGGGTGCCAAAACAATGTGTACACATTTTAAGTGATGTTATTTATGCTCAAGCAGTAGTTTACCATAATCAGAAGTACTCGGATGCTGATGGTAACCACTTTGACTACCTCTTATAATTGCAGAAGGCAAATGTGACTTGTATTCTTCTTTTGTTATCGGTATATATTGAGTATTATTATTAATATAGTTTTTCCCTTAAAATGTGTATACATTTTTTGGCACCCTCTATATATAGAATTTTAGTAGGCAGATACGAGGAAAGAAGGAAATGCAGATAGGAGAACTGTTTAGATAGACAATAATCTGGGCAAATGCACTGAGGGAGGGAACACGGATGGGCCCAGTAGACTGGAAAGAGACACTGTGCTATGGAGGTTAAAAAGCTGCGGCTCTGGAGTCAGACACTCTTGGGTTCAAATTCTGGATGTGCCTCTTAGAAGATATGTGACCTTGAATGATACCTTAACTCTGGGGCTCAGTTTCCTTATTTTCAAGATGTGGATAATGAAAATAACATTTGCAATTATTAACTAAGATAATTTATAAAGTATTTGCCACATAAGCACTCTGTAAGCGGTAGCTGGGATTACTTAGGTATTGGCAGAACAGGTACACTGGGTTCTCAGAGCCTTTGGAACCCACCATATTTTGTTTCCATCAAGAATAATTAAATTAAAAGAGGGTGGAGTTGCAAGAGCTGAAACTTAGTTGAGAAAGTCCTCTTTAACGTTTCAAATTGACAGTCACCCAAGGGGTCAGTGTGAAACATGAGGCTGAATTTCAAGTAGGCAAAAGTGTTGTGTTATTGATAAAGATGCAGGTACCCAAAGAGATTGTCTTTAATAGCCTACGGTCGATATGTTCTTACTTTCAATGAGAGCTAATACCTCACCTTCAGTCCTTCACCGCTTCAGCAACACCAGCAAAGACATTCCTGCTGAGAAGAGTGTAGCACAAATTCTAAATGCCTCAGTAGCAGCTTCTTTCACCAGAGGGCTGCTGGCAAGAGTCTGCAGTCAGAAATTTATCATTACCACCAGTCGTCAACCTCATTAAGTACTGTGGGAAAGTTATATTAATAATTGTTTTTAATACCACACTGGAAATCTGTGGATTTGGTTATGTATCATTTTCTTCTTAAGAAATCCCTAGGTTTTGAGCCACCAGAAGGGGTGGTGTCTGGGAACATGTTCCTAAATAAGCCTGTTACGAGGAGATGCATTCCTCCTCGGGGAGAGAGAAGCAGTGAGAAGCAGTTTGGGAATTTCCCCAAAGGCTTGTCTGAGGACTGGTTCAGACATTCTTAGCAAAATGGGATCCTCTAAGAGCTCCCCACAGCCCCAGATCCTGTGAAAGTCTCCCGTGAGGCAGCAGTGAGGGCACAGGTAGAGTAAGAAGCTCTAAATCTCCGTATGTGCAGTTTAGTTCCCGTTTCAGATTAGACCTGAGAAGGTAAAGCAGCATCTCTTGGGCAAGTGCCCATTTATATGAGAACAGCTTAATCAGGGTATGGCAGCTGTCCATTACTTAAGGAAAATCTCAGAGGGGGCTTAGGGAAATAAGATCCCAGGGAATTAAGAGCAGACAGCTGCCTGTCATGAGCTGTGGGTCTAAGTGATTTAAATAGTCTAACAATAGAAGCAGAGCAGTAAGAAACCAGCATCCAACTTATTCTTTCATTCTGGGTGGACACTCGATTAGGGGGAAATGTGGTTCATTTCACTTCATTTCACTTCCCAGTGAAAGAGGGAGGAACTGCCATCTCCCAAACTCTGTAGCTGGTCTGGAGGTAGAATGAATCCAGATGAAGAGAAGTCAGAGCTAAATGAAGGAAGAATGAGAATAAAGCTGTAATCTAAGTCTTAGCCCACAGACCTCCCCACGTCTCTCCCCAGTACTCCCTGACCTGCATCCAGTGCAGACCTCACTGTCTCACCTACTGCACCACAGGTGGAATCTTCTTCCAGGTGTTTTTTTGTTTGTTTGTTTTTTGTTTGTTTTTTTCATAACTTGCTCTATTACTGAAATGCTTTGCTCCTTCTTATAAATGCTCACCTTTCAAATCTCATTTCAAATGAATGTATCTCTTGAACCTTACAACTGAAAATTATCTTTTCTTCCTCTGAGTTCTTTTTACCTTATGTTGTTCATCCATGCAATTCACTGAGTACTTTTTTATTGCACTGTATTATGCTTATTTGAGTCTATACCCATCTCCTTCCCTAGACTATAAAATCAATCTGTGAAAGCACTAATGTTGACAACTACATATGAAGAGACGGTGAAAAGTCGTAGATGCTAGTGTGGTTTTATTTTCACCCTTAGTATAAAGCTACAAGTTCAAGATAGGTCTTTATCCAAAGTTTCCAAAATATAGTCTTCAGATCATTTGCATTAAAATTTACTGGAGAACTTTAAAAATCTTCATTCCTAGGCTTCACCGCAGACCTCCTGATCAGAATGTCTGGGGAAGGGCGGCCTGGAAATACGCATTTTAGCAAGCATATAGCTTCTAGTATGTACTAAAACTTGAGATGATGGAATCATCATGTTTTTGGTTATAAGATGAAGCAAAAACAAAAGACGTGAGTGAAACTAGAAACACTGCAGTTCAAATTTTGATTAGAAGGGAGTGGAATATTTTTCTGAATGTTGCATTCTCGTAAAGTACCCATTCTTCACAGCATGATGGTTGATGTAATAGTGTGAGATAATTATCATGTATACAGGAGAAACTGATTCAATCATCATGGTCTAGCTTTGTCTGAGTTTTTACAAGCAGACCCCTGTGCTCCTTGGATAAGAACAGAATTATGACCCTTTGTGGTGAGAAGTACTTCTGTCTTCATAAGGAAGTCAGGTTTTCATATAAAGGAGAAAATAATTAAGACACACACTTGAAGCCAGACGATATTTATGATGGAACTCAAAAGAGACTAAATTTGTTTGTAAAACTACTTACTTCTTTGTTTTCTTTCCTTAACCTACCTTCTATTTCTGTCTTTGTATAGCATGAATCTACTATTCCTTCCTTCATCAACTAGCCAGATTACTGGTTCTCTTTTGCAGTATATTCATTTTTCTAGAATTTATTAAATACATATCAAGTTATTATACAACTAATGGGGAAAATATAGTAGAAAAAAATAACAATTTTTACAAAGAAATAAAACAGGATCCTGCAGAGCAAGAAGCAATCTGAGGTAGTGAGAGGAGCATGATGCTAAATACTGAGATGATCTCAATGCCTACTTGTTCTATTTTAGGTTATATATTTTCCCCCTCACTTTTTATTTTATGTCTTCTTAAGATGGGGAAACGAAGGCTGTGGCTTCACTGAAATTTATATCACAATGCTAAATTGATTTTACTGTTTGTGAGAAACCAAATAGTAAAATAAGTACTTTTCATTAGTGGAACATCTCTTTTCACATACAACCAACTAATCTTGTGACAGATATCAAGTTACTTTGTGACCTTCAATATCTGCTTTTAATGTCAAGAGCATTCCCTTTGTTATTTTGTTCCTGTATATACCAAAAGTGACAGACCCAGAATCTGAAAGTCAATGAAGCAGAGAGAATAAAAACTATCGAGTTCTTATGTTCTTATAATAAATTAGTGTTTACTTAATACCTGCTGTCCTGGTGCTAAGAATTCAAAGAAAAATTAGACAAGGTTCTGAAATGGATGAATTCAGTGTCTCATAAGGAAGATATTCACAAAAACAAAAAACAAATACATTTCAGTTTGAATGCAGTTTTGTAGAAATGTTTGTTTTGGTAGCCTTACATGACTAATTGTACATATACTGAAAATCACTATTAATCATCCTATATTGACATGTCTAAATTTAATAAAGTGTACCTAGACAATTAATTTTTTTTGTTTTATATTCCTTCTTTTGTACCTGCATTTTATTCATTTCTTAAAACCTTCTATAATTCAAAATTCACTATTCAGGACTAATTCTACTAAAGATTGATATTTTGCTTGGCTAACATGGTGCCTCCATGTTATAAGAGCGTAAACGTAGTTTACAGTTTATTCAATATGCTATCTCTGATAAAATATTATCGTCTTTTTGTTAAACATTTTTGGAGATACTCAGTACAGAAGGAACCTGATCTAATAGGAAATTTAAATGGTTAGACAGTTCAAACATGGAAATCATAAAACAACATATCCCATAAACATTTCAGTATTTCATTGTACACAAATGAGTATACATTCATACCCTTATCTCTTAATTTAGGATTCATGGTGATTTTGGTGAGTATAGGTCTGCTCATTAGAGTTAGTGTCATTTTTTTTCCTCATAAATCATACCCATAATAAATTGCCTTTATTATGGAAATTCCTATTAATATTTTAGATTCTTTTAAATGCAGTAAAAACCTAAAGACCTTTGTAAAATAACTAAGTGCAGTATTTTTGCAGCTGTTTTCCTTCTTTCACAGTTGTGTTGCTCACATCCAATACAATAGTACTTGTACAGCAACTTTCCTTTAATGACTATTTCCAAGGTATTGGATATAGTTTAAATAAAAACTTTTTCTTTAACACATATATTTCAGCGACCTACACTATATTAAATTAAATTACTTAATTATAGTTACTAGTACAATTGTGAGAAACAGGTTTGGTAATCAACACAATGAATTCATACAACTGAAATGTGGAGGAAAGAGGCAGCCAGACAGTATTAGCCAATACCATTCAACATGCCTTGGGCATCTCTTTTAACAGAGGAATAAAGTGTAAAGTACGACAGCTGTGGTAATGTGAAGCCTGGTTAAGAGATCAACCACTGTATTTTAAAATTTGTATATAATGCAAGGCATTATATTTTATGCCACCATATTTCCTTTTTTTAAGTTATAATTCACATAAAATGTTATTGCATTGAGCTATAGTCACTATTCATTGTGCCTAAAATTACAGAAGCCTACACCATATACTGCTGTTAATGATTTGGTAAAGTGGTAGGTTCTTCTCAAAAAAAAAATTTATAGAAAAAATTTGAAATGTAAGTAGATAGATAAAAGGCACACTTTTTTTTGGTTAAATTATGCTTTGTGATCTAAAAATATCTTAAAGATGAATATTATTTTGATGGCATCTTTAGTATAATTCATTAGTATATAAAAGCTACAATGTGGAGAAAAGTTAAAATTAATTAAAACATGAATATCATTTATGTACTTAACTAAATGACAATGACTATTAATTGCAGGTGTATCAAAGACTGAAGTTATTCAGATCTAGTTTGGGGTACTTCCCCAAAATTCTTCCTGTAGTCAGAATTCCCCTAACTTAGCTAATTTTAGTGCGATAACTCTACTATATGCTCTGTTATATTTCCTGCATCTAAAACTGTGTCCAGAATATTATAGGACCTAAATCTAATAATTTTAACTAAATGAGTTGACTAAATTAACTTTGGACATGACTTTTCCCCTGGCTTAGAAATCCCTTCCAGGCTCCCAAAGGCTAGTTATTTTTTGCTACTTTCCCTTATTCGTACCTAGAAGTCTCCCTTTTCCTTCTTAACTCTCGATATAGTTCACTCCCTGAAAGGTCAGAGAGTAAAGTAACCTTCTGTTATCACTCTCAATTCTATGTCAAAACTAAAATCAGTAGGAGGCTGTCAAACATATCATCTGTTGTTTTTCTGACATTGGCCTCAATCAGGAAAATACTATTTTGGCAATAATATTTTTATGATAATGTTGTGACTGTCTCAAGCAAACTAAACATTAAAACACATTTAAATACAGAGAACCAAACTGGTGTTTATATTTAATGGTTTTTCTTTTAATATATAAAAAGGAAATTATTTAATGACCAATATATAACTATGAGAGGAAGAATGGATTGTCTAATATGCCAGGTATTGTGTAACACATAACAGACATGTTACTGAAATAAAAAATCCAGGTAAGATCAGGTAATTTGTCCAGAGTCCCACATTGTATCATATTGTCGATCCAGGATTCTCTTTCCATGTTTGCAAAATGGATTAATGAATAGCAAGAGGGGGAAAGAGCACTCAATTAAGAAAAGCAGGAAGAACCCAAACTGAGTGATGCATTTTGTTCTGATTTCTGAAGTGCCAGTAGGAGTAACTCAAACCTGTGTCCATGCTAGTCTTTACTTACAACTTAAATCTGCCCTACAGAATCTTTGGCAGGACCCACTCTTGCAAATCAAGTAAAGATCCACCTGCAATCTAGTCTCTTCACTACCGCAGCTACCAAATAATACTTATTTCTAAAGCAACTTTGAGATATTTAATTAGCAAAACACTGGAAGATTCTGGAAGTGTTAAAAGAAAGTGTGGTTCTTTCAGACTTCCAGTTCAATTTGCTTCTTTAGAGAGGTCTGGATATGACTTATAGAGAAGGTTAAAAACCTTGGCTGGTAGGTGTTCAATAAATGTTAATTGAACTGAATTGAATTGAAACCCAAGTTCAAATCCAATTTAATCCCCAAATAGTGAAGGTTTGGTCAGATCACAAAGTCGCAGCTGATGGGATTGCCTGGGACAGGTATTATAGTGTTTGTGTTTTGGGAAGAAAAGGAGGAGACTGGCAGGACACCTCGAATTACGTTTCAGCTTCTGAAAGAGTGCTATTTACAGCCAAGAAGTGTCATGACACCTTGCAAGCTTTTACAGATACTAAAACATTTTGCTTCTTAAAATTGTCATGATGTGAAAAATCCTTGTTTCTTCTTTTCCTGCTCTCCCAGACATCCCCCATCCTGCCACTCTGAGATGGGAGTCTCTTTTCATATAAAATACAGCAGCTGCAGAACTATGTCTCAAAATCAGAAGGAAACAAAGTTGCAACTATCCAATCAGCTCCCAGGAATGTAGACCTTCTGAAAGGCCTTCTTCACATCCCGGGCAGTAGAGAAGGAGATGAAGAAATAACCATAGGAAACAGCAGAGTCACCTCCTTGTCTTAATCTGTTCAGGCTGCTATAACAAAATAAATTGTCTGGGTGGCTGATAAACAACAGAAATTTATTTCTCACAGTTCTAGAGGCTGGGATGTCCAAGATCTAAGGCTCTGGCAGATTCAGTGTCTGGTGCAAACCTGTTTCCTAGATAGCTGTCTTTTCACAACAACTTTACATGGCAGAAGGGACAGGGGAATTCTCTAGGGCCTCTTTTATATGAGTACTAATCGCATTACTTAGGGCAGATTCATGACCTAATCACCTCCCAAAGATCCCACCTCTAAATACCATCACCGTGGGGGTTAGGATTCAGCATAGGAATGGGGGTTGGGGGACAAGCATTCAGACCTCAGCACCTCTCTTGGCCAATGGACTTTCATTCTGCTGGGACCAGGAGTATGTTAAGTACAGCGCACATGCTGTGTCCACTGCCTCCCCAAGGACCAACCATCAAGACACGGTCACGGTTTGCCATTGTCTGTGGTTCTTTCCACTTGACTTTCTCAAGAGGTTCTTTATCCCACATCACGTTCTCAGAAACTGGAGAAGTCATCTGTCAGGGCCTTATGCCTCCAGTTCATTCATCATCCTCGAGTCAAGACTTTTCTTCCATCTCAAACTGAGTGTGGCACAAAATTGCTTGTACTGAATGAACTTTACTTCCTCTTTTCCCTGCTTTCCTCTCTTTTTTCCCCATTTCCCAAATAGGATACAGCCAAAGAAACTGTCAAGTGTCTGACAAAATGGATGTAATTTTATTCATTAAACCAAAAGAAAACCCATGTCTGGGAGTACAGTAGGACCACATAAAAAAAAATTATGCTTCCATATTTTATTTATAAAATTACCCTTTCCGTTTATTTTCTTTTTAAGATTATATTCCAGAAACTGTCATTTCCTTTCTTTTTCCCATTGGTGAATTTTCTGTATTTGATTTCATCCAGGCCTTGCCTTTATTTCCACATAAATAATTAAGTGTTCAGTTCTTAAAAATTTTTGCTTAAAGCTTGACCAATTTTCTAATCATACATATCACATGTATACAATGTGTTCAAAACCCTCCCCAATACAGCTAGAGCAAGGAAGGGAAGACATATCACACTTCCTAGTTGGAATCTGTCCAAGAGATCATCAAGTCTGTAATCTTTATTTTTAGAAAATGGTGTAGAGACCAATTGATTTACCCAAGGCTGCAGAGCTGGTTAGTGACACACCCAGGAACATTACCTACACACGCCCCCAACATATGGAAGCAGAGCCAGGTATAAGTAATCTGTGAAGAAAAGAAAATAAATTGCCTGACTTAATGGTAAAACACATAGTCTGTCTGCTCAAACCATTAGTTCATCAAGTACTGCTATCTTACATAATAATACAGTATCTAATTTCCCATGGTCCAGAGGTTCAAGTAAAATATAGTATACTTGTATTTTACATAAGACTTTTATTCAGTTCAATAACACTTTTGAAACACACTATCAACTACACATTTAAGGAAATCGTTTTGGAATACTACTTTAGAGTGAATAAATTTAAGCTTTTGAATTCCAAAGCCATATCCAAAAGACATTGATAGAATTATGTTTTCTGTTATAAAAACTTCACTTTAACACTGCTAGTTCCCCAAGCCGCTACTCCATTTTTCTCCTTTCCTCTCAGTGCCAACATTGTAAAAATAATGGAATATATTTTGCCTCTGCTTCTGTGGCCCATATTAATTCTATTTTGCTGACTTCTGTGCCAAACACTCCACCACTTTCACGCCAGAAAGTTACCAACATCCTCATTAATGGAGCTGGAGCTTTTGTTACTATTGTCTCTCCTCTCCTTGTCCCATATACTTTACCAAGGTTCTATGAACTCTCCAGATGGCTGCACATCTCCTTGTCACCTGAATATAGAGAGACTACCCATGTGTCTGCCTTTAATCTTCTTTCTCTGCACACTCTTTCGGGGCTGCTCTTATGCCTCTATAGGCCAGAGCTTATAAACAGGCTGTTCAGAGCTCTAGACCTCAATTTCCCTACCTGCTGATCTTTTTCTTTGGATGTCTTACAGACACTTCAATTTCAACATGACCAATAGATCTTCCTTTTTCATGACAACTCATTTCTCTTAATGTTAATAAATCTTTCTCTGCTCATCTAGCATTATCTTGATGCTTCGTTCTCCTTTGTTCCCTAAATTTCATTCACAAAGCTTGTTGATCTTTTCTCTGTAATGTCTTTCAATCCATTCCATCCTTTTTCATTTTGTAACTATCATCGCCACTTACCTGAGCAAAAGCTGTAGAGTTCTAACTGGTCTTTCCCACTTGCCATCTCTTGAACTCCAAACCATTTCCCATTACTACTGCAGAGTCAAATCGTCTAATGCTCTGCTGCTTTCACTGCACTAGGAACAACCCTCAGTTGTTTCTCAGTGCTGTCCTAGTACAGTCTAACTCAGTTTGGTGTGCATGGCCGTGACAGAGCTTCCCCATACTTGTTTATACTTAGAGCACCCCCTTTTCTGTGAGTTCTGTGCTTCCAGCCCTCCTTGGCTGCTAGCTCTCACTTTGGTCATTCAATTCCCCCCACTTTTTGTTTTTTTTTTAATCTTTCTTTCCCTGAGTCATTATCAGTTGAAGAAATGTCTAAGGACTAATTCACTTTTATCCCCTTCCTCTAACAGCCATGCCACCTCTATCTCCATCATGTGCCTGCTGTTCAGCATAGAAATCTGTGCCAGTGCTTTACCTCTTCCTTTGAATTGCATTGTATCTCTTTAATTTCATATGCATTCCTTGGCCATTACTCTACATATTATTTATCCAGTGCCTCCACATCCTTAGTAATCAGAAAACATTTTTAATTGGATGAATATTTTGATTGGATGAGTGAATGAAGTCATGAGATAACTATGATTTTTAAAAATTACTATCATTATAAAAGACTAGTAATGGATAAAAATAAAATACTTAGAGTATCATTCCATGTGTTATAATTTTTCCTCCAAATTGACCACTTGATTTTTTCTAATGTATAAGTTGTACTGTATGTATAAAACAAGATCAAGGAAATCATTTTTTAGGTTTTAGCTTTAGCAATCAACTGTCTTTCCTCTCTTTTCATAATTAACTGTTCAGTGATTCTGGAGTCTACCGTGCTACCTTATCCCATATCTAAGCCACTGCACACATCTTTCCCACTGCCTGGAGTGACCTGTACCCCGCTCCCGGCAGAAAAACGAAAAACAAAGAAACAAAAAAACAACAACAAAAAAAGCTTTTCTTATAAAAAATGTATCCATTAATGCCCAGCTAAAGTTAAAATTTCTATGTAAAGTTTTTTTGGTGTTTTTTTTTTTTTCCTGTCAGTCAATTAGAATTACATAGAAGTTAAGAGATGGGTACTGTGGTCAGAGAACCCAGGCCAAAATTCTGTTTCTTACATTTCCTTGGTGATTTAAGGTAAGACACAGTTTCATTATCAACAATATGGGAATTATCATACTATCTTCCTCATAAGTTGTCATCACGTTTAAAGTAACTTAATAAATGATAGCTATTTTTCTTTTTACTTTAAATGGCTTATTTTATTTGATTATATTTTCTTTTTTAAAAAAATTTATTTATTGGGGTGACAATTGTTAATGAAATTACATAATTTCAGGTGTACAATTCCGTATTACATCATCAATAAATCCCATTGTGTGTTCACCACCCAGAGTCAGTTCTCCTTCCATCACCATATATTTGATCCCCCTTACCCTCATCTCCCTCCCCCCACCCCCCTTACCCTCTGGTAACCACTAAACTATTGTCTGTGTCTATGAGTTCTTGTTTCTCATTTGTTTGTCTTGTTTTTGGTTTATATACCACATATCAGTGAAAAAATGATAGCTATTTTAATACCATATTACTCACACCTTAGTGGTAACAAAGCATTTACTTTAGAGGTAACAAAGCATTTGCAAAGCGTACCCCTATTGTGGTACGATTTTTATATTCTTTCTTATATTGTCTGTCTATAACTTAAGTTCATGTCGGTCTCAACCAATACACTGCAAACTGTTCAAAGCCACAACCTGGTCTGTTTCATCTTTTCAGGCTCCACATTGCCTAGCTCAGGTTCTACGTATATGCTACTTGTTATGTCTTAGGGTTTGAGCTCATACATTTTGGAGACAGATAAAACTGGGTCACAATGTCCACTTTGCTAGTTACTAGCACTCTGTTTTGGGTCAAGTTACTCAACATTTCTGAGTCTCAGTTTTTCCTTTCATAAACATAGAGTAATAATAGTTTCTACCTAATTGGATTATTGTTAAGTAATGTAGTGATGACTGATACAGCAATATCTGTAGGATAACTTCCATGCTCAAAAGGATAGCCATATGTTAAATATTCTGTGAATCTTTCTTGAAATCAATTCAAGGATTTGCATGGGAGATCCTTTCCACAATTGTAAAGGTGGGTCGTGACAAGGAAAAAGGAGAGAGACGTGTGGGGAGTGATCTCAGCAGGACCTTCTCTGGTCCAAAAGCTCATCTGTACCTGCAGTCTGACCCTGTGCCTCAGAGCATAAAAATCACTTTGATCAAACCCCCTGACACTTGATTTTATTCTTCTCTTTGTGAAACAATCTCATTAGAGAAATTGTGCTGCTGAGAAAGCAGGTCACTCAGCTGGGGGCTGGCAAAGAAAGTCTTGCTCGGCTTAGTCATGACCTTCGTGAAAAGTGAAGTGTTCGTGAGGGGCCATGGGTTTTGCAGCGTGCTATGGCCAAGGTTTTCACCAGAGGCTGCTGGGAGTTTGGGCAGAAGAAGAGTAATGAAGGGGTTGAGTGGACTGCTGCTGTGGGTGTTAGCATCAGTCCTCCCTTCCTGGTTAGTAATGAGCTCTCTCCCCATCTGGTGGGAAATTCCGGATGGTAGGAGGAAGCAAGGAGCTGCCAAGGGTGATGCCAGTGTGATATATTTAGAATAAACACCCAACTGGGTTGCTCATCATCTGCAGCCAACAGTGACCTTATCACATTTTCTTCAAGAACAAAAGCATTCATTAAAGAACCTAGGACTCACTTCCATTTAAGACTATTTCTTTTCAACTAATTTTTGTGGGGTTTTTGTTTGTTTGTTTGTTTTCTTTATAAAATGTAATAGCAAGTAAAAAAATAAAGTGCAACAGAATATGTCATTAAGATTTTCAGGCTCACAACTCCATCCATGTATCCAGACACGGAGGACCAGATGACCTCCCCCAAACAAGCCAGGAAAAGCCCCGTGGTCTCAGGATGTTTGGGAGAAACTCCTAAAATTTCCACAGAGGTCACTGTTAGTCTCCTCTCATCTTTCAAAGTGGAAAGTGGAAAGGTTAGTACCTAGGCCACCAATGAAATATTTTGCTGTACATTAAAACCATTCAAACCAAAAGATTCACAAGAGTTCACTGGATTGCGGGCTGTGAACCATGATGCTTAACAGTGATACAAAATTAAGAAGTAAAGATAGTAAGAGCTAGTGCCATTTCATTAGAGAGGGTTTTCTTCCTTCATGTATCTCTCCTTTTACTCACTGTAGACTGGGTTTCCCAACCTGATTTCCCTGGGAATATACCAACCAGGAAACTATCCTACCTAAGAAAACTATTCTCCTTTTCCTGATAGCAAATTAGCCACATAGTAGCCATATTGTTACTCTGGAATCACCCAGAACCCCTTCCCCCAGAGGAGGTGCTCAAAAATAAGTGAAAGTAAAACCCCTAACCCTGTGCCTGGCACAAAATAGATGCTTACTAAGTATTTATTCTTTTCTTTTGGCTGTAGAGCCACAGGTTAAAGGCTTCATTTGGACTCTCAAAAAAATAAATCTGTAATTTGACTGAAGTGTCTTCATAAGTTAACATGCATCAGACTCAATGGAAAAATGGATGGAGCTGGCATGGGAGTCACACCCCAAGCTGCTGATTGCGTAGTTGGCTACAAAACTAACTCTTTCCTCCATTCTAAATTCTGTACTCAGACATCCCAGTACTTCACAAGAGCTGTCTCACGTGTTACTCAGTAAAGGATTTGGTAAATATGTAGATTTGCTATATAAACATGTATCGTGTGTGCCTATTAGGTGTCAGCATCCCTTCCAGGAATGCTGGTGTTTTAAAGATGACCGCTGAAATAGAACTGTACTTAATCACAAAAGACCAAAATCAGCAGTAGACTTTCAAGATAGTACAAGGTGTAGGAGTGGAAGGGAACCACATAGCCCTTTCAAGTTACCTTAAAGTTTGCCGCTTTTACTGCTGAGTATGTTTTTACTACTAAGTCATAGAGAAGAGCCCTGTTTACCTTGAGACCTTTTTACTGTCTTCTTAGTATTAGTTTTCTTTATAAAACAAGTTCAGAATTTCATAGCATTTTTCAGTAGGAAAGGAATTTATAATCCACCTAGTCAACAGGTGAAATTTATCTAAGATTACAAGACTGATTGATGGCTAAACTTCTGCAGAATACCCAAATCTGTGATTCACTGCCAGGATATTTTATAAACTATACCATGCTCCCAGTTCTGTGTGTTTTCACCTACCTGCTCAGTAGAGATCTAGATTTTTTTCTCTTCAGAGCCACCACCAAGAAACTAAAAGAGAGGATTTCTTCATAGTCTCACCCACTTCTGCACAGTACATATATATAAAATTTGATCAAATACCACCTATTTGAGGATTGAGTCTTGAGGTTTGAGATAATGTTATGAGTCTCATGTGAACCCAGACTTATCGCTCTCACCAGGGCTTATAGACCTTTCCTGTCTCTTTTCCAGACTTCATCTCGTTTCCTTTTCAGGATTAAGGGTGTTTTATTTTGTTTTGGTTTGGTTTGGTTCGTTTTTTTATGACTCTACCATGCTTTCTACTCTCTATTCCTGAGTTAATCAATTATCTTTATTTCTACAGTTGGGACACTAGAAGATTAAGATGCTTTCCTGGTAGGGTCTAGGAGGGATACCCATTTATCTAGTCATAATCAGGGTCCATATTAATCAGCCACAGATTTCCATAGAATATGATTACAGCTAAAAGGTACCTAATTAACTGTTCAACTTCCTGTAGTGTACTAACAAGATATGAAAAAACCTGCACAATAAACCACAGTCCAATTGGAAACAGAAGGCACATTAATATTTCAACATTCATGGCACTAGTCTTCTCCCATGTAAGTCCTCACCTCTGTATTCCTCTGTCTGCCCTTAGCATCTCAAATGAAAATATCTTAACATTATTTCAGGATTCTCATTTTGTTTCCATTTCCTTTTATTGGCTTATGACCTGAGATACATGTTTGATACAGAGTGTAATTTCTACACGCTGGAGCCAAATTTTCTGAATATTCTGGACTCAGGCTCTTCTTTCTCTCATCCTTCTCCTGTATGCTTCCTACTCAAGAGCACTCCCTCCAACCCTTGCGTGCCCCCCACAATCACACAGTTTCACTGTCTTTCCTGCCAGGGGTCATCTCACTTGGATGTAATTGAACAAATCTTGTAAAACAAATCCAGCAATGCACAATATTCACTTAATATGTTAAAGGCAGCTCCTTATCTTCCCCTCAAATCTGTGATTTCCATTAAGCAATTAAAGCTATTATAGTTCTCACATTTACATGTTCGCAAAGGAAATGTGGTGTAAGCCTTTTTCATAACGGAGAGTCTTTGAACAGGGGACATTTTTTTCAATGTATTCTCTTCATATCTGCAAGTTCTTTTATTGGAGTGAGAATTGTTTACTGAACTCTTTTCTGGATTTTATTTAATTTTAATATATCATTTATCCACTTATTTTGTGAATTGATACATATTTATTGAGTAGGTCCTATATGCTGTTCTGCTCATGAGGAATACAATTTCATACAAAACAAAAATTCTTCACTGCCCTCATGAGTGCGCTAGTGTGAGAAGGTGTTGTGAAAAGGCAGATAATCAATTGGATGTGGTAAATAGCATTGAAAAGCATGTAATCAAATAGTAAGTACATCGAACAGTGAGAAACGTGGAGCTGGGTAATGGTCTCAGAAGTATGTGAAGAGGGGAAGATTGCTGTTTTAAATGGGGTTGTCAAAGTCAGAATCACTAAGAAGGTGAGATTTGAGCAAAGATTTGAAGCAGAGGAGGGAAGGCATCAAGTGGCTTTATGGAGGAAGACATTTCCAGGCAGAGGACAGACAGTGAGGAGCCCTGAGGTGGAGGCATGCCCGGCATGTTTAAAGGAGAGCAGGACAGCCATGGTGGCTGAAGTAGAGTAAGCAAAGACAGGGGTAGCAGGCGAGAAAAGAGAGGAGGACAGAGTTAAGGGAGGGAGGAACACAGATCATTTTCTTCAGGAATGAACTAATGTATAAACATGGTTAGTGGGGTGGAGCTAGTCCTCTCTTTGGGAAGGAGAAGGGCTTTCTGGGAATGGATGGCCAGGCAGCAAGCTGCTGTGTATGGGAAGCAGGTAGGAAGGGAAAGGCATAGAAAGCAGGAGATTACAAATATTCACACAGATCCCTCCATGTGCATCTGTTATTTCAAAGTGTGGTGAACATTTCAACAAGTCAGCTGCCATAGCCAGCTTCTCAGCAATCTGTTTCATTCCAGTGCTCTCTAGTTCTGTTTTTAGTTCTGCTGCCTTTTATGCCAGCTTTTTTCTCTTCTCTTTCTTCACCATCCCCCTATCTAATCTTTGTGGTTGGGAAGAAACTTTTGAGATCAACATTCCATATGATACATGATTTACCTTAAAGCATCCTCAAAAAATGCAGTTGGCCAACCTCCATTTGAACACCTTTCCTATAAAAGGGGCATGCCATTTAATCTGTCAATGAAACTGTGAACCAATAAGCAGTCATTCATACGTTTATCTTTGCATTAGTTTAACAAATGAGTGTTTATGGTTTCCCAGGCTTTATTCTAAGAAATGGATATGCAACAAGGAATAAGACAGTCATTGTCCTCATGGAACATATATGCTAGTGGCAAAGAGACCAACAAACAGATAAGCAGAATTTCATATAAGAAGTAACTACAAAGAAGAGAAAGAAGAAAAAGCAAAGAGAAGTGATGGGTAATGGGCCTATTTTAGATCTGAGTGAAGGAGCAAAACTTTCAGAAACCTCAAGAATAATGTCCCAGACAGGGAGAACAGCAAGAGCAAAGATCCAAAGTCAAGACATTAATATGGTCTTTGCATGTTCCAGACCTTCTATTTCACAGTAGGACAGTGGTTCTCAATTCCTGATGCACATCAGCTCCCCTCTGGAACATCTCGGGATTCCAGAGGAGCGTACCACTGTAAGACCTAAATCCAAATGTCTGGTGGTGGGAGCTAAGTATGCTATTTTTTCAAAAGGCTCCACCAGCTGTTCATCCACGTTTGAGAACAACTGCACTAGCTCCCACTGTGAACACAGCAAACATTTTCTCTGCCCTCATAGAACTGAGTAGGTGAGCACACAATGCTAGAAGCTTGTTTATGTATATGTTTGGTCAAAACCCATTTCCCTGTGACTTCCTTTGCCCTTAAGACCTCTGGGACTATAATGAAGTTCAGTTTCACTTGCATATGAGTGTCCTTCAGGTATGTGAAGACAGTACTTTTTATCATGAGTTCTTGATCCCTATTCCTGAGAGATGTCAAACCCCTTCCATCCTAGTCACTCTTGTCTAGACGTGCTCCAAATGCTTACATTTCTTTTTTAAGTGCAGTGCCAGAAGTAACACGGTATTGCCCATGATCATGGAGGCAGCATCTGCTCATCTCCAGGCACCTGTTTCCCACATTTCCTCATGCATCTCACACAATAGTTCAACATACTCCTTTATAAGTGTTCTTTTTAATGCATTCTAGGCTATATTGTGATCCTACTTGGTTATTTTCTTTGTATCTTATGTATTTAACATTTATGCTGTTTAGTTCTCTTTCACCATTTTTCCCTTTGGACTTAAAGTTCTCGTCAAATAGCAGGGTTAAATGCATCTTTCTTTAATTTAAAAAGCCTGTCCCATTGATTTAGCCTCTTCTCTTCCTGTCTGCCTGCACTATGCATGTCAATATCTTCTATCCATTCATAAATAATATTCAGAAAAATGTTGATTGACCCAATTAACTGGAATACTCAATAAGTAACATTCCACTTTTAGAATAAAAAGGAAATATTAAATAAGTGAGTCAAAAATTGAGAGTTTAATTAAGAACTTTCAAGGTATGTTTCAGGGTCACTTCATATTAGCTACACTCTAAAAATGTTTGCAGTGTCTCTGATCTGTATTATGTACAAATTGTAATTATCAAAACAAATCTGGTCTTTTTCATGATACTTAATACTTACCAAGGCAGGCAGGGCCCTCCCCTAATGTTTGTTGGTCCTAGAGCGAAAGTGTAAATGGAGACCCATAAGTTAATAGATATGTTTTAGAGCTACAAATGATTTTTTTAAAGAAATTCTGTCCTCTAACTAATAAAATTATTTTAAAATGCCATGGAAACCAAGTTTGAATTAGAATTCTTGAATACCTTGGGATTCTGTGCCAGAATGTGGTGGTGTTGAGAGCTGAATCCTGGATCCTGGCTCATAGCCCATTTATCTCCTCTTTCTACAGTTACTTTTGTCTCATAGCACATGCCATTTTCTGGATACATGTGTGGACACGTTGGCCCATGCATCCAAGCTCCATAAACTTTCCTCATAAACAGTTGTCCCTTGTCTACCTCCTGGGCCTAGGACACCTACGTGGCCCACCCTCCAATGAATAGACTGGGAAAGAAGCCCAGGCAAAGCCTGAGAACCAAGTAGAAGCTCTTCAATAAACAATGTTAAATGCATTTTTTGGTTTATAAAGCCCCTTCCATTGACTTAGCCTCTTCTCTTCCTGTCTTCCTGCACTATGCATGTCACTGTTCTACAACCATACAGAACAAGTCCATTGACATTTCATTTTGCCTGAGAATTTTAGTCAAGGCCAAAAAATTCAAATTAGGAAAAAACAAAGCTTTGTTATCTCTTAGGTTTCAGAGAAAGCAGCATGGCTGTCCTACACAATTCAATTGATAAACACTTAATAAGCACCTCATATGGGTCACCTTGCTTGGTACTAGACAGAAAATAGAGAAGATAGGTGTCAGCAATAGAAACAGGTCAATTTAGGTATTACCCCTCTTTTGAAGGTGCCTGGAGACAGATAATGCTGGAACCTATTATAATACAATGTGATATGGATTCTAAGGTAAAAATGAAAAAGAAAAAGTGCTATGAATAAATTAGAAAGGGAATTTTTTTCTGGTGACTCAATAAACATGACATTCAAGCTTCTTCTAGAAAGGAGTTCACTGAGTAGAAAAGGAAGGAAAGGCCTTTCAGGTAGAAGAGACAATATAAGATGTGGAAGAATGCTGTATTAAGGAAATAGTATAAATTTTCAGTAAAGTACAAGAAGATGAGAGTGATAATATTAATAGCCAATGAGATATATTGAGCCTATACTGTATAACAGGAAACGTGTCTAGCACTTCACATTGATTATCTCAAGACTTTCAGAGGAGTGATATCAGCAAGATGTTGGAATAAGAAGTCCTAGTCCTTTTTACCTCATATAAACACCAATTTAACAATGATATATGGACCAAAATGCCTTCATGAGAATTCCATAATCCAATTAAGAAGTTTCAGTACCCCAGGTGAGCCCAGAGTCAAGAACACTTGCATTCAGACAAGAAGAGCGAATTCACTTTATCTCCCTAATCTCTTTCCCCAAGCTGACATTGCTCAGTACTGAGAGAGAATGCACCACATTGCAACTTATCCCTCAAGGAAATGAGAAGTGTGGAGTGGATAACCAGTGTCCCAGCTTTTTGCTGGAGGGAATGATTTCTGTCTTATTTCACCTGGAGTGGTAATGGAACAGATATAGTTTGGAGCCTTGGGGCCACTCCCCCAAAGAGCAGAGTGGGGTAGTGATTGCTTGCTCTGGCTAGCACAGTTCATCATGAGTGGAGGAAGTGACAAAACTGGAAGCTTCTCCTTTGGGAGAAAAAGAGGGGAGGGGAGTGTATGTCCAGCTTTTCAGCTTTTCAGAGGGCTGCTCAGGGAATAATCTCTGTCTCTCTTCATTCTGAGCACTGATGGGGAACTAGCAGACTTTAGTTGCCTGGTGGCTACTGAAAACAAGGGAAAGCAGGATTACTTGCTGCTGTAGAATTAGAGAATTTGCAGTGCCACAGGCAGGCACCAGAGGGAGTAAAAAAATTATCAGCTCCTGGGGAAAAAAAAAAAAGATTCCTCTTTGAGAGACTAAATGAACAAACTCAGAAAAAATGGCATTCCGCCCCCCAAAAAGGTTTCAGAGGCCCCCAGAATCTCTATCTGGGCTAATTGGCAAGGGTGTTCCCTTCAAGACTGGGAGAGGTGGCTGTTTTTTCAAATGTGCAAATCCTAACACAAAATTTTGAGACCAAGAAGCATGGAAACATGTCCCAAAGAAAAGAAAATAATAAATCTCCAGAAATTGATTCTAAAGACATGGAGATATATTAATTACCTGGCAAATAATTCAAAATGAGAACCATAAATTTGTTCTACAAGCTCAAGGAAACAATGCATGAACAAGATGAGAATATCATCAAAGAGACAGAAAATATAAAAAGAAACCCACAGAAATTTTTGAGCTGAAGAATAATTGAACTGAAAGATTTACTAGAGAGTTTCAACATCTATCTTGATAAAGCAGAAGAAAGAGCCAGCAAACACAGATAGGTCATTTGAAGTTATCCAATCAGAGGAACAAAAAGAAAAAAAGAAA
The DNA here is from genome assembly GCF_964194185.1 of Rhinolophus hipposideros. Lineage (NCBI taxonomy): Eukaryota > Metazoa > Chordata > Mammalia > Chiroptera > Rhinolophidae > Rhinolophus > Rhinolophus hipposideros. The sequence goes on along the minus strand of NC_138048.1, from coordinate 43,182,812 downwards.
AAGAATGAAGAGACCCTAAGGGACTTGTAGGATACCATAAAAATACTAATATATGCATTATGGGAATCCCAGAAAAAGTGAAAAAGGAACAGAAAGCTTATTTAAAGAACTAATGGCTGAAAACTTCCCAAATCTGGGGAAAGAGATGAACTTCCAGGTTCAAGAAACCTAACAGACTTTACCTAGGAGGAAATAAAAAATAAAATAAAATAAAATCTACACCAAGACACATTACAATCAAATTGCCAAACGTCCAAGACAATGAGAATTTTGAAAGAAGCAAGAGAAAAACAACTTGTTGTGTACAAGGGAACCCCCATAAGACTATAAGCAATTTCTCAACATAAACCTTGTAGACCAAAAGGGAATGGGATGATGCATTCAAAGTACAGGAAAACAAAAAACAGAAAACAACAACAAAAACAACAAGGAAAAAACCTGTCAACTAAAAATATTATGTCTGGCAAAACTACCCTTCAAAGATGAAGGAGAAATGAAGACTTTCCCAGAAAAACAAAAAGTGGTGATGAAGGAATTCATCACCACTAAACGGCTAAAACAGATTGTTACAACTTTAAGAGGTTTTATGAAAGCACAGACCTATAGAAGATACACAAAAGAAAATGAAAAAGAAAACAAAAGATATCACTACCAAAAAAACAAAATCAATTAACACCAATGAAGACAGCAAGAGAGTAAGAGGAACAAAACTTGTAAGAAATTCTAAAGGGATTTCCTCAAGCTGAAATGAAAGAATGTGAAAAGGAACCCAAAAGTACATGAAAGTATTAAGTGTGCTAGTAAAGGTAAATGTATGGATACATAAGAATATTGTATTGTAATGGCAATGCACAAATTACTTTACTTCTGGTACAGAAGTTAAAAGGCAAAAGTATAAAAAATAACTATAACTATAAAAAAGTTGATGGATACATAATATAAAAGATGTAATTTGTGATACAGTAACAAAGTGTGTGTGGAGGGGGAGAAGTAAAAATATAGAGGATTTATATGCAAACGAAGTTATATTATTATCAGCTAAAACAGATTGTTATAACTGTAAGAGGTTTTATGTAAGCCCAGTGATAACCACAGAGAAAATACCTATAGAAGTTACACAAAAGAAAATGAAAAAGAAAGCAAAAGATATCATTACAAAAAAAAAAATCGATTAACAACAATGAAGACAGCAAGAGAGGGAAAGAGGAACAAAAAAGCTACAAGACAGACATAATACAATTTTTAAAATGGCAAAAATTCTTCCCTATCAATAATTACTTTAAATGTAAATGGATTAAAGTTTCTGATCAATAGTCATAGAATGGTTAAATGGATAAAAAAGCAATGTCCAACTACATGCTATCTATGACAGACTCACTTTAGATTTAAGAACACACATATTCTAAAAGTGAAAGGATGGGAAGACATATTTCTTTTTTTTTGTAAATGGTAACCAAAAGAGACGAGGAGAAGTTATACTTATATTTGAGAAAATAAACTTTAAGTAAAAAATTGTCAGAAGAGACAAAGAAGAACATTATTTAATAAGAAAAGGGTCGATTCAGCAGGAAGATATAATTATAAACACGAAAGCATGCAACACAAGAGCTCCCAAATATATGAAGCAAACATTGATAGAACTGAATGGAGAAATAGACAGCAACACAATAAGAGTAGGGGATTTCAATACCCCTCTTTCAATAATGGACAAAACATCCAGACAGGAGATGAATAGGGAAACAGAAAAGTTGAACAACTTTATACATCAAATGACCTAACAGACGTATGCAGAACATTTCACCCAACAGAAGCAGAATATACGTTCTCATGTGCACAAGCAACATTCTCCAGGATAGATCACATGTTAGATTACAAAACAAATTCTTAACAAATTTAAGAAGCCTGAATTAAATAGCAAAAAAAAAAACCCACAAATAATCCAATTAAAAATGGACATATCTCCAAAGAAGACATACATATGGACAAAAGGTATATGAAAATATATGCAACATTATTGTCAGGGAAATGGAAAACAACAATGAAGTATCACTTCACACCTGTTACGATGACTACTATAAACAAAGCAAACCAAAAGTAGCAAGTGTTAGAGAAGTGTGGAAAAATTAGAATCTTTGTGACTGTTGTTAATAGTGTAAAATAGTGTAATAGTTGTTGTCCTTTCAATCTTAGTTGTGGAGGGTGCAGCTCAGCTCCAGGTCCAGTTGCCATTGTTAGTTGCAGGGGGCCAATCCACCATCCCTTGCAGGAGTCGAACTGGCAACTTTGTAGTTGAGAGGACGGGCTCCAACCAACTGAGCCATCTGGCAGCTCAGCTCAAGGTGCAGTGTTCAATCTTAGTTGCTGGAGGCAGAGCCCACCATCCCTTGCTGGACTCGAGTTGTCGAACCGGCAGCCTTGTGGTTGAGAGCCCACTGGCCCATGTGGGAATCGAACCGGCAGCCTTAGGAGCTCGGAGCGTGGAACTCTAACCGCCTGAGCCACCAGGCCGGCCCCCATGAAAGACTTTTTTCAAGGATAAATAGTACTCTTAATTTTCAGTATACTTAATTTTTTTTTTTAATTCCACATTTGACCACTCCAGAGAATTTACTAACTCCAATCTATATCAAAGCCTACCTCTTGCAATCTGGGGTTTCTGTAGAAATTGAGCAATTGAAAAAAAGTAACAAAAACTGATTTGTAGCATTTTCAGATGCAGGGAAGAAAGAAGTAAACAAAGGAGTTGCTAATTATTTACATCTCAGACACCCATTCACTTTCTTTAAAAAAAAAAATTATTGGGGTGACAATTGTTAGTAAAATTACATAGATTTCAGGTGTACAATTCTGTATTACATCATCTATAAATCCCATTGTGTGTTCAACACCCAGAGTCAGTTCTCCTTCCATCACCATATATTTGATCCACCTTACACTCATCTGCCACCCCCCACCCCCCTTACCCTCTGGTAACCACTAAACTATTGTCTGTGTCTATGAGTTTTTGTTTCTCATTTGTTTGTCTTGCTCTTTTGTTTTTGGTTTATATACCACATATCAGTGAAATCATAGGGTTCTCTGCTTTTTCTGTCTGACTTATTTCGCTTAGCATCATACTCTCAAGATCCATCCATGTTGTCACAAATGCTCCTAAATCGTCTTTTTTTACCGCCAAATAGTATTCCATTGTGTATATATACCACAACTTCTTTATCCATTCATCTAGCGAAGGACATTTTGGTCGTTTCCATGTCTTGGCCACCATAAACAAAGCTGCAATGAACATTGGAGCACACGTGTCTTTATGAATAAATGTTTTCAGATTATTGGGTAGATACCCAGGAGAGTGATTGCTGGGTCATATGGTAATTCTATTCGTAATTTTTTGAGGAACCTCCACACTGCCTTCCATAACAGCTGCACCAGTCTGCATTCCCACCAACAGTGTATAAGGGTTCCTTTTTCTCCACAGCCTCTCCAACAGTTGTTACTATTTGTTTTGTTGATGACAGCCTCTCTGACTGGGTTGAGGTGATATCTCATTGTTTTTATTTGCATTTCTCTGATGATTAGTGATGTTGAGCATTTTTTTATGTGTCTATTTGCCATTTGTATATCCTCTTTGGAGAAATGTCTCTTCAGGTTGTCTGCCCATTTTTCAATAGGGTTGTTTGTTATTTTTGTTGTTGAGTTTCATGAGTTCCTTGTATATTTTGGATATTAGCCCCTTATCGGAGGCACCGGTTGCAAAAAACTTCTCCCATTCAGTTGGTTGCCTCTTTATTTTGTCGATGGTTTCTTTTGCTGTGCAGAAGCTTTTAAGTTTCATATAGTCCCATTCATTTATTTTAGCTTTTACTTCCATTGCCTTTGGAGTCAAATTCATGAAATGCTCTGTGAACCAAAGGTCCATAAGTTTAGTACCTATGTTTTCTTCTATGCAGTTTGTTGTGTCAGGTCTTATGCTTAAGTCTTTGATCCATTTTAAATTAATTTTGGTACATGGTGACAGATAGCAGTCCAGTTTCATTCTCTTGCCCTTGGCTATCCAATTCTCCCAGCACAATTTATTGATGAGGCTGTCTTTCCTCCATTGTATGTTTTTAGTTTCTTTGTCAAAAATTATCTGTCCATATTTATGTGGTTTTATTTCTGGGTTCTCAATTCTATTCTATTGGTCTATGTGTCTGTTTTTCTGTCAGTACCATGCTGTTTTGATTGTTGTAGCCCTGTAGTACAAGCTAAAGTCAGGGAGTGCGATACCTCCAGTTTTTTTTTTCTTAAGATTGCTTTGGCTATTCAGGGTCTTTTGTGGTTCCAAACAAATCTGATGATTTTTTGTTCTATTTCTTTAAAAAATGCCATTGGGATTTTGATTGGGATTGCATTAAATCTGTATATTGCTTTGGGTAATATGGCCATTTTAACTATGTTGATTCTTCCAATCCATGAGCACGGAATGTCTTTCCATTTCTTTGTGTCTTCTTCAATTTCTTTCAAAAATGTCTTATAGTTTTCAGCATATAGGTCCTTCACATCCTTGGTTAAGTTTATTCCTAGGTATTTTATTCTTTTTGCTGCAATTGCAAAGGGAATTGTTTTCTGTATTTCTTTTTCTGAGATTTCATTGTTAATATATAGTAATGCAGTGGACTTTTGTACATTGATTTTGTAGCCAGCAACTTTACTGTATTCGTTGATTGTTTCTAACAGCTTTTTGGTGGAGTCTTTAGGGTTTTCTATATATAGCATCATGTCATCTTCAAAGAATGATAATTTAACTTCTTCATTCCCAATTTGGATGCCTTTTATTTCTTTCTCTTGCCTGATTGCTCTGGCAAGGACTTCCAACACTATGTTGAAAAGCAGAGGTGATAGGGGACAGCCCTGTTGTGTCCCTGAACGTAGAGCAAAGGGCTTCAGTTTTTCACCATTAATTATGAGATTAGCTGAGAGCTTGTCATAGATGGCCTTTATTATGTTAAGGTATTTTCCTTCTATACCTATTTTACTAGGTGTTTTAATCATGAATGGATGTTGTATCTTGTCAAATGCTTTTTCTGCATCAAGTGACATAATCATATGACTTTGTCCTTTATTTTGTTTATGTGACGTATAACATTGATGGATTTGGGGATGTTGAACCATCCTTGTGCCCCAGGGATGAACCCCACTTGGTTGTGATGCATAATCTTTTTAATGCATTGTTGTATTCGATTTGCTAGAATTTTGTTTAGAATTTTTGCATCTATATTCATCAGAGACATTGGTGTGTAGTTTTCTTTTTTTGTGTTGTCCTTACCAGGTTTTGGTATCAGGGTAATGTTGGCCTCATAAAATGAGTTATGGAGTACTGTCTCTTCTTCAATTTTTTGGAAGAGTTTGAGCAGGATTGGTATTAGAACCTTTTTGAAAGTTTGGTAGAATTCACTAGTGAAGCCATCTGGTCCTGCACTTTTGCTTTTGGGAATGTTTTGGATGACTGATTCAATTTCGTTACTGGTGATCGGTCTGTTTAGATTTTCCAGTTCTTCATGGTTCAGCCTTGGAAGGCTATATATTTCTAAGAACTTGTCCATTTCTTCTAGGTTATTGAATTTGGTGGCATATAGTCCTTCATAGTATTCTTGGATAATCCTTTGTATTTCTGTGGTGTCCGTGATAATTTCCCCTTTTTCATTTTTGATTTTGTTAATTAGTGTCTTCTCCATTTTTATCTTAGTGAGTCTAGCCAAGAGTTTATCAATTTTGTTAATCTTTTCAAAGAACCAGCTCTTTGTCACAATTTTTTCTATTGTCTTTTTCTTCTGTATTTCATTTAGTTCTGCTCTGATTTTTGTTATTTCCTTTCTTCTGCTGACGTTGGGTTTCGCTTGTTCTTCTTGTTCTAGTTCTTTAAGGTGTAACATGGGATTTTTTCTTGTTTCTTGAGATAGGCCTGTAATGATATAAAATTCCCTCTTAAAACTGCTTTCGCTGCATCCCAAAAATTTTGGTAGGATGTATTTTCATTGTGATTTGTTTCTATGTATCTTTTGATCTCTCCTCTAATTTCTTCTTTGACCCACTCTTTCTTTAAAAGTATGTAGTTTAATCTCCATGTATTTGTGTTTTTTCCTGCTTTCTTTTTGCAGTTGATATCCAATTTCAAAGCCTTGTGATCAGAAAATATGCTTGGTATGATTTCAATCTTCTTAAATTTGCTGAGGCTGATTTTATGTCTCATTATATGGTCTATCCTTGAGAATGTTACATGTACACTAGAAAAGAATGTATAGTCTGACGTTTTAGGATGAAGTGCTCTATGTATGTCAATTATGTCCATTTCATCTAATGTGTTATTTAGGGCTGCTATTTCGTTATTTATTTTCTGTTTGGATGATCTATCCATAGCTGGCAATGATGTATTTAAGTCCCCTAGTATAATTGTGTTTTGGTCAATTTCTCTCTTTAGTTCTGTTAGTAGTTGCTTGATATATTTTGGTGCTCCTTGTTCGGGGGCATAAATATTTATGACTGTTATGTCTTCTTGTTGTATAGTCCCCTTTACCATTATGAAATGTCCGTCTTTGTCTCTTGTTATCTTTTTCACCATGAAGTCTATTTCATCTGATATCAGTATGGCTACACCTGATTTTCTCTGGGTACATTTTGCTTGGAGTCTCAATTTCCACCCTTTCACTTAGAGTCTATGCTTGTCCTTGTAGCTGAGATGTGTCTCTTTGAGACAGCATATGGTTGGGTTTAGTTTTTTGATCCATTCTGCTACTCTGTGCCTTTTAATGGTGAGTTCAGTCCATTTACTTTTAGGGTGATTATTGATACATGAGGATTTCCTGTCATTCTATCTTTAGCTTTCTAGTAAGGCTGTGTCTCCATTGTTTCTTTGCCTTTTTGTTGTTGTCTATTATTTCTGTGTGGTGGTATTCTATGATGTTTCCCTCTGTTTCTTCTTTTATTACGGTATATATTTCAGTTCTGGATTTTTTTTGAGTGGTTACACTTAAGTTTATGTAAAAGAAAGTTTGATATTTAGAGTATTCCATTTTCTTCAGCATGCTTACTTTCTCCATTCCCATATTCTGGTTCAGGCCTTTACTCTCCCTCTTTTTATGTTTTGGTTGCCACAGATTGTCCCTGTTAATGGTGCTCCAATAGCCTCCTTTAGTATTTCTTGTAGTGCAGGTCATGTATTAGAAAATTTCCTCAGCTTCTGTATGTCTGGAAAGGTCTTTATTCCTCCTTCATATCTAAAGGATATCTTTGCTGGATATATTATTCTTGGCTCATGATTTCTCTCTTTCAATAGTTTGAATATTTGTTTCCACTCCCTCCTGGCTTATAGACTTTCTGCTGAAAAATCTGATGATAATCTAATGGGCTTTCCTTTGTAGATTACCGTCTTCTTTTCCCTGGCTGCCTTGAGGATTCTTGCTTTGTCATTGATTTTCGACAGCTTCAGTACAATGTGCCTTGGAGAAGACCTGTTGGGATTGAGGTAATTAGGTGTTCTATTTGCTTCTTGGATTCGAGAATCCAGTTCTGTCCACAAGTTTGGGAAGTTCTCATCAACAATTTGTTTGAATAGAGTCTCTGTTCTCTTTTCTCTTTCTTCTCCTTCTGGTATGCCCATTATTCTTATATTGCTCTTTCTGATAGAGTCAGAAACTTCTTGTAGAGTTCTTTCATTTCTTTTAAGTCTCAAGTCTCTTTCTTCTTCCATCTGTGTAATTTCCAGGTTTCTATCTTCGATGTCACTGATTCTTTCCTCCATCTGGTCAACTCTACTACCTAAGCTGGTTATTTCATTCTTAATTTCTTCTATTGAGTTCTTAATCTCCAGAAATTCTATTTGTTTTGTGTTTTTTTTTTTAATTTCAATCTCTTTCGTAAAATGCTCATGTTGTTCTTTGATTGTGTTTCTGAATTCATTAAACTGCCTTTCTGTGTTTTCTTGCATCTCGTTGAGTTTTTTCAGAACTGCAATCTTGAATTCTCTGTCATTTAAGTCACATGTTTCCATATCTTTAAGTTCCCTTTCTGGAGACTTTTCACTTTCTTTCTGAGCTGTCTTGTTGCCTTGGTTATTCATGGCAATTACTGATTTATTATTTCTCTTCCTAGACATCTACAGGGATGGCTTCTGGAAAAGGTTGATAGGAAGAGGTCTTTCTTTTGTTTTCCAGTACTTGTTGGTAGAATGTTTTATTTTCTCTCCGACTGCAGCCTTTTTTTTCTCTCTCACACGGTACTGCTATGTTTTCTCTGCATTATTCCAGCTTCTCACTCAATGGGGGGATTCCCTGGGAGACTGTCTTCTCGTCTGTTAATAGTTTGACTGGACCACAGGGTGTGGGGATGTGAAGAGTTTTTGAAGTTCCAAAGCTCTTCTTGCACCAGATTCAGAGCCCATATGTTTTAGCAGTTCTGTTTACTCCTGCAGGGATCCGCCCAGATACGTGGGGCCAGTGGCATGGTGCGTTGTGAGAGGTGGCCCATTGCAATGGTGGTGACCACCACCATAGCTGGTCCTGCTTCCACAGCTCCCTCCCCTTTGCCAGAACTAGTTGGGCTGCGAATCTGTGTCTGGGGTCCACAGTTCTCAGAACAGCAAATTGTCTGTTTTTTTTTTTTTTTTTTAAGTGCATAGTTTATTAGTCCTCTCATGAAAAATCTGCTCAATCACCAGTCATTGACGAATCTTTACTTCTTCTGTCGTCCAATCGCCACCTCACTTTTTGCCAGCACCAACATTGGCCTTTGCAGTCCCCCTAACTTTCTTCATTCTGTTCTTGCGTTCCTTTTGCTATTTTCTTGAGGTCTTTTTCTTCTCACACAGGCCATGTCTTGCAAGTCTATGTTTGGGTTCATTTTTCTTTGCATAATCCAGGGAATCGTAAATCATGCCAAAGCCAGTTGTCTTGCCACCACCGAAATGGGTTCTGAATCCAAATACAAAGATGACATCTGGTGTGGTCTTGTACATTTTGGCTAGTTTTTCCCAAATTTCGGTCTTAGGTACTGTTGCCTTCCCAGGGTGAAGGACGTCGATGAACATCTGTTTCCATTGAATTAGTCTATTGGTCATGAACTTCCTGGTCCGAATTGTTACTGTGTCGTTCGTGATGACAGCGGGCCTTCAAGCAGCCAGGGGGGCAATATTCTCTTCTTTTGATCTGACACTGCTACTGTTCCTCTTCTAGCACCGGGCAGGTGGGGGCGGGGCGGGCTCTGGGAAGGTAAGGAGTCTCAGTGCCTAAGGCTTCCATTCTCTGCTCGGCAGTGCAGCCTTAAACCACCGGTTTCAGCCTTCTTCCCTCAGTCTTTTCTCCAAGATCTCTGCCGTGAGCGTTGGGTTCAGCCATGTTACATGCTGCCCCCTCAGCCCTGTGGGCCATAAGTGGAGCCCTAGCAGTCCGAGTTCTTCTGTCTCCCGCAGCTGTGGTAGTTCCGAGATGCAACAAGCTCCGAACACTGAGCTAGGTCTGCATCCTGCGCCCTTGCGGCTCCGTCTCCGCACTTCTCCCTTCCCTCCTCCCCCACTCGTGCAATTCTCCCACCTTTAGGTGAATTCAGTAGTGGACCTCTTCGTGTTGCCTGTCTGCTGTGCAGGGAGTCCTTTGTGGAATTATTGTTGTCCGATTAGTTGTAAATTCCAGGGGAGCTTTACAGAGGCTCACCTCATGCCGCCATTGTGATGACGTCTCACCCCATTCACTTTCATTCAGAAATAATCACCGCATTCACACACACACACACACACACACACACCCACTCACACACACACACACACATCTCTGGAATTCACACACACCCTTCTTATGCATACCCAACCCAAAATGACCCTGTAGAGTTGAAGTAGAAAATAAAGTGTTGGCCAGCAGGATTCTGGCCTGTTTTGAGACAGTTATATCCTTCTTTCTCAGCTGGTCTGGTCAAGCTACTTTAACTACATGTACTTTTGAGTCTAGTAAGCACGAGAAAAAAGGTCACCTGCAACTTTTCCCTGAGGGCTAAAAAAACCCAGATGTATAGAAATAGTACTCTGAATGGATCGTGTTGGTATTTAACTTCTAGATTCAGGAGGCTAAATTTAGAATGTCCTATTGACAACCTAGCATCAGACAGGACATTTGGGATTGGGGTGGGGGGTGGAGGAAGCTGAATTTTCCAAATGCTGTGTGGTCTGTCCTATAGGAAGTAGGGAAGCATCAACTCTTCTGAAGCAGATAATTCACCTCTCTTTACCTATCTTGGCAGACAGCGTAGATCGTGTGAGATTAAATAAGACAATGCAGGTAAGAAATTTAGCTGGATGGTTTGGATGGTTGGCATGTAGAAATTACTAAATGATTGGTAGCTATTATCTAATCTGGTCAAATTTAACTCATTCCAAACTATTATCTAATCTGGTCAAATTTGACTCATTCCAAACTACTTTGAAGGCAATTAAGAGTACCCCCCATCTCGTTGAGCTATAAGCACCAGGAAAATAGGGACAAAATGCTATCTTTTCAGATTTTGTCCCTAATCTAAAACTAAAGCCACCTGGAGATTTACTCAGCAAAGCAGCCACTGAGAGTGGCCGAAGCCACAGTTGGAGCCAGTGTAACTGAGCTGGCTGTGCTGCCGGTCCTATGTCTTTCATCACAGCCATACCAGTGGGAGACTGATGCAGGTAGGACTCTTGACCGGAGACAAAATAAGAATCCCTCCCCACCACCTTAAAACTTAGCAGGCTGTCCTAAGAGGTTATCATGATCTCAGAAAGTGTTGTTTAAATCATTGAATCTGGATTTGTTTTACTGCGGGAACACGTAATGTCAGACCAGATAACATCACTCATTTCTCAGCTTCCGGAGAAATCTTTGAGCATTTGATTTCACTCGGTGATACTTTACCATGACCAGGGAGAATAATCCCTAACCTTGTCATGGCTTGGAATAATGTGATCTTATCCTAGACCTGTGCTAGTAAATCTCCCTACATAAGAATCCACCCATAGACCTGGGGTCTTAAATGGCACTTGAACAATAAAACTTCTTCCTGGTCCCTTAAGAGTCAGTGTCCACTGACCCGAATGATCAGATTGCTGGAGAGGTCCGCAGATAGAAATGTGTGACTGAACTTGAACACCGCCCACAACCACAGCACTAACCGAGGTGCAGCTTTCACTGAACAGTGCTTGCATTTTGAAGACCTGCCTCATTTTGAAACAGAAGGTGATCTCAGGAAATAATAATATATAATTAAAATCTCTGTGATGAACAGAGATTATTTTTATATGTAGGGAAGTTGCCAAGGCAGCAGATTTTCAGTTATTAGTATATTTGCAAGATTAATGTACTGTACTTAATAAAGTAAACAAAGTGCTTTATAACTTTTCAGGCAAATTGTAAAAATGGGAAAAGTGAAGAAAATTCCATTCCATTTTGAACATTCGATAGACACCAAAGGAACACTTCTTCCTACCAGGGATACTTTTCTTATCCAAAGCAAGCTTTCAGATCTCTAGCAGTAATGATGAACTTGAAAAAGTGTCCAATAATTTAAAAGAGCATTTAATAGAATTAGGAGGAATGGAATAAATGGATAAGAGACTGAAGAATATAGAGTGACCTTTAGGAATGATGCAAAACAGAGACATGGAGTATGCAGTTTTTGAGGATGGGGAAAACAAAGGGAAATATGTTTTAGAAGTATCAGAAAGGAAGAAGGGGTGGTAATAACATATTTTGGGAGCTACCTCTCTAGCAAAGTGATAAAGAAGAAATTACTGAGTCAAGTCCTATTGCTATAGAGGTTCTATGATCTCTGGACTGAAACATTTTACCTCAGAAGGCAGCAACGATATGTGAGCAAAGGCAAGTAATAAACTATCAGCTAAAGTGGTGGAACCAAAGGGTTGGTTGCAGGTTAGAAGTATGGAAGCAAGGGTCCGGGGATTGCTCAAGGCTACTGAACATTTTTTAATGTCCTAGTTCAACACTCACCTTAATGTTTTATTTTTCCTTTAACTTTCCCAACCTAGAAAATATCTGAAACCATCACAGTAAGATTGTGCCTTGGGATGCAATCATTTTCTTCTTTCCAGCTGCGAGCCTGAGGCAAGTTCCAGGAAATCATTAGCAGAGGCCCTTGTTTCTCTACTCAGTATTTTGCAGAACTACAGGTTTCTAACTTACAGTTTTTAATAATATATATGTTGGGGATCTCCGTCATAGAAAAGTGAAGCTACCCTTTATAAGGAGAGTATTATGATTTCTGTCCCTCTATTTTCTATCCTTATTATCCTCAGATCTCCAGAAATATAAAGGCATACATATAGTGTATATAATGATTTGATAACAGACATGCAGACTTGGATGTAACTTCTGACCTTGGGCAAGGGACTTACAATCTCAGAGCTTTAGTTTTTCCATCTGCAATCTGAGAATCATATTTATTTCATCAGATTGTTGTCATGAGAATTAAATGAAATTGCATTCATCCATTTCCTCATCCTAGAAATATTTTCAAGCTCATACTATCAACTAACGTGCCTGGAAAGTTGGATTTTAAAGGAATGAATGCATGAATGAATGAATGAATAAATGAATGAGAGAAATTAGTGTAAGGAAATGCAAGTTGCTAAGAGAGTAGATCTTAAATGTTCTGACCATAACAATAACAACAAAATGAAAATTATGTGAGGAAAAGGATATGTGAATTAACCTTATTGCGGTAATCATTTCATAATATATGCATGTATCGAATCGTCACAATGTATACTTTAAACTTACAGTGTTATATGTCAATATAACACTCCATAAAGCTGCGGGAAGGAAGAACACATGCAAAAAAATAATTACTGTAAGAGAGGGTAAAGGAAACTACCACTAAACACTAAACACTATACACTAAACACTATAGAGATTTTCCTTAGTTTGATGCATCTTATACACCAATATTATAAATGATTGAATGCCCTTTATACTCTTGACGTGAGCTGTACATAACAATTAAGATCTATTAGATGATGGGCTTTTACACTTGAGGGGAAGAGATGATATTTGACCCACTTGTCACAGAAAGTTAAATTTCTGCTTATTATATATTTCAGATGTGTTGGCTTTCATGTCCCATTGTGTAAACATCTGTTTATTTTGTCTCTTGCCTACTGAGCTCCATTCTGAATCCCTCACAGTTCACACCCAGCTGATTAAGCGGTAGGCTTTGAAAAGAAGAGGTAGGTAGGAGACATCCCTCTAAGCACCCTCTGCAGCCTTCTGTATCTGCTTGCATCTACTTCTTTACTGAACGATTGGTGTTGGACCTTAAGCTTTAATAGTCAACATTTCAGATGTGTTTCTTTCATCTATAATGTAAAAAAAAAAAGAACCACCACAACAAAAAAACAACTCTTTCATGTTCTGCCAAATGAGAATGACTAGAAACAGGGTACTCTTCCCAAGGTATTCCTGGTGACTTGTATGTTGACCACCCTCCCTTCTGGTCTAGAGTTAGAATAATATCCTAGGGGTTGTATCTAGTAAAAGGTATTGTTATCCCCAGATTACTTGCCAAGACCAATATTTACATGCTGCAGCAAGGTGAACTCATGGGTGATGGAGAAGAAAAAGCTGGAAGTAAAAAACCAAAATCCCAGAGGATAAGGAGGTGGAGGCTGGTAGAGAGGGTATTTAAAAAAAAAAAAAAAAAAAAAAAAAAGGAAGAAGAAACCAAGGTCCACCCCAGCCATTAACTGGTGGGCAATCTAAGTCACAGTGCTTCATCTCTCTAAAATTCTTTTTTTTCGTCTCTAAAATAAGGGAAGAGTTCACCTAGATGATCTCAAAGACCTTTTATGAGTAGGAAACTTCTGTAATCAGCAAAACTACTTACAACTGGACAAGCAGATATTGGAGAAACCCCATCTCATTTTTCTACTTCTAAATTTATCAATTCAGTCGTCAACAAGGCATTGTCCAATATAAGAGAGCTGAGTTAGCCATTATTTAATAGTATGGGAGTTGTCCCAGCCAAGTTAGGAATGTCAAACTTTCACTCAGGTGTTTGATCACAGTTAAAGAAAACCAAAGAGAATGGAATGGTGCAACAAATTTGGGGTGTCCCAATTCCAGCTTAACTTACATAACAGCAAGGAAAGGGTAAGAGGACGTCCCTTTTCAGACAGTTTCTATATCACAGCAAGGCTCCAGTCTTTCACTGCCTTCTGGCTTCCTAGTAAATAAAAGGAGTAAACAGCCCCAACTTTCCACACCCCTCTCTTTCCACCACCCTGCTCTTTCCAAGGTGATTGTTCTCTTGCCCCCTTTGGAGCCCAATCCAGGATATAGGCCTTTCAAGTATAAAAATGTACTTCCCAGTTCCAACTTCCCAGTAGTGCAGAAGAATCCTAAGAGGTTAGGAAGGAGGAAGAAGCTTCTAAAACCTACGTGTCTGAGAATACTTAGTGTCCTATTCTTCCAGACACAATAGATCAGGTTTTCCGTGATATGCAGCTAAAAAGGACAGATCTGGGGGTAGCAATGAGCAGGTCTGTCTGTCTCTAACCAAGATGCTTATCTCTTCATTTTTTTTCTAACTCTTAGAGGTAATAGAAATATAACAAGAGAGAGGAGGAGAAAAGCTGCCTCTCCAGTCCTCCTCTTGATTTAGACTGTGTTAAAGAAAAACTTATTCTGACACTTGTGAAAATGTTAAGGAGGACATTATTCAGAATTATGACAATAGATGTCAAAACTATTCCAATAGGGAAGAGAGAGAGCTCAACTCCAAATATAACAAGAACAAATTGGGATTTCTAACCAAGGACAAGGTAGTGGTTGGACCGGGTGGTCAACAGATTGAAATTACTAAAAGAAGACATCAAGAGTTAAGAGGGATTTCTTGCTAATCTGACCTAATAGGATTCTGGCTAAAGGCAGGCCATGATGATTGGATATCAAGGGCAGGTTGGTGGGGGATAAGGAATTTGATCAGATACTGAGGGTAACCAGGGTAGGAGGAGTCTCTCTTTGACTTAGGAGGATTCTTGCTAAAACTGGGCTCTGCAGTCCCAGCAAGCACACAGGGCAAGTCTGAGGTCAAGTTGAGAAGATGCTCAGAGGAGCCTGACTAAAGTCTGGTCAAGAAGACAATAACAAAGATTCTTTTCTTGACCGATGTTTGTTCAAGCTCTTCTGAGCTCCTTTTGATGAAGCCCTGACTTTTGGGGTTCCATGTTCATCTCTGCATTGTTCCATTTTAGCAAGAATCTTGCTAAATCAGTTTGGCTAGAATCCTGCACCCTCGATAAGTGATAGAACTCGGTCTTCATTCTCCTCCATCGCATAGGTGAGGTCTGGTCACTCTGGCCTGCCTTCAGCTAGAATCCTGTTAGATGGGTTAGCCAGGATCACCCTCTTACCTCTTACTGTTAATAATTTTCCATTCACTGACCGCCCGCCCCGCACCCTGCTCCTTGGCTATGGATTCTCACTTTTCCTTGTTGGATTCAGAGCTGAGCCGAATCTCTCTCAAAATGAGCAGAAGCCCATTGCAGTGGTCCCTACACCTGTCTCATTGGCCATGAATAAACTCAGCCTTACTGTCTTTAATAAGCATCATGAATAACTTTTTCCTTAACAAGAGTCTTTATCAGTTTTCTGACTCTCCTATGTCTTCAGAGGCCTTTGTTTTTTTTTAACACACCTCTGTTGTATTTGCACAGCTGCCACTGTCATAGTGATCTTATGAAACCTATGGTTTAATGGCCCTGTCTCTGTATCTTATCTTTCTTCCTTTTGTTGAAATGTTTAATTATGCTTTTGGATTAGGGGAGCTCAGTTTCCTGGACCTTCTGAACTCGGGGTCCACACGGGATTCACACGTGAC
Source organism: Rhinolophus hipposideros (assembly GCF_964194185.1). Taxonomy (NCBI): domain Eukaryota; kingdom Metazoa; phylum Chordata; class Mammalia; order Chiroptera; family Rhinolophidae; genus Rhinolophus; species Rhinolophus hipposideros. The sequence continues at coordinate 43,166,933 of NC_138048.1, read as the reverse complement.
TGTGGCTCAGTGTGACAGAGATGGATTTTAGCCTTTACTCTGTGTCAGACACCATGCTAGGAGACATAAATGAAGACGACACAGCCCCTATCCTTATGGAGAAACCTCGTGGAAAAACTGATGTTTTGTGGCAAAGCCCACATAAATAATGCATTACTTTCTTTTCTCTTCCATTTCCATGTCAAAGAGAAATTCCTCCATCAATGGAAAGGGGAGTTCACTTATTTTTTTTTATTTTTCCTTTTCTGAAAATGATACTCAAACCCAGCTTCAAAAGGGCTTTGTTGAAGAAAGCCACTTCCAGGGCAATTTTTTAACAATTTAAAACACCTGTATACCCCTTCAGCTGTCTGACAGTCTTTGCCCTGGGGAGGCTGAAGGCCAAAGGACACCGGCTGCTGCTCGCCTGCTAAGCACCCACACAAGTGTCTGCCCCTGGGGCATTCGATAAATATCTGTAGACTCACTGACAGAAGCCTGCAAGTCAGTAAAAATGTGGCTTTGTCGTGCAGCCAGGTGAGCTGGAGGTGTCATTACAACCATTGAGTGGGATGGAGAGGAAGCACTAGAATACATGTTGCTATAAGTCTAGATTCTAGAGGAACATAAAGTCAGAGAGAGATAAAAATGGTATCAGTTATATTCTCTTCCCTAAAGGTCATTCAGTGGGCAGATTACACACAACTGACGAAGATCAGTTTTTCTCTCTTTTTTTCATCATCAACATGAAAATCCAGTAACTTATTGAAGCACCTGTCCTCTTGTGCTATGAACTTTGAAGAGCATGTTAAAATAATACAGCTTGCCTGCTAGCAAAACATGACATATTTTCTAGACCATTAAGTTTCACTTAAAAATCAAATTGGGGGACATCCACTTCCGGAAAGACAGAGTAGACATATTTCTTCCTATTCTTCCAGAAAAATACAATTACAAAACCCTACATATCACATATAAAACAAACATAAAAACCCTAAAAGTTGGAGGGAAGAGGCAAACTAGGTCAGGATGTGGGCATGTGAGGAAAAATGTTGTTGTAAATTCCCTGTTTTTTTTTTTTCTTCTTTTGCTTGCTTGTTTGTTTTATATATCCTAGACTTGGAGTTGCAGATGCTGGCAATCTGGACAGCACAATGGAAACAGACAAAAGAAGCCCCAACAAAAGTCTGCTTTATCTAAAGGGCCAAGAAAGTGGCAGAATAGCATGACAGAGAACTTGTAGACAACAACTGCTCTACTCTCACCAAATACCACAGAAAAACACTGGCTCCCACCCTACTCATACCACCAGAGATCAAGTACAGAGCCAAACTTCTACACTCATGTGATTGTAATTGGGCATCACAGTACCCTGCCAGGGTGGTGTCAGAGTAAGCCAAGTAAGGAGATGACATTTTCATTCCCACTGGCCAGTAACAAGCCCCCAGCCCACTCCCTGCATTTCAGTGGAGTCCATATGGAGAGTCTGGACTTCCGCACCCACTCAGAAGTAACAGCACCCCCCACTTCTACAGCTAAGTTGGTGTCAGACAAATGGGACAAATGGTGCTGTAGCAGGTGGACATCCACAGCCAAAAAAAAAGAAAAAGAAAAAGAAAAACTGAACATCAACCTAAGTCTAACACCATATAAAAATTAACTCAAAATGGATCACAGACTTAAATGTAAAATGTAAAACTATACAACTTTAAGAAAATAAATCTTCATGATCTAAGGAATAGGCAAAGTATTCTTAGACTTAACACCAAAAGTATGATCCAGGGGTGGCCAGTTAGCTCAGTTGGTTAGAGCATGGTGCTATAACACCAAGGTTGCAGGTTCGATCCCCACATGGGCCAGAGAGAGCTGCACCCTCCTTAAAAAAAAAAAAAAAAAAAATATGATCCATAAAAAGAAAAAAAGTCAATAAATTGGACTTCATCAAAATTATAAACTTCTGTTCTGCAGAAGACCCTGTGAAAAGGATGAAAAGACAAATTGGAAAGTAGGAAAAACTGCTTATATGATAAAGGACTGATATCTAGAAAAGACTATCTCTCAATATTCAACAGTAAAAAACAAATAAGCAAAAACAAAATTAAAAAAAAATGCATTAGGAAATGTGCAGAGGAAATAACCAGGCATTTCACTGGAGAGGATATATAGATGGCAAATAAGCATGAAAAGGTATTCAACATCATCAGCCATTAGGGAAATGCAAATTAAAGCCACACTGAATTATCATTATATATCCATCAAACCAGTTAATAGGAAAAATATTGTATCACCAAATGCTGGAGAGGAGGTGGAGAAACTGAATTGCTGATACGTTACTGATGGGAATGTAAAATGGTAGAGCCACTCTGGAAAAAAGTTTGGCAGTTTTTTAAAAAATTAAACATACAAATAACATATACTCCAGTGATTATACTCTGGGGCATTTATCTAAGAGAAACAAAAAATTGTGCTCACACTGAATTCTGTACTCAAATATCTATAACTTTATTTGTGACAACCAAACACCAGAAACAACCCAGAGAATAGTTAAGCTGTGGCACATCCATGCCACGGTACAGCCGTGGGATACTACTCAGCAAGAAAAAGGAATAAACTAGTTAGTTAGTTAGTTAGTTAGTTAGTTAGTTAGTTAGTTAGTTATATTGGGGAATACTGGAGAACAGTGTGTTTTTCCAGGACCCATCAGCTCCAAGTCAAGTCGTTTTCAATCTAGTTGTGGAGGGCACAGCTCACAGTGGCCCATGTGGGAATCAAACCGTAGACCTGGGTGTTAGGAGCACTGAGCTCTAAACGACTGAGCCAACCGGCCACCCCAGGAATAAACTATTGACACATGCAGCAACCTGGATGATTCTGCAGTGACTTACACTGAGCGAAAATGTCAATACCAAAAGTTATGTCCTCTATAATTCAATTTATATAACACTCTTAAAAGGACAAAATTATACAAACTAAGAACATAGTGGTTTCCAGGGCTAAGGAAGGGGTAGGGACAGGAAGGGACAGGAGGGCAGTATTGTGGCTATAAAAGAGCAACGTGGGGAATCCCTGTGGTGATGGAAAGGATCCATATCTTAACTCTACCAATGTCAATATCCTGATGGTGATATTGTGCCACTGGTGACAACTGGATAGAAAGTTCACAGGGATAATAGTAAGTTAAGAGGTGATAAAGTCTACAATTGACTATGTTTGTCACAACATAATTTTGTAAGGTATAGAGTGAACTAAAGCATTCAATTGGACGTTTGGGGGTAGGTTTATAGTTAGGTGATGTTTTTCCTAAGAATATATAAAGAATGTTTTCTTATCTTTCCCTTTGGATAACACCGGGATTTCACATGCTGGCCTCAACTCTCTCCCTGAATTAAGTGTAGACCACTAGCACTCTTTTAACATAAACTATCCATCTGTAGGTAGTAGGTGAAGTCAGTAGTGACACAAGACAAGGCTTTGTGGATTGGAACTGCCCAGCAGGTGTCACAGTGACCTTCAGGATCAGAAGGCTTTGAGTAGCCCCCACACGGTCCATGTTGTGCTCAGCAGGACCACATACATATACCTATCTGTTTTTTCCTTCAGAAAAATGATTCAGATACACATCTATGATTTTGCTTTGATTACATGCTAAATCATTTCATTGAAAAACTTTTTCCTCTTGAGTTTCTATTATACTCACAAACCAGTTCCTAATTATTTGAGAACGACCTTTTGCTATTTTCCTATTCCTAAGTGAATTGTCTTTCATGCGGAGTCAGGCACATCTGACTGGGGAAGTAGACTGCAGTGAGCGGCAGGGAGAACAGAAAGTCAGATGATGGATAAGCCAGATTAGGAATGAAAACTGGAGTCAGTGTCAGAAACTACACAGGAGCAACATGCAAGTTCCTTGTTGGAAGGAGGCAACAACACTTGAGGGTAACTGTCACAACGGCAATGGGTGTGTTGTTGAAATTGTTTAACAGCACAAGACTGCAATGGGAAACCAACACACTGGAGTAGGTTTTGAAGGAAGGGGAGTCTGTTTTTAATATTCAAATTACTCTGATTTGGTGCTAACGTTAAATTATTAGGATTGTTGTTTACCTCTTTACTTGGGTTTTTCTGTATGTAGAACCTGGCTGACAATTCAAATAACCTCCAAAAGTTATTTTGCTCATTCTTTGAACTCAAACTAGCAAAGATAACATTAACCTCCTCTAATTCAGTTTAATATGTAATGATTATTGGGCCACATCTTATCTCTGAGCTCTCTTGGAAAACCATGTGTAAAATAAAGAACAGGACTTAACATGCAACATGTTGTGTGCCAAAAACTGTGCCAAACTCTTCATCTATAGTAATTGATGGAAAGCCTTCAGCAAACAAACATTAGCTTTACTTTACAGATGGATAAATTAAGGCTTTGATGGTTGAAGTAACTTGCTCATGGATACGAGTATGCAGCCAATAGGAGAGAGAAATGGGATTCCAAGGTTAGGGCGGCTTCTGCCCTTCCCTGCTGCCTCCCTTTTGGATTACAGAGCTGTGAACAGCCTGATCTTTGAAGTTTACTCGGCAGATAGCTACATGTTGCAATAACTATGATAACAACTAATAATAAAGTTGGTCTCGTAGCAATACCTACAACCAGACAACATCTGATTCATTTAAGTCATTAGCTCTCCAGAGCAATATTATTTTCCCCAAGACTTACACGCAAAAACAATAAAAGAAAACTGAGGGGAAATCAAGTGGAATCTCAGTACCAAGCTTAATAAATGCTGGTCTCAGATAGATGAAATGGAATAAATAAAAGTAACTTCACTTAGTTACCTCTGTTCTCCCAAAGACAAAGTGACACATGTTATAAATGGCAGACCTCCATCACTGGATGCATTTGTGGCCTAACGCTGGAGGAAGGAGCCACAGAGCAGAATTCCTGGGGCTGGTGACCTCATCAGCACTTTCTTCTCTTTGACATTGGCAAAAGCCTGTAGTCTGAATGGGAGTTCTAATTGTTTTCTATAAGGTTTCAGTACCTATTTTCAGGGTCCATTGGACATGAACAGGCTGAATGCCAAAAGTCGTGTTTGCTATTTCCAGTTCTGCTGTAGTCTCATGACCTGGGAATTCTGGGTCTCAATGACCTCACCTCACCTCCCCGCATTGTGCAAGACAGGAATGCTCAGTATTTTCCCACTCCCTGAGCCCCCTCACAAATCTTGTACAGGCTTTTGACTTCCTCATTTCCTCCAAAGGGAGATGCTGGTGAGGGGCAGCCACGATGAAACCTCGTCTTGCTTTGGGAACTGCCAGTGCCAGTGCAGCTGAGTGGGAATGAACATCCTGGCAAGGGTTCTGCTGGGTCCTCATACTGAGCCTCCAGGGCACTGTAAATGTATGACTTCCCTCTGTAGGGCTGTATTTTCTGTAGCACATGTTCCCAAGTATGCCCTGGACAGATGCAGAGCCTGTGACTTTAATTACTCTCAAAGCCTTTTCCTGGTTTGGTGTTACTGACTCACTAGCAAAGGATCAATTTATATTAAAGGCCAAATATTAAAAATTCTAGGGAGGACTCTGGGGTATGTATTTTGGAATTTAATTGAAATCAGTGTAATGTTGTTCACAGATGAAAAAAACGAACAGGTATATTTTGGAGGCTTATAATGATAGCTCTGTATTGTGAAATGAAACCCAGCAGGGAGGAAAGTAAAACATTGATTTTTTTTTTTCAGGATGCCATGTGTCTGTGCACAAAAGAATGTTTCCCAATATCATCAGTATCTCATATTAGAGCAACTGAGCTTCCTGTCTTTTGAAATTCCTAGGAAAGAAACATGATGCTTTTATTGTCTCCCCATATCCCAAACTTTTGAGAAACTTTTCATAGCTAATAGAGACAGGTCTCAACTTACAAATGTATTCCAAAAGTACAATTTTTGTTGTTCTCTTTATCCAGAAATGTATTTTCCCACAGAAATAAGATTCTACTTAGTGATTAAGTTACTAGCCAAGCTATACAGAAAAGCATTTCATCCATGATATGCCTGTACCCACCATGTGCTGCTGCCTGAAGACCCACAGATAAATGTCCTCAAGGAGTTCACCTTATCATGAGAAAGACAAACTACTATAGTAAGCGGAGTTCCATATGGTGGGATAGGTGTTATCAAGGAGATATGCAAAAGTCCTCTGGGGGTCCAAAGGGAGGACCAACTAAATCTAGTTTTAAAAGATAAGAATATGAAGTCAGAGAGTGTACTCTGAGCGAAGCAGCAGAGAAGTGGAAAAATATGGTGCCTTTGGAGGAGAGCAACAGTGACACATGGGGAGTGGGTAATGATGAGGTTGTAAAGGCAGGTAAGAGATGATTTGAATGAGGACACAGGATACCAGAGGAAGGAGCTTTGACAGTTTATCTCAGTGGTAATGGGGTACCATTGAATGTCCCAATGGGACTGGCGTGATCAGATTTGCGTTTTAGAAAGCTCACTCTCAGAGTGAAGGGTAGACATGGGGGAAGTGAGAGAGGAGACTAGGACACAGATTAGGAAATAATTTCAAAGTTTGGCTAGCCTAACAAAATGAATTGTAAAGTATTTCCCGTGTTTATATATACAGGACTAGTACGGTAAATTTGGATTGATTTTATTATTTTTTTCTTAAATATTGAGTAGAACTTTCAGTCTTATCTGAGCCTGGAATTTTCTTTGTGGGAAAATTTTAAACTACTAGTTATATTTCTAAAATGTTTATGAAACTATAAATATTTTCTATTCTTGAATCAGTTTTGCTAATTATATTTTAGGAATTTGAAATTTTCATCTGAATTTTTAAAGGACTTCACATAAATTTTTCTGATTACCCAATAAATTATTCTGAAAACATGTATGATAGTTCCTTGTGTTTTTAATCTATAGTGACATACAATTTTTGACTAGCATCTGTAGTTACATCTACTTTTTTATTCCCAATATTTATTCATTTTATTTGTCTCTTGACAGAGGCTTGATAATTTTTAATCTTTTTAAAGAACAAGTTTTTAGTTTTGTTTATGTTTTCTATTATTCTTGTCCTGTTGTTCCCTATTCCAATAATTTACACTCTTCTCTGTATTACTTCCTACTTTCTATGAGTTTATTATGTTGTTCTTTTTGTAACTTCTAAAAAATACATGCTGAGCTCATTAATCTTCCATGTTTATTTCTTTATAACATAAACACTTAATGTTATAGGTTACCCTCTAAGAACAGCTTTAAATGAAAAACACAGGAGTTAATTTGTGATATTTTTATTATTATTCATTCTTATTTTAATCTGATTTCTACTGTTGCCCTTGAGTGATTTAGAATTTCTAAATGGACAGTAGCTTTTTTGTTGTTGTTCAATTTTGTTACTGATTTTTAATTTAATTGCATTTGACCAGAGATTATGATATGTAGATAACAGTCCTATTTATTGAAACTTGCTTTTTAATTCCTGAATGTGGTCAATTTTTGTAAACGATTCATATGTATTGAGGAGAATTTATATTCTCCGCTTGTTAGGTATGATAGTCTGTATATGCCCAGGAATTAATTTTAGTTGCCTCTATGAGATAAGCTAGTGTATTGAACTAAGGCCATGATAATGGAGAAAGGAAGATGTATTGGAGATAAATATATTTAGAAGATTGCATGTGGTAATTAATTGGATGTTGATGCTATGGAAATTGAAAATCTAGGATGATTTAACAACATGCTGATTTAGACACTGTACATTGAGATAGGAAATACAGAGGGATAAGCTGGTTTGTGAGAATGGGGTGAAAAGCTGAGTTTTGATATGTTGCTTTTGAAATGCTGGTATGACCTCCAGCTTAACATGTGTAGAAGACAGTTGGAAATAGGTACCTTTAGCTCAGCGGAGAGACCTGGCCTTGAAACATTGTTTTGGGAGGCATCTCCCTGAAGGGGGTAACTGTAGCCCCAAATAAAGTAAGTAGAATGAGAAGAGAAGGCAGCCAAGGACACACTTTAAAACCTAGAAAAATGTATTATACATATGCCTTCCTCACATGCCTGTCTATCAGTTTGCTGTTAAATTGGCAAAAAGGCAGTGATTATATAAGTTGCTCTTAACTGCTATTACTGACAGTTTAAACCCAGACTCTCAAACCCAGAATGTTTCTAGTGGCAGAGCCTCGAAAGGTTTGTCCAAGAAGCTAACAGCAGTGAATGCATCCATAAACGTGTTACTGCTGCCGTAGCTTCTCTTACTAAGCGTGGAAGAGGAGCCTGTCCCTCATGACTAAAGCAAAGCTGAACACAGAGGAATAGGGAGAATATAAATGGGTGAGAGAAACAGAAATTTTTGGCCCTGTCAGATTGGGAAAGGAGAAGGTAAAAATCTCCGCAAAGAATAATTCTTCCAAATAAATAAGAAAATTGTTTATACTACACTGGACATTTTTGACTCCAAGATCTATAGCCGTAAACCAAAATCAGCTGTTTTCATCTTGATGCATAATCCACTGTAGCAGTGCCATGGGCCCAGGAAGGCACTTAACAAGAGAATAACTTTTTTCTCCAGTTCACTTGCAGCTTTTCCCTTGAGGCTGAAAACAAAGGACAGGGCGGCCATCTTCTCTCCATTGGGTTGTATACCTGCTCGTTTACCCTTCCATCCTATCACCATGCAGAAGATGAGCAAATGTAGGTGATCCTCAAATCCCTGGTCTTTGAGCTTTAGCGTCAAAGGTTGTGGGAAATGCTGGCTCTGATATCAAATAGCAAATTGAGCTTCGAAGAAGCTCTTATTCGTATCCGGCTTCAATTTTCTCATCTGTAGAATTTGGGCTTAGAAAGTAACATCTCTAAGGTCACAGCCCACACTGAAATTCTCTAATCTGTTGGGTGTAGGAATGGCTGGTGATGACACAAAGATCCTAAGAGTAAATAAGTGGAATTCTACATCCCAATCATTTATCATGCTTAGAGCACCACTGTGAGGAAGTAAGAGATTTTATTTATAGAAGTCCTTCATCTGCTTTCTGTTTTTCACATCTTAAGAAAGCAGGGCATCCTAATCATCAGGGAGACCATATTTCAGTTTGGAAACTGGGTCTGCACCTCTGAAATAAATTAGATGTGAATAAATACAGACTCCAGTGCCATTTTTAGAGAATTCTGTTGTGGTTAGTAAGCACAATTTAAAGTGGAACCAGATGCCACGTTCCCTTCTCAGGATGTTTAAGAATCGAGATTGTTGCTGACCATACAAAGTTGATGCTTGGACTATGTATAGAGATAGATACCGAATCATTCTAATCAACAGAATAAAAGAGCATCACATTTGGAGTTCATGGCAATTGACAAGTCATATTTAGTGAATGTGCAGGATTGGGTTATTGAAATAGTTAAGTCTACACCTTTTATTGAATACTCATTGTGTTCCAAGGACATGGTTTAAAAATAGGCATCGTGCAATTATGCATGCAAGGGTAATCACAGCTCTCCTAATAAGTTTTTTTTAAGTACCTTTCTTTTATTCGCCAAGGAAAGTAGACTCGGTGATTTATAGGAGCTGTGAATGCCTCTTCTTTCCAAAGAAAGGTATCCTTCCTTTATGTAATTCTTTTTCTGGAGTGTTTCCTAGGAAGGCAGTGCCCTCTGATACAAACAGGTGTTAAAGTAAATCTGATGCAAAAATGGACTCCTGCTGTCACAGAGACACATGCTTTGTACCTATATAAATGCATTTCTCAGAAAGCTTTTACTGTTGAGAAAAACTGAAAGGAAGCCGAGCTAGCTAAAAATGTTGTTCTTTATACTCTGAATACATCTGTTTTTGCTTCAGATTGGCTGCCTTAGTTACATGTGTGTGTGTTCAACATATTAAAATGAGACTTCTTTTATTCTTTTCCACGATTTCAGCACAATCCTCTTCCGTGGGTTCTAGATACTGAACTGATTTGTCTATATTTATGCTGTGGTGCCATCTGAGACACCCATGACTGTATGTGTTGATGCATGGCTTCAAATGACCATTACCTGGCAGTCCCTTGACCTCTGCTGCCCGTACTCAAAGTGCACTCAAAGTGGCCAAAGAGAACTTCACACACACTAGTTCCTCTTTTGCCTTACTCAAGTTTCCCTTATTGCTATTTAGAGGGATTGTCACCACTACAGATTTCCTACCTTCAAACAAGGAAGCACAGAAGTGTTTCCTGTGTCTTGAACTTTCTACTAAGTGAGGACTGCCTAACTCAGGCCCAGCAAGCGGGGGATGGACCACTGGCTGGTCACTAGGTGAGGCTCAATCTAATTGTATCTTGTTAAGCTCAAAGAACTCTCTTTTGAATGCCTGAATGTATACATCAACCAGCAGACTGTAAGGCAAATTTACAGAATTGTCTATTGGTAGTAAAGAGGTCTGAGATACAACTGGATAGCTTGTTCAGAGTTCAGTGAGGTCCTCAAGTCCACTTTCTGGGCTTTTTTCTGGGAATTCAACTCTCTCTAGGAAATCCTTAGGAAGCCCAAATCAAAAAGAAAAAAATCTGTAGGTGTCCCCAGAACAGTATTTCCCAAAGTGTGCCTCATGCCTTGTCCTGGTAAACACAGTGGAAAGCAGTTCCATGGTCGAATAAATGGGGAGAACATACTACCTTTACCATTTGGAAATTTGCAAGACACATTAACATATTAAATGTTTTAGAAATTCCTACAGTGAAAAATAATCTGTTAACCTTTTTTGTTTTAATCCAGTGTTTCCCAAATTTATTTTGCCAGAGAAACTGTTTCTTTTTGCATAGCATTTATCTTCATTCAAAATTTGGGGCCATGCTGCCTAGAACAGCCCTAAACACTCACAGGAAGAGCCTGAGCTCCCCCTTGTCCTGGGTCTTAAATGTTAAGTCCTTGAGCTGGTGATCTTCCTTGAGTTTATCTACAGCCCTCAGGAGGAATACCATGAATCAGAGATTTGGATCCAGGGTGAGTTATGCATCCAGAGTGGAAAGCTGAGCTGCTCAGAGCTGGCCACTCACAAAGTGCTCTCACAGGAAGTGGCACTGTGCCTGCCATCATGGCTGCCTGACATTGTCTCCTCATAAGCCAAATGTGCCCTTCCAATTTCATTAACATAGGAAATTGGAGGTGGGAGAACCAGTGATTTTTGCCAGAGGCACTTCTGAAACTGTTCTATCAGACTGTGAGTCGGTGCTCATTTTTTTCATTTTAAAGAAAGTCCAGACACTCTTAAAGCATGTTCTATTTTTAACAAAACACTATTAAACTGTCATGTAGTCTTCTTTTTGTTTTCTTCTCCACTGCTGCTGATGGTGACCAAGATATTTGTATGGGAATAAAAACTCCCTCTTCTATATTCAACTGACATCTCTACTTCCCTGATATTATTATTTTGCATTTCTATGGACTTTATCTTTCCAAAAGGCTTTATAATCATTCATTAGTTATTCCTCACAGCTTCCCTATTAGGTAGAACACTATGATTTACCACTTTCACCATTTCATCCTCCTCTACTCAGTCCCTCCCCTCTTCTCTTCATGGAGGGAACAGAGAGTAAACAACTCAGGGCCTACTGTGTGTCGAGATTTTTTAAAAATGATGTAATCACCATAATCCTTTAAGAGTAATGTGATTTCTGGATGAGATTTAGTAGGATTCATGCTGTTCTGCCCTCCTCCCTCCAGGTTTGCTGTAGGGAAAATTATATGCAACAATAACACTGGCCAAATAAGGTGACAAATCGTTCGCTTTATTAATAGTTGAAAAACATCTGAGGAATACTCTACGCACACACCCCTCCCCCACTCAAGCCAACTCTACCCAATTCAATGTTTCTCTGGTAAAGGCACCATTGGGAAACTTAGGCTAGGAATCATAAGCGACGCTTTTTATCATCTCCCCATCCTACCCTCTTCATCTAAAATTCTAAGTCTGCACTTACCCACCCGGTGGCAGAAGCATGGAGTGGGGATAGAAGCAGACATGGAGGTCCCACCCCAGCCCTTGCTCAGCATGTGATTTCAGGAATGCAAGAGGCCTCCCATGCATGAACACAGAAGTGACAGGTGGAACTTAGAAACCCATCTCCAAGGCATTAAAACTCTGCACTTGTAAATCATGACCATAAAGGACAGAGGTTCTGTTGGAGCAAATTAGAAAGTCCTTCCATTGAGGCTAATGAGGTGTGGATCACATGGAAAAATAGTGCTGCTGCACTCGTATGACCAGTTTAGAAAAATGAGGAGAGCAGCAGAAATATCCCTCACTTCCCAAAGGTGACATTAATTATCAATATCATTTTACAAATGAGAAAACCAAGGCACAAGGTGATTAAATGAATAGTACAAGGTCATCTAATCCAGTGAGGGGCAAACCAGATGATTTCTCCATCTCTGTTTGTGACAGGGCAGGGTGACCCCAGTGTCCACTGTCTCTTGGAACCTGATCACCTGCCTTCCGTCCACTGAACCGACCTTTTTCTATCCCCCTGATAATTTTTCTCAGGCACCACTGTGTATATCCAGAGGGCATATATTACATCTCACTTATCTTCCTGGAATAGAAAAGTGCCCACATTATAGCCCCACCTGCCTGGAACTAGCTAGCAGTCAATTTGAGCGGAATATCTATGTGGCAATTATTTTGACAGCTTTGGGTCCTTTTTTTTTTTTTAGCTCCTAATGTACATTCTTCATAGGATACCCCATTAGGCCTAAATATGGTGCTCTTTTACATTTCACACAGTCCTGAAAACTAAATGTAATGCCTTGCTGTCTTATTTTTAAACCTTAGGAGATAAGGAGAAACAAATTCAAGGGAGAAAGAATTTAGGAAAAATTAGAAAAGAGCAAGAATGACAGTTAATAGCCTTACCAGGAGAAATCAGAAAAACAACAAAAACAGAGATGAAAATTTAAAACTCAGAGCAGAATAGGTACATTTAGTTAAAAGGCAGAAAGCCCAACAGATCCTTCAATGAATTTTAAAGACATAAAAATCTACTGCAATAATAGATGTTCATAATTATAACCCTGGCTCTTCATGGAAAGAAGTTGAATTAATAGCAGTGTTTTCTGTTTAATATGGCAGGAATAAATGTGTGACACATTTAAGAAAGGGTTCCATCCAAAGAATTTAAAATGTAAAATGTCTTAGTGCTTAAAGATGGAACCCCTCAGCTATTAAGAAACAAACAAACAAAAAGCTTGGCTTTCTAGAGTGAAGCATTTCCAAAGAGTATTGGATAAATATGGTCTTACAGATATATTTTTATTCTGCCAGAAATAAATGCACTGAAAAGGAATTACAAATTTGGCACATGTCCTCATTATGTATTAAACACATGCATTCCACCTCATACTACTTGTATCCACCTGCTCCCCCCGCATACCACAGATCCAAAGAAATTCATCCCCTCCTGATGCATTCCCAAAAAAGGGGTTTTATGTTAAAAAGTGGTTTGTTGCTTGTCTGAAATTCAAATTTAGCTGGGTATCCTGTAATTTTTCTTTGCTAAATCTGTAAATGGCACTCAGAAAGTTCTAATGATCAGCCAGTTTGTGTAACCAAAGGAGTTTCTGCTGTCTCTGCAGAGCCACCTTGCTCCCAGTCTCTGGAACTTGCTAGGAATCATCTGACTCCATTTGCATGGTCTCTCAATTGTCAGTAGAAGAGTTTTGACCAATAGCATTGAAAATGATACATCTCTGAAAATCTTAGGGATGGTCCTACCTAGCCTCTAGGACTTTGTAATTCATAATCAAGAGATTAGATTGGTCTGATATCAAGATCTGTGCCTAGTGAAATAGGAAAAAGAACCGTAGAACAATCAGATAGTTAAAGAACAAAAGCCTGTGTGTATGCCTGATGATTCTGGTAATTGTCATTGGAAAGGCAGGATAGCACAAATTTTTTTAAAGGCCATGAATAAACACAGTTCTCCATTTTTTTTACATTTCTCTGAATATAGCAAGGTGCATTAACCCTTAATTTGCCTTGCTTTTCATTTTCTCTCTTTTTTTAAATTCATCTGCATTTTGTTCTCTTGAAAATAATGAAAGGAAATCAAAGTTCCTTTGTGATTTTTGACAGCCAAGTGCAAATAGATTGATTAAAAACATGGGGTTTCATTTTTTAATTTAAGTAGAGGAAAGATTTCTGGGTAATATGCATAATATGTATTCACTGGTAACAAGCTAGCAATGGGAAAAGAGAGAAAATACGGTGGCACCATCAGTGTTGTTCTGCTTTTAAGCACAAGATTGATTTTAAATTTTTTCCTGCGTGTCAGTTTCATTACAGGCAAATTAATCCTTCTTTCAGTGGCTTGAGACTTTTTTCTGAACTCCTTGTAGAAAAAAAATATGTATCAGTGCTTTTCAAATTTTATGAACAGTGAATTAAATCTGAATGTTGAATAGTGATCCTAACTCAGAAGATGTAGTATGAAATAAGATGGTCTACAAAGGAAACCCTTATTTTTACCTAACTATGTTCTCTGTCTCCCTCAAATTCCAGCATAAAGGTAGAAAGCACAGAATGAGCTTATTCTCCCACCTGACTCAGAATTCCAATGTAAGGATTTTCCTTTATCTAGAGAGCACTGAGCATCTTGGACGAGCTCGTGAATGGTTACCACATACTTCATTTCTCAGCTTCTCACCGTGCCCTTAGGTGGGTGCTGTGTGCAACTAGTGACAAAGTGGGGGTACAGAAAGGAGTATTAGGGTATAGACAGTGGCCAGAGGCAAAGAATTGTAGGTGGTAAGGAAATTGTTAGGGTTCTGCTAGATGAATCAGAGATCTGGGCAGGATGACCCTAGATGAAATAGGTGCATCATAGACTTTCATCCAATTACATGAGAAGAGAGATGTCTCAATTCTAAATTCTGTGGCTAAGGTTGGTACAATAAAGAGGTATTCATGCATACTTCTTAAATTCAGATTATGGTGCAGAATGGGACTGTCTAAATTAAGAGTAAGAAAGAAAACAGGGGAAAGTGCAAACAGGAAAGGAGAGAAGAAGGCCTGACCTACAGCGTAGGAGTCAAAAGGTGGAAGGGGGTTTGAAGGGATAGCAACCTGACTGGCAAGAAACAGCCCTCCGATTAGAGCACACAGCTGTAGAGCATGCATAGTGATTCCCAGCTTGGGTATCTTCCAGAATTTGGGAGTCCTCTTGAAAAAAAAGAATACAATTTGGGTGTAAAAGTCAATTTTTATTTAAAGTAAAAATAGAAGTTGCAATAAATTGTAACTTTAAAAACTGGTACCATACACATAACAAAATCAAGAAAATATCATTTTATGAATTAACTGCCAGATATGCATGTAATAGTTTTATCCCCACTTTTTTTTTTCTTTTTGGTTGTATATATTTTGATTGCTTTTTCATAAAACTAGTTTTGTAATATTTTCTATAGATTATATAGAAAGATGATTTTTTTCTCTGCTATGGATGATCAAAGTTTGTAATATAGAATTATTTCATTTTAAAAGTTCTTTTGACAGTTTCACAATTGTTATTGACAATATCATCCAAATGTTTAGGGAAGCTGTCAATTTGGGGAAAAAGAAATTTCTACTGGGATTCTCTCATCTATGAGCTGTATAAGATTTAAGGACATTCCAAGTTTTCTTCTACAGTGACTACTCTTAAATATTCTTTGAATTGAAAACAGTCTTTAACCAGAGTGTTGCCAGTATTCTCATTCCAGTGGCAAACTAAGAGTTTTATAGTATCCTGGTTGATTTTAGTGTTTTGTGTAAAATCGACAAGAAATTTAAGTATTTCTTGATTCAGTGATACGGTAGGATTTTACGTACAATTTCCCATACCGCCATACTGAATATTTGTAAAAATGTGGCACTCTATTTCCCTAAAAAAAAAAGGAATGCTGATAAATACCATTTCACACAGTTTACATAAAAATAATATGAATGATATATAATTTTATATATAATATTCATAATTATGTATACTGCATCATTAAATTCCTGAAAGGAAAGGTTTTCATCTTGATAGCGGAGTCTGCTGTTTACAAGCTTTCTAATATTTTATTCAAGAATATGCATACTGAAAGTGCCCATATCATATTGTATGGCTCATTGAACTTTCATGAATATACTTTCATTAAATAGGTATTCAGACAAGAAATAGAACACTATTAGCACCCCACTTGCCTTCTTTCAGTCACAACCCCCTCTAAGAGCAGCCGATATGTGCCTGCTTTTGTACTTTACATAAATGGAATACCTATATTACACTTTTTGGGTTTTTTTTCCCTCAGTGGGTTTTTTACATACTCTTAGTTTAGATGGTTTATTCTTACTTTGTAAAGTTTTCCAATGTGCACATATACCACAATTTTTATAATCCGTTCTACTGTTGATGGACATTGGGTAGTTTCCAGTTTGGGTGTGTTATAAATAGTGCCACTGGAGAACATCCTCCTATATGCCATTTAATAAACATGTGAACCCATTGGTTATATTTTTAGGAGTGGGATTACCAGATCCTAGGGTAGGCAAATATTCTTCTTCAATAGATTTTGCCAAGTAATTTTCATAAGTGGCTGAACCACTCTGCTGAAATTTTACAGGTCTGATGTTTGGAAGAATTTTCCATTGACTAGCTTCTGGCTTTGAACATTTCAAACTTTGTCCTCCACTACTCATGTGATTCTGGTACTGGGCGATATATGTTCATATCACATTACAACCTTTGTCTCTGCAACATTGAGTGAGACCTAACAGTGGGATGCAGGTGCATTCCTACACTAGGGTGCTAATAATAATTTACCTACTCAAGGAATTCACTGTGAACCCCATAAATATATCCCATTCAACCTAACTATATGCAACACCAACTCAATTTCTGCTTAGCAGTATTCCCAAGATAACTGAAGCTACTACAGTGCCAACTACAACGAGGAGAACTGTGATGGAGGAGGAGGAGGTAACAGTTGTAATCCATTGGGATTAAAATATCACAGTTTTACAAATTTTACCAAAACATCTGACCAAGTTGAACAAACAGCTAAGGACTATCTCAGGGCTTGGAAAAAGGCCTTTGCAAGTGAGGGACCCTGAAGCTTAAACTTCATTAGACTATTCATTATCTGTCACTTGGTAACATATAACCACAAAACTCACTGGCATTCAACAGTAAGCATATTTTGCTCATAAATCAGACGTAACTGGCTCCATGGCTCTACTGATCTTAGCTGAGATCACTCATGTGTTGTGGGGATCAACTGATCTAAGAAGAATTTGACTGGCATGACTTGTAATGACTCAGCTCTTCTCATGTCCCTCATCTTCCATCAGGTCAGCCCAGGCATGTTTGTTTTCATGGCAGTAACAGAGAACATGAGCAGAAAAAGACCCAACGAGGAAGCTCATTTGAAGCCTCTGTATCATGTTTATTAACATCTCGATGCTCAAAGAAAGTCATATGGCTGAGCCCAGGATTAGAGGTTGGGGGAGCCTACAAAATTCTATAGCAATGAGAGTGGATAAACGGAAGGAGAAAAATTGGGGCCATTCCTACCACTATTCCTCAAAAATTAGGTATCCAGAAAATCCATTGCTGCTTCCTGGCCTTCCCTCTACACACAACTGGGAATATCTTTAGGAGTTATCTAAGGTTGGGTGAGAAAAATACGAAGAAGGTACACTTGTGGAATAATTTGTGTCACAATGGAAACACCCCTCTCTCATGCAAAAAGTCTATCTTCTTTTTAACTGAGCTTCCCACAAACTCTTTTCACATCAAGGCATGCATGGAAAATGATGACATCTTTAGACCATATTGGACTGTGCTGCTCATGATGAGGGGCAATTTGCGTGGATCCTCTGAGGGCTGAGGGGCTCCAATATCTCTACACACCCAGAGCCGAATCCTGTCACATCTGTGTGATCCAGGTCACTAGTTGGGAAGGTCTTCTAGGAAGACTGATACTGCTCAGGCTTTCACCACTAGATCTTATCCTTCTGATGTGAAACTCTTTCCATATGGAAACATCTCTGGAGGAATGTGATACAATAAACCTCATCAGTCATTTACATGTGAGTACATAAAGACTTAGACACTACATCTTTTACTGAGATTTTATTTGTATCTGTTTTGTTTTCTGGGAAAACGAAATGATAGGTATGTGAAAGCCTTTTGCACTAAGGAGCAAGAAATGTGCTTTGGAAGTGTAGAAAAACAGTAGAGAGGCACAGAGAAGGCTTAGAAAGCAAACTGCCCCCATAATTTGGGCTCAACCTCTTCTACCTTCTCTGTCTGTGATACCATCTTCTCCTTGACTGGAAAAGTGAAGTTCCCTCATGCCAAAGCACTAATGCACACTAAAATCTGGACTACTGGTGCCACATTGTTTCATAAAGAGTTTAGATACAGTAAGGAAGTAAATCGTTCTTGTTGGGTTATCATGTAGAGTTATGTAACTATGAATCTGTAAAGTTATTAATGTGTTTAGCTGCTTGATGCTTCAGTACCCTCTCCACAAGTTCAGGCAGTCATTTGCAAAATGTCCCAGATAGAGCATACATTAACATTTTCTGCATTGAACCTGTCTATAGAGCTATGGATGGTTTTAAGATTTAGAAATTCAGGTAGAATCTTGTTTTAACCAACTTGAAGAGAATCAAAATTGCTATATTGAATCCAAAACTCATTAAAATGGAAATTTACTGCTATAGACTATGAAGGGATATACTGTTTATTGTGGTTTTTATTTGTTTACATAGAATAAGTGCTAGCTATGCTCTGTGTCTACAAACAATAACAAATGGGAGAGATGCAAAAGAGAATGTTCTTGCCAGATCTGAGGAAGTACCTAAAGTTGTCTTTTCCTATATAACTATATTTAAATGCAATATAAGATGCTCTTAATATGATTTGTATGTTTCTCACATTGTTTTAGTAGTGATGGAGGCATGGACAGGGTTTCTTTCATAGTGTTCAATTTTTAGAATTATATCTTAGGCAAAAACTGGAAGAGATGCCTGAACAAAATTATTAGTGTTATATTGTTTATAGAGAGTTCAGATATACTAACGAAGTAAATCATTTTTATAGGATTGTTATATAGAATCATAGACTATTAATCTCTGGGGCAATGCCACTTTTCACTCTCTTGTTTTACTCTTTAAGGCCATTTCATTGATACTATAATGCCACTTTCTTCATTTACAAGTTGCACCTAATTGGGGACCAAACCAGAGCTGAAAACCAGGCCTTCTGAGACTTAATTCAATGATGTGTTTGTATGAGAAATATCAGTTTTTCTTGTACTTGGATCTATGCCCGGGCTTTATACTCTGACTGCTCTAAAGTTCCTAGACCTCATCTAAACATAACCCCAATGTGAGCTCCAGAATCCAAATTTCATTCCTTAGTAACCCTACACACACACACACACACACACACACACACACACACACACACACACACACCCCTAACACTGCATAGAACTCTGAAAATTCAACAATACAACATCTGGGATCAAGTGTATTTATATTAAACAGATATTCAGCCTCAGATTTTACACTTAATTTTAAATGAGCAATATTTCTATTAAGCAGAATAACAGCTGTGTTTCAGTTTTCAACACAAAGAACCTGGTCCATCATCAGGCTGAAGTTTTTAATTCCAGTTTGCTGTACCTAGAATGGAATGGGGGACCCTGAGAAAACCCTACTGGAATGCATGTGCTGTCAAGAGCACTTTAGGGGGACTGAGAACATTCACCATCTCACAGAAGATGTAAACAAGGCCTGGTCCTACTTTATCGCCCTTGCCTTTCCCTCTTTCTTTATTCTCCCTGAGTGGTGGAGGTCAGAGCCTAATCCGAGAGAGACTGAAATATTTAGTGTTCAGAAGGCTGGGATGGGTGGTTGTCTCTTCTTCAGAATTCACTTTTTCCAGTCATAGGCTTAGAATAGGCAGGGCTTCCATCCTAAATAATCACAACAATCCTATTTGGCAACATAGTTGACTTTCCTCTTTTCTAAATTAATCAATTTCCAAACAACCTGAGGTGAAGGTGTTAGAGGCAAAAGGGAGCATGAAGAGCTAGAAATATGTACAACCTATGCATTTGTTTGTCTGAATTTTCCAAAACACCAGAAAGAAAAAAGATTGTGAGCTTCAAGAGACCAGGTAGTAAGCATAGAAGTCTGGTTCTCAGGGGTTTTAGTGGAATGGTGGACCATGGAATGGAATGGACTAGGGTCAGTTTGCTTCTCTGTAAATGTATCAAGAAGATACTTGATTTGGGAGAGAAAATGGGGAGACTTGGAACTCTGAACAATATAAGAGATGATTTATACCAAGAGCCCTGAGTGTGATGGGTCAGATGCTGTGTAGAGCAGCAGAGGGGTGTTAAAAAGGTAATTAACAGCTATATTCTAAATAAAAACTGAATAAGAAAGGTTATGTAACAGATGGGACCAGAAGCCACAGGAAAGGTCTGGGGTGGTAATAGGAAGATTAGCATAAATGTATTAGGAGAGCAGAGAAATAGCTCTTAGAACGGCTAAGTCAGTGACAAGATAATTAATTGACACTTAAGAGCTTTTATTTCGTTTAAGTCTTGCTGTGATATTTCATGGTTTATGAGGAAAAGATGGAATAATGATTTTTTATGCTGCTTTCTAAATCAACAAAATTGTGTGTATAAATAGCCAGTCCCACATCTCCACAAATGTATGTATTTTGAGTAAGACTATGAAAGGACAAATTTTTCTTCTTATTCATCAACATCTGATATAAATCCAACAAAATGACTAGATGAATGTCACTGTACTGTCCTAAAAAATGTTTACTATTTAGCCAATGATTGTTTTAGGTGATTCAGGCTTAATACTCGTATCAACCTGTTCTTGCCACAATAATTCTGTGTAGCAAACCACCTTCAAACTGTACTTTGAAAAAGAAGCATTCACTCTCTTCTTCATATATTTTCAAGTTAATAGTGTCTTGACTGATGGAGGCTCGTCCCAGCTGTGTAACTGTGCATCAGGCCACAAGTCAGGTGGACTTGGCTTCAGGTTGCAGTTTGGGTTCCGGTTGGCTTCACATGTGTTTATGCTGGAGCCCGGGCTTCAGGGGCAAGACATGTTATTTTTATGGCAAGTGGAAGGGTTCTCCCAGAGAGTGAGCGGAAATACATGAATAAAGGTGCTTAGAGTACTACACAGCATAGATTAAGCAGAGCAAGGACTCTTTAGAAGTATACTCTTTATAAATATCAGTAATAGCTATTTGCTACTTACTATTAAATTATTAATAGGATTGAGAGTGTGTTTTCTATATTTACACTTTTCAATCTAAATATAGGAATATAGAATTTCTTTGACCTGGCAAACGCCTACTAATCACTGTTCAAATTTCCACTCTGCTATCATGATTTTCGCTGGGTTTGGCAGAGTCAACTTACAAACCGTGAGGATTCATGGCTCTTCCTCTCAGATTAAACTTTTAACAATAATGAGGAACAGTCAGTATCTTTTACCTCACCATAACCCCTTTAGCATCAGATGGCAGTCGCCATAAGCAAAAAGGATACCTGAAAAATTCTGATCTATGGGACTTTGAAGCCTCAGGTATCTCCCCCTTGTGAGGTGAAGGCCCTTGAGACATGGGAGATGTGGCTTCTCTTACTGCCCATGAAATAGGTCATTTTAGAGTCAGTGGCAAAAGTGTATCTTAAGGTATTTATTACTGAGAAATATCAGTCGATCCTTCACTCTGTGGTTTCTGAGCATGCTTGAACTCACTGAAGCCAGGTGGCGCAGACTCTAGTTTGCCTGCAATTCACAAAGCAGAGTACATAGTTTACCCATCTCCCTGAAGTCAGGTACTCTAAATCCCTACCTGTTTTCTACCCACTCTCTCCTTTGTCATTTAAAATATTATGGTTATGTATAGATGCCAAATGCTTGCTAAACTGATAATTCATTAACTGACAGACTGGGTGGCCTCAGCTTCTGCCCATGGCTCTGAAAAACACAACACATCCTACCCCTGCCCCCCCAAATAGACTGCAATTTGGAAGAATGAAATATCATCTTCATATGTAAATTCATTTAATATTATTGTTGTACTTAATGAAAAAACAAAAGAACAACATCTGAGTTCAATGAAATTATTAAATGACAGATACTTGTTAAGACACATCCTTCATTTTGTTAAGAGCAATGAAGTGGTCTTAATGTATGCAGAACTTTGTTTTTGACTATTTATTAAAATAAAATCTATACTTTGATTTATAGTCTAAGATAAAAATCAGCAAGCTGTTCTCATAGTATCTGACACTTGCATGAGTATATGGACATAATAAAAATTATACAAATAGCATGTCTGATGGAACAGAGAAAGGTAACTATAATCAGCTGTATCTCTCATAGCAATCAGCTCTACCACAGAATATTTATTTAATATTCGAAAGTATAACAGCCACATAAAAACTAATCAAATTTGCTGAAGTTTGATAAAACAATGATTTGGGTTCTTATGAAAGCTACTTCTGTTCCTGGAGGCTATTACTTTGCCCCATGTTTTAAGGTCAAGATGGTTCAAAGAAAACCTGTTGTTCTAATATCAAGAACGTAGAAAATTCCTTGTCTGTTAATTACTGCTGATGTGGGCATGGCATTGGTATTAGGCCTCTGTCACAGGAGAATGGTTTTTGAAATATGATTAAAGTTGAGCATATTTATCCAAGGGAACATTATTGCTGAGCTCTGTTTACATAGGCAGCAATGAAACACTCAGCAATTTGAACAAAAAAGTTGACTTACTATCTAAAGGTGGTTTCCAATTTCCAAAATATACAAGGGAATATAACACATTGTTAACCTGTAAATGACATCCCATCCTCGGAGACCACCGCTCCATGTCATCTTGGGTCACAAGTGAAATGGGTTTATGAAGATGAAGCTTCAGCTTATTCAGCAAGCCCCATTTACCCACATTGTTTCTGACAACCACTCAAAAGGGGATTAGGACTAGACTAGCTAGAGACACTAAAGGTCAGAACTGAAAGGAGCATAACAATTTTGGTTAGGGAAAATCTAGACACAAAATGCCACTAGTATTTCGAATCAGAGGGAAGAAAATGTAGAATTGAGAGTTGAATTTTGGACCTTTGTTTACTTGGATATAGTGTCTTTATAACCATTTTTGGCCATTCTGATTTCAAATGGTACGTGTTGTCCTTTACATCACTGCTACTCGAAATGTGGTCCATGGACCAGTACCAGTGGGTAAACTGTTAAGTGTCCACAATGAGATAAAAATATAGAAATTGAGAGTGAATGTTTACTAGGCACACTTACCTGGTGAACCGGTAAAACAGTTTACAGACCACATTTTGAGTAGCAGTTAATTAGCATGTAATTTAAGAAAAATTCTGCAGAGCAATAGGTATCAGAAGATTTAAATTTTAATTAGAGCGACTGTTAACTGCTCCACCTTTCTGGTCTCAGTTACCTCAAATGTAAAATGAGAACTTAAATTAAGTCTCTAAGGTTTCTTCCATAATTAACATTCTATGATTCCATTGAACATACTCTTGACTTTTGAATATACTTTTGTAATATTTTACCTTACCTTTCCTTCATTCGTTTATCCTTATTAACCTCTAAAATTGAAGCCTGTAAGATATCACAAAACATCATATCATGAAGAGCAAACATCTGAATTATCAACCTTTTGCTTAGTGTTTGTTAAAAAGAGACTCCCCCTTAACTTGTATTTTGTGTCACAGGGTAGAAATTGACAAGTTACCATTATAATCTCCATTTTAATACTTTAATATAGGGATATAGTAAAATTATAAAATAGTCAATAAAAATAAGGGAGGAATAGCAGATCTTATATATTCACCCTGTCATTCATGTTCAACAGTTACTTCTTTGTGCTCTTTTAAATACAGAGGGTGCCAAAAAAATGTATACACATTTTAAGCAAGGAAAAAATTGTGTTAAAATTGTAATACTCAATATATACCGATAACAAAAGATGAATACAAGTCACGTGTATACATTTTTTTGGCACCCCTAGTAGTTCCTCTGCTGAGAGACTGAGTCAAAAGAGAAGACTTCCAATCTGTGCTCTCAAAGAATAAATCTGCCGAAGACTTTAAAGAAACCCTTCAATAAAAGCCATATTTGGGCAAACAGAGCACTGTTATAAATGAAAGCTTCAAATTTACCCTTGATTGGGTGCTTTAAGAATACAAGCGCTCCCTTCCTAGTGTCTGGTGAACTATATGGGGTGACAGGGTGACCTTGTCTTCAGGCCCTCTGGCACCCTGGTACTGCGCATATCCTGGCAGCATCGCATCAGCTTGCGTGGTTCTTGGTTCTAATTTGAGCCTTGCTTTTCGAAGTTGTTACCATAATACTGTTTAATAAAAAGTACCTAAAGGAGACAAAGGGCTGTCTTGCATTATGTGGCAGATAGTTAGCCCCTGCTAAACAAAATGGTTTACCTTCCAAATTTGACTTCTGCTGATCACAGTATGACGCCTTTATGAGTCCCACCTTGATTGTGACCAGCTGCTCCTGCCTATAATTGATAATAAATCTGTCTCCTTCAATCTGCCCTTATTCTTTCCTCAACTGATAAAGCTTTGCTTCTTTTCTAGTCTTTTTTTCAGAATTGAAAACCATGGAACTGTAACATTATGAGGGGAATTGAGATCATCTTGCCCAATCATTTAATCTCATAATCATAATGGATCTTGGATCTCTGCTTACTCCACTCTCCTTTCCCCTATGCCATGTTTACAACTCTTAAAATTTTTGACTACAAGCAGCTTCTGTTGTATATAAATCTCTTTCCCAAAGAAGAATAAAACAGTTGAGAACAGAAATAGACAAATGCAAATTATGCTTCTTCCCCCCCCCCCACCCCACCCCCCGAACACTAAGCACATTGCACTGTACTTTGCAGGTGTTTGAGTACTTCTTGAATTGAGTTTGCATTATTCTTACTGCTTCTCCATCTCATTAATTTTTGCCCTTCTATAAATATCCTTATTTTTGTATTTGGGTGATAAAGATCTTCAATTCAATTTTATATGTTTAATATACTTTATGAGAGACTTGCTTAGTATTTTGCACATACTAAGTGTTAAATGACATTTCTTTTTTTAATTCAGTTTGCCTGTGTTGTATCTACAGCTACCTCTGTAACCTTTGTAGAGTGCTTTCTTACACTCGGCATCTAAAGGAACAACTATTTTGTTTATATTTGCTGTACTCAGACTATACTTGTGTTTCTTATAATCATTCACACCTGTTCTTTCT
Source organism: Rhinolophus hipposideros (assembly GCF_964194185.1). NCBI lineage: Eukaryota > Metazoa > Chordata > Mammalia > Chiroptera > Rhinolophidae > Rhinolophus > Rhinolophus hipposideros. The sequence continues at coordinate 43,141,613 of NC_138048.1, read as the reverse complement.
TCAGTGTTTCTGATTTCCAGGTTCATATTGAATATGAGTGTCTGTTAGGTTGTTTTCTCCTCTGCTAGAGTGTTTATTTTTTCTAAGCTCAGTCTTATTTTAGATGCTTTCTGTTCATATTTGTAAATGTGTTGGTGTCCCTAGCGTTATTTTCTATTCACGGACATTTGCAATATCTTTAAATCTAGTGCTATCTGCAACTTCTCCATAATAATTCTTATGTATGGTGATGAACCTTATGATACCCCCACTAAAGAGATCACCAGAACTAGATCTCTTTATTATTTCTAGTCAGTCAGAATAAATCTTTACTCATTGACTCACCAATAGCATTAATTTCAGATTCAATTTGAATCAAATTAGAATCTTTAATATCTATTTCATATTTATTGAAACTCAACTACATGAGTTGCCCTATGTTGACTTTTTTACTTACTTATAATTCTGTCTACCATAAAACTATCAGAAATTGTATCCACCATTTGTTCTTCTCAAGATAATATTGCTTACCTGTCATCTTGATGTTTAAGATTGTTCTCTATGAACATCTGTTTCTTTTGAAAACTGCTTAAGTCAGCCTCCAAAATCATCCTCTTTACCTATTATGGAGATTAGTTCCATTCATCCGTTATTACTACATCTTTTGGATATACACAGAGTTCTCTTTCTTTCTTCATACCTTTGCAAAAATCAAATTCAATCACTGTGACACCCAGCTATCAAGTCAGTTGTAGTCATTATATACCCAGCATCACCGGTTTGTTAATGTCCGAATTTTCCAATTATGCCATTCTCTGCTTTTAGGAGCTGTTTTTGCAGAAACTTAATTATATCCTAATTATACATAGTAATTGTTTTCTTATTAAAATAAAATTTAAGAAATTAGTTGCGTCTCTCAGCCATTTGGACTTATCGTTAGTGTCATGTCCCTCATTTATTTTTTGCTCCATTTACTCAGTATTTTCTCTCTCCTCGTATACCTTCATGAGATTTAAAAGTACTTATTTTTAATGTTAACCATTTGTGCCAACCATCTTTTTTTGTTACTTCTAAGTTACAATACCCTACCATTGCTTTATATACATGGTGACTTAATAGTGAATAAATAGAGAATAGCCAGGATTACTACCCAATTCTAGATTTAGATCCAGGATTCCTACTGAGCCCCAGATGTGGACTCTGTGCTTGCTCAGGTATATAATCAACTACACTTTGGACCTGATTTCTGTGTTGATACTATCTGCATACACTGCCTATGCCATCTACACTGTAGACCCAATAATATACCCTTCCCCTTCAGCCTATGGAGTACCCACACAGTCTTGTTACTGAGTATTTCCCAGCCTAGTTCCATCCAAGTAGAGTCACACCAGGACACTCTTCTCCGAACCACTTTTTCTTCCTTTTTCCCTTCTTGTTATCCTCTCACCTCCTGACCTTCACACTTCTCATCCTTTAAAATCACTTCTGTGTTCTCTTACCTAAATGTGTTCTATCAGACTACAAAATCTGTTTAATCAAGATATTCCCAGACCCTAGCCAGTGGTCTACTTGTTTTCACTGGCAAATGATAAAAGAGGGTTTTAGAAACTGAAAATATGTAAATAACCCCTTACATTTTTAGCGTAATAGGAGTTGACCTCCAGTGATAGTTCTCATTCAGTCTATCTGCCTTATTCTCCCTATACTATGCACAAATTCTTGTTTATAGCCATCCACCCACGTGCCCAGCATAAAGAAAGAAGGAACAAAGAGCTTATTTGATCAGCATAAGGTAAACTCAGCAGGATGGGAGCATCAGGGCCGTAATATCACAAACATAAAAATAGGAATGGTAGTCAAAAATAAGAATAGGGAGTAGAGAAAGGCCAGAGGGAGAGAAACCACCAGTAAATTTCTTTGGTATTAATATATTACCCAGTAAAGTGTATTACCTTTTTTATATTAATGTGATATATGGGAATTCAAATTTCAAAGTAATTTCGTGATTATTCGGTTTATAAAAGGATTAGCAATAATGGTTTTAATAGCATATTCCTCTATGCCATTTCAAATATGACTCTATTTACAGAAACTCCATTATTTAACTTTTTAGGAACATGGGTCTTGAATAAAGTAAGGTGCATAAGAATGTATTGATTCAGAGGAACTGGAAATTGTGAATCCAGAAAATAATTTACTGGACCAGTAATTATTGAACCTGAATGTGTCTAAAGAAATCCAGAAAAGAAATAAACACCAAGCACTTAGGGGGAAGAGACAATGTCTTATTCAAATTTTTAGCCCTAGTACTTGGCGCAAAGTAGGTAATTATTTTAGGTCACTGCCTTACATACAGGGCCTGAGAGTGGCATAGGCGTATGAGATTTATTGAGGAGCATTCCTCAGGAAAAACCTGTAAGCATGAGAGACGTGGGACAGGGAAGGGGAAAAGGCCAAAAAGAATCTTGCCTCAAGAAAACTCTTTCTTGCCTTGTCCTGGTCCGTGGCGAGGCTCTGGACTGTAAATAGCACAGCAGAATGCTTCCACCTTGAGACTGAAGGGCTGGGCTTTCTAAATCCTGAATCAGTCCATCGTTAATCACTTGGGATCTGGTGAGTTGTAACCCAAGAATTTCTGGACATCTTAGATCCCATCCACGAAAAATTCTCCAGAGGAGGCCAGAGATATAAACTGCAAACCATAGTTCTCACAGCAGCTGGGAGAGAGGTGCCCCCTCTAGAAAGTGAATCTAAACTGGCTACCTAAAGCATCAACTGCAGTAATCAATATACATTTATTAAGTGAGTGAAGTTATGAGTATGGCCCAATCTGACTCTAAACCAACTTCACATTTTATAACAATTGGATATCTTCCAATTGTTCTTCATGGCCATGAATCTTATTCAGCATACTACACATGTCCCATCTGGCTTAATCACTGTCATTTGAGAACCCACATTTAAGTAGTAAGTGAATTTAAACAACTACCAAGTCCAAGAACACAACCAGTCAAGAAGCTATAAAAGAATGTTTGCTCTTAATATTGGCAGAGTAAGATTTATAAGGCAATAAGATTTGTAAGCAGCTGGATGGGTGAGACCATAAACAAGGTGAGCAGAAGACATACTAGCAGAGCACATTAAACAAGACCTCAAACACTACAGAATGGTTCTATAAACCTGGCAAAAAGAATAATTGGAAATACAATGTACGCAAGTGACACCCAACTGTGGATTGCTCTTTCAAAATAGGCCTAATGTAGGGCTTCAAATGGTAGAAGGCACAGGGGTGACAACGTAACTTACTGAAGTTTTCAAGGATGCTCAGGCTGACAAAGAGCGATGGTTATGTGTTAATTCTTTACCTAAACACAGGTTGACAGCCACCTTTAGCGGCAACATCTGTGAATGCAAATGGTACGACTATTAAAATGCTACTTGTTCAAGTACGACATTTATAACTTTGGGTGTAAGGATGATACAATCTCACTGAAAATGGCATATAAAGCACTATGTATTCATACATTATTTTAACACAGCAGATTTCAGATATTTATGCTTCAATCTAGCCATAATTTTTCAATCTGGTTTTCTAACTCATTAAAAATATTCTCCATATGCTACTATGCGATTACGTAAATTTTACTCATAATCCTGACCTTAGGTTTCCCCACTGATTTAAAAGTTTTGATAAATGTTACATGGCCATAAGAAAAAAATGGAACACTGCCATTTGCGACAACATGGATGGATCTTGAGATTATCATGCTAAATTAAATTAAGTCAGAAAAGGTTGAGAACCATGTGACTTCACTCATAGATGGGATATAAAACTGAAAGCAACAAACAAACAAGACAAACAAACAAGCAAAAACTCATAGACACAGATGACAGTTTAGGGGTTAGCAGAGGGTAAGGGGGGAGGAAAGATGGTAGAAAAAGGAAAAGGGGGTCAAATATGTGGTGATGGAAGAACTGACTCTATGGTGAACACACAAGGCAATATATAGATGATGTGTTATAGAATTCTACACTTGAAACCTACATAATTTTACTAACCAATGTCACCCCAATAAATTTAATTTAAAAACAAAAAACAGAATTTAACTGTGGCCCTTGATTTTGTAGAGACTATCTCAAGAGGAAATGTTGTTTGTCAAGTAGTATCTCTGTTAATGTCCCTTGGGGGTAAGCAACAGAAACTAACTAATCTAACATAGCTTTTAAAAGAGAATTTATTTGAAATTTGTGGGAATAAATCATAGACGACAAGGAAAAGTTGAACAATATGTCCTGGGTAAGGCAAAAATAAGGCAAATCTTAAGCAGGAGATGTCTGGGGACTTCCTCTGTAACATGATGCCACTGAGCAGCTCATCTCATTCTGAGACTCTCCGTTCAAATTTCACAATTTTAGGAGAAAGGTTTATTAGTCTAACTTTAAGCCGTTTTTCCCCTTGGATCAGTCAGCCTGTCCAAAGACTAATGCCACAGAAATGGTCACCAGAGAAATCACTGATATCCAGACAGTCATCCCAGTTTACATTGGCTTAAGCATTAGAGTTTGTCTCTGGGATGTCTGTGGTTATCAGTATGTTCAAATCCATACAGGCTTTTAAATTTATTTTTATGTATGTGTTTCTTTAATGAGTCTTAATGTTTACACCTAATTAGAACTTTTATTTAAAAACTGTGGAATTATATGAATTTAAGTTTATAGGTAACAAGTTTATGTTTTATGCTAGCATTTTAAAGTCAAATTAAGCATTTATGTCTGTGATACATGGGTTGCTATGAAATCTTTGTCAATGAAGGATCAGAAAAGGCTGTATTTGTACTTTCTAATCCCTTCACCTTCTCTCCCACCCCCCTGCCAATAGTCACAGAGATGTGAAATACAGTATGGGGAATATAATTAACAATGTTGTAAAGATTATGTAGGGTGTCAGATGGGTACTGAACTTATCGGGGATCATTTCATAGATGGTGTAGATGCCTGACCATGGTGCTATACACCTGAAGCTGATGTAGAATAATATTGAATGTCAACTATAACTATACACACACACACACACACACACACACACACACACACAGAGGATGTAAAGTACAGCATAGGGAATATAGTCAATGGTATTATAATAGCTATATATGATGTCAGAGAGGTCATAGACTTGGTGGAGTTATCATTTTGTGAGAGGTGCAAATGTCTAATCATTATGTTTGTACACTTGAAACTTATTTTTTAAAAAAAGAATGTATTTGTGCCTCATATGCCATAGCTCTTAGTTTTACCTGGGCTTCTTTTTTTTTGAAAAGTTGGCCTCTTTCTAAATGAGATGTCATTATTTCTCATCCACACATTGGCTTAACTAATCGGCCAATTGTCATTTGTTAGGGTCTTGCTGTCTAGTCTTAAAATTTTCCCTCTGATATGAGTCCCTAAGGGCAGGAACCCTGCCCTCCATTTGTAGAGCCCCATGCTGGGTGGAGCATATTAGAGTCACCAATGACATGTTGGTTGAATGGATGAGTAAAGGAATGATGACATCTCCTCTTCCTACTTCTAATATCAACCTTTTGATTTATTATTCACAATATAAATTAGTGTATGCAAGCTCTAAAGAGACATATGAAACCCAGATTAGTTAGTACTTCCACTTAATAGTACCTAATACGTACCTTGGTGATGAAGGTGGAATTTGAAAAATTTTAAGCACTATAAAGCTTGAGCCATATATTTGGGTTTCATTTATTCATTTATGATACTGTAAGCATCCAATGACTTGGGTAATTTGAAATTGACGGTTTCCATTAATTTTGTTAAATGCACACATTTGTGGACCTGTGTCATAGGCAGCAGAAATGGGTAGAATAGTGCATCTTCACAATAAATCTGAATCCATTTACCTGGTTGGCTGGACTTGTACTTCTTGGATCATAAAATTTGCCCTCTGTAAGCTCAAGGAACAGTAATAATGATGCAAACTTGACTGAACTTGCAGCTCCAAAGGCATGAGAGTCGTTATTTAGGACCTATCATAAATTCACTGTCATGTAACTTTCATTGAAAATTTGAGATGTGGGTACTACAGATTTGGAGTAATGTATTCAGCTTGCGGATGGTGCAAATAGCAACACTTCAGAAGCACCAGTCTCTACTATTCAATTTGACCCCATAATTCACCAAACTAATTGGATTCACCAAATCCTTAACTGCCACACATGTACATTTATTTCCAAGTAATTCTTAAGTTACTTCTGGAAATGTACCATCATTGTTTTATTATTATTATTATTATTATTATTATTACTATTTTTACACTTCAATTTAGAATAGCATGTCCTCAAAGTACTAAATAAATCTTTTATTGGTGAGCAATGTCTGAGGCAGATGCATTCTTTTGCCTCTCCTTTGTTTGTCATCTTTATAATCAGAACAAAAATGCTATGTCATCATGTTTTTTCAATACAAAATTGTACCGCATGACCAGTGGTAATAGGCTTGGTGTAAAGTGTCCTCCATCACCTTTCCCTCGCTCCCCTATTAGCTCAATGTCTCAGGCTGAGGCACTATTGTTCTGAGAAGACACTTATGAAGAGTCTCACTTCCCTCTGAGATTCTCTAAATCTAGAGCATCTCTCCATGACTCTGTGGACATTGAGAATCATCATTTTAGTACATCAGCACTGGCAGCCACACACTTCATACAAGTGATAGAACAACTGAGTTTCTGTGTGTTGCTCAGGGTGATGGAACTCGTTGGCCCAATGGCGTACCTCCTATCTCATTGAGGTTAAAAGCTTGAGCTATAGTAGATTAAAACATCTCTGTTTCAGCACTTATTTCTATGTGTCATCATCATTTGTTTGCTTAGCTATCTCTCCAGGAGCCTGTGATCTGTCTAATAGTGGGAACCAAAGTTTATTTATTTTTGCAATCCCCTCCCTCAAATAGCACAATGCCTAGTAATAGTTATTGTTGCTTCAACTGACCAAAAGATTCCTTTGCTGAAGTACACACAGAGTATGACCATATGATTGGAAGCCTTAGCCACAAAGTCACATGTTTGTGGCGGCAAAATGAAAATCAACACAAAGCTTCAGAATAGCAGGAAGGGGAAGGATGTGTTAAAAATCTAGTCTTCCCTTGGCTGCCAGTTGCAAAGTGATGCCTTTTATAAAACAAAATACTACACTCTGGGCTTGTGTTCTTGATGAGATCTGCACATAATACTGAGAAGATCTTAGCTATATTGTCATTCCTGTCCTATTTTTCGTAGACATTGCAGTCATATATAAATGTTTGAAAAAGAAAAAGAAACACTCATGTTGAAATGTTATGTCTGTGAATAAAATATGTACATGTATTCGAGACTCAGTTTGACACTACACAGCATATTTAAGATAAACTATTTATCTTCCACAAACACATTTCACTGTTTTAACACATCCATTTGTTTCTGGAATGAAGGCAGAGGCAGGAGGTTGGGAGGAAGGGTGGGAAGGAGGGTGGCAGGAAGGAGAGGGAAACAGAGAGCTTTGTGTTGTGATATTTCAGCTTTTTACTTGATGGCAAAATCCTAACTGGAATATGGTTTTGTTATCCCGGATGTCAATTCACAAATCATGAATTAAGCAGCTCGAGCCAAGTGGCACCTAGCAGTAAAACTGGCATTTCTCAAAATATTGGCAGATCGAGTGAGCAACTGTTGATTTTAAATGTTTAATGAGCAATATGTTACTTATTCCGGTAATATTATTGTGTTTGCCTAACCTTTCTCAGACTGCCTCCTTCTGCTTTATCGCTGAAAGGATTCCCAAAAAGGAAGTGGTGAGTTAGGGAGGAAAGAGAGTGTGGACAGAATAAGAAAGAACTATAGGAAGAAAAAGCAAATTAAAATTGCTCTCCTGATAATGAGGAACTATCCATGTCTTCTCAGAATCCTAACACAGGGACTTACATGGTGTTATGGAATCCCAGCATGTGGTTCCTCACGTATTTATGACCACAATGGAGGAATGAAAAATAAAGGAAGAAAAATACAATGGAAGAAAGACAAGTAAAACTGTTGGGGGTGGTTAAAATGAGAAGCACGAGGTAACAGGAAGTCCTGGGTGAGATCTTAAGAGTGAGATCATGAGGACAGAAATCTGGGTGAAGTCACTCTGCACACAATTGTGATGAAGGATTCTTGGTCCAGAGAATGAACCTGGGGCAGGATTGCAACAGAAGTCAAATCAACAGAGTAAAGGGGTAAGAGAGAAATCAAGAGTAACTTCAGACTCCATGGCAGAAAGCACTTGTCCTGCTGGTGTACCTTGCAGTTAAACACTGCCAATACATGCTCCTTTTTTTAGCAGTACTGATTAGTGAGTTTGACTGCATTATTGGTCAGTATGTATAAAATATCTGATGGAAATTACCTTCATCAAGGTAAAGTACATAAGCGCTATACAAACTATGGGTATCATTTGTTGCCGCAAAAAACAATTTGCTTCCATTATCAGAAGCATTCCTTTTAGTGTAACTGAATGAGGGACTCCAGGCATTACTGAATAAATTCGAAATCCTCTGCAGGGCTAATGCAGATAATTCATGCAAAAGATCTGGATCAGTAGGGGTGTTAAAATGGAGATAACCATATGACTGATTAGCATTAAAAATTAGCTAGAGACAAATCTTCCTAACCGACCCCTCATTACAGTTTGGAACAGAAACGAATTCCTCAGCACTCTGAGAACTAAAATGAAAGGGGAAAACATAATGAATACCCTGTTTGTGAAAGTGAGGGGAGGATTTTACCTTTAAGTAAATATACCATCAGCCTGCTGTTATGCTACTTAGAGAATTAGGGATACTATTCCTAAACTTGAGAAGAAAAATGCTGTTGTATAAAGCTCATCCAGGGTCACATTATTGTAGTTACTTCAAAATGTATGCATATTTGCACTCTTTCGACGTCTGTGCTCCCATAGAGAGGAACTGTGATTTTCCTTAATGCAGTCATAAGGCCTATTTTTGGTATTGAGTTCAGGAACCCTGGGAATGATGCTAATGAGATCAGAAGAACAAGGACAGTGTCCATAATCTAGGGAGCGTCACTGTGTCCTCTGACCATATCTTCAACTCTAGCAGTGACCTCTCAAATGACTATTCAATCACAACAGCAATGGCTCGTCAGAGAAAAATTATTTTAGATTCATCATTAAGAAGTCATCGTTTATCACAAGCGTAGTGCATAGTGATATTTGGGATAATATTGTAATTATTCTGTACCCTCTAGTAATGGGTTTCTATTTATAGACATATGGCTACCGTGCAGCAGTTTTGATAACCTATCATATTTGTTCAAATGAAATACAGCAACCACTTATAAGACCCCTACTCTAATCTCTCAATTAAATATTTCAGTACAGAAATGAGTGAAGAAAATCTTATTTGGAAAGTGAAGATAAAGAATACAATTGGAATAAATTCAAATGATAGATTAAAGTTACTTGGCTTGCTTGCTCTGATAGAAAGGAAAAAGATAACATCTCTTCTGAGAAAAATATGTGGGACAGGATCTCTCGAATAATCTGTGTTTTGAACTGAAAATAGACAGTTTGTGTCATATTTCACTCACTGTCTAATTCTTAATCTATCTTTTGAAGTGGCTATAAAAAATAATAAAAATAATATTCTCCCATATAGTGGTTGTGAGAATTATCTGAAATAATGATAGGTGTGTAGAAAGTCTTAAATAAATAATAGTGATTTCTATTAAACTTTTCTGCTTCATTTGAGGAGGCTCTTCATTCTTTTGAAAGACCTACTATGTTCTGTGAGCTGCTTACTTGGTAATAAAATACCCTTGAGATCTAAACTTAAGTGGCTTTTTTTATGTGACTTTTCCCAACCCCCCTCACACTTAACAGGTTGTAACTTAGTCTTAATCAAATAATTGCGCACACACACACACACACACACACACACACACACTTGAGATGGCAATCTTCACGATAAAGTGAAAACGGGCTGTTCTATTCACTGCTGTATCCTCAGCACCTAGCACACTGTCTGGTATGTAGTGGGCACTCAATATATTTAGTTAAATGTATAAATAAATGTACAAGTCAATGAATTGATATGGGGAGTATAAAGATAAATAGGCCTGGAGCACTAGCCTCATGAATCTCATAGTCTAGTTGAAGAGACAGTACTGTATACAAATCATGTCAGTGCAGCCTGATCAAGGCCACCATAACTGTATAAGCAAAATCCTTTGAGGGTATGGGGAAACCAAAAAGAAATGGGAGTTGGGAATAGGGGTATTTCAAGCAGGGGTAAGGAGAAGGAGGCAGGAGAAGGAAAGATACTGAGAAAGACTTCACAAGGGAGATGTCACTTGGATTGGTTCTTGAAAGCTGAGTAGAAAAAAACCCAGACAGAGCAGAGAGGAATATTTTCCTGGAGGAAGAGGAGAACATGTATTATTTGCATTAATCTGTACACTGAAATCTGAAAGCTCCAACTCCATTATGTTAAACAAAACAAACTGATGGTTTACAATATTCAGAGGCAATATTCAAGGCTTGATTAGATTTAAATACACAATAAAAATTTGGGAAAGGCTCCAAGAGGGAGGAATAACCTCTAAGACGGCAGAAGCTGAGAATGTAAAATATTTCTAAGTGCATGAGGGCTCTGGTATCCTACAAATGAGTTACTACTCTCAGCTCCTTGGGGCCCGCACCTTCATGGACTGATTCCTCTGTGGGAAGTTGAATGGGGGCCTGGTCTGCACAGGGGACAAAGGAACAAGCTGGAGGCTCGCCAGCGGCCTAAGACAAGAATGCTGTGAAATTGACCTGTATGCATTTACTTACACATATGTACTACTTGGTAATTTGCATATATTTCCTCTTTTGAACTTCTTAGCCATTGTATGAGGTCATCAAGAAAAGTATTGTAACCTCTATTGTATACCTGAGGAAAGTGAATTTTGGAGATATTTAATGACTTCCACAAAGTTAATGAAAAAACTATAAATTCAGATTCCCTAAATTCAGTTTTGAAGCTTGTAATAAATAAATACAAGCTTATTTATTTTGTAAAAATAAAAAATAAAAAAATAGAATAACCAAAAAAAATGTAAATATTAAAATTAATTTTCTGAATATTTTGCTAGATCAAAAAAGGTTTAAAATCAAATTAGTTTTTAACTTAATTACCAAATATTTCATTGTAGGATGCATACTTCTTTTTTTTCCTTTTTTTCTTGATATATTCTATCTCAACCCATAGATCTCCTTTCAGTCTAGTCGCTTTTCTTTACTTCTGAAATAGCATTTCTGCTCTTGTTTAAAAAGCATGGACTTTACAGCTAGACACAGCTGAATTCAAATCCTGATTGTGTGGGGCCAGCCCGGTGGCTCAGGCAGTTGGAGCTCTGTACTCCTAACTCGGAAGGCTGCCGGTTCGATTCCCACATGGGCCAGTGGGCTCTCAGCCACAAGGTTGCCAGTTCGATTTCTTGAATCCGGCAAGAGATGATGGGCAGCGCCCCCTGCAACTAAAACTGAACACAGCACCTTGAGCTGAGCTGCAACTGAGCTCCTATATGGCTCAGTTTGTTGGAGCGCGTCCTCTGAACCACAAGGTTTTCGGTTCGACTCCGGCAAGGGAGTGTGGGCTGTGCCTCCTGCAACGGCAACTGGACCTGGAGCTGAGCTGCGCCCTCCACAACTAAGACTGAAAGGACAACAACTTGAAGCTGAACCACACCCTCCACAACTAAGATTGAAAGGACAAAACAACTTGACTTGGAAAAAAAAGGCCTGGAAGTACAGCACTGTTCCCCAATAAAGTCCTGTTTGAAAAACTAATTCATATTTCTGAGCCTCATCCACATCTATAATTAGTAATGGTGTGTGTGTATGTGTATACAGATGTATATATATGAACATATATATATTATAACATTATATTTTTCTGAATTAAACAAGGTAGTAAGTGTGGAATCGCTTAGTACATGTGCCTCATTCACAATACGCTCTTAATAAATATTTAGTTGGTGAACCAGTATTAGTCCTCAGCTCCTTCCCCACACTATGTGTTCTTAGGCCAAATATATAATAACTCTGAGCCTCAGTTTCCTCCTCTGTAGGGATAATAAAACTTGTATTGCAGAGTTTTCAAAAAGGTTAAATAATATAATTCATATGAAAATTCTTAGCACGTAGTTTTCACTCAGTAAATGCTTGCAATGCTTCTTTATTTTCTTACTTTTATTCTGTGTACCATTTAAGCATTCTTCCATCCTCCAGAATCTCAATTTTGTATTCTTTCCCACTTCCTGTTGCTGTCCTTCTCCTGGCACTCACCTCTCCTCCTTTACAGACTTCTACTTCCTGTTTTCTCCTGTACTGCCCTCTGTAGTCCCCACTCCTTAATCCCTGATGCCTTTCCTCTCACCCTTGCCAACTTTTGGAGACCTAGAATAGAAACCAGGTAACATCTACAGGAGGCAGACGGAGAAATCCCACCTGTCCAGGGATTCTTCAGGCTGTGCCAAGCACTGAAGGTTAAATGACTTAGATACCTCTGCTTTAGGAGAATGGAGACAACAAAGTGTATTAAACAGTAGTGACCTCTTGATTCCTCACCTTTTCCATTTGTGTACACACACGCTCATGCACATACACACGCAAACCTACGCAAGAATTATGCGTGTGATCACTTCTTCCCTCATTCTGGTGGGACCTTTTATCTTTGTATGTGTATTTAATCCCTCTTCACTCAGTTTCAGTACTTCAGAAATAACTGAGTATGTAAATCAATAGAAATCTAAAGAATAAAGGACATAAAAACGGAGATGCTGAGATGTAAATGACAACTAGACATGAACCTTTTAATACTTTTACAACCAGCATTCTCTTAACTATACCAGCCAAACTGTACAATTGTTCTAAGCAGCTTGTAACTCTCTCTTCTTTCCCATGAGGTCCTCTGCTACACGGCCCAGGGGTGCTTCTGAGTCCAGCTGGTGATCACATTATGTCCTGAGGCAAAAGGATTGAAGCTGTGTGCTGTTCTTCTTCTAGCTCGTATTATACAGATGCTATTCCTGCTCTGCTCATTCACATAAATGTTTAATTCTTAGAGAATATGAAGCTTCAACAGTATCCCAGGAAAGTCAGGCGACAGGAAACCCTCAAGTAAGATATACAGAGAAAAGCTTAAAGTAGTAGAAAGTTGAAGATCTCTCTCTCTCTCTGCCTCCCTCCCTCCCTTCCTCCCTCTCTCTCTCCCTCCCTCTCTCTCTGCCTCCCTCTCTCTCTCTCTCTACACCACACACACACACACACACACACTTTTACAATGGTGTGCTTTGGGCAGAGTTGTTCTCTGTTCATTGAAACAATTTCAACAGGGATACCCTGTCTTTTTACCATATTTTATTTCAGCACTGCACTGCTAACATTTTTGTCCTTTAATTCTCTGCCTTTCCAGAGACCTTCCAGGTCCTTTGGAATCTTCGATGGTAAGGTTGATTTCCTAGGGCTTTTCTAAGGATGACTGTATTTTGATTCCCTGTAGCCATGTTTCCTCTGTCCCTGCTGAACAGACTTAATCTTAGTCTTAAGTGTTGACTCAGGGGAAAGAGGACAATTTGAAAGGGGGAAGGGAAGAAGATCTCTGTGTTTCAGGATCTAAACCATGTGGTCATTTCAAGCTGTCAGTCCCTATGAGAATGTCATGCCATTTCTTCTATGGTCCATCAATTTAAAGAACTCCCAGCCAGCATAAAATAAGAAAGAGGTTTATTGTGAATCTGGGATAATACTACTCTCAGAGGGGAAAACTTTTCAACTCTTGGAAATACAATTTCTAGTTTTATCATTTGAAAGCTCCGTGACTGCTTTGTTCACATTTCTCTCCCATCTTGTTGTTGGGCCTTTGCATATGATTTCATATAATGGCTTTTCTCTGCTGTGGAACCAAAATGCTGTGCACCTTACTTGTGTGTGATCACTTCTCTTCAGCAGGCAAAAGAAATGCCTGGGGCCTTTTCAACTTTTTTAGAAAGAAATGAGTATAAGGCTGCTAGTCTGATTCTAACTTTTACTGTATGTCTCCTGGGAACTACTCCACAGAAAGTACAGCATTTTCTTCTGTAGGAAGTCTCAGATTGCAAGCTCAAATAGTTGGGTTTATACCTACAGCCAGAGCTTTTCCTCTTTCCACCATGGCTATTTTGTTGAGGCCAGGGCAAAGGAACCCAGGAATCTGGGCTTTGTGAAGCTTTTGCAGTGAAAGTGTACATCATCACCCAACTGTTAAAATTCAGATTTCTGGGCTCACTGTAGACCTATTAGACTAGAACTGCTGGAGTGGAGCCCAAGAATCTTCCTTTTTAAGAAGTTCCCCAGGTGACTTCCTAGCTTGGGAACAGCTGCTTGAGAACAGTATTTAGGATGACCTAAAACTGAAAGTGGACTCATAGATATGGATAGCATGATTATTGGAAAATGCAATTCTGGTGACATCTACTATATTCCCCAATTGAAAGAATGGGAAACAACATTCCAGTGAAAAATGCAGTTCTTGCATGTTAGTTTGCTCGGGGTTGCCAAACTTTTTCCATAAAGGACAAAGTAGTGAATAGTTTAAGTTGCAGTCAAACTCTGCAGTTGTACCTGATAGCAGCTGGTTGACAATAAGGAAATACATGGGCATGGCTGTGTCGCAATAAAAGTTTATTTACGGATACTGAAATTTGAATTTCTTGTAGTTTTCATGTGTACAAAATATTGCTCTTGTTTTAATTTAATCATTTGAAAATGCAAAAACAAATAAAAAACCTTGAGAGCAGATCAAATTTGGCTCATGGGCCATGTTTTGTCAACCCTCTCTCTGCACCTCTATTGGTTCCAACTTAAAACAAATTTGGAAAAGAATAAACCACAATCTCAGGAAATATTGTTTTATAGTTTTTAAAAACATTTTTGGTTATCAATAAAACAATAAGAGATTATCTAACTATCTATTTATTATAAATATATATAGCCAACAATAAAAGATTTTTTTGTTCAAAAAAGACATCTGCGTTAAGTCTCTAATCTTACATTACACAAGTGGTTCACCAGATATAGAGCAGATTATTCAGAGGTAAAAACTCTTGAGACAGTTGTGGCTGAAAGAGGAGGCTAAAATGAAATTAACATTTAATGAGTGCCTACTGTGTCAGGGCACTGTTCATCATATTTAAAACTAGTCATGAATATCAGCAGTAAAAGGAAATTTAAGTCATAATGAATTATTATCAATATAATGGTTTCCTAAATAGTTGTATCCCCTTTACTTTTCAGTATTGTCTTATTATGTATTGTTGTATCTTCCCCGTATAGTGTTGCGCATGTAATAGCTGTCAAATTAAGTTCTCTACTATGTTTTCTATTCTGAGGAGCTGGTACTCATCAAGTAGGGATTAATAAAGGGAAAGCCACACCCATCTTACATTTGTAGAGAGTCTTTCTCTCTCTCTCTCTCTCTCTGTTTCTCTTTCTCTCTCTCTCTCTCTCTCTCTCTCTCTCTCTCTCTCTCTCTCTCTCTCTCTCTCTCCCCCCACAAGGTAGAGGGATCCACCTTTATGAAGAACCCATGGATATCAAACAATCTTCTGATGTATTTGGGTTTTCACATATTGCTATAAAAGTTTAGACAGTGGCATTTTATCTATGCAACAACCACACTCTTTCTCATCTCTTTAACTTACTTGATTTTAATTTTTCTCCTGAACATAATTGCATTGATTTTTCCTTTAGAAACTATTTTAGTGGTTTTCAGTCTATGTGCCAAGGAATATTAGTGTTCCAGAACCTGAACTTTAGTTGATCTGCTGCTAAAATGGAATATTGACATTCTTTACCTGATTTGTTAGAAGAGAAATATTACTAAGTAGAATTTTATTGATTGACGTTTGTCCCATGAAAAAGTTCTTAAATTTTTTAGTGTCTGTACCATCATTTTTTTCTGAATTAAAATTTAACAATCTAATATAGGGTGATCACAAGATCACGTAATCAAATATTTTGCCTCTGGTATTTGGATTATTATTAGACAAAGAGTATTATCATTTTCAGGTGCTCTGCTATTTGAAAAATTTTGAAAACCTGTATCCTTGATTATAATTTGAAAATGTTACTAGTGTCTTTTCCAGAAAATAGAGTTTAAATCTACATAACTTTGATTAAATTTAATTAAATTACTTTTAACCTTTCCTTTACCCAAGCTTCATTTTAAATATGTGTCCCAAGTTTCATATTTTTGACTCTTTGGTGAAAAATATATTTCTGCTACTTTAAGGACTAATTCCACATTTCTGCTAACCAAAATCCAGCCACTTACCTTTCTACACACATACACACACATACACACACACACACACACACACACACACACACCTATTTTCTTCCAGAGAAGGACAGATTTTTCAATGACCAATGCTTGGATTGGGAAAGAGGGAGGTCAAGCATCTTACTGCTTTGGAATTGCGTCATTTTTTGATTAATGTCATCCAACCAACCCATACTCTAGCCTAGGTTTAATTAGGCTCAGCATAGCACATGCAGTTTGTATGTAGCCAGCACTCTCATTCCCCATGCCAATGGCTGATGGATCTCATACATGAAAGCACATGGCAGCTCTCTAGGTATAGACACTCCATTAGATAATAAGAGTTAAACATAGGGAATCTAGATAAGGCACTCAGGAGTAATGGAAAGCCTAAGCCTACAGCTTTTAGACCACCTGAAACTATATCCCGACTAGGGATATTTGTTTGAAAGACATATTTTGGGCCCTCCCATCTTTAAAAAAATAGTTATCACTATATTGTCAGGAGTAACCTCTCCAAACTTCCGTGACTCATGCTTTCCTATACCGAGCCACTGTTACCATCATATGCTCATCCCTTCACTTACTCTCAGATATGTAGAATGACAGGTGACCACTTCTTAGCATAGTTATTATATGTCATAGCCAATGAAGGTCTTTTTTGTGAATAGGCTTAATCTCAACCAACCAAAACAAACCCCTGTCTGTCCTGACTGCCAACGACACTGATTTCTTTTCTGGAGGTGCCTGTGAGTTTACTCTAGGCTGTTAGCATTCTGGCAGTATTTTCTTCCTGATCTTCTTCTTCCCTATGGTCTGATTTACTTGAGCTCTTCCTATGATTTCCCTGTGCCCCACTCTGTGACCATTCTGTTTGCCGCAGGACTTCCCCCTCACACTCTTCTGCCTTCACATTTCCCTGTGGTTTTCCTCTGTCCCTAAACACAGCAGGTCAGGAAGTGTTGCCTGAGAGCCGCTGCTCTGTTTGCCTTCAGGTGAAACCAACCCCCAAAGAGTGTGATCTGAGGTGCTTAACTTTTTCACCTTGGAATTGCAAGCTCTTTTAGACCAGGAACCTAAAATTGCTTCAGTCTATATTATGTTGAGATACTGATATAATCAGTTTTCACCTTCTGGAAACCAATAATATTTTAGAATACTACACAGGAAAGGAAAGGCTGAGGAGATTTGAAAACCTAACGGTTTATCGAAGACATTCCAAGACCTCCTGCTCAGAACTCACCCAATTATCTTCTGAAAATCTGGAAATTATTGTTCTCATCAAGAGATTAAAAGACAACCAGCAAGTTTAAAAGACCACCTAGCATAACCTCGAATGGACCCAAAGACTTTTAGTGTATTTCATACCTATTCCAAGGCAGACTTATTTAAATATCATAAGCCATGACCTTTTTATCCATATCTGCAACTACCTTAACATCAAGTCTTAGATATTAGTGAGAATGATTTTCTGTGTCAGTGTTTACTACCTACTTCTTAGTCGCCTTATATATTTAGATACACTAAGCCAGAGTTTTGTATCTGAACTTCTGACCACCTCTTCTTCTATTCTAGTCCTCCAGTTCCCCAGAACCTATTCCCACAGGCAGCTATCCTGATTGCCTGTAGGCTAACAAGTCCCTTCAGTGTTAACTGAGAATTAAGACATTAGCTGATAAGAGGTGTAACCAATTGCTTTAATATTTGCATTGCAAAAGAAATCTTAGTGGGAAAATAATTAAGCTTTAAAGTTTGATATCTTTGAGGCAATTTATCTGGCCCAGCAACCTGTCCAATCTCACCACACAGGCAGGCCCTGCTTTGCATCACCTTATCTGCCTACACCTCATGCTGGCCACACCTAAATTCAGTATAATTCCACATCCAGAATACTAGAGTGTGGAGTGGGATAGCTCAGAATCCCACATAACGTGATCCAAAGAAATAAATTCTCTCATCTCTTTACAAATTAATTTACTTTTAAAGGATCTTCTAATACTTAAGAAGGTCAACAGCCATCCGTTTGTCATTTTCCAAGATCACGGACAGTTTCTCCACTGATGAAAAGTGCTTTAGTAACAAAATTCCTAAACAATGGATGTAGGAAAGGCAATTTGTGTTTTCCTGTTCAGCTTTGCATGTAAATGATCTATTCTTGGTGAGTTTTACAAAATGGAAATCTAATGACCATTCCAGGTAAAACACAGTGAACTGCAGGACAGACAGGAAAGTAAAAGACATCAGATGACTGGGAATCGGAACCCAGGTTTTATGTGGAGTTCTAGGCAGTCAGCTTTAGCTTTTGTCAGGAATTGGTGTCCAGAAACTGCTAGATGGAGATGAGTCCCAAGAATAGAGTTAAGACTTTTAAAGTGGTATACTGGTTAAAAACACCAGAGTCACATATACGCCTTCGCTCTGCCATTTGTCTGTGTGATGTTGAGAAAGTTCCTTAACTTTCTAAACCTAAGTAACTTCATTTGCAAAGAAAGAGAAAATAATATGCCTCTATAGGTAAATGAACTAACATGTATAAGCAGTCTGTGACACAAGTGGGACCAGCAAATGGAGGCTGAGTTGTTAGCTTGGGAATGGTAAGTGTCAAGTGCAAGGCAGAATGTTGATTCGTATAATTTAACTTTTCTCCTCAATCTCTCCTGACCTAAAAACTAGATTGGTCCCCGATCCCAAGCCAATGTTAAGTCTATTGTCTGGGGTTAATTGAATTCCCCTGAGAGAAGAAAAGGAATATGCCTCTGGATGTCAAACTACTAAGAACACATGGGTGGTTCCCAAATGTAAGTGATGCCTGAGAATCACCCAGGCATCTTTATGAACACATGGATTCCTGGGCCTCACCCCAGATGTTCTGATTCAGTAGTTTTATGAAAGGGTTCAGTGATCTGCGTGTAAAATGAGCTCCCCAAATGTAGGTGGTCCATGGATCACACTTTGAGAGAAACTGGAATAGATGTTGACAGGAACCTGAGATAAGCTGACCACTATGTCGGGGCACAATTTTTGCACAATTTTTTAAAAGTGAAAGCAAAAGAGAAAATACATTAATTCACATACTTTTTAAAATTTGAATACCATCTGAGGGGACATTTTCTGCAAATATCTGATGCATAGAGTTTACTTATAAAGGATAATGAGTGGTGTACTAGACAATATATTCAACTGAAGTTTATGAAGTACATAGAAAGTGCATTCAAAAGGATAATTTTGTATGGTCTTTACAGAAAGCCTGTTAGTCTCACTGCAGTGAAGACATTTCTAGGAAGTGCATAAATAATTATGGTCCAAGTGGCTTCCTTTCTAAATACGTGATCTTTGGATAGACTCCAGAGACTCTTAAATAAATGTATAATAGCGTACTAAGTAGATATGCTGTCTTAATCAGTTTGGACTGCTATAACAAAGTACCATAGACTGGGTGAATTAAACAACAATCTATATCTCACAGTTCTGGAGACTGAGAAGTCCCAGATCGAGGCACTAGCAGATTCAGTGTTTGGTGAGTGTCCACTTCTTGGTTCATAGATGGCCATCTTTACCCTATGTCCTCAATGGGGGTGAGAGAGCTCTCTAGAGTCTCTTTTATAGAGACACTAATCCCATCCACAAGGGCTCTACCCTCATAACATAATCACTTCCCAAAGACTCCCATCTCGTAATACTATCATATGGGTGTAGTATTTCAACATAGGAATTTTAGTGGGGCACAAACATTCAGTCTATAACAATATGCTTTGTGTTTATTAATTGTCTTAAACAAGCATTTGACAAGTCCTAGGTTGAAATCTCTGGACAGTTATTCTGTGAGATTGCAGTGAGATCCGTATACGGTAGGTATGGGAAGTGATGGGGTAGACTTGCTAAACAGACTGATCAGCTGCCTAGAGCAAGACAAAATGGCTTTACTACAGGGCTGGGAAGTTGTCTGATATTAAAAAAAAAAAAAAAAAAGATTGAGAACTTTTAAGTGCTTGGTGGAGATACAAATTTCTGTGCTATATAATGTAGAAAAATATACTGAGCCTGATATTTTCGTATGACAGGTAGTAACTATCACCTGCTCTCTCCATCCATAAAAGTTTTTTTCCATAGAGACCCTATTAATTGTATACTTTAAAAGAAATAATTGTGTGGTTCTTGTCTGTTAGGCCCTGGGGAGGGGAGACTAAGCCACTAACAAACTTAGAAGTTCCCAGAAAAAAAGGAAGAAAAGCAGAGTTTTGATTAGGCTGATGGAGTATAAAAATAGAAACAAGCTAGGATAAAGGATGTGTTCTTTTTATACACACCTCAGAGCTCCTTCCCTTTGCTGTAAGACTCATAGTTCATATCATTAAGGAAACTCAAGTTGGGATAATTCTCAGAATATTCAGATGCAAAGTGCTATGACAATAGCAGGGCACAGAGATTTCTGGGTAATGGTGTTGCATCAAGACTAGTTAGTGAAAAAAATGCACTAAGAAAACTTCAGTCTTGGAGGAAAGGAGATAATGACAACTAGATGATGGATCAAATTCATGGCTTAGCCCAACTTTAGCCCCAGCTGGGGACTGGAGTGCAGTCTGAGTGCCCATGACAAGATCTGAAGAGCAGTCAAGCAAACTAGCACCACAGGGTAGACAGGAGGCAGGGAAAAGGCATCTGAGTGTGTATATAGATACTTTCCACCTTCAAGGTTAGCACTTTGAGTCCAGACCCCTCTCCACAATGGAGAAAACCATCAGCCAGGCTTAAGTATCATGCTTCAGGGCAGAGTGGGCTGAGCCTGCAGGTCACAGTTCTTTAATAGCCACAGTTGGACAGCATAGGAGGTCAGGGGAAAGAGACGATGCCTATGAATAGTCATTAAAACTCCATATTATTCAGCCAATTAGGGAATTGTTCGGATTTTATATAATATCAACTTCCCTGCTGCCATTCCTCCTGTCATTAGGTATTGGTGTCTTATTTCCCTATTAATTCTCCTTTCCTTAAGCTAGAAATAGAAAAAAACCTCGGAGATTTTCTTTTTCATTATGAGAAACCTGCCCTGAGGATACAGTCACAAGGATGGGTATGTCCTTACCCTGTACTGAAATTATTAAATCTAATTTCACTTTTTAAAAACTTCCAATATACAAGTAATATATGATCTATGTTAAAAATTCAAGCAGTATAGGAAGGCATAAAATGAAGGGAAATTCCCTCACCAAACATTTCGGGCACTTCCAATTTTATAATTCAGAAGATTGTTACTAACGCTGTATAGATGTTGTGTGTGTGTATATATATATATACACACACACATATATATGCAAATGTTTTATAAAGCATGTATATGAATATATGCATTTATGTGTGTACACAACTTTTCAAAGACAAAGCAGAATATACTATACATAGTATTCTATAGCCAATATATCTTTTTAATGAGTAGATGTCATTACATTACATAAATTAAATATTTTTTTTTCTTTTTCTTTTTTTTTTTGCAAAAGAGGATAGTTTATTAAAAGTAAACAGTAAAGAGTCACAGCTCTTGGAATGGGAGGGGCCCCCAAACAGGTTGCCCCTAAATTAAATATTCTTAAGTAAATACATTTATATAAAAAGTATGACACATAGTAAGCACTTAATAAATACTAGGTATAATGATGCTAACTATTTCAGGATAATTTTCTTGCTTGGCTTTATCATTTTCCAACTATATAGCATTCCTGGAAAATATAGATTAGTTTTCCTTGTCTATAATTTTCAGATGAGGGGATTTATATTGCATTTATTCTGTTTTATTAATTTCACACAACATGATGTTTGCGAGATTGTCCATGTTGCCACTTCTAGCTGTCATCTATTCATTTTCTTTGCTGTATGGTATCCTAATATATCAATATGCAGCAATTAATTTACCCTCTGCATAATGGGATTGCTGGGCTATATGAACATCGTCAACTTTAGCAGATATTATCAAACTATCTCCCAAAGTGGTCAGACCAACCTCCTGACGTATAATTAAATGTTTTAAGGATTTTGGCCCTTTTATGTCACATATATTATAAATGCATTTTTCGTCTATTTATGTATTAAGATTGTTGGTGAAGGTTTTGTACTGCGGAGAAATTTTTACTTTTTATGTAGTCAAACTAATAAATTCTTCTTTTGTTATGATTTCTGTGTTTCATGACTTGCTTATAAAGATATTACCTTCTTTAGTGTTATCAAACTATTGTCTTTTCTTTCAGTATTCTTATAGTTTAACTTATAATTTTGAATCCCTTGATCCATCTGAATTTGTTTGGGTATTTAATAAAATGAGGGTATTTTTTTTCCCCAAAATGGTATAGCCTGTTGTTTCAACACTATTTTAGCAACAATAAGAGAAACTGATAATTCAATAGGTAGCTACTTATGGTATTGACATACAAAACTATGTTTTTTTCTAAATATGACTAATACCAGTTAGATAATGGCTAAGGACTCTATTCACTAGAAATAAAAAATATGTAAAATATATCAGAATAAGTTTAATGCATAATTATCAGGATTTAATAAGAAAAATAAACAATTGATGGACAAATAAAGAAGACCTAAATATTTTATTCTTGGTTGAAAGAATAAAGATTATAAAGCTATCTGTCCCTAATTAACCTCTAAATCCAATATAAACCTGAACATAAGACTGAATATCTGTCTTTGTTTGATTTGGAAGATTATTCTAAAGTTCATCTGAAAAATATGTATATATATATTTACATATTACATATACAAATACATATATATATATATATATATATATGTATATATATATGTATATATATGGTACCAATCAGGAGAATTCTGAGAAATGACTATTTATATCCTTAATTAAAATGTATTAAAAAGCTAATGTAATTAAAATAGTAAGAGACTGGCCCAGCAAGAGACAAATAGAATCAAGAAATACAATCAAGAAACAAACCAGCAACAACATGGATGGATCTAGAGAACATTATGTTAAGTGAAATAAGTCAGAAAGACTTATTTCACTCACTTATATGCGGAATCTAAAGAAAAGAATAAGTGAATGAACTAATCAGAAACAGTTTTGAGAACACAAAGAAAAAATCGAGAGTTGTTAGATGGGCGGGTGTGCGGGGGGGTGGGGGGGTTAAGATAAGGGGAAAGGTGAAGGGATTAGGAAGCAGCTGGTAACCACAAGATGGCCTCAGGGTTTTTTGAAAATTAATTTGGGGAACGTATTCAATAATGTTGTAAAGATTTTGTTGGGTATCCGATGGACATGCGTCTTATTTGGGAGACCACCTCAGGGATATTGTGGATGCCTGATCATGGCATTGTACACCAGAAGCTAAACAGTAATGAATGCCAACTATAATTTTATATATATAATGTGATGGCTCAGTGCGAGGTCGGAGGGATAGTCGATGAGGGGAGGGGGGTTCACAGTGTGAGGGATATAAATGATGAACGTCTAAGTATTACCTTGTCTTGTACACCTGAAACTAATAAATTAAATAAAAAAAAAAAGAAACAAACCAGTTTGTAAATAGGAGTAGCACTTAAAGGCATTGAGGAAATATGATTAGTAGTTTTTAATAGACACTATTAGACAAAGCTCAAGTATAATTCCCGAATCATTTAATCCATTTACCACTCACATGAAATAAAGTCAAGGCCTTCCAGAGCTGTTTCACTGCATTTATCCCTGATGAGAATGTAAGTTTTATAAGAATTAGGAATATCTTTCTTCTACTTCCTATATTTCTTGTACTTACAGTTTAAATTGTTGTCTGGTACATGGTAGCAATTGATACTTGCCAAATTACTCTTTATAATGGTACTCAGAAGCCATGCACTACTGTTCAGATCACAATCAACTTGCATATATATTTTAAGTATTTAAGCCTTTATTATACTAAAAAAATTGTATTTTGAATTGTTAATCTTATTTAGCATTCAGAGGTACCCCATCTCTATGCCCTTTACTCCCTAGATGGTTAATTTTGTCTTTTTGTCTATAGTTATCTTCTTTGGTTTCTAAACACCTCAGAAAATATATGAATAGATAAGGATAAAGTTTTAAAAAATCAGTAGTTTTATTCTTCATTTAGATCTAATTGTCTAGAAGGAATCTCCACTCGAATGTCCTTTAAGCATTCAATTTCAGCAAGTATAGTATAAAAACTCACTGTATTACCACCCCCTAAAAATATCATTCAGTCCACAAATCAGTCAAACCAAGAGCTTTGGGGTATCCCTTCACCTCACTTGCCACTTTAGAAGGGAGTTTGTGAAAGTAGGACCCTCCCATTAGGCTAAGACAGTTTTGGGAGTTTTCTTCATTTCAAGCATTTAAACCTCTGTAGTGGCCTTTTTCTCTCCCTTTGTTTTTGTTTAAAAAGAAGTGGAGGAAACACCCTCATGCAGTGCTTTTTAAGTGAAATGACTTGTCAAGTCAGGGACTGTGGCAGTAATCTGAAAGGCAGTAAATTTAGCGACCCTCACTTTACACTGACAGCCTGTCACGCGCTTGAAACATAAATAGCAGTGGAGAAAAATCGCTGCTGTTTTCCTATTAAGCTTTGGCCCACTGGCCCTGCAGCCTTCCAGGAGTGCATAAGCCCAGGCTGAGAGAGTGACTGCTTTCATGAGCAGACCTGAGCTCACTCCTGGTCTCTCCCACCCTGCCTCCATGTGTGTGTATTCCCAGCACTGCAGCTGGGACCCTCACTCCCCCTGGGATCCATCTGCTTCAGGATTGAGGAGTGCTGGTATGCAGAGAGGGCTGTAACCAAAACTGAATGTCGGTGGTGGTGATTCCTATTTCATATATTTTGGTCTAAGAACAAGAAACAAATCGCCGGACTCCTTACTATTATTTGTGTTGACCCCTGAGCAACCAAAGGCTGCCCACCTTATGTTAGATGGGAACATTCTAAGAACATCACTTTATTTTTTTTGGTCTTTTTTTTATTATTAGTTTCAGGTGTACGAAACAATGTAATAGACATTTATCATTTATATCCCACACAAAGTGAGAACACTCCTACCCCAATCTACTACCCTCTGACATCGCACACATCCATTACATTTCCACTGTCTCTATTCCTCTGCTTCTTGTAACTATATATATAATTATATATATATGTATATATATAATTATATATATAATATTTTATATTTTTGTATACAATTTTATATATAATATTTTATACAATTATATATATATATAATTTTATAATTGGCATTCATTATTGTTCAGCTTCAGGTGTACAGTGCAGTGATCAGGCATCTACATCATCCCTGAGGTGGTCTCCCTAATGGGACACATGTCCATCTGATACCCTACAGAATCTTTACAAAATTATTAATTACATTCCCCAAATTGACTTTCTTATCCCCGTGGCAATCTTGTGGTTACCAATTATGCTTCCTAATCCCCTCACCTCTCCCTCATCCCCTCCCCCCTCCCATCTAGCAACCCTTGTTTTTCCTCTATGTCTCTGAGACTGTTTCTGATTAGTTCCTTCATTTATTCTTTTCTTTAGATTCCACATATAAGTGAGATCATATGGTATTTGTCTTTCTCTATCTGACTTATTTCACTTAGCATAATGTTCTCTAAGTCCATCCATATTGTTGGAAATAGTAAGATTTCGTTCTTCTTTATGGCTGCGTAATACTCCATTGTATAAATGTACCTCAGTTTCTTAATCTAGTCGTCTACCGATGGGCATTTCGGTTGTTTCCATGTTTTGGCTATTGTGTATAGTACTGCAATAAACATAGGAGTACATAAATTTTTTTGAATTAGAGTTTTGGATTTCTCCAGTTAGATACCTAGGAGTGGAATTGCTAGGTCATAAGGTAGTTCCATTTTCAGTTTTTTTGAGATACCTCCATACTGTAAGAACATCACTTTAGTTCATGCTTAAACCATTTCCTTTTCTGACCTACCCCCACTTTTCATCACTTATGTACTGACTTTAAGCAAGAACAATTTCCTAGATTGGATCAAACAGCTTCTTCAGCAGTGAGACTAGCTGAAGAAGTCAGGCTGGGATTTGGGGGTGAGCCCAAATGAGGTCACTGCAACATCAGGGCCTGTAATAAAAGGGTGGAGGGCCAGATGGGGTTATAGTCTACTTTGTTTTAATTATTTTTCACAGGCTTCTGTGACAGCCACAAAACTATGCCTAGCAATCCTTCCATGGTGCAATTGTCCTGCTGAGTTTAACACATTCGCTTGCAAAATGCCAACTGATTTATGTGACTCTTGAAAACAGCAACTGCTGCTCTCATATCTCTTGATATTTAATCCTCAGCCATGGCAGAATTGCTAATGACAGGTCGAGCTCGTAATACCGCTACGGTTCTGATGACAATGGGGAAAGATCTTAATTATTGCTCCATCTGACCAGCAATTCTTATTTCTGCCTCACCCCCTTTCTTAGGAAATAGGCTAGAAAACAATCAATACCTGTTGGAGTTTTTACTTCTATCTTATTCCAAAGGACTCCTCTAAGTACATTTTTTTTTCTCTTTTTTTTTCCAGTTTTTCCTCTTTGCCTCTTCTTCCCCACACCCCTGGGATAATAAAAATGAAGTGAGACAGTGAGTCTTGCTTTATGACATCATTGTACATCACACAAATGTTCTGTAGTCTCTACTACAGTGGTTTGAATTACCACCAATATGTACGATATTACGCATTTAACACACATTTAGTCCCAGTCTCTTAGCGACTCTATATTTCTGAGTGCCTATGGAATGCAACCCCCAGGATATTCTGAGAAACCTTGATACCAACCATGTCAAGAATCAGGCTCATTATCTCTACTCTAAAATAAGCATTCCTTCCTAATTTCCTAAGTGGTACCAACTACATTCAAGCCCAGGAAATCACTAGCTTTCAACCCACATACTGCATTTACAGTACATTTCTTCATACCCACGAAAACTCAAGTTACTACAGGAGACCCCAAGGCAGGTGTGGGTCCATGTATGTGGTACACATTCCCTTCTCCTGCCCTCACAGACACTGCCACTCTTTCCCTCTGAGTCCAGACTCTGCTCCCAAATCCTCAACATCATGTCCCCAGAAGCCACTGTCAGTTAGTTATTCAGGATTGATAATGACTCTTTGACAAACTTGAAGGACCATCTTCACTCTCACAGCAATTCACAGGGCAGCTTATCCAATACATGTTAGGACTCGGTGCCAAGAAATTTGTACCAAGCATTAGGGGTGTTGATAAAGAAAGGACTTTAAACAAATTGAATTTCTGTGGGATTCCATGGAGGAAACACCATGGTTCCTCCAGAGGGGAAGGAAGGGAAGGACGGAAGGAGGAGGGTGGGAAAGAAGAAAGAAAGGAGGGAAGGAGGGAGAGAGGGAGGACAGGAAGGAGGGAGGGAGTGGGGGAGGGAGGGAGGGAGGGAGGAAGGGAAGGAAAGAGGGAGGGAGGAAAGAAGGAAGGAAGGAAGGAAGGAAGGAAGGAAGGAAGGAAGGAAGGAAGGAAGGAAGGAAGGAAGGAAGGAAGGAAGGAAGGAAGGATGGAAGGAAGGAAGGAAGGAAGGAAAGAAGGAAGGAGGGAGGGAAAATTATATAAAACGCCAGTTTTATTCAGCACTTTGTAAGTGCTGGAAGCCTCCACTGTATCTTTATTGAGCTGCAGAGGTACCTGAACACAGCAAATTCAGAGTCTTCACGCCACCTCTCACACACTAGTGTACATCGTGCTGTCACAGCACACTGCTCATTTCTCCTGCGTGGAGACCTCTATTTCGGGCAGGCTGACTGGATTGCCACACCCTTTTACATTCTCTTAGCTCTGATTCTCTCCCCTTGTGTTTTTCAACTTCCTGAAAACTCACTTCTCCCAGTAAGTCTTTCCTAATACAATACCTTTCTACAGTGTTCCTGTAGCTCCTTTGCTGGCTGTTGGCATTTATGTGCCCCAATGGCTTTCTATTACGTGGTGGTGGGGGCGGGGGGTGCTTTATAAATAAGTAGATGTAGCTAAACATTTAAATACCAACCTATTTCCTACCTTATTTAATTATCTCAATAAAGAAGATAAAAGAAAAAAACCTTATAAAAAACTGAATGCTGTCTTTTTATTTTACCTATCACTGAGCTGCTTTGCTTTGGAAATTCCCCAAGTGTCCCATTCTGAACACTTCAGTTTCATACTCAGAAACAGAAATAGAGCAGATTCTGAGAGCTAAGAACTCAGCCTACTCTAGCATCTCCTGGCATTCTGATGATAAACGTACTCATGCCTGGTTGGAACATGGGCTCCAAAGGTTCACAAACCTCAACTTTCTCTTAATAGCATTATAAATGTGGGCAAGGTCCTTAAGGGTCCTCTCTAACCCTGGATTCCTATGTTTCCTTATCTGTAAGCAATCTTAACAGGATTGTGAATTAAATAAGAAATGTCTGAGTCACCTAACATAGTGCCTAGAACATGTTTATTAAGTGGTAGCTCATTCAACAGTCACTCTGCAATATATCTGGAACACTCCAGTATTCAGCATCGTGCTACATGCACACTGGGGTCCAGTGACAAGCAAAACCAGAGCTGGTCCCTACAATGGAGCAGTAGCTATTATCAATACAGTTCTTCAGATGCCTAAACATAGGGGATTCTGATTTCATGCGTAGCATTCAGAATGGCAGAATGCTTTCTAAAAACTGAGACCAGGTAGGTGGAGTGGTTAAGTGTTAGTACAATAACAAAATGTCATTGTCCAGGACTGAAAAGTATGTGTGGATGGTAGCTTCCAGTTGGATGCTGAGCTCAAACTATGTCAGCTCGCTGATTTTTGTATATGAAAAGAAAAATGCAAACCATAATGAGTTGGATCTCTCTGGAAGACAGGTAAAATAATGCCAGGGCATTTTTCATTTGGCCCATGCTCATTCCTAAAGCCAAAGCCAGTTGTGAATTTTTCCTGGCATTGTGCTCACCTCCAGTTTCTCAGTTCTAACTACACCCTTTGGGGCTACAGAAGGCATGGGGCCAGTTTGCATAATCCACACTCTGTTGTGTCTTACTATTCAAATAGGAAACATTTCTACAGCAAAATAAACAACTCCTTCTCTCCCGCTCAAGTATCTTAATAGTCAAATGCCTCTTTTTCCAGAGTACTCTCTCTTCTTTCATTCCTGTTCCTCTGACTGCTCAAAATCATCATTGTATCATTTCTCTGCTCTGCCCCCATTCTCTTCAATACATTTATTTTCCCTGTCTTCTTATTTCCCACAAGTGCTGCTTCGGGCAACTCTGTCTGCACGCCCCCACTGCCTCCACCCCCCCACACACACCTTCCTTCTTTCAATCATGGATCATTTGCCACTCTTCACCCATTCCTTGATGGGTGATGAGAGGTAGCGATGAGAAGTGGTTTCAGATTTTGGACAGAAACATTGTCAAACACTAAAAGATTGCTCAGGTAGGATGTGAAGCTGACAAAAACTTCAAAGATTCTGGAAAGAGACGTGGCAGGAAATATAAACACCATCCCAGGCATTTTTTTTTCTAGATTTATTGTGTTCCTCTCTTGCTTCATTTTTTTAGCATGTCTGTATAGAGCATGGTGTGCAAAAAAGTAGGGAAAGAAACAAAAACAGAAACAGGTGAGTTTGTCCTGAGGGGGAAAAAAGAAAAATATGAAATGTACTGTAAGAACAGAAACGTATTACGCATTTGAAGTTAGTACAGGAAACTTCAAATGGGATCATTGATTTGCAGCCTTTTTTTCTTTTATTTTTAGAGGTAGAAGTTTACAACTTGCTTTTGCTCACTCTTTCACTCTCCTTTTCTACCACAGACCCACACAAACACACTACACACACACATACCCTGTAATGCAAGTTGAACGTCTTTGCTTTTCATTAATCTATATATGTGTTTGTGTTTAGAATTAATATGTTGGTGGCCAATGCTTGTTAATACTTAAATGTATGTGAGTAAAGGGAATGTCAACCTCATTTCATATACATCTTAACTTCTGTGAAGT
The DNA here is from genome assembly GCF_964194185.1 of Rhinolophus hipposideros. Taxonomy (NCBI): domain Eukaryota; kingdom Metazoa; phylum Chordata; class Mammalia; order Chiroptera; family Rhinolophidae; genus Rhinolophus; species Rhinolophus hipposideros. The sequence continues at coordinate 43,111,223 of NC_138048.1, read as the reverse complement.
AATGGTCTACAGAGATGTTATAAGACTCGTCTCAGAATAGTGAAAAAAAATCAACTATTTTTTATAGGCATATGAAGTTTATTTACAATAATTTAGGAGTTATTTATAATAGGCATAATTTGGAAACATTCTAAAGCAGTCCTGTCTAGAACAGTCTATCATGAGGAAAATGTTCTATATCTGTGCTATCTAATACAGTAGTCACTAGTTTCATGTAGCTGTTGAGCACTGGAAATGTTGCTACTACAGTGGTGGAATTTTAAATTTTATTTACTATTTATTTTTTTAATTAATTTTTTCAGTTACAGTTGACATTCAGTATCACTTTATATTAGTTTCAAATGTACAGCATAGTGGTTAGACATGTATATAATTTATCCAGTGATTTCCCCCCGATTAGTCTAGTACACACATGGCACTATACATAACTGTTGCAACATTACTGACTATATTCTCTATGCTGTACTTACATCCCTGTGACTATTTTGTGTAACTACCAATTTGTATTTCTTAATCCCTTCATTATTCACCCAGCTCCCTAATGTCCACTCCCCCACTTCTGGTAACCATCAGTTTGTTCTCTGTATCTCTGAGTCTGTTTCTGTTTTGTTTGTTCATTTATTTTGTTCTTCAGATGCCACATATAAGGTGAGATCATATGGTATTTGCCTGTCTCATTTCACTTAGCATAATATCCGCTAGGTCCTCCATGTTGTTGCAGATGATAAGATTTCATTCTTTTTTATGGCCGAGTAATATTCCATTGTATATATGTACCACATCTCATCCAATTGTATGTTGATGGGTACTTGCTTCCATATCTTGGCTATTGTAAATAATGCTACAGTGAGCATAGGGGTACATACATCTTTTTGAATTAGTGTTTTGGATTTCTTCAGATAAATACCCAGACATGGATTGCTGAGGTAGGCCTATATGGCTATGAATTTTCCTCTTAGGACTGCTTTTTGCTATGTCCCATAGATTTGGGTTCATTATGTTTTCATTTTCAGGTAACATGATACTTCCAATGTTGTTCTTCTTTCTCAAGATTGCTGTGGCTATTCCCGGTCTTTTGTGGTTCCATACAAAATTTAAGATAATTTATTCTACTTCTGTGAAAAATGTCATTGGTACTTTGATAGGGATTACATTGAATCTATAGATTGCTTTGGGTAGTATGGACATTTCAGCACTGTTAATCCTTCCTATGCGTGAGTACAGCATATACTTCCACTTATTTCTATCTTTTTAAATTTCTTTCTTCAGTGTCTTATAGTTTTCTGAGTACAGGTCTTTTATCTCCTTGGTTAAATTTATTCCTAGGTTGTTGTTTTTTTATGCAATTGTAAATGGAATTGTTTTCTTAATTTCTCTTTCTGATAATTCATTATTGGTGTATAAGAATGCAACCGATTTCTGAATATTAATTTTGAATCCTACTACTTTATTGAATTCCTTTATCAGTTCTAATAGTTTTTTGGTGGAATCTTTAGGGTTCTCTATATATACTATCATGTCATCTGCAAATAATGACACTTTTGCTTCTTCCTTGCCAATTTGGATGCCTTTATTTCTCTGTCTTTTCTGACTTCTGTGGCTAGGACTTCCAATATTATGTTGAATAAAAGTGGTGAAAGTGAGCAACTTTGTCTTTTTTTCTGATAGTAAGAACTCTTTTAGCTTTCCTCCATTGAGTATGATGTTAGCTATGGGTTTGTCTCCTGTTCTTATATGTTATTTCTTTTTTTTTTCTCATTTTGGCTGCCTCTGTGTGTTTGTTTTTATGTATAAGGTAGATCTGCTAGGTTCCCCAAATCTTGGCTGGGTGGTGTTATGTAATAGGTGCCCTGTGGAGCCCAGTGGCACAGTCTCCCTGGTCACCTGCACTGGGTGCTCCAGGAGAGTTTGCTGTGTGGGTTGTGTGTGCCCTCCTAGTATAGTTGAGCCTTTATTGCTATTGGCATATCAGTGAGTGAGATCAACCCTCAGATTGACTGACTGTGGTGTTTGGCCACATCTAAAGCTTAAGGCCGGCTGTGCAGAGGTGGATGGGGCTTACCCCATGGAGTGAGATTTTTCCTAGTTGGCTCTGGTGCCTGCTGGGACTGCTCTTTGGATGTGCCACTTATAGACCTAACTGGGTGGTACTCTGCTGTGGTCTGATGCCAACCTCCAGGTATTTGGTTCAAGGCTCTTGGGAAGGGCTCTAGTGCAGGCCCAGGTCCACCACTGCCTGTGACTGGCTAGCTGGGGCTACCTGTAGGAGCTACAAAGTGATCCATAGTTGGTCATTGCCTGTGCTAGACCTAGAGGCAATAAGAAAGGCCACGCTGTGAACTGAGTATAGCTGCCACCAGTACCATGTCTGCTGTAGCTTTGCAAAAAGCCTAGGACATCCCAAGGTCTGCTGCTGCCTTCCGGCTCCTGTAAGGCTTAGCTATTGATAGAGCCACATGTGGTATGTCAGTTGGGTGAGGCAGAGTTCCAGGGAGTCACCAGGATGGGATGAGAGGTGTTCACCAAATTAATGTAGATTCTGGTTTGGTGCCAGTGCTGAGCTTGGAGCTACTGAGCAACAGACTGAGGGCCCACTAGGCCAGCCACTGCCACATGGGGCCGCCAGACCCCTGAAAGTTATCCAAGAAAGAGTGCAACATGGGTGGAGCTGGCTGCTGCCCGGGAAATTGCCTCTGGCATTGCATGAGTTGTGTGAGGCAGGGTTTTAGGGAGTCAGCAGAGTGGAATGAGTGGAGTTCACTAGGCCAATGCAGATTCAGATTTGGCCATATTGGGGAGGGCTCAACACAGGAAAAATGGTGCCTGCCAACAGGCTGCACGGGAGAATTCTACACAGGGAAAATGGTGACTGTCCCTTCAGTCTTCTCCATAAAGCCCCACAACTCAGTCTCTTCCTGGATGTCTCTGACACCTTCCAAGCTATCATCCCTCCACCAGAGGACAGGGTGAGAACCTGCATAGGCTCTTTAAGATGTCTGGGTTTTCCTCAACTTTCCATCCCATCAGGGTGGTTAGAGTCCCCAGTTTTTCACAGGCAGATATTATAAGGGCTCCTCTTCCCAACACCAGTACTCCAGGCTGGGGAGACTTGTGTGGGTCTGGGATCCCTCACTCCTTTAGGGGTGACCTCCACAGCTGAGATATTTCTACCCATTCTCAACCACCACACTTGGGTGGGGCCAGCCCATTCTTATCCCCACCTCTTCTACCAGTCTTGATGTGTCTCTTTTATGTCCTTAGTTATAAAACTTCTGTTCAGCTAGATTTCTGATGGTCCTCCAGGTTGATTGTTCTACAATATAGTTGTAGTTTTAATATGGTAGTGGAAGGAAACAAGCACAGCATTTATTTACTCCACCATCTTGGATCCTTCTCTGATTCATCGACTTCTTAATGTATAATAATCCTCAGAATTTTACATTTTTAAAGTCATAAAACACTCAAATTTAAAGTTTCCTAAATTCTATTTTCTGTATCTCAAATAAAGAAAAAGAAAGTCAGATATAATAATGATTATTGGGGTAGTAAGCCTTTTACTAATAAGGGAGTAGTTGTTATGTCTTGGGGAATTTTCAAGAATAAGCCTGCTCTATTTACCATGTTTCCCTGAAAATAAGACCTAACCGGAAAATAAGCCCTAGCATGATTTTTCAGGATGACATCCCCTGAGTATACGCCTTAATGCGTCTTTTGGAGCAAACCTTAATATAAGACCTGGTCTTATTTTCGGGGAAACACGGTAGTGAGCCAGTAAGTATTTTGGTGTTTATGAATTTGAATTTGTATGCTATTTCCTAAAAGGTAGAATGGAAGATTATATATAAATAAATAGCTCTGTGTGTGTGTGTGTGTGTGTGTGTGAGAGAGAGAGAGAAAGAGAGAGAGAGAGAGAGAGAGAGAGAGAGAGAGAGAGAGAGAGAGAGAGAGAGAGGAAGAGAGAGAGAGAGAATGCGGGGGAGGAAAGAGAGAAAGGGAAAAAGTGAGGGAAAGATGTGCCATGGAAATTTATTTAATTTTAAATGGCTGCTTGCTTACAAATGCCTGGATGACCTTGGAAATCTAAATAAATCAGCATTTTGGATGTGATCTCTCTAAGTTTCACCAAAGTAGGGTCAGTACTCTGAAGACACTTCATTTAGAAGGCAGCACCTGGCGTACTTTAATTGGAGTATTCCTGGCTGATTTGCCTCTACCTTAGGAAGCAGATGAGAACACTTTCCTCTTGCCATTAGCTCTAGGCCCTTCTTTTTGGCTTATGAAGAAATGTTAAAAGAACTAATATGTACAACTTAAGTAAATAGTGACTAAGAGGGGATATGCTAATTATATTCAAGAGTTTGAAAGCTGCATACACTGTGGAGGATGAGAAGTTACTTAGCCTGGTAACTGCATATTGCCAGGAGACACAAAATCATGTTAATTTAAGCAAAGGGAGATTTAAACTAAACATCAGATCCCAGAATAAATATAACACTCAGCAATGTGAGCAAGCTTGTGGAAATAGGTTGAGATGTTTAAAATACCAAAATATTAAAGTTTGCATTTCAAGAAATATTTATACAAAGGAAGAAAATAATAGATAGGAATAAGAGAAGGGACCAAGTTTTAGCCATAGAACTTTATTCCACCAGAGAACTTAACAACAGATTAAGTGTCACATTCTGGCCTGAATGTTCTTAAGGTTGAGAGAGTGAAAGGAAATGGTGACAGGGCCCTTGGGTTAAGAGCAGCTAGTCAGAATGAACTGAAATAATGCGAGAAATCTGCCCTGCTGGGGACACACTGGGGCGAGTGGTGAGGAGTAAGAGAATCTGAGTAAATTTTAGAATTTTGTGACTCAAGACTAATGCAGTGTATTCTATGCCTTGAAACAACAAACTGCAGTTGCTCATATGAAAGAAATGGCATTGTTCCTGTTTCCACCAGTGGCTCTGTTGTTGTCTCCACACCTTTTTCTGAAATAATAACTCCACACATCTATAGGAGATAGCCAGAGATGCCCCATCCAGCCTGTACAGCAGCGTACTAAGCACATCCTTTCTTCCCCAGTAAAAGAGTACTCTTATTAGGATCATTAAAAGGGAGTGGATTTATACACCAGCTTTTCTTACAAAAATACTTGGCCACCTTTCAGTATATAGCTCGATTTTCTTCAGCTATATGATATGTGACATCTGAGTCTAGTTTCTGCTTGTATTTTTTAAATCAGTTTGGCTAACTCAACAAACAGTTACAGAATAACTAAGCTTGCCAAGCCCTGTGCTGGTTCATGGGGATATTGCGAGTAAGACATGGTCCCTGAGGAATTTGCAATCTGGTTCTTTGGCTTTCTAGCAACAGAAAAGCTCCCATTTCCTCTCAGATCACTGTGGATTAATGAGAAATTCTCAAATGAAATAGGAGAGAAAATGAGTTGTGGGCAAAGTCTCCTGTGGGTGCAAGTAAAAAAGTCTAGCAAGAAGTGCCAGGAAGTGCAAGAGTTTCAAACTCAGTCTCCAAGGGATAAAGGAAGATGACAAGAAGGAGGGCTCAGAGATGTTGTTCAATATTTTAAATTCTTGTCAGGCTGCTTGTATGAAGGAAGATCATTTAGTCTCTCTTACCTGTATTTAGCTTGCACCTCGAGTCTCCCCCACTCTGCTGAAACAGCTATGTATGTTGTATCCTGGAGATAAAGGCAGCCATGAGGGTGGAGAAGAGTTATCAAGGGGGAAGCAAAAATGATCTTTCTGCCTTATGAGTGGGGTACTCAAGGGAAAACCCCTCTTTTATCCTCTGGCAGTAAAGGGGGGAATTCTTCCTAGAGATGTGAGATTGAAAATTCATCCCGTAAGAATCTATTTTGTTACCTGCTCATCAGGAAAAAAAAAAAAGAGAGATTATTAATACTTACTTTGGCATGTAGGAATCGCAGGTCCAAAACCCAATAAATATTGTTTTCCTAGTTCATCTTAATGTTTACTCTCATGCTGCCATCTTCCCAAACTGGTAGGGTCTTAGATGCTAAAATAATCTTTTCCACTCCTGGTACTATTTACATCTCTCATAAATTCAAAATGCAAGATTGAGGTCCATTATTCACCATTTCTGAGTATTTTATGGGAATTGAAAAGAATTCAGTGTTGTTAGCCATCTTCAAGAAGACCGTACTTGTTCTCTTTCTTCTATTGACAACTCTGTACTCACTTAGGAATAAAGTTGATGGGGCAGGACAGAAATCTTAAAACATTCTGACATCATCTTTAACTCTTTTCTCATTCAATCCATCATTATTTTCAAAATCAATAATTATGTCTCACTGTCAACTCCCCCTTTGCACACCAAATTTTTAATGAGCTGACACCTATTTTTGCCTGCAGTTGTCAGAGTTACCTTTAGTCTTTAGGGTATTTACATTTAGCCAGACAATTGTCTGTATCAATTAGTTGTCATGATGCTCAGTCTATGATGAAAAGATGCAGGATCTTTTTTTTCTCCAAGCCCCAATCTTGCCCAGCTAATCCTATACAGTGGACTATTACCGTTTCTGATATTTCTGTTTCTATCATATTCCGCTTCCGTGACATGAGAAATCAGGTCTTACTACTTGCTTGAATGTGGAGAAGTAAAAAGGGGGAAAACACAGACGAGGGAAAAAATTAGCCTTTTATAAATAATATACACTTATATACTTATAAACTAATTCTAAAACGTTTTCAGTAGAAGCATGTGCTCGATAATGTTCAGGCCTTCAGAACCAAATAATTGTATATAACTGTTGCCTTTGTGTTGTTGGGATTGCAAAGTTTCCTCAAGACTAATGATAGAGACATTGACAGAAGACTTGAAGCTTGGAGTATTCCTGACAGTTGGATTACAGAATGTAATCAAAGAGGCTCTGTGTTCTGCTGGGAGCCTAGTTAACAGGCTTAGCTGACATATTTAGACAGTGAATTTATCTCTGTGCTAGCTGTCTGTAATGTTGATTTGGCCATCAGGGAATTTCCAGAAAAAGAAAACAGCTTGTGGCCTTCGAGCAGAGCTATTAATTGGTACCATTTAGTGTAGGATGACCGGGAGCAAGGTTTCTTCATGTTGGCGAGACTGTGTCCTTTACCCCCCTTCCAGCTGCTCTAATCTGACCCAAGCAGCAGTGGGGTTTTGCAACTTGGGGGCTTCACTCTAGCTCAAGTTGAAAGCTGTAGACCTTTCTGGCCAGAAAGCTCTTCCTGCTCGGCCTCTTTTCCTCTTCACCTTTTCTTTCTCCTTTTCTTTTTCCTCTCCCCTTTTTCCTCTTCCTCTTCATTATCTATCTCCCCTCTCCCTTCATTTAGGAAATCATTTAATCGTTTATACTCCATGTGAGGGTAATTAAACAAGCCTATCAATCTTGAGATTTCTTTACTAAAATGGAAACATCCAACTTTATAGAAATTTCCAAAAAGGCCCTCCGGACACGTAATCCCTAATCCCACTTACTCCAATGGTACTTAACTCCCTACTGCCACACCCATGTGTCACAGCCTGTCACAAAATGCACCATCAGCAGCACATCCTCATGGATCTGGTCCATGACCTGAAACTCAACCGTGATAGAGTTTCATACTGAACACGGAAACCATAACAGCAAGACAGGCTTTTGAACTGACCCTTGTGAACAGAATTCCACATAAAATGGGAAAGGAAAGTAACAGTTTCTCAAAAGCAAGGCACTTCCCCTTCTCATAACAACTTTGGTTGAAAGAGTGATTTGCAGCATGGGGTGATTGATGATGTCAGTGCTTCACGCATAGCCCCTCCGAGCCGTTTCCAATTTGTATGAACCTCCCCTCGTGTTCCACTTTGTCCTAAGCCCTTAACAAATGACTGAGGGGTATGGATATGTAAACACTCCAGCTTCTTGCCTCTTGGTCAGAACAACTTTGAACTGTTGTCCCCAGAGCTCCTCGAAGGATTAAGCTGACTTGCCTTCTGTGAAACTGGGCATTGCACCCTGGCTTGGCTTCTTTCTTGCCAGGTCCCATTTTTCCACTGCCTACCGGACTTCCTGAGAATACTTGCTCTTTAATCACTTTCACGTGACTTTCTGTCCTGGGGTGTGCTTGTGTGGAACCTGACGTCAGACAAAGCACACTGTTAAATTATTAAAAAGCCATGTGGATTTAGTGTTCCTAAAAAGAAAACAAATAGGCCGATCTGCTGTGTAGTTTAAACTTAAAAAAAACAACAACATGCAAACCTCTGTTTTTCAGGAAGAGAATTTGAAGGAGAAGAAGAATATCTGGAGATTCTCGGGATCACCAGGGAGCAGTCAGGCAAATATGAGTGCAAAGCTGCCAATGAGGTTTCCTCGGCGGATGTCAAGCAAGTCAAGGTCACTGTGAACTGTGAGTATGGCAGCAGCCAGCAGAGGCTGTGTGCCCAGGGTCCACCTCCACCTCCGGTGAGCTCTACAGATCCCATGAGCAAAAGAACACTGCATTTCAAGCAGATGTTTCTCTGGTCAGCGATGCACATTTATACATTTGACACATCCAAGGGCAGGACTTGGCCTTTGAATTTGATAAATCAATGCTATCAACTCTAAATATATCCCATAATACATTTAACAATACACTCAGTGTTTTACTCAGACTATAGAATTAAGAAAACATAATCAGACAGCACTAGCATTTCTGGCAGTCACTCTTCTGGTCTTTTGTGGAGACCAAGGTCATACTACTTTGGAAAAAGCAACAATTCATATCCGCTTTAACTGGAATTTTCACCTTAATGCATTGTTTGTCAGAAAGGAATAACCCAAGATCATATTTTATCCTCTGCTGCTTAACTAATTGGCCCTGCAAACAAAGTCAAGCCACTGTGGTCAGATCCATGTGTCCCTGAGGGCTAACAGGGACACCTAATAAGTTAATTTTGGTTATCTATTTGTTCCAAATTGTGGATATTAGAAAGTAAGATTTCTCAAGATGCATAGGTAAGTGGGCATATTTTGAACTTCTCCGATGAAAGGATCCTTAGATGTAGTTCAAAACTACAGTTCAAAAGACAGAGGGTGGGGGTGGATCGATATAATGTGCGTCACCCAACAAAGGAATAAAGAGAATTTGTTTACCCTGTTCAACTAGGAGTGACTTTCCACATCATTCGAGTTTCCACATCACACAATTGTGGCTGGTAACAGGGATGAAGGGATGTCCTGACAGTTCTTCCGTCCTATACATTTCACACACACACTCAAATATACATCCTATGTACACACATATGGACATATAGCACCCATGAACACATACACACATACAAGCACACACTCACACAGACACACATGCATAAATAACCCTTACTTGAAAGAATGCTTTGGACTGTGGTGAGTTGCTTTTCATTATCTTAAGTCCCCCTATGCAGTTACCTATGTGCCCGGGATTCTGTATATATTCTCCGGCAATATAGGTATAATTGACCCCGTTTAAGAGTTTAAGACACTGAAGCCCAAAGAGATAAAATTGCCTTTCCAAGGCGGCACAGATAGCAGGTGGAAGAAAGCGATTCAGATTCAGGCCCCTTTGATTCTAAAACTCATACTCTCAGCAGAAAGAGGAGAAGAAGGAGGAGTTTTCAGTTGTTAGTACCTACTATGTGCAGCACTGGATTAAGGGATTTACATCTGTCATTTAATCCTCACAGTAAACTCATGAGATAAACACTATGGGCCCAACTTTAAAAATGTGGAAACTGAGGCATAGATTGCTGAGGAAACTTGCCTAAGGTGACCCAGCTGGCCTGCACTCTATCCTGGGGCTTTTCTCCAGCCTTGCAGCCTTCTGAGACAGGACAGCGAAGCTCTTTCACACTACACCTAGAAGAATCCAGTCACTACACCTCTGCCGTAGACATTTATGGCTCTCATTTTCAAGAAGCAAGGGGCTGCGCTTGATGAGCTCTGAAGTGCTTTTATCCCCTCGCTGTCTGCATTTTTTTTAGTAATGGAGTTTTGAAATGCCAGTATTACTATTCTTTTCCAGTACTGGGTGTGTGTGTTTCAAAGACACATTAATGATCTCAATGTTATAAAATGCTTTAGGACCTTTTTTTCACATGAAAGGCAATTTCTCTGGGTGTTTATATAAGTTATAATTAGGATAGTAGCTCCTTTTATGTACACACAACCATGCCATCATCCTCCACCTCTTCTCTGACTTTTGGAGTTTAGATTTTATTTTCTCTTAATTGACCTTCCTGTTAATTAGATTTCTGAAAGTCCAATCATGGAGTACATAGAAAATATTTATGCTTCCATTGTGTGAAACATCAAAGTGGTCTGCATTGCAGATGGTTCCCAAGATCAAAGCCAGCCGCCTAGGCTGTGTTATTATTATTAGCTCAATTAGTCTGACATTGCTACTTCTTGACTGTCTCCAAAGTGTAACTCAGAAGAAAATACTGATAATTTTCAAGAAAAGGCTTTTATGAAAATGTGAGCTTGTGTTAGTGATGAGTAAACCACATAAAAATATGGACAGAACCTCGATTCTAAAAGAATACCTCAAAACAAATTAATGAGCTTAGTCAGACATCCAGTGTGTTCTAACCAGCAACACCTAGCACACGCCTGACCTTATAAAAAATTGCTCAGTAAATGAGTAGCTGAAAAACACACAGGTAAACTCTACCTTTTTAACATTTCTCCAAGCTTTGCAAATGATGGTGGACACAAATCAAGAATTATTCTCATATCAATTTCCTTTGGAGTCACCTTTCTACCCACACTTCATGAACTGTGTTTATATTATATTAAAACAACTAGCCATTGCTCCTCTTGCCCTGTTCAAATAATTTGTTCTACTTAAATGTAACTGTGTTAAGTAGATGAGGACTCCAAGATTCCATTATAGAGCCAGGTCTGGCTAGCAAAACTCAGGAATACTGAGAAGTATCTAGAATCCCATTTGTCACTTCATCGACGCCTGCCAACTACGGTATGAAAATGTCCCATTATTGAAACTGATTCCTCTTCCTTTTCAAAACACAGGGTTTGGAATTAGGTCAGGGTATCAAGATGGCTAAGATAATTAATGGCTGACTAGATTATTGTAATGAAACAGACCCTGAGTACCACTAAAAAAAAAAAAAAAAAAAAAAAAAAAAAAATCCCAGTGCTGGTAATTTTCTCCTACCAGCATTTTAGTGATTCCTTTACTCAGTTGTCAACAGGTATTTGTTGCAGGGCACCTAGAAGCGAGAGCAGTAAACAAGAGAGGCATAACAGTTTCTCCTCTTTTGTTCACAAGCTGGACCATACAGTCTCTCCTTATTTTTTTTTTTTAATTCTCTTACATAATCTTTCTCCACAAGTGATCTGTGCATTGCACCTAGCCATTTGATATGCCAAATCTATTTTCTAAATTATTGACCTGAAATCAACTAAAAAAGCTTAGTAAAATTTTATACAATAGGCAGGACTTTTGGTTTCTTGTATCTTATGTACAGTAAAGCTGCTAATTTCTTCCAGATACCAGCCCAAGGAACAGTTGTCCTTTCATTCCAGGTTCTATGCGTAATTCTTCAATTTTGGTTCTCACAGTGCATTATAAGGGGATCTACTTATGGGTTTGTCACATACTAGTGCCCAGTATATGGAGGATACTATCTAGTGCATAGTAAATGTCTAATAAATACAGCCTATTAATTTATTTTGACTCTTCCTACACTGGACGCTTTTCCTATTCCTGGAGAAATTCTTCTCAAAAATCTGCCCCAACTCTCAAGACTGCCCCTCACACCCATTGACCAGCTAATATTCCTACCTGCTGCCTTCCCACAGCTATCTCTCCAACTTGGTTCACATCGTTACTCTTTAGAACTTCTTTTCCTCTACTTGTCTCCCTTTGAACCCAGCTCTGCCTCCACCCTGTCATCCAGAGCTAACCAACCCCACATAGTCGCAGGGAGGCATGAGACACTGGTATTTCTGAAGCTCACCCTTATATTTGATAGCCATTTATTTAGAGGAAGTGGAGGTTACTACCATACACCGTTGGGACTGGAGACCTCTACTGTCCCCAGATAATATATATGTATTTTAACCGGACTCTTCAGTGCTCTGATTCAAAAATCATCTGATGAGGAAACTTTAGAAAACTAATTGCTTAGTATGGAACCAGCTGGCTACCTTCACTAGCTATTCTCCATGCCAACCTTTAGTTTATTCATGTATTTGGGAAGTATCAGTAAAAACATGTCCTAATATTTATGATCTATTATGGGATCTTCAGAGGAAATACTCAGTAAGAATCCAGAGTTACTGTAATTTTCTACCATACCTTTGCAATGTGAACAAGAACCACAACTTTCTGAGTACCTTCAGAGTACCAAGACTACACTAAAGATATTGTATGATTCACTGCAGTCATCACACTGACAGTGACCAGCCAAAGGGGAGTCATATTGGTCCCAGCCTGCCGCAGCAAGAAGGAACATTTACTTTATCACAGATAGACGTTGTTTAGTATATGTAGTATTTCTGGTAGATAGTGATTTTGAAAAAAGACAACTTTTAGTCACTTTCATTATTGTTTCTAAATTCTCTAAAAACAATGCCTATCTTATTGCCTGCATTCTTTGCCCCTACCCCCATTGGTCCAACACTGCACACTGGGAGATAATTGAATCATCCTCATTCAAAAAGGATAAAAACAAAGCTCAGAGTATGTAAGCATTTTCTGCCACAAAAATCAAAGAACTTGTGAGTGGTAGACTTAGGACTCTAACCGGAGTCTAACTCCAAAGCCCTCTTTCCTTCTGTGACACCATGTGATAATAGTAATAAAAATAATAAAGGTAATCACTTTAGGTGTTAAACATGCTCTCATATACGTGATTTTTGTTTTATCTTTACATCAAACCTGAAAGATAGGTAGGCAGGTGTCATCATCTACAGTCATAGGTCAGGAGCTTCAGGAAGTCAGCATGTCACCTTAGGAGGTGACAATCTAAGAGACAAAAATTGAGCCCATTGATCAGAAATTGATCACATCTTCTGATTCCTAATGTGGGCTTATATCCACTATGCACCGCATATTGTGCCATTTTTTGGTACTCTGTAATAGCAGAAATATGTAACATTTACCTTTTAAGCTATCAGCATGCTCCTCTAAATGGTCTCTTTCCTTATTTGGAATTCATTTTTCTCTAAAGAAATTCATTCCAGTGAAAACACAAAGAGGTTCAGAACATGGGCTTCAGAAAGATGGGTTCAAATCCAGACTCCATCAAATGCTGGCTATGTGAATTTGGACAAGTTGCTAACCCCATGTAGGTCTGTCTTCTCATTTATAAAGTAGGTTAATAATCCTTACCTCCTAGGGCTATTATTTGGACAGAAAGAATATCTAAAGCTGACTAGAGTGCTGGCACATGGTAAATGCCTATAAATTGAATTCTTTATTAAGAATTGTGTTATTTTATACTATTATTCTAAATATTAGGAAGAGTAAATGAATGATATTTTGTTTGCTAGGCCATTGTCATTTTTATCCTATTCATTCTAATTGAAAGAGTCTTGTTATTGGTGATATAAGAAAAAAACCCTTATTAATATTCTCAGAACCCAGAATTTTGAAGTAATAAAAACTGGAAGAGTCCTTTGACAATTGACAAGCTATTCCAAAGTCACATAAAGAATAACAATGGACTTCTGTGCAGCATTTTTATTAAGTCTCATTTTTATTATAACCATATTTTGAGCAAGGACATCTATTATTTTAATTACAATAGGCATGCCACAATATGATTTGTAATAATTTTTCTTAGCCTCACCTATACAGAATTCATTACAAATGAATTTTGAAATGTTCATTCCAATAAGCCATGAACAAATAGACCTGCACCATTGTGTCATTTGAGAAATATTGGAAACAAGCTCTTCATACATCTGTCACTACCTGTGAATTTACCCAAGTACAAGAAACTCTCTAGAATTTCAAGGAAGTCGTTGGCCTTCATAATTGACTAGTGCCATCTTGTCCCAATATTAGTGCACTTAATTGTGTTCAACCCTAGTTCACTGCCACCTTTCCCATGTCTCTGAGGAGTTAACAAATAGCTTACTACTTAGTTACTCTGGTTCTGAACACATTGAGAAATAAGTAAAAGAGTAGTATGGGAGGCCCATTTGCCTCCATTATTAGAGATCAAAGTGATTAGTGGTAGGAGCTTTTGTAGCTGACTTACCTCCATCATGGCAGCCTTGGACTGGGACAGGCCTGCCCACATGAGAAAGGGAAAGAAAGAGACCCAAGTAAGACTTCATAGTTGAGAAGCAGAGGTTTTTCTCTGCTCCCCAATAGAAGCTTGGTCCCTAAAGGAAGAAGGTGAAAAAATGAGCCAACCAAACCTAGTTTGTTCTTCCCAAAATTTTCAGTCAGAAAAACCATTCTTCCACATAGGTCTCAGAGCAGGGATATAGACTAAATAATCTCCTGCCACATGGAAGGAAACATCCAGAGTGAGGAAGAATCCTCCCATGAAACTGTAGAGCTGGAACCTGTATTCCTGGTCCCCTGGAGGAGGGACTGGAAGGCATCCACCGTGGCATTATTACATTGAGGTGCCACAGCTAGCAGCACCAGAGGTAGAGGTGGTGGAAGGTGTAGAGTCTTGGTCCAGGTTTAGGCTGGTTGAGCAAAGCGGCAGTCATCATTAAGGATTTATCAGTTATAACCATGTGGCTCTGGAAACAAACTAGTTAAAACTCATTTTACAAATTGAGAAATTAAGCAAAGCGATAGAATCACAACCAAGATTATTTCTCCAGCCAACATGCTACAGATTGTGGAGTCATTGGCAGTTTTAGAAACTAATACAGATGACCTTTGAACAACATGAGGGTTAGAGGCACCAACCCCTGTGCAATCAAAAACTCCGCACATAGCCTTTGACTCTCCCCAAACTTAACTTCTAATAGCCTACTCTTGACCAGAAGTCTTAGCCCTAATATAAACAGTCAATTAACACATATTTTGTATGTTGCATGTGTTTCATAATGTATTCTTACAGTAAAGTAAGCTAGAGAAAAGAAAATGTTAATACATTTACAGTATTTGTTGAAAAAAAATCCACATATAAGTTGGAACCCACAGTTCAAACCCATGTTGTTCTAGGGTCAACTGTGCTGTGCAGAGATGAGCATGGGAAACTAATATTCAGTGTTTCACTGCTGATCATCTATTTCTCTTCTTATGTATCTTACCTCAGAGGATGGCATCACCTAGATGTTCAAGACAGAAGCTGGGGTGTTATCTTTGACACTCTTTTCCTCACTCTTCACATCTAATCTTGTCAGTTCTGAAGCTTTATATCTCTCAATCTGAATCTGTCCATTGCTTTTTGGCCCCTTTATCACAAACCAAGTGCAGGCTCTCTCTGGAATCCTTCAACAATTTCCAAATAGACTTCCTTGCCTCTGGTTCCAGCATTTTATAGATGAAGAAATTGAAGCAGTGTGACTCTCGACAAGGTCTGAGTTCTATAATGAGGAAGGACAATGAGGGACAGAGCCTAGATTTGAGCTCAGGTTTATCACACTTTAAATGCAAACTTTTAACCTCTGTTTGATGTTCCATCCCTATACAAATACCTAACCCCCCATCATGGCTACCCTCAGTTATTGCGTTATTTTTTTAACTAATGTTCTCTAATGATCTATATAACCAATCATAGAATGAAAGAATTTTAAATGGAACCCCTTGGTGATTGTTTTAAGCTAACTCCTGTTTTAAAAGAGGAGAAGCGAGTTTCTCCTTTAAAAGAGGAGAAACTCCTTGTTTTACGAGCATCCTCGGTAAGGATGCTTGCATAGGCCACAGTATGGTTAAGGGAAGAGTCAAAATCAGACCTCCAGTGTCCTATTTCTGACTGCTAACCCTGACTCCTAATCCATGGAATAGATCAATGAGTTAATTTTGAAAGTTAGCAATGTAAGGGTTAAATGAGTTATGGGTAAGAAAATATATTTGGGTCATAATGATACAAACTGCTCATTTGTAAAGAATGGGCAGTTGTGACTAGAATTGGGATTTTTTTTTTTTAATAGCTGGAAGGGATGCTATCGATCATTAAAGTGTTTCCCTCATTATATAGGTAATAAAACCAAGACTCAGAAAGATAAAGTGTATAATGGGAGGTCCACACAAGCAAATTGAAATTAAATTTCAGGACTTCTAGTTTCCAACCCAGGGTTCTTTCCACTCATCGTGTTGCCTTTTTGTACCTATACAAAAATGAGCAGATAAGTATAAAGCAACAGCAACAACCGCCACCACCACCCACTTTGGCACGCCTGTTTACACACGGACTGGTGATGCTTATCCAAACATGTTCTAACTCCCCTTCTCTGACAGTGATTTAAAGATATTCAAGCTGATGTGAAAATGAAATGGGGGAGAAAATTGCAGACTAACTAGATGCTTTTGCACGTCTGTTCTTACTAAGATCGGAGTCTTATATAGGCAGAAAACTTGGAAAATAATTTGTGAATATGAAGAAAGTCTCCAGAAATAAGTGAGCTGAACCAGGCACTGAACAGATTTAAGTGAATTTTGTATACTACAGATCACTTTACTATTTTCCCTAAATAAGCTTTTTCCTCTACAAAGTCTAAACAGATTGTTTGGGTAAATTTGTTCCATGTGCATGCAGCCAAGTTGCCATTTTCTGGCAAATAGCCTTTGGACAGAAAATTATTTTTCTCTTTGAAAGTCCATAACCTGAACAAACACAGCATCATCAAGCCAGGACCTCACGTCTACCATCCTACCTCAGTCATGTGGACGTGTAAACACTTGTTCCACTCGCCACAGGATTCTTGAAAGAATCATGTCAAATTAGAATGTCAGATGTGTTTTGTTACTGTTTTGCAGCCCAATCTTAAGCAGCAAGAATCAAGTGCACAACTGCCAGAAAGAGTAGAAAACTGATACACCAGAAAGGCTTCTATGTACCAAGATAGATCTCAAACTGTACTGTCATACATAAAAGCAAAATTTACCAGGGTCATAGAAATTAGGGAACACATAGGAGAAAAAAAAGTAAAGTGTTTGTTTGTTTTTCTGCATTCCTGAAACAATATCAGGCTAAGCTTGGGTTGGGAGCACTTTAGCCCTGTATTATTTTCATCAGACTTCTTACTGTCATCTCAGACTGTAACAATCCTAATGATGATAATGATGATGATGAAAAAGAAAAATGCTCAAATTATACATTAAAATCTCAAGTCCTTTAGTATCACCAGTTAACTTATAAAAAGGAAAAAAAATCTATGCAAATATTATAATCTATGGTTGAAATAAATGATGGTCTAATGGAACAGGAAAAAATAGATTCTTTTTCCATAAAACCCTGTTAAGTGTCCCATGTAAGTAAACCAAGTCTACATTTTCATTAATTATCTCTTATTTTTATTTAATTTTCTGATCGCATAATTCATAGAAATGAAGCTTTAAGGCTATTTTTTCCTGCACTTCTTCAGATTCTCCTTTCTAATTTCTTCTTGTATGGAACTTCTGGAGTGTTCTCTGTCATGGAAATTGTGTGCCTACTGTGTGCCTATCCTTCCCACAGATCCTCCCACTATCACGGAATCCAAGAGCAATGAAGCCACCACAGGGCGACAAGCTTCACTCAAATGTGAGGCCTCTGCAGTGCCTGCACCTGACTTTGAGTGGTACCGAGATGATACCAGGTATGTATGTACAAACCTGCTATGCCCCCACCGCTCTGCTAGGTGAGGACACCAGAAACCCTAATGACAAAAACAAGCCCAAATCTAATTATTTAGGCCTAGTAGACTCTTTCTTTTCCAGATCTCTTTATCCAGTGCTTTGGGGCCTGTAGCTCTTAAGCTGAAAAAGCCCCAAAGCACTCAGGTTCCATGCAGAGAGTGAGGTAGGTGCTTCAGTGGGTAATTTCCACCTGCATGTCTTTCTTGCCTATAGCGGGAACCAAAGCCCAGGGAAACTCATTCATCCCCGAGTCTTCTCTGTGGATGGACATTGCTTCAGATAATATGGAATTGCAAAACTGCAATGAGGATTCGAGCAGGGAACAACCAACTCCAAATACTTCCTTTCTCTCCCTTTCCTCCAAGATAACTATGAAAAAGGAATTACTATGCCAAATCTTCACCAGTGTTTCTTTTTGCTCTTCTGTTTTTGAACTCTTAGGATAAACAGTGCCAATGGCCTTGAGATTAAGAGCACGGAGGGCCAGTCCTCCCTGACAGTGACCAACGTCACTGAGGAACACTATGGCAACTATACCTGCGTGGCTGCCAACAAGCTGGGGGTCACCAACGCCAGCCTAGTCCTTTTCAGTAAGTAAGCCAAGGCACGCCTGATGGGGCAGAACTACATGGCTGGAATTCTCCCATGGAAAACTGAAAAAACAACTTTGTATTTATTAAGTAAATGTACAGAAACATCAGAACATAGTCACTGAGACCGAAATACAGGTTCTCAATCCCTATGCATAAGACGAGCTTTAGAAATGAAATAACATCTCTCTCTTCCCTGGCGGATTTTTGATAGCTGACTTGTTTTCTTTTTGTTTGTTTGCTTGTTTGTTTAGTTTACTTTGGTGTTTTTGGTTTTTTGTTTTTGTTTTTGTTTTTCTGGTTGGTTAAACTGAAAGAATATTCAGAGAACAAATATCTCTTCGGTGATGGTCTCTTTCAAGAGCAGAGGTGACATAAGATCCTAGAAAATGGATGGCAGTGAAAAAATAGCAGTGATAAGAGTGATTAAGGAAGAAATGTTCAGTGAAGATGGATTAGGTGCTGGGAGAAGAGAGAGGCTGGAACAAGAAAGTGTATTACTAACAGCACAACAAAAAGGGTAGCACCAATGATTAAAACATAATATAAAATCTAAAGGAGGACAAATGGTTGCAGAAAGGTTTCCATATGACAGCAGGAAACATTGCTTGTCTGATATATTTTTGCAAGAGAGGTGGAATGTTAGACGAGAGGAGCATTTCTGAAAACCAAAGGAGATCCTAAAGGCAGACTAGGGAGGAGTCAGTTGTGTTCCTGATGTTAGTAGGAGAGCTTATTGTGGAGCCTTGCTTAGTAGCAGGATGTTGTAATCAGGTTATCTGACCCCTCTGCCTTGTGGCCCAGTAGCTAGAAGCACAGAAGCAAATGCTCCCTGAGAAACAGAAGTATAATGGGTAAGATCAGGGAAAATGATAAAATTGGCCTTCAGCTTCTCATTCATAACTCCCGTAGACTTCAGTCTCTAACAGTTGGGTGGGATACAGCTATAAAACGCTGAGTCGATATGAAGTTTAAAATTCATGTCCCTGTTTACTTGTCTCCAAAGACCAAACATCAGCGTTCTTTGCTTCAGATAGAGACATCAATATCTCAAGACACTTGAGAAGACATTTGTTAAGAAATATAGTTACCAGTTTCATTCCTGACATAAATAGGGGAGAAAAATCAGCCTCAGCTATGAATTTGAGATTCTGACAAGTAGAGGTGATCTGGTTAAGTAGAACAATATACACTGAGCAAGAGGTTTTATAGGGCTTGGAAAAGACAAAATAGGCAATTGGATGAGTTAGAGAAAGTGAGCAACTATAAATTTTCATTAAAGTATCTTTTCTTCCTGTTCTTCCCAGAAGAAGTGTGCTAATGATATATTTCAAATAATAAATAAAATGATACCTATGGACTGAGAGAGAGGAAGGAGAGGAGGATGAAAGGATGGAATACCTAAGGAGGACAGAGAGTGCATGGGCTGAGCCAAAGATAATGGAGATACTGTTAGTCTGAAAGGTAATCTCAAGCCCTACAATAACATTGCGCTATTCACAAAAGTTCATTTAAAGGACTTTTAAAAGTAGTTAAAACTAAGAAATGTCCAATAAAATGTCAAGAATCTTACAGAATTTCTACCTGTAAACTGAGAATCAAGGACCTGGACAAGTGTATCATAATCATATTGCCCTTGATGATTTCACAGAAGTCCCCCTCAGTTACATATGTAAGAAGTGACAGTGCTGTGAGGACCGATGTGCTACCGCCCAGTGGACCCACACTGCCCCCTGCAGAAGTGCCCACACAGGCACGCGAGGCAGCTATGCACCAGTATTCTGTTTGGCATTGATTTCCCACCTTATGGGAAAGCTAAGAGGTGTGATACTCACAGAAGAATAGAATTTGAAAGGTCATTAGGCTTTGAGGTGAAAAGAAGCTACTAAAATCACCAGAAATTAGTGAGTTTATTGCCCTATGTCTTAGACCCAAGGCCTAGGTGTGGACATTTTAAGGGGGAAGCTCTGCTTCTTATATAACAGGATTGGCACTTCCACCACACCCACCCCACCACCACCGTTTAGGTTTCTGAGGTGCATTGTTACAGACTTCATAGCTGAATCCTTGGAAATACAGCTCTATAGTAGCCTATTTTCCACCAGAAAGAAAAAGGTGTGGCAGGGGGAGGGAGGGAAGGAAGGAAGGAAGGAAGGAAGGAAGGAAGGAAGGAAGGAAGGAAGGAAGGAAGGAAGGAAGGAAGGAAAGAAGGAAGGAAGGAAGGAAAGGCGGGAGGAAGAGAGGGAGGGTGGCTTTGAGGGAGCACTAGAAGAGCAACGAGAAAAAGGAAGAAAGAAAAAGGACATATGTGAACAGATTGCCCATCACTTAGATTCAAAGTAGAGGGGTTTAGTGGGAAGAAGGAAGACATGGTTGGTGGCGGTGCTTTTCCACAGCCCAGGGTCAGGAGGGGAGTGATGTGTGGGAGGGCAGCTGAGGCTGGCTGCGCTGACGGAGAGCACTGTGTGGGCAGCGGGGTGTTCTGCTGACCCAGCCAGGACAGAGCACACGAGGCAGCTGGTGAGCTGCTGCCAGCCAGAGGCAGCAGCAGGTAGAAACCAGAGCCAGAGCCCCTGAAGAGTTCACGATTATCCATCTTCACTAGTGCATCAGCACATTTTCAGTGTTCACCGCAGTGATGTATGCTGACTTTTTAACAGTGTCAGTTTGCGGTCACTGGTATAGATTGCCCTCCACCATATACATAGTACATGTACTTTTGCACTCTCTAGTCAAATGTTGGTCTCCGAAGGGGTCAAAATAATGAAATGAGAGTGTAAGAAAACACTGTCCTTATAGTAATTTTTTCCTCATTTAAACCAGTCCTTTCTCGTTTCTTGTTCTCCACACATTCTAGCATTCTCTTTGCCAACGATCCATACCACCTCAATCTATAGATCCAAGTAATGCCTTTTATAACTTTTCCTTCATCCTGGGCAAAGGGTTCCATTATATAATTTTTCTGGTACAATGTGTAGGGTGTATGGGCAAAGATTCAGCTCCTTACTCCTTGTGGGATTGGGGCAATATGCATCACGTGAATGAAGACTTGGACTTCTGATGATGCCAAGAGAAGTTTCATCATCATCATATGTCACGTAATACATTCCATGCTTCCACACTGATGACTGTGATGTGCCCACAAAGGACACTAGTCTTGTTTCAGTGCTTACATTGAATTACTTTTAAAGTAACAGATAGGGAGGAAGAATAAGGGTGATGATTTTAAAGGCATCACTTCTTAACACTTTTTAACACACTCTTATCAAATGAGTGCTTACAAGGGACTCAGCATATGTGCTAAACACTTAACATACATGATCTCATTTAATTATCAGGATGACCCTCTTAGGTATGTATACTTCTCCATTATACAAAGAGGTTGAATAACTGAGTAAGGCTGCTGGGATTTAAATTCCGGTAATCTGTTTCCAGAGTCCAAGCTCTAGACCAACTCGTCATCTAGATCTGTTTATGCAGGAAAATGTTAGGAGATGTATCTTTCGTTGTTTGGAGGTGAGGAGACATTTAATTTCTTTCTCTTTTTTTCAATTAGTGAGGTCTTTCCACTGACTATTCCTGCCCACCCAAGAGCACTGCTTTTGTCACCTCCCACTTCCATTTCCATCAACTCCCGCCAGCCTGGGTCTACTAGATTCATTAGACCGTTGACTTCACTTTGTTCACTTCAGATTATGAGCTAATGTTTCAGCCTAGTGGTCAGCATTTGACCCTTGAGGGGACTAGTCCCATAGGACCATTAAAGGACAGGATGGATCAACATGTGGATTGGTAAGGTTCTTTACTCTGATGTTTGAGACTACTGAGTACAAAAGAATAAAAATACAAAGAAATCTGCTCTGATCCATACCACATCAGTGTGTAGGCCATTTTTACATTTTCTTTTTAATTTTAAAAGATTATTAACTTGTAAACCTGTACTTGATTAAATTTCAAGTACTACCTAAGCAACCCAGCCTGGAGAGAGCCCTTAAAAATGAGGGCCTCCAAGCTTCGAGCTTCGTTAGAAACCATTTTAAGCTATTGTCCTAGGGGCCCAGTGTTTAAATATGCACCACTCGATGACACTAGTTAAGACTTGGCAAAGCCTCTTCACCAGCTACTTCTGGATGCCACATAATAAAACAGTTTGAGCAGCTATTTGAACACTACCCACGTGTGCTTTGAAACACTGTCTGTAAACTACTCATAAGGGCTCTCTGTGTATACACAAGAAAATAAATGGGAAACTAGTTTTAGTTTCAAGAATAGGATATGCTGACTTCCAGAAAGATCACTGAATATCTGCAATTCTCACTGGAAATTAAAAGAAAAGCATATCGGAGTTAATGAATTATATATATACACATATATATATGTATATATATATATATATATATATATATATATATATATATATACATATATATATACGCGCGCGTGCGCACAAACACACACACACACAAACCTACACACACACAAAAACTCCAGCTTTTGTCTTTTAGGTTATTTTAATTCAGAAGGTTTTCTTGTGAGATATTAATGCCCATTTAAGTGTTTCTCATGGAATCCCAGCAGAATCAGCCAATAATACCTCATCCCTTAATTTAGCAGATAAGAAGCTGAAGCTCAGAGTTAAGGGATTTACTAAAAGCCACAGAACATAGTACTGGGGTCAACCTGAGAGTTCTGTTCCTAAAACCTCCCAATCAGTTGCCAAGTTAGGTTGACCTACTCAAGTTAAGGCATACCTCAGAGATACTGTGAGTTCGATTGCAGACCACTGCAACTGAGCAAGTATTGCAATTGAGCAAGTAAAGCAAGTACTGCAATAAAGCAAACTATAATCTTTTTGCTGGTGGAGGGTCTTGCCTTCAATTTATAGAAAATGCAACATCTGTGACGTGCAATAAAACAAAATGCAATAAAACAAGGTATGCCTGTATTAGCAGCCAAAAGACAAAGCACATAACACCAAGGTTCCTGCCCTCCCCTACTTTTGAATCTCAAAAGTTGGAGAATTTTTTTTTTTTTCATTTTCAGTGGCATTTACTTTACTTCACACTCTTACAGGAGCCCACAGGCCCTGGCAAAAACTGGAAAATACAGCAGAATGATGGTGGAAGAGTAAGGCTCAAAAGCTGGGATGGGATGCATCTAAGGAATGATGTATCAGTAGGATGGAATTAAGGGGATGAGAATAACTAATGGGGCGTGATAGGGCTCAGATGATGATAACGGGGTGGAGCTAAGATGATATTAACAAGCTGGGAAGCCATTGAACAGGCAGTGCAAGGAGGGTGGATGAGATGGTTTAGCGATACAAATGGTCTTGTGGAAATGAGGGCAGAGTGCATTTAGCCAGCTGTGAACAGTGTGATGAGAAAATATTAAGCTGAGTTATTTAAAGAGTCTGAATAATAATGGTAATAATAAAAATAAAATACAGTAGATAGAATATAATATGGGACAGTGGTCTCCAACTGCTACATAAATGCTGAAAGCAGTTTAGCTATTTATTTTCAAAGCTGGAAACTTAACACCAAATAAGCAGTGGAGGTTTAAACCATTTTTCTACTTGACATTTGTGTAACTAAGACACAGCTGTTCACTGCGCTGTTATTGACCTGTTCTATCTTAATGCGCTTAGGAAACTTTGGCATTTATGCTATAACTTTCAGCCACGCTAGAGAAAAAGCCCACTTGGTCAGGTGACTGGGTTTTCTGTGTCCAGATGTATTGAGTGCCCAAATTCCAGGCAAAAATCTATGCTTTCTAAGCTTATGGTACAAAATGGCAAGCAGATCAAATTTGAATGTACACATATGCTTTTCTCTTTGTGGTTTTGATTTTTTAGTTTCATTTATCATTGGTCTTTGTTTAATCAAGCTGCTAGGAGGAATATAGAAAAGTGTGTCTAAATACATTACACTAAAGGGTTTGGGGGTAGCAAGTAATGCATATCACTAATGTACCATTCTGCCTTTCTGAAAGATCCTCAGCAGGACATTTAGAATTAAATCTGGAGTGTGGATGAGATAAGTAAAGGATACCTTAAAATCTGAATTTATGTACAATTTATGGTCAGTAGTTTGGGGATGGGACTGTGAGGGACACATTAGCCAAAACACAAGTGTTTCAAAGCAAAGCACCTCTTGTGACTCAACAGGATGTATCTATCATCAAGCAAATTTGATCTAGTTGATCGAATTCCAGGTGAGATTGTATTCCCACGAGAGGGTGGGATTAAGGAAAAGACTAAAACGAAAATTATATCATGCTCAGAAACTTAGTATCTTGCCATTATTCTTGCACTGATCAGTAATATGGAAGTAAAAACCTGAGGGAAAACTTGAATTAGTAGTTCCCAAAATAAATTTTCCAGATGCTTGGCTAAAGCTGTTATGAGCTATAGTGCTTAGGGAGAGGAAAGGAATCCTTAGCTACCATAGGTCCATCTGTCATGAGTTAAAGAGACCAAAACCAGGAACAAAATGCATAACCTGAATTTCATTACTACTAATTTAAACACCCTCAACCCCAGTCCTCCAAAAAATCCTCTAATTTTCGTCGTCGTTTTTTCCACTGAAGGGTATGGTGCTGTTTGTAGGGTTACTATAATAGGTTTTTTGAAAGGATTTGGATTTTAAGTGTTACTCATAGCTCTTGATACTTCAGTGTTGGCAGGAAAAACAGACAAACGCTTTATGGGAGATATAATCCTATAGGCATGGAAATTCATCTGTTTTATAATTGTCTGAAGAGCTCAACATGAGTAAGATATACATAGGTATATAGATACATATCTCTCTTATATACAAACTCTCCATGATGCTTACTATTTTTCCCCTTTAGAGCGTGTTTTACCCACAAGCCCCTACCCCATTCAAGGTCAGTATGATTTTTATCACTGTAGCTCTGTTGCTGGGTCATTCTCCATCATCTATCATGTGGAAAAGACACAAAGGGGGAAACACATTCACAAAATTAACATCCAATATAAATCATTATTGTAAACCTTCAAAAGAAAGTCAATCAGTTGCCCCACATCAGTTGACAAGCATGTAACAGATCCGTCACCTAACTTAACTACAAGTTGAGAAGACATACTAAACTCAGAAAGCAATTTTTTCTTAAATTAGTATGCATTAAAGATAATTATGAACTCACATATTTGTAACAGAACCAGTTAAATCCTATAGCTCATAGAAATACAAATCCTCTAACTGACCACCCTCACATTTGGGGGTTGTAAAAATGAATTTATCTACTTCCTAAGGTTGAGCTAAACCCAATTACAAGGACATTACTATTTCTTAAAATCTTGACCAATTCAGGGGCATTTCCTTTTAAACATAACTATTTTGGAAAACACAAAAGGGGAAAACAAGGTAGTCATTCTGTATTCCTTTTCATAAAACTTTCTACACACTCAAATTAAATTTTGCCTCCTACATCACATTTAGATGCAAGTTGCAGCCCCAACCTTCTAGTTTAAGGCTGTTTAAAGGCAAATTGGCAAATAAAATGAAAACATTACCAAAAAATCTAAAATGAAATCAACCTACCATTGAAATTAAATTCCAGAAAAGTGATTTGCAAATAACACTCAAAGACTTGAGAAAAAATGGAAAGTAGGCCATGCGGGGGCTAATGTGCAAAAAATAAATCCAATTAAACAAGATTATAGTATATATACTGTAAAGAAAATGTGCTCAGAATTAAAGGTGGAAAGCTGCTGTTTTATTAGTTTGAAGACAGATCATGTTTCATTAACACTCATCTGAACTACAAATTAGTCCAGAATTGGTTATAGATATTCAGATTGTCAATAATGCAATCTTTTGCATATCTATGTACTCATACATATGCAAACTTATTTTATTAATAATTATATTTGAAAGGAGGATTGCAAGGTTTTAAGGATCAATTAGAAAGCTTAATAAAAGTTACTCTTAAATTTGAAGAAAGATCCAAACTATTTTTAGAACTCTGTTGAATAAAATCCTCCCCTAAAACATTAATGAAATCTGTTTCTTATGCCAGCCACTAAAAATAACACTGTTAAAATGTGCCTGTTTTTTAGACTTAACATGAAGCTTCGTGTCATGGAAAATATCCCATTTTGAATTCCTGACATGCCACAGTTATTTTAAGACATTTATCTTCTAGTGTTGCTGCAGAGATTGACACCATTTTATCATGTTGCCATCTTGTACGTATCTTGATGTGACAAGCACATACATACACATTTGTCCCAGTGGATAACATTTTCAAAGAGGTCTTGCTCCATCCAAGGTGAACTTTACACCGTATCACTGACTCTAGGTTGTCCTTTGTGAGAGCAGTTGTGCAGCCACAAGCTCAAATATTTCATCTGATCATGCTTTCTGATATATGTAACAAAATGAACAAAATGAAACCAGACACTATTCACAAAGGACAGCTGTTGGATATTGAAAAACAGTCTGACCCAGGGATGGAGCATGTGGGATTCTGTTGAGCTTGATATTTTCCCACAAACGGAATTGTTGATTGGAGAATGACCCTACTTTGATTTTACGTTGTAGATAGACTGTAGATAGCTTTCGTAGTTCCAATAGTTTTAGAGGATATAATTTATCTGACTACTAATATTTTGGGCTTCTGCTGGTCAAAATTGAAAAGCTGTTCGTAGAGACTTGGGATAGCTTGTATAAGAAGCTGGTATAGAAAGATAGTGCCATCTTAAGTTCCCTATTCTTTACAAAGACTTGATTTTTGTAGCGATCAAATCCCCTTTCTCCTCTCCTTTCCAATCAAAATCGGAAATGCAGTTTCCTCTGGGGGGAAAAATATACTAACATATAGAATCCTTAACTTTTTTTATAGTGCCACTTAAGTACCGAAATATCTATGAAAGGCATGCCTGCCTCACTGTGATCATAACTAGTGCACAAGATACCTTCATTAATTAAATATTGCATTTTGTCATCTATGTGGAATCCTACATTTCAGCCCTAAGTGTTAAGATGTCTATAAGCAGTTGGTTAATGCAAATGGCATTAAGAATTTTGAACCAGTTAATTTCCTTAAGGTGTCTTGAAAGTAGGAGCAAGTCCCAAAGGTCCTTTTCTGTCCTCCTATCATAAAAAAGAGAACTTTTCTTCCTACTTTCTAATAACAGAAAAGATGTGTATTTTCAGTGCTTCATTGTTAATATCCCTCATCGAAGGGTCTCCCCTCCACCCCCACTCTACATGGCTCATCAAGCTGACTGGGGATAAACAGCAGGGTCACAGCAGGAATTCAGTCCTAAACCCCTTCACTCTGTGATTAAACAAAAACAAGGCTCAATAAATCAAATGTATTTCCCTTGGGTTTCCTTCATCATATTGCTTGATTTTCTGCAGTGATGATGATAATACTGGAATTACACCAAAGGATAATTTGTATTGTTTCTGGCCAATCAGAAATTTTTCAAATGTCCTTTTCTATTCTGCCAAAAACAAAACAAGAAAAAGCAGTGCTCGTCCCTGCTTCTTAATTTAAAAGAGATAGTATGTATATACATTTTTTTTAAAGTAGTGTTCCATCTTTGATCTGTTTCTGATAGGTGTTTTTCTCATTAAGTTTAATTTAGGTTTATTTATTCTGAAATGAGCCCATGAATGGTATATATTTACATAAGTACCCCTGAATATATGCTGCTGAAACTCCACTGAACTGTAAAATGGGGGAAGAGTCTACATCTGAGGGAGCTTTTTTCACTTTGTTAGGCTCAAATCATTTCCCCGAGGCCTCTGAATCCTGGGAAATGATAACATTGTTCCTTTCTCCTCCTCGTGAGCTTACTGTGCCTAGTCCTTCATGATGTCAGTGCATCTAGAGATGCCCGCACATTTAGGACTGCAGGTTCAAAATGAAGTGACCAGACCAGCCTCAGAAAGTTAAAATGAAGTGAAGGAAAAGGACAAGGACAAACCGACATTGCCTTGTTTTTATCACCCTCAAGTGAGGAATTCCCTGGAGCTTGGGGCTCTCTGGGCTCAATCAGCCCATCTTTCTCCAGTCACTGCAACTTAAAAAAAAAAAAAAAAAATGTCAATAACCCTGAAATGTCTCACTTGTTTACCTCCCATCTGATTATTTATCCCAAGTGAACAGCCTTTCCATTCACTAACCCCGTGTGGCAAGTGGGTTTGGGGAATGTTGAGGTTATCTTCTAGGTGCAGACGTTGAACTGGGTTTGTTCACAGCTACTTGCTATTCAGTTCCTGTTTTTCCATTGATAAAACACATTGCACATGGCTGGGTTTGCATGATTAATACAGCTGTCTAAAGCTTTCTCTGAAAACAAAACAAAACCCTCCCAAATTAAAGTTTAAAAAAATTAAAATCCAATCCACAAACAAACCAGGCTTGCAGATATCAGAAGTCCACCTGGCATGTTTCCACCTGAGGGAGACTGGTGGAAGGCCTGGCATCAGTACAGCCAGATTCTGCCTACAATAGGAGGAGCCAATATACTTGAACTCACCTGGCACTCCCAGGAATGGGTTCTCAAAATCAGACTCCACTGGGTATGAAGAAAACTGGGAGGAAAATCCTAAAACTATCTCATGCCGTGAAGATGACTAGATAATCCCTAATCCCTACAACTTTCTTTATTTTCTGTAGGCCATTATCCCAGATATCAATAAGAAAATGCCTCTTTTCAATTTCTTATTATAACAGCCCTTTCACCATGACTAATACTAATGGTAATAATAATAATAATAGCTAACACCAATAGTGGGCTTCTTCTCATGTAGCAATAAAGTTCTAAGGCCTCTTACATGTACTAACTCAATTAATTCCCACAACCCTAAGAAACTAACATACACCTTCTCTCATACTTTTTAATCATTATAGTGTACCCAAATCCCAGTCTACTCCTCACTGCACAGAAGCACATGTATAAATCCATAGTACATTTTAAATAAACATTATGTATGCATTTGTGTTCATCAGATACATATCTCCTTAACGAATTTTTTTAAAAATTCATCTAATTTACTTTATTATAATGCTTATAATACACAATACGCAGTTACCTAATACACTTTTACAAAGTCCATTTCCAAATATACTCAACTCACACAGAGATTTATATGAAAGTGTTCATCTTTTAAAACCATGAGCAAAGCTATCTGGCATTGGCATATCTAATTTCACACACTTCTTCAGGCTGATTTACATACACACCTCTATTAATCATGGATAATTACTAGCATTGTTCTCTTTAATTCAGTTTTTCCAACTGTGAAATGGGAAAGAAATTATATTTTTCATGCCTACAAGCTCAAAGTGGTGTTTTAAATAATATATTAAGGAGTGCTTCAAGTTCCTAGGGAGAAAATATATTGAATTTAAAATAACCGTATGCAGAGACACATATTTGTCATAATTTTCAAAGTACTGATATTTAGAGATGTACTTGTTGTACTATTGTGTGGATATTAACTAGATATAAGTTCAGCATGGCTTCATTGTATTTTGACGTATTATGGATTCTAGGGATGTCTAAAATGCCCCACTGCTAATAAGTTTAAATAAAGAATTATCCCAAGGCCGAATACAAAATAATTCATTATTTTTCACCAGCCTCATAATATTACACTTAAGAAGAGCTGCAACTTGCACAGTTTCCTATTGTGTGGCACACACACATACACTAACACACATCACTGGATGCCCGTCATGCACATTACCACCTGTTAGATTAATCTGAACTTGTCAATCTAAAGAACCTGCCCTTCTTTGTGGTCAAAGGTGTAAAACATGTCCTAGGAGAGGTTTCAGTTTTTAAACACATCGCTTCTTTCCCCCTAACTGGTGGAAACAAGGACCTTATTTTTACTGATAAAACTTTGGCCACCGTGTCAACCCAAATTTACAGCAAAATCACAGGCCCTGATTTATACACATGAAGATAATTAAGAGTTAACATTATTACTGGATAACCATCCCCTGACTCTTTTACTGGGAGTAAAATCTGACTGCCGCCTGATTTTTTTCATTGGTAGGAAACCAAGTGGAGTAGTTGTGTCAATACTTCACCTGGCCTCAGTCAATCATATGAGCCAATCTAGTGGTTTAGATCCAACTGTATAATAGTTGGCCCAACCCAATGATTTAGACCCAGGTGTAGCAGGCACTTACTTGTCTTTGCTGCATCCATTTCTGTGCCTTACTCCTCTCACCTCTCCCTTCTTCCTTCTGCTCTGCTTCCTTAACAGTTCTTGTTCTCTCCCTGTTAAAATTTGCTAGCAAGAATAAATCTGAAATTTATTCACCCTATTGTTTAAATGTCCAACAACAGCTTGGAAGTGTGTCCTCTCTCAGAATTTACGCTAGCTTCAAGCTAAATGGCTAGAAATCCTACAGGATTGATTTAAAGGTAGGAGAATTTTTTTAGAGCTTGGTACTCTTTTCTAATGCTTTTCCCTATTTCCTTCATCTGGATCTGCCTATACCAGTCAGCCTTTCCTGGGGATCTCCCTGTGCTGTTTAGATTTATAGAACCAGCAGGGATTTGAAGATGAATGCGTTTTTTTTAAAAAACCCAAGCTCCCACTCAATTTTAATTTGAGGGGAATAGTTCTTTTCCATGAGCTTTACGGGGGACAAAATATCTTTCAAAGTAACAATTACATTTGGGGATTAAGTTTAAGTAATTGACAGTCTTGTCTTTTTAATTAAAAGGAATAAAGCTGCCTAAGAAGAGCTCCTCAGTGAGATTTCCAGCAGAAAATGTTGGCAGGCTGCCCCACAGGGTGAGAAGACCATGTTCTTGAACAGTCAGAAAATGCTGATGCAGGTCACTCAGGTCCTTAGAGTGCACCCCCAACAGAGCTTGCCTTGGTGTTTGCGTCAGTGTGCCATTTAGCAGGAGGGTAGCATCTACCGTGAGAAGCTTTACTTTAGCCAAGAAGGAAGTCTTTTTTTGTAGGAACTTCGCTCTAGATTCAGGTACACTGTATGGAGCAAGAGTCCTTACAGGAAGTGGCACTATTTAGAGTCAAAAAGAAAAAAAAATCACACATAGTCTTCCAAGAACTTAATCATCAATACAGTCTCAGCCCCTGACAAGTGTCATATCATAGCCCCCAGAAAGTATAAACTTGAATTTCAGTCAGCCCCTTGGCTCTCTTTCTTTTTCACTTGAAATTCATATGCCTGATTTATATTTCTTGATTCTTTTTCTCTACATTTTCTACCATATTCACCTTGCATTACATATAGAAGATGTGACAATTAAGTTTGTAAACTTGTTGCAATGATGTTGCTAACCTTTTTTTGATATCAGAGGGATTATTCATTATGAATTTTTACCAACTGGACAAACAGTTAACCAAGTTTACTATTTGGACGTGCTGAAAAGACTGCGTGAAAAAGTTAGACAACCTGAATTTTTCGCCAACAATTCATGGCTCTCGCATCACAATAATGCACCAGCTCACACGGCATTGTCTGTGAGGGAGGTTTTAGTCAGTAAACAAATCACTGTATTGGAACACCCTCCCTACTCACCTGATCTGGCCCCCAATGGCTTCTTTCTTCACCCAAAGATAAAGGAAATATTGAAAGGAAGACATTTTGATGACATTCAGGACATCAAGGGAAATATGACAACAGCTCTGATGGCCATTCCAGAAAAGGAGTTCCAAAACTGCTTTGAAGGATGGACTAGATGCTGGTTTCTGTACATAGCTTCCCAAGGGGAGTACTTCAAAAGTGACCATAGTTATATTCAGCAATGAGATATGTAGCACTTTTTCTAGGATGAGTTTGCGAACATAATTGTCAGACCTCGTATATACCCAGATGTGTGATGGGAGTAGGCAGACCACTCACTAAGACTCCACTAAGAATTCTCAGCTTATATTCACCACAAGTCAGTGAGGGGAGTGACCTTGCAAGTCATTTATCACGTTTCCTAATTGGACCCTGGAGAGCCAACCACTGCCATAGTTACACTGTTTTGCTTATCACTGTGCTGATTGTAAAAGAAAACACTTCTCACATCTCTGTAACACACATGTACATTTAACAACTAGACATTATCACTAACAGAGTATCTTTACTGTAAATCATAACTATCAGTCCTTTCTACTTTATCTGCCCCATACAACAAAGATTCTGACTTAACCACTCACCTTCTAAACCTTGCAGTTTCAATATGACTTGTTTTACTTGCCTACGAGGATATTGTTTGGGGCAACAATAGCACCTTGTGATTTAAAAAGAAAGAAAGAAAGAGAGAGAGAGAGAGAGAGAGAGAGAGAGGGAGGGAGAGAGGGGGAGGGACGGAGGGAGGAAAGGAAGGGAAGAGAGAGAGAGAGAGAGAGAGAGAGAGAGAGAGAGAGAGAGAGAGAGAGAGAGAGAGAGAGAGAGAGAAAGAAAGAAAGAAAGAAAGAAAGAAAGAAAGAAAGAAAGAAAGAAAGAAAGAAAGAAAGAAAGAAAGAAAGAAAGAAAGAAAGAAAGAACAGTAGGAGATAACTGTGCCTTGGCTGAATGTCCATTCTCTGTACCATCTCATCCTCTTCAGCCTGTATAGCAACAAGCATTCCCAGCCATGTTCTTTGTTGGAAAGTTGCTTAGTCATTCTAAATGACTTTCTCAATTATACATGTGGATTTTGTATGACTAAGAAGTAGGGGATCTTTGGAGAGCAGAAACAGCTTAAACAAAAGAAACCACGCAGTAGCTTGCACTTCTCTTTGATGAGTCGCAAGTTAGAGAGTAACTTGGGAGATTTGTTCTGTTTTCCTCCCGGGAACTCCAGAACTCAGGTAAGTTCATCGTGGAAATCTGCTTAGTGTTGCAGTACTGGAAAAGACGGAGTGATCTCATTCATTGGAGGTTGGTTTTCCCTTAGAGGATGAAACCTCCCTCTCTAAGTCATTCAGTTAGTAGCATGACTTCTTGTCCTGCATTCAGATGTACTCTCCACTTGCTTTTGCTTTGTAGAGTTTCTTTCAGAGTTCATGTTGTCTTCTCCTTATGATTTCTAACCATGAGGAACACACACACAAAAGAGCCTTCATTCTTGATGGGCAGTGAAAAACTAGTTTCTGTCCCTGGTTAAGTGACACTGCCACTGTGAGCTGCGGCCTCCTTTAAAAAAAACAAAACAATGTAGAGTATTCAGATTACACAATTCATTCACTCAGGGAAAAAAAAAAAAAAAAAAAAAAAAAACCTATCCTAATAATTTCTATGTGCCAAGCTCAGAGCTGGATCTTGGAAGGAACTGTGGAGAATGAGCAGACAAGGCTTCTGCTGTAATAGAGCTTACACACCAGATGGGGCAGTAGATGTTGAATTAAGCAATCCAAGAAACTTGACTAAGTTTAGGATACCTGTGGGTATTTGAGGGGCACAGAACAAGGATACCTTAGCTAGCTTGGACTGCTCGGAAAAGGCTTCCAGGTGAAAGTGAAATTTAAAACGCACAAAGGAGAGAAGGGAGAGGGGCAGAATATTCCAGTACATACAGACATCTAGAATCCAAAGAGAGGTGAACAATATTAAGTCTAATTAATTTTAGAAATCTGGGGGGAAAAATCAATTTTTGCCCTAAGAGTTTCTTAATTGTCTTCATTTGTACCTGGCCTGTTTAAAACAAGAAAAGAAATATGATAAACAATGGAGTTAAAGGGAAGGGGATCAGCATTTCCACCTCTGTTACACTTTGAGGGCAAGAAAGACTACCTGTTGACTTAATTGGACAAACACGTACGAATACTGTATACTGTATGGCCGGTGGCACTATTCAGAGTGAGTTTTTGGAGGATACCGAGAGCCTGTTATCCGGCAGAACCTCTAGAGAAAACTTTCAGCCTCCCAACAGGAAGGGTTAATAGTAGGATTTTATTTTATTTATAGGAACGGTCAAGTTGTAAAGAGCCAGCAGTAGTTTCCAGGAGCTGCTCCTGACCATGGCAGTGATGTTATATTTGGAGAAGGTAACACAGCAGGAGTTATAGATAAATCACTGCAGCATCCAGGCACTCTGAATAATAAAGTCACTGAAGGGTCCAAAGCAGACCCACCTTTACCAAGTTCTGCACTATGGTGGTTAGTGCAAGGCATGTAGGACTAGGAGCGTACCACCATTATGAATCCCTTATTTTCTGAATTCCAAGAGCCTTAAAAACTCCAAGAAATCTTGCAAATTCACTTGCTATTTCTGCATTCAAATTCCATAAGCCAATTACCTTGGCTCATGGTATTTGAATGTGTTTGATTTTGAAATATATAAAATAAAACACATTACATGGATTCAAGACAGTCTTGAATCCCTTAGACTTTAAATCTAAAATATATTCCAAAACGAGATATGGGGAGTGGCCGGTTAGCTCAGTTGGTTAGAGAGTGGTGCTGATAACACCAAGGTTGTTGGGTCGATCCCCGCATGGGCCACTGTGAGCTACGGCCTCCTTAAAAAAAAAAAAAAGAGAGAGAGAGAGAGAGATCTGCAATGCATCATTTAGGACTGGGAAGTAGTAGAAAAGAGGAAAACCAGAAAGGATGAAAATCTCTAGAGACCTATCCAAACGTATGCTTTTAATGATTTTTAGCAAGTCAAAGAAATGAAGGCATGAAAAGCTTGAAAATACAGTTAAAATGTATGTGTTTAAACATGGAAAACATAATCTACTTTATGCCAACAACTAAGTAGATTTGGGGCTGGGAGGTAGCTTTCATTAAATCACTTGACTGGTCTTTACTTCCAACAAGGAGAAAAGGTCAGGACAGTGCCCACAGGTCAGGTGGTCACATTCTAGGCACAAGATTCATAGAAGCCCTTGTTCCTTCTCAGACAGAAACCACGTATCTAGCCCAAATACCTTACTTACTGGATGATTCCAGTAAGTTTAGTTCCTGAGTTTTTCCTAACCTTATGCATATTTTGAGATGGAGCGGCCCAGGGAAACCCCTTTATTAAACTTAGCACCTTGGGCATTCTCTAACATTCGAATTCATTGATTATTAAAAATTAAGCCTCTCAGGTTAAATAAGAAACCCGAAGGATTTGAGAAAGGTGACTTGCGGTAAGAGATTTGATGAAGGCCTTTCTTTGTATTAGGAGTGCTAGATGAGACCGCATTTTCTGGGACAATGCATATTGCCACTGAGCAGAACCCAGAGTTGTTAAAGTCAAATCATGCCCCTCTACTTACTCTACAGGGCAATTACACCAAGCCTGCAGTCAGAAGGACCTCGTAAACCCATATCATACATTTTTTATTGCACTGTCATTTCATGCTGTTAAGACTATGTTCCTTACAGAAATTACACCTCACCTATGGTTTTATGATATGATACCAGCCAACTAAAAAGTGGGGGGAGTAATTCAGCCTTCTTGTAATGATGTCAACCCAAAGCCAAATAATCAGAAACCGATTACTTACTTTCCCCCAGATTTAGAGGGTATTTTTAATGCATTGATTTGTTTTTATAAATAGTTTTCTATTCTGATAATAAATGTTATGCATTTTCATTATAGGAGAACTTGAAAATTTATGAAACTATAAAGAAGAAAATAAAGATCATATATAATCTCTCTCCTCAGAGATAATACCATTAATATGATATAAACAAATGTTTTGTCTGAATGTTTGAGCTGTCAGTGTGCTATAAAATATTGAAGTTAAAACACCTAAACTGTTCTCTATTGTTTGCCCTCTCTGAGGCTGGACATGTTTCTGTGACTGCTCAAGGTCATATCAGAGGCAGGCCCAAAGCAGCTAGCCCTCCTGACCTAAGCCAGGGTTCTCTCCACAGTGACAAACACACTCTAAGCTCTTCCAGGACCCAAATCCAACCGGACTCACTTTAGAAGAGATTTCCTTTGACTCACAAGCGATTTTCATTGTGTCACCTCCAGGATTTCAAATAAGAATCCTCCTTTCAGATGTGGGTGCTCCGACATTCTCTCTCTAAATTGGAGTATTAATATTTTTCCTTTTATAAATTTGTTATTTTGGGGTTTTTTGTTTGTTTGTTTTTTAGTGAGATGACCTTTTATTTTTAAAAAATTTTTTTCTGATTCTGTTTAGTATGGTATATTTGGTTTGTAGGTCGTTCCACTAACAAAAAAAAGTAGTGAATCTCAAATATTTTATTCACGTGATAGAAGGAGAAATTACGTCAGCATTAGTTTTAGTTTGATTTATCCATTCATTCAGCAAAGAGTTATCACCATATGTCCAAGGTGACTACTATCCTGGTTAATCATTCATGTCCCTGATGCACCCCAAAAGAGTGTGAAACATCTGATGTCCATTTCTGGTCACAGTCAATTATAAGAGGAAAAGCCCTTAGAAATATTTGAAAGTAAAGTGTAGGATTTCTTTTTGATCCAAATCTAGCTAAGGTGGGCCAATATTATTTCTCAAAGATTGATGCCGTGCTAAGACTTTTTCATTTTCTAAAACAGTTTGATAAATTCTCTTCATAGTTAGGATACTGGTCCACCTATGAACTGAGAAAACAGATAGAATCTTAAGGTTGAAATTTAAACCTATTTCTCTATTTTGGCTTCCCCGCCCCCTCAACTAGACTCAGAATGATTACTGAGAACATTACTATAGAAATATTAGGAATTACGGTTCCCACAACATTAATGTAGTATGTGGGAGAAAATCAAAACCTCTAACCATCCAAATAGAAATCGCAGACATATCTCTTCCCGTGTCAAAAGAAAAAATAATAATACTTGTAGGTAGAAGCCGCTAATCCATAAAGCCTCGGAGCAGAGTGGAGAAAACTTCGAGAAAGTAATTTATAACTTTCAAAGTGTGGCTTTGAAAATTGAAATAATAAAAATGTTCCCCTTTTAAGCCATTATAATTATAAAGGTTTTAGTTTTTAAAACCTTGGCAAAAAATAAGTCAGAGCACAAAAACCATAAATTCCCGTGGAGGCAACTTACAAGTGTTATTCTGCAAGTCCACAGCGTCAGTGACGGAGGAAGACGTTGAACCAGCGTCAGTGACGTTGAACCTTCTGTTTTGTTTCTTTTGTTAAATGTCTTAATGATGTAACCTCATCCCTCTCTCACTTTTTCCAGGTAACTGGAAAATAAAATCTCTGTTGAATTTGGACCCTCCCTCTCCCCTAAACATGTATTCTTACTAATTCTGGCCCAGAGGGGGGAAAAAAAGTGCCATTACTTATTTTAGTTCTCTAACTAATATGTCATTTTCAAAACCTGTGGCACGTTAGAAGACTGGCCTTAGAAAGAGTTATGCCGTACACAGCAAAAGAGAGAATGTTTCTTTGTTCAAATGGCTGTGAGAGGTTAAAAAAGGAGCTATGTATTTTCAAATAAACACCCTGGAGTTAGAAAAGCTATGCAAACAATATAAACCCCCAAACTCTACATATTTTACATGTGTATGGGAATGAACGCTTACAAGCAGAGAATTAGAGGGAAGTTGTCAAGAGTTAAGAGTCAAAGCACTGAAAATCAGTTATTCTCCTATGGGTTTGTTGTACCCTCATCTCCTCTCCCAGATAGAACTCAAAAAGGCAAAATGCCAAATTGTTCATAAACATAGATATGAAAACTTCCTCAGGTGATAAAAGGGTTACCAAACAGTAAACTCTAGAGTTTCTAATAAAGCATCTCTCATCTTCACAACACTCACTTTAATTTCTGGAGAGAGAGATAGACAGACAGACAGAGAGACAGAGAGAAAGACAAAGAGAGACAGAGAGAGAGACTTAATCATACCACATAATAGGAGATGAGAGGTAAGAGAAAGAATAAATCTTCTGGCTTTTGAATGGAAACGAAGCTTGGATTTTTATTTTCTAAGGTTTAAATTTTCAATAGTCATGCTGGTATTCTGAAATAAAGCTCATCAGCCCTTCAGAAAATTTTCTACCTTCTAGGATTTGGGGACTGATGAAAGGGCCTCCTAGCTCTTTATGGCTTTTCAAATGACTGAATCCCCAACAATAATTTTGTCTTGGCATTAAGTTGTGGTTGTTCCAAAAGGAGAATAGAATCTCCCCTTGCCTAGAATATTAGGTAGGACAGCTCTTGAGGCTTTAATTCAGGGGTGTCCAAATTGCGGCCCGCGGGCCAACTGTGGCCCATGATCCATTGTTAATTGGCCCGCAGCAAATTCCAAAAATATATTTAGTTTACTTAAATAAACCAGGTGAGGCAATAGTACTTCACCTCGAGTGAGTGGCCCAGCTGTTTGTGTATTTTACCACATATGGCCCTTGGTGAAAAACGTTGAAAAAATTTGGACACCCCTGCTATAATTAATTCATTCACTCAGTCATTCATTCATACACTCATTTATTCAGCAAATCTATTGAACACTTAGTCTGTGCTAGAGAAATACTGAGTTTCCCCAAAAATAAGACCTACCCGGACAATCAGCTGTAATGCATCTTTTGAAGCTAAAATTAATATAAGACCTGGTCTTATTTTACTATAAGACCAGGTAATATAATATAATATAATATAATATAATATAATATAATGTAATGTAAAATATAACATAATATAATACAATATAATGCAATACAATACAATACAATATAATATAATATAATATAACATAATACCAGATCTTATATTAATATTTGCTCCAAAAGACGCATTAGAACTGATTATTCGGCTAGGTCTTATTTTCGGGGAAACATGTTAGTGAGCAGAGGCTAAAGTAGAGAAGACCTTGTCTGTGCCAATGAGAGAGGCTGACTTAGCTCTTTTTGATGTAGGTTAGTCTGACAAGGCTGGGTATAAAGAATCTGAAAGTCAAAAGTCAAAGACAGATTAGCATAAATAAATTTGCCTTTTCTAGTATTAAATTCTTTTCCCCATTACCTCCTGTACCCCCTCATTAGGAGCTGAGATCCAGGCTTATGACAATAATGCTTCCAGAGAATACTAGAGCTTTCACTGTGCTAGACTCCCCCAAAGTTTAACCCATTGTATTGCTGCAGTAGATTTATCTTTTTATTCTATTCTTTGGACCTGCACTGCCATGCTTACTTGCTAAGTGTATTTGCTAAAGCAATATGTGGAGAGAAGTTTTCCTTAAAGGCATAAATATCATACGTTTTAGGTATGTTCTAATGAGTGTGTTCAGAGAATGCCTACAGAAATAATATCACTGGCAAGGCAGGATTCTCTCAAGAACTTGAGATCACCTTCACATTAAAAAAGGAAGAATAATTTTTAGTTTTTAAGGATCAAAAGAAATTTTTTTTCTTGTCTGTAAGAATAGGAAAGTCCTTTTTGGAGAGTAACATTTCAGGCCTTGAACATTTTTATTGATCCCATTATTGCCACCTGGTGGACAAAGGTGATTACTTTAGACAGCATATAGAACCATGTCTTAGAATTACCACAAGATGGCAGCACACAACCAGCTTTTCAAAGAGCCAGGCTCAAAATACTAACAATTCCAGATTTTGCTCCTCAAAAGAGAATATTCAATTCCATCAGAAGAGGGAATAGTAGGAAAAAGTAGTACCAAATAAGATCTCAATTTTCTTTTTCTAAAGACAAACGGGATTCCAAGTGTTAAGATCATTAGTATTTCACAAACCAAATTTCATTTATTGCAATAAGGAGGGCTTCCTAAAATTTAAGTGGTAAACTAGTTTGCTTTTTAGAGATATTCCAAATAAACGTGTATTTTATATGAATTTTTGTAATCTTTTATCTACATAGTGTAATATTTTGGCGACACTTTTAAATCCTTCTTTTAATGAGCTCTTTATAATTGATTAGTAGGGGAGTTTGTGTTCTCTCAAGTCCATCTAGAACAGAGACTCTTCCTCAAGCCTGTGCCAGTAACTGGTTAACCCAGGCGCATTGCTAGTTTTCTCCTGACCAAAATGCCACCTCTTCAATCTGCCTCCCTATCACTTCGATGTGGTAGCTTCTCTCAATGTTTTGTTTATCTGTATTGTTGCAGTAGATTTGTTTTATTGTTTTAAATTTCATTCTTTGAACCTACACTGCCATGCCTTACTTGTTAAGATATATTTTTCTCTTTTTCCACTGAACTTTCACTGATAGTCATCTCTAGAAGGTATTTTACCATAAATCTGAGTCTTATTTATTGAACACTTACTATGTGTCTGGCAGCATTCTAAGTACAGTATGATAATTAATTTATCTAATAGATAGCACAGATTTATAAGAAGCATATTAATTAAATCGATTTTACAGATGATGAAACTGAGGCAA
Organism: Rhinolophus hipposideros; assembly: GCF_964194185.1. NCBI lineage: Eukaryota > Metazoa > Chordata > Mammalia > Chiroptera > Rhinolophidae > Rhinolophus > Rhinolophus hipposideros. Next base: position 43,070,601 of record NC_138048.1, on the reverse strand, counting down.
AGAGAAGTTAAGTGATTTTTTCCTAACTTAAGCAGAATCATTGGTCTTTCTGCCTGCCCAGTTTCCTGAACAATTGCTTGCAATTATTCCCATGAGGCCTATGGAGCAGAGGAAACCAAGCGTTCTTTACATGAAGATGGTCCCATCATGGATCCAAGCCCCTTTGGGTGAAGGGCAACACTCTATGACCTTAAGGGGCCCTTATAAATTCCAAATAATAATAAGCCAACAGGCTTAACTGAAGAAAGAAGGGAAGTTGTGCTTCACACCAGGGCAGAGCCAAACTCTCCCCAGTCAATACTGAAGCACTTCAATGTGCCAGGTGTAACCCTAGAGTTATATAGGCTATCGTTATGTAACCTTACTTTCATAAAAATACCAGAGGTATATTGGGGAATAATGAACAGGGTTCTACCTGGAGAACTGGGAACTCTGAATTTCAGTCTTGGCTCTGTCTCCTGCTATGTGAACTTGGGTAACTGATTAGCCTCTCTGGGCCTGTTTCCTCATATTATGATGAGCACATTCTCTATAGTGCCGGTTCAACCATTTTTAAAGCAACGTGTTGATTTCAAAAAAATTCAGAGCTAGTATTGTACAAGAAAACAAGTGGCAGTATGTTTAATACACAATTGAAACATCAGTGTGGTCAACAGGTAGAGACTGGTGTTTTATACATTGATGGAATCTGGCTTCACTTCTGGGGTGAGAGTGACATTAGTTGCTGGCTTCTGCTGAGAGAGGAGCAGAATTCTCCCTCCATTATTCTGTATGGACTTTTATATAGAAGACTTCCGTTATTTCTGCAAGTAATGGACGAGCTCTTCAAGAAGAGAAGGGCAGGTGCTGATGACTTTGAGCATCTTCAGAAGTGTACCTGGAGGTCCATCAGCAATCCTGATACAAAAGAACATTCATACGGAACTGCCTCTGCCCCCCACATCTGACCAGTGCAGGGAAACTGTCCTTACGTGTAGACACAGCTTGCTCTTACACATAGCCTGGCTGACACCTGTTTTGCTAATGCTGACTTATAGCCAAACATTTTCAGGACTTCAGACCAGGACTGTGCTGCTCTTCTTATAGCCATCATAAGAATGCCAGAAAACATCAGCATGCTATTGGAGGGCTTCTATTTGTGACCTGCTTTGGATGGACAAATGAACAATCTACAAGAGTTGAGAGGAATAAGTTGCACTGATCCTCAGAAACTTTGCAGATCTGATTCTGTGCTCAATCAGAGAATAAAGAATTTACCTACTCAGATACTCTGTTGTTTTAACAGAGTCTCAGACCCACTGTTAGGAGAATGCTTGGCGTATATTTACTTTTCTCATATTTCAACGATTCTAAATCTTCCATTTTGGCTCATTGAGCATTCAGATTGCCTTCATGCATTGGCTGGCCTACAACAGGGAACAGGAACAGACACAGCCTCTGCTTCCATAGAACTCTCAGTCCAGTAGTGAAGACAAGCATTAACCAAAACTTCAGACAAATGTATTTGAAATTGAAACTGAGATGAGTGTTACAAAAGAGAGCAGAGCTTATAATAAAGGGACTTAACTTTACCAAGGAGACTCACTTTCCTGTGGAAGTTATAACTGAATTCTGAAGGATGAGTGGAATTTCTAGTAGAGATATCTTTGGGCCGTAGGCCCTGCGATACCATGGAGAATAAAGGAAGGCTTCTGGGCTGGGATGCAGAGATAATAAACGTTGATAAAGCTGGAGAGGTGAGGTGCAGAGTCACAGAAGCCATGCTAAGAATTTTGTTGTTTATCCTGGAAGCCATAAGCAAGCATTAACAAGTTTCAAGCAGGACAGTGAGGTGACTAGATGTCTAATTCAAAAGGCTCTCTTTGTCTTCAGAGTCCAGTCACTTTACTTCCTTAATGAAAGCATGTTATCCAAGGATGCAAGGAGAAAAAAAGGTCCAGACCCCACAGCCATGGTTTGGGCTCCTATATCTGACCAACCATTCACTTGGTCCTGAGATTGAAAGTGGCATCCTACAAAAATTTTCCGTGTTAACTTCTAAAACTCTAAAAATATTACGGTTTAATTGATAAGGATGTTTAAAAGGGAATACAGTATTTGACCTATATGAGCTCTTCTAATTCTGAGATTTATTAATATGTTCAACAAATATTTAGTGAACACCTACTGCATGCCAGGCTCTAATTGAGGCACCAGGGATATAATGGTTGATGAGACATATCCACTGTTGCTACCTCTGAAGCACATATTCTAATATAGAAGATAAACTAAATAAGCAAGCAAGTAAATGTATAACATGATGCCAAGTGCTATTAACATTAGTAAATCAGGATAGAGGACTAGAAAGTAATAGAGGGTACCATTTTTCATAAGGTGATGGGCAGTCCTTCCTGGGTTGGTAATATCTTAGCAGAAATCTGAATAAAGTGACTGAGTGAGCCATTCAGAGATCTGGGGGAAAAACTTTCCAAGCAGGTGAAACAGCAAGTGCAATAGTTTTAAAATTGGAATGGATTTAGCATGTTGGATGAAAAGCAAGAAGGTCAATTGGCTTGAGTGTAGCAAACCAGGGGCAAAATGGTAGGATGGTGTTGGGAGCCAGACTCATTCTATCATTCCACTAAATTGCAGTCAAGAGTTCTTTTGCATATCATACTCAGAGTTCTTATATGTGTCTACACACATGTAACATCAAGTATTTGTAGTTGCAAATTGATTTTGCCACCTCCAGCTGCACATTTGTTCCAACAAAACACTCTCTTTCCATGTGCCTTTCTTTCAATCTCTACCAATATGTGTTCCTATTAGAATGCTCTTTCCTTTTTTTCTCTCATTCTCTTTTCAGTGGAGAGTACCAGACTCCCTTTGTGTTTATTCTCAATTGATAAAGAATTTTTTGTCTTTTTTTGTTTTGCTAAATGTTTCTTTTTTAGAAATTGGCACCACCGTGCACTTCAAGCAAAAAGGTATGGTTCTTATTTCTGATTACCTTTTATATGTTAGAATTAAAATTTCACAGTAATGTGTTGGGGTCTTACGCCATGGAGTTTATTTCATCTCAACAATTTGTGATAATAATTTCCTTAACACATTTGCCACTATTTTTCCGAAAACTGTGAACTTTTTTGTCTCAGAAATCTTCTGGCTGAACCCATGACTACTATATTGATTTAGACAGTTACTTGTTTTTAAATCTCTGGGACTGAGCAAGTTACCACAAACACACACACACGTTCCTTATCTTAAGCATCTCTGGTTAATTCTTGTAGAGCTGCACTTTTGGAAATATTCACTGCTCAATGACAGGGCTCTCAGGAGAGATATAGAGCCTACTTTACCACCCATTGTTGGTTATTCAAGTAGATACATTTGCTAAGGGAAATAGAGCAGGGTCTCCTAAAATGAAACATTTGAGCATTTAATACTCCCTCCTGCCTCCGCGTTCTCCCAGGTCTTCAACCTGCGGTAGCACACCCAGGCTGCTGGGATCTCCCACGAATTGCCCTTTTGTGCTAGCCATGCAGCATGTAATTCACATACTTTTTCCTACAAAGACAGTGACATCAGGTCAAAGCTTCATGAAATGGATCCTAAGACGCCAACACCAATTCTAAGGTGCCCTCTTTGTAAGTCCAACAGAAATCCCTAACAGTGACTGTCTCTAGACCACAGCCACAGAGGAACCTGGCTGACCAGACACTACCCTCGTGGCCACCCATCTTGGATCAGTAATTGTCTCATATGAAGATGTCTTCTTCTTTGAACCTCAAAGGAGATGAGACAACCAAGATCATTATCAATAGTGAAAACCTGTTCTTGTGGGATGTAAACTCCACCAGTGACCAAAAGCCACAGAGATTATGGATATTTTGTTGCTGACTCTCAGGAAAGGGCCAGCAGCACTTTATGTCCTGCTCTAGCAAGCCTTCACAGAGGGCCACAGAGAAGACGCAATCAAAAATATATACATAGGACCAAGATCATTTGGGGAAGAAGGTATAAATTGCTGTTCTCTTCAGCCCTTCTCTCCCCGGTACTATGATTATCAATTATATTAGAATTTTAAATGGCTAGTAGTAATGGAGCATATGATACCTCAGGGCTTTGGTATGAATGGAGAAACAGGGCATAGGGTCTTGTTTGTTTGTTTGTTTTGTTTTGTTTTGTTTCAAAGACCATTGAGATAAATTCCTAGTGTCTCCCAAAGGAATTCTAAGTATTGGCCGAAAATTTCAGAATATTGCATGCCAAAGTATTTGATGCTGTTTTGATGAAAAAATGTGATAATTGCACTTCACTGTGAGAATACTTCAGCCTTACCCAAGACTCACTTTATAGAAAGGGGAGAAAATTACATAAATAATTATGTAAGAGTTTCCTGAATTTAATTCTAAGACACAGTGCTCAAATAAATCAATATATTTCGTTTTCTAATCTACTCCAGCCTGGAGATTATAGTACAGGATTTAATCCCCAATTCATTCACCCAGAGCAAGTGGTACTTGCTGAAAATAGACAGTAGGTGGCGCCAAAGTCAGTTTTATCAGGTTTCCTTTAAACGTGGATTCTCAGGACAGGTACGTGCCTTAGTCTGGGCATCTAGATAATCTCTAAGATTTGGTTGAAGATTATTTTTCTCCTTCACTTAACAATTGTTTTGTATATTATTTATATTTTTGTTTTATTTTCAGTCAGTCAGCCCTTGGTAATTCTAAAAAAAATTCAAATTTAAACTTTCCTGGCCTTTCTTCTTTTGTTGTATGGCTGAATAAAATTACGATGGGCCTCGGTTCCTTAGTATCTGAAAGGAACGCCCAAGGATCACTAAGGGTGTGACTAATGATTATTTTGAATAAATTTAGTCCCCAATCCAGGAAATGGGCCCTAAGTGCTCAGGAGAAGCCACAGAAATGTGTGGGCTAGGTTTGAGTCACAAAGTGTCTCTAAGCGCATGCTCTCTAAAGCAGGTGTTGAAAATTACTTGTCTTTTCTTGGAGATTTTACGGAAAGATTAATCAATTGGCTCCGCATCCTGAATTAGATTTGTAGTGTAGAGACTGCCAAAAAATTCTCGTATTCCGCAATTTCAGGATGTTTTATCAATCTTGTCCTTAATCACAAAACCCCTTTTTAAGCCTTGTCTTGAAAAAGTGCAGTCCAGCATTTACCATCATACAGCCTCACGTGTGTTGACTCAAGATTTCCAATCTTGCTGCAGCTGAATTTTGCCCCTTCAGGTCAAACGTGAAAAGCCTTGACCCAATTCATCAATTCATAAACCAGTGCCTTTGATTGAGGTATTCTGTGCGTTTCTGTAATCTAGCCAGCTGTAGTTAATAACAATAACGCAGATTCTACCATTTATTGGATGTTTACTAGATACCATGCGTATAAGTGTGTGCACACACACATATAGAAAGACCAAGATATGGATTTTATCTGTTACATGAAAAACATGTAGCAGTTTTTGAGTTGTGGTTGTATTTGCCCATCTATTCTTAAGGCTAATTTATGTTTGCCGACTCTTGCTTTCATTATATCTGTCGGTATATAAAAGCACTTGCTGGGCCTGGCCATCTGCTGTGGAAAATAAGATTTATCATTTGCATTTCCACAAATAAGCAGAAATTTCATAACTATGAACCAAGATATAATTAATGATTCTGCTGATTATTTTTCCCTGAAATGGCCATTAACTGAAGTAGTCTCTATGCAGTCATGTATATGTAACTATAATTGCATACACACTTGTGATCATTTCCCAACTATCACCCTTGCATTTTTTCAAGACTGTTTACTCTCAGAACCAATTGTGAAAAGTGCAAGTCCTATAAGCACATCAAATAGCTTATATGAGAGCACTTCATAAATAGTAATTCATAGAGATGAAAATATCCTTAACAGAGCCATGAAATGCACTTCAAATATTTAATAATTCTATTAAGGATAAAGTTAAAGATTATTAACACAATCATATACTGGGATTCCCTATGTGTAAAACAGACTAGCATGTAAAAGTAATAGAAATTCTCAATTATGTGTATGAACAAAACAATAATACTTGTGTATATCATGTGTTTATGAGTATGCATATAACATGTATTTTCTTTGTATCCATGTATATGTATGTGTGTATGTATACATACATTAGCAAGAATGTTATATATTGAACATGTTTAGCTTTATATATTGTATTTTACAATGATAAAATTTTTGCTTTCTCACTATTTACTGCCCCTCAAAGAAAATGATAAGATTACTAAGCTTTTTAGACTTCCCCAGGCACCAGTCAACTCCAAGATGTCTGAAAGAAAATCTAGCCTTCCCAGCACTGAAAATGAGACCCTGTTTCCCTGAAAATAAGACCTAGCCGGACAATCAGCTCTAAAGCGTCTTTTGGAGCAGAAATGAATATAAGACCTGGTCTTATTTTGCTATAATATAACAGTGGGTCTTTAATATAATATGACATGATATGATATGATATATGATATGATATGATATGATATATAATATAATACAGGGTCTTATATTAATTTTTCCTCCAAAGGACACATTAGAGCTGATTGTCCGGCTGGGTCTTATTTTCGGGGAAACACAGGAAAAAGGAAATAGGTAGAATTAGACTCTTTCTGAAAACCTTCTGTTTCACAGTATCCCTGGAGCAAAACAAAAATCAATTTTGCTTAACACTATATGGCTTCAATTTGCGTGTAGTCTTTCTCTGTTTCAGAAGCTTCGCTGACACACTAATTCAAAAAATGTACCACAGAGCCCATACCATCTAAAGCATATAGAGGAACCTAAAATGATAGGGAATCACATGGCCATAAGTCCAGAAGCCCTGGGAAGCTGCCATTAAAAGAGCTTAAAGGTCCCAAAATGCCAAAAAAGGCAGGGGTGGGGGACAAAGAGGGGTGGATTAGAAGGGCCATTGAGCTAAGACTTCGAACACCTGGATTCTAGTGCCTGGTCCACAATTACTAATCAGGTGCCTTATGTAGGATTCACGATCTTCTTGAACCTTAATTCCTCATGAAGGCATGAACCTGAAGGTAGCGAAATTGCCTTTTTATTAATATGATTTTATAGCCATTCAGAAATTCAAATTGATTGAATATTTAAATTCTTAATCTGTATTTCCAGAGCTTTACATATAATGAAGCTCATTTTACACTATATGCTGTTTGAAGTTTGTATGTATTCATATTTTTATATTAAGAAATATTTTTAATATCCTCAAGAAGTTTTCTAGTCAAAATATTCTACGGACTATGGAAAACATTTTTAAAAATTTTTTATTGGGGAATATTGGGGAACAGTGTGTTTTTCCAGGGCCCATCAGCTCCAAGTCATTGTCCTTCAATCTAGTTGTGGAGGGCGCAGCTCAGCTCCAAGTCCAGTCGCCATTTTCAATCTTTGATTGCAGGGGGTGCAGCCCACCATCCCATGTGGGAATTGAACCGGCAACCCTGTTGAGAGCTCATGCTCTAACCAGCTGAGCCATCAGGCTGCCCCTCCAGAAGCTCAGCTGCAGCTCGTTGACTTCAATCTAGTTGTAGAGGTCTCAGCTCACTGGCCCATGTGGGAATCGAACCCGCAACCCTGTTGTTCATAGCTTGTGCTCCAACAAACTGAGCCATCTGGCCGCCCCAAAAACATTTTTTTAAAGATAATGAATGCCTTCAAGTTGTTTCACTTGTTCTAGCTATTGTTTTAAACAAACCCAAATTCCTTTTACCCCGTGTTCAATAAGAGACTCATCGGCAGCCCTTCAGTGGGTAACTTCACTGTGCAGTAGTGACAGGCAAAAACTCTGGATCCAGCACCCGGGGTCAAAATCCGAGTTCCTCTACTTACTAGCTGTAGAAACTTGTGCAATCGAGTTAACCTCTCTCTCTGCCTCTGTTACTTTCCTGTAAAACGGGGCTCATTGCAGTACCTGCATCGTAGCATGGTTGTTTGTATGCTTCTATTTGTAAAGTGTTTATAACGGCACACTGTACTAACAGCTATATAATTGTTTGCTGGTTTCATTTGGTTGTTGCTTTTACTATTTACATAAAACATAGTTTAGGAGAACATTCTTGAATTCAACATTTTTCCTGTTATTTGTTGACAATTTTGGCAACATTCACATACCAAAGGATGTTTCTTCTGTACTTACAAACCGTCATAGGTTTAAACACACACACACACGCACACACACACACATGCACACACACACTCATTCACACACATTAATATGTGTGCCCCCAAAACTAGTGACCTATAATTACTATCACACTGATCTCTCTTTTGAACGTCATCATCTAAGCATTCAGCCTTAAATCATAAAGTCTTTGTTGTGCAAATTACTAATTATTTTCTTCTTTTAATGGATCGATATGAGTAGAATTATACAAAAGGAGAAAATGGAACAAGCAAAGGCATAGGAGACAAGCTCTTCAGATCTACATTTTTTGCCCCAATCCTTCTCTTTCTGTCAACACACAGATCCCTTCTCCACTTTCCTCTCTATTTCAACCTCCCTCTTGGATCTACAGCCCTACACGCCAAATCATGTCCACATGAGGAAAACTAGGGTGGCAGTGGGCAACACACAGACAGCCCCTCCATGTTGAATTCTGGGCAAGTTCAAGTCTCAGTTTGGGCCTGCCTCTTAACCTCTCTGGGCTTGTTTGTTTGTCTTCTGTTTTTGTTGTTTTGGTTGCCTTTGCTTTTGATTTTTAATGTGTCAAATAAAGAGTTTACACCAGACGATCCCCTGCTGCCTCTTAAGACTCTACAATGAGTTGACTTATTTTCCACCTTGCAGCTAAGGTGCCACCCAGTCATACATATTACTTTGAAACAATTTCTCTCCCCATAGCCAATAAATAATTACTGCTTTCCCCCTGAGAAACAAGAGAGTCACAGATTGGTTCCATGTTTTATTGATGGAGACGCTGTGATGAATCGGCTGGAGGAGCCCGTGTCTGTCTGCTGAAGGACTCGCGCCAATGCTTGGAATCTTAATGAGTTCTGGCATCCCTATGCAGAGCAGAGCGTGCAAGAGGGGGCTGGTCCTCCATCAGACACATCAGTGATAGCCAGTGCCGGGCCTTCTCAGATGAGAGTGCTTTGTATTCAGAGGAGTTTCAACCAGTGATACCCCTTGAGATACTTATAGCTTAAGGAGAAGGATTTATGAAAGATGGTGAGCCCTTTTGGGGCTATACGTAAGGACGCCAACTTTGAGGCACTGGTACCTGGCCTGGTCTTACCTCTGATACCATCAGCAGTCAGCCGTAACAGAGTGGGCCAGATGTAACCATTCTCTTTTCTCTCTCTCTCTTTTGTGCTACAGGACCTGGGTCGGTGAGAGGAATAAACGGATCCATCAGTCTGGCCGTACCACTGTGGCTGCTGGCAGCATCTCTGCTCTGCCTTCTCAGCAAATGTTAATAGAAAAAACATTTTAAAATAATTTAAAAAAAACACACAAAAATGCGTCACACAGGATACAGAGAGAGAGAGAAAGATAGAGAGAAAGAGAGAGAGATGGGGGGTAGACTATTTCACAACTTTGTGTGTTTATAAATAAAGGGGGAAATAAGAAAATGAAGGAAAAAATACAACATTTAAAATAATATTAGTCCTTCAATAAACATTTGAGTATAATTCAGGGTGGGAAAAGTTCCAGCAGGATATGTGTATATCTAAGCAAATGTATGTTGTGTAAAGACTACATCATGGTAAGGACATACAGATGTTGTAAAAATAAGACAAGTGAAGAAGCACCAGATAGATATTAACCCCCCCACACACACACTTTATCCTTCCTTCATCCTTTTTCATCTGTAAGGAAAGAAAAAATAAGGTCTTGCCTTTGGTGTTTATAGTTCCATCATCTTTTTATTCTGTTTTTCATTTGAGCTGACTCGTAGCCATTTCAGACTATCAGTGTCATCCAAACTGGAGTCCTGTGTTCAGCCTTTATCTGGCTTCCTTGCCTCCACTATCTCCCCAACTTTTAAGACTATGTCCTCACCCTCCAGTGTGTTCTATCTCCCCCTCATCCATCCCAGATATTCCCTTTTTATCCCCTCCCCTACCCCCACCCCCACCACTTCCCTTCACTCCCACCACCTCCCTTAGCACTAGTCATGCCGCAAATGCTAGGAAGTGCCATTTTAATTTTCTCCACTGTACGTGCGTGCTCACGTTTCTCGCTCTCACGTGGGTGTACATGTGTGTGAGCGTGTGTGTCTCTCTCTAAAGCATGCCAAGGGAATGGTCCATGTGTACATAGACTCGTGCTGTAGATACTGTCCCGCATTGTAATTGTGAGACGCGGCTGTGACAAGTTGCTGGGGGACATGGTGGGGTAGGAGGCAAGGAGCAGAGTCCCTCCCCCGATCCATGGCTGTCACATGACATCAGTGTGTATTCAAACCAAGCTGTGCCCCTTCTAAGGGCAGAACCTCATATTCCTTCTAGTCCAATCATCAGAACCCAGTCGAGAGTCACTCAGAATATCACTGTAAATGCAAGTGCCTACTAGTGATGGGGTGAGCAGACAGTAGACAGAATCAGTGACGTGGATGACCTAGGAGAGAAGGTTTCTGAGTTCACACTTGTTCCATGAGTCAGGGATTCATAGATTTTTCTGGCTGGTTGCAAGCTTGGTCCTGCCCTGCTGCAGGAGTGAGTAGCATGTGTTGAGTAAATCCCCAGAAGCAGGACGGCCTCCAAGTGTTAATTCCCAATTAAAGCATGAGGAGCCGCGTGGAGATCCTAAGCAGCCCTGTTTTGCCCCCTCCCTGATCTTCAAATAACACTGCATTTGCCCCATGGATTCCCCTGAGCAGAGATTGTTTCCTATTTCAGAGAAAATACAGTGAGAGGGAGAGAGGCAGGAAAATTGGACAGATGCCCAGGTCCCTACTCATCTTGTAGAGATACTGTCGGAGCTCTAATACAAAGTGCTAACCATAACACACAGGAATCCACTCCTGTGCTCCTTTGCAGATTTTTGTCCTAGTGTTTTAGGCCAATACTTTATTTGGTTGCCCACATTATCTCCCTTCTGTTCCACTGATGGTGTTTGCAGCACCATTGTTCATTATCATAGGCCAGGCCACTAGGAATGTCATGATATTCCACTTTCCTTGCTCACTTTTGGCTTCTAGTCTCCTGGAAAAGATACAGTGGGGGATATGATGTTTACGTGTACCAGAGTCATCTTGCCACTAACACTGAAATACGACTTAGTTTCTTAACCAAGAGAGCTGGGAAACTTGTAATAATCTAGACAGAAGTTGTATGTGTACCACAAAGCTTGGCATCAGCACAACACCAGAAGGATTTTCCTTAGGGAAGGCCTTGCAGAGAGAGCTGTCTCTATGTGTGTAGATATTTTTGTCAGGAAACCAACCATTGCTTTTGCTTGGACTATAGGAGGCATTGGAAGTGGCTCAGTTTATAAAAGGACAGAGGATTATTTTTGAGGTCATAAATTGAAAGTATTTTAGCAGAGCCAAATATGGTACTTCACCAAGTTTTGGAATCTGAAAAACAGCTGTCATGTGATATAAAACAAGAAACTTCATAACTGCAAACCAAAAAAAAAAGGAAGAAAGAGAAGAAGCAAGGAAGGAAGGAAGGGAGGGAGGAAAGAAGGAAGGAAAGAAGAGAGGCAGAAAGGAAGAAAATCTGCAATTTCTCTTGATATATTTTATTAACTGAAGTCTCTTTGTAATGAGTCTCGTCTTTGAACGTAATGATCTCCTTGATGAGCAGCTCTTTTAAAAGCTCTTCTAGGGGTTTCTATTGTTTGTTTTAGAAGTTCATTACCAGCCTTCTTTTATGATTTTGCAGTTTAGACAATTGAGCTTGGGGATTGGTTATTTGTGGCAGGTCCTGGCATAGAACAGGTAGCTACTAAAATGTAGTGACGGTGAGCCATAGTCCTATTCAGCATCAATTTTTGACAATCAGAGATTTCTCTAACAGTCTAGTCTTCTTCGTATAGGATTAAAGTTTATCATCCTTGATGATAAATATTTCCCATTAATCAAAGAACCAGCCACATCCTTAAGCGGAAGCTTTAGAGAAGTGCAGCTAATTTAAAGATATATAAGAAGAGAAAAGTAACAGGAGTTAATTCAGTTTAGTATCAGTTTCAGGAACAGATCCTGGTGGCATGTCACAGATTTTAAGCATACATCTAGATTTCTTATTGTCTCCACCCTATCATAAGGACAAGGTGTTCGTTTTATGGAAGGTGATTCTCCATTGAAAGGAATGTCTTTGCCATGTCAGCACCATTTGTTCCCTGAGTTTTAATATGATGGACCATATATTAAACATAATTAAACATATATTGAATATTGTGGTGTTTGCATATATCTCTGGCAGGATCTGGAAATGTTAAAAATTTGTCCGGGCTCCTGTTTCACAGCAAACATTGACCTCAGAAATCTCATAGGTTTGAGAATGTCTCTAAGCAATGCAAAGAATGGAGGAGACCATAGTTTGGAGAAAGGTCAGGAAAAAGGTAGGAGCCGGAGGACTGTCACCAAGCAATTGCATCTGAGCATGGGACTTCTTTGAATTTAATTCATCATATTGCTATAAATCCCCTCAAGTATCTTGTCCACTGTTAAAGCTTAAAACTCTGCACTGAAAAGAACCTACTGTGCTCACTTCGGCAGCACGTATACTAAAATTGAAAAGAACCTACTGGTTGTAAACAATACACTGAGAGGCATGAAATGCATCAATTAATCTGGATGGCTAATATATGTAATGTTCTTTGTACGCGAAATGAAACTTCAGCCTTCCTCAAAGAAAATCCTTAGACTCCATATGCAGTTAAAAACGCAGAAATGACCTGACCCAGGGCACTTCCTGAAGAAGGAGACCTAATCCTAGGTTTCACAACTGCAGAATTATGTCCTCTGTACCATTGTTCACCAGAAGGTTTTGCCTTGGAGGAACAGTCTTATTTGTGTTAAGACATAAATTCCCTCTTCCTGAAAAGAACTGGCGCTTAGGGAAAAGTCATTGAGTTTTCTGTTGGGAAGACTTGTCCCACTGATCTTTGCCTTCTCTTCCAAGTCAGACAGACTTCTCCCTTCCCATGGGCATTTTTCCACTACATCGTCATACAACTGGGGCTATTCATAGAGACCTTGTAAAAGAACTCGTGATTTTCATGTTCTTGGAGGACAGAAACAAAACTCTGTTTCTCCTCCAAAAAATGGACTTACCTCCTTTGCACACCAAAACTAAACTCCTCAGCATGAAATTGTATCTGAGTTATCACCTACCGAGTTGTTAGCTTCTTAACTAATCCAAAGCCTTGGTTTCCATCCCCAGGTTGGTTGTGGTTTCACTGTTTCTATTGGCTTGTCTCCCCGAATTTTTCATTTTGTTTTTTGCAGGCCTTGAATGACTTGTGGAAAAATAATATATATATGTGTGTGTATGTATTATTTTTAATCTTATCTTTACAGATGCTATATTTACAATATCATATGTACTATAAGACAAATCTAGATAAATGGTTGAAACTTAAAAGGAAGAAAAGTACTGAATTTGGTTTAGAAAAAAGAGCTATGCTTCATTTAGAAAGATATGGAGCCCCACTTTTTCCATTTTGTAATTACTTGTTTAAAAGAATTTGCTTATGGCCCATGCTCCATGGGATTAACCATGGCCTTATTTACTCTTCATCTTCATCAACTTTTAGCTTAGATTCCGTCTTAGTTCCCAATAACTATCATTTTTTATAGAAGTGTATCTGTAATGCTATAGCTGACATAATAAAAACTGCTATTATTTTGAGACAGATGTTAAATATACCACAAAATAGTGAGATAAGACCCTGAGTTAAGAAATACAAATCAATTTAGAAAGCCTCCTTCTTTCTTACATATTTAAACTATTTCTCCTTGAAAGACTGCATTTGCCCCAGTGATATAAATTTTCCATCACGGCTGGCATAATATCTGTAAACTTCTCCCTAAATGCCAAATGGAGTTTACATTTATGTGCATACTAATGGAAGAGAAGTAAACTATTCTCATTTGCATGTAGCTATGTTGTCAAATGTGGCCAACTGAAATTCAGGAAAGAATTTTTCACCCAGCAATGTACATCACTTTCCTCCTGGTAAGGAAGCTGGTGTTAACATTCGGTTTAGGTTTAACATTTACACCAGTGCAAATGTTTATGGATATTATGGGAAGCTTACTTTAAAATCTTGATTTCTGTTCAGCACATTTACATACTGTGTGCTGATTAATAAATTAGGCACCAATCATGTATAAATCAATGTAAATCACTCGTTTATGTACATAATATAAACTATGTAAACTTCAGTTTTCAAGCAAGGCCCAAGTTCAGCTAAACCTGTGAATCTTAAAGAAAAAAATAAAAAATGAAATAAAAATAAATTAAAAACAAAGCATTTCACAGGTTGGAATGGGAAGAAGCATCACTAATGGTCCAAATTTGAGGTTACCTCAACAAAAGGAAGCAGACCCACAGGAACTGTCATATCCTGCCCAAGTCACAGGTGCCCAAGGAACTTCTTTGTTCCTTCAGGACCTAAGTGGAGTTTCTCCCAACTGTTTCCACAGTTGTCTCACCTGACCCCAAAACAAGGGAAATGATGAGACAGGGAGGAAGAAGTTTTCAGGGCTCACGTGTCGGGTGCATCAACCCCCAGATGTCTTCTTGTTACTTACCAATAGCTCCAGGAAAGTCACCTACTCCTGGATGAGAAAAATATTACTCAATTTTTATTCTCCACCCAACAAGGACTTTGGGAAAGCTTCTTTGTCATCTTAATCCTAAGAAAATATGGGCTATAAGAGATATGTTGTATCTCTGAGAAATATTTTGCTAAGTCACCTTAGGAAATAACTACTTTTATTTAACTGAAAGACCTATATTTCTACATATCTATCCTGAATATTGCAAATGAGGACAGAATCATTTCAATTGGGAGTGTCTCTCTCAGGAACATTCTCTTGGAGCCTTTTTTGAAATGTCTGATGTGTTTACCAGAATGACATATAGATGTGTTTTCTACAATCTGAACAACTGCTACAGAAAGAGTCATCAAAGAGACGATTTCAGGGACTACATGAATTTTCTGCAAGGACTGTTACAGAAAGAAATTTAGGTCAAATTCACAGTATACTTAATATATACTCCTCTAACCCAGACCAATGACAGCTTTAAAAGTGTACTGGATTGGGAGTCAGGAGAATTGGGTTCTAGCCCTGGATCTGGCCACAGAAAAGCTATATAATCTTAGGCAATTCATTTAACCTTTCTGACTCTTGGCTTTCTCATCCAGAAAGAGAGGGATTTGGGTGACATCTCTAAAATCTTGGTCAACTCTAATCTCTCTGATTCTGAATAAGAATTTAATACGTAGTTCTATGCCCAGATAATCATTCCCAGCAGCTGTTTGTCATCTCTAGTTTGGTCTCTGTACCATCTTCACTTCTCAGAGCCATTCATTCCATCGTCACTATTTCAAAAGCGAACACTTCTTAAAATACTGGGTCCCTCGACTGGATCTATAATTCTCTTCTGATCAAAACTTCTTAGCAATGTCGAGAAAGGACACATTCAGACTAAACTGAGGGCATTGAAAAAGCTAGAGTTGTTTTCTTATTTATAATATGAAATCTAACTGTTGACTTATATTCTAATAACCTTTCATAGGAAGGAAAACAACCAGATTGGGTATTATGTATATAACAACTGAGGAATTGTGCATATGAAAAGACACATCAGTTTTCTCTCGTCCTGCGCCAAGTGCCTCACTATAGTAAGTGTGTGTCCTGGAAAACTCTTTGCTTGTGCTGATGGCAGTACATGTGGCCCCAGGCAGAGTCAAAAGGCCATTCTGTGAGAAACAAGCAAGATCATATATTTTGTTCTGGAAGGAATTTCTTTTGGCAAAAGTTTCCCCAAACTTGAGTTATAGGCTATGAAGTTAAGCAAGTGGATGGAGGGAAAACAAACCTCACTTTCAAAAAGTACAAGTCAATAGCACTTAAAGCAAACAAGTTGAAACTAGGACAATTTTAGGGGGTTCCAGAGCTGAATATAGTAAGAGTTATAGTGAAGGCCAAAATCAAATGTGAAAGTCAAGTTCTCTGAGAAGAGGATAAGCAGAATGATTTCTCTGGTGGTTAATGAGGAATTACTTTCTTGTGTCATATTCTAGATGGATTGAGCTCAGGCCCACTTGTCTTGAACCATCAAAGTACAGCCCCACACTATCCGAGAGGCTCAACTTAACATCTGTCTAGTGGTAGCTTTTCAATGCATTGCCGGAAAGAACAGAAGGAATCTGAGTCTCCTGTACACTGAAGAACAGGGATTATACATAACTTCCAAGCATTGCTATCACCTTTTGTAGATAAGGATATATAATGTGCTTAGAGTATTTACAAAGCTCTCTTTAGGTAGGAGAATGACCTGCCCCTAGGACAACTCCCCATTTCCATGGTTATTTCAGAGGTGCCTCTTTTTGAGTAGCGCTCCTGGATGTACTCTTATAGCTACATTCTTCTCTGCACAAGCCCTCTCTATGTAAAGCCAGACACAGAGACAAAACCTGCTTCTTGCAAATGAAGAAAACATATGGAACTACTAGCTTCATGGCACACAGCAGTAATTCTAAGCTTTCTGGAGCCTTTCTGAACCCACTTCCCTAAGTCTTTGCTCTTCACCAGAGAATGTATACAGTTCATCCTGGTGAATTATGGCCAAGTTCTGCTCCCTAAGTATTTACTGGGAGTGGGGGAAGGTTAAAGGGAGGGAATGACCAGTGGAGAAGCATGGGAGAAAACCTCCAACTTCCTCTCACCCCCAACACCCCAGTGCTTCACCACTTCCTTCTCACTGTTCTACTGAATGGTGTATAAATCCTGCTCTTGGTTAGAAGTCTCCTTATTAAGTGTTATATACATATAAATATATATATATAAATATATAAATATATTCCTTTTTTTTTTCAGCCCTGTAGACATAAACAACTTTTCTTGATACAAACACATGGCCATTTTTCTGTTTGTTTTTTGTTATTGTTGTTCAAAGTTTTTTTTTTTTTTTAATTTTTGTTTATTGGGAGGATTTTTCCCCCCTGGATACTAGCTCTGTAAAGGAAAATAAAAAGCGCAGTGTGTGTTTAAAAAAAAAAAAAAAAAAAATTGAAATTGAAAAAAAAGCTTTTATTTTCTTTTTCAATGTATTTAAATTCTGTTTCTCTCTTCTGTTAATTTACACGTATGAATGCTCTGCTCTTCTGTGATCTTAAAACAAAATGAAATAAACATGAAAAGGAGATGTGTCTTCATTGACCTGAGTCAGTGATCTTGTGGTTGATTGCACTACTTCTTGGAAGTTTTCATGAATAAGATAGGAAATAAAGCCTACGATAATGAAAATCATGTGAGGAAAGGATGGACAAAATACTGAAGAATCACTTGAAGGCTGAAGGCTCTCTATCAATGTCTCTTCTCCCACAGAAGGGAAATATAGTATTTACAATAGTTGTTTTTTCTTTTTCTCCCTTAAGGGATCATAAGAAATAAGCACAAATTACCATGGGAAGATACAGATAAAGTATTAAGAAGTCCTTGATTGTTAGACTGGAGTAAGACCTTAGGACATGATATCAAAAAACATGAGAGGGTATACTCTTTCTTTAAAGTGGCAGTAATGGGGTTATCTTTAAGGGTTAGTTTTAATAAGATCCTATTGACAGCAACAGGAGGAACTAAGTTACCTTCTAAAGCCACCTATTTTTTCTACTTATGAAAAAATCAGTTTGTTTTCCTATTCTTGCTGAGAGCTATTCCCTTCGTGAAATGTTTCCAGAATCTCTATAGAATCCGTATAGCATTGCATAGGACAGACTGGAGAAGGCAAGAGAAGATGCGATATAAGCAATCCACAATTCAAAGATGTGAGGTTGACTAACAGTACATCAGAAGTGATTAGGAAGGGTTGAAGTTTGATTCTTAGGAACCCAATTGGGTTGAAAAACTAAGAGAACAGATACCACATCTGGGTGGGTGGCTGGGAGAGTAGGTGAGGGAGTGAACAGTCATGATCAGCCTCAATAATTAAAAAGGGTCTCAGACAGAAGCAAAATCCCTGGTCCCCTCTAATTCAAACAGACAGCTTTAAGAACCCAAACTTGAATTTTATATAAAACTCGAAAAATGTGCTCTTTAATGCGTCTGCCACACTCAAGGTTAAAGACACAGTTTTCAAATGAGACAGCCCTCACATCAGACACCACCACAAATTCGGGGTCCTCAGGTCACCCTCATTTCTGATCAGCTACACTATCCCCTCTGATTTTATAATTTCTAGAAGGACTCACAGTACTCAGGAAAGTATTATATTTGTGATGTGATTA
Organism: Rhinolophus hipposideros; assembly: GCF_964194185.1. Lineage (NCBI taxonomy): Eukaryota > Metazoa > Chordata > Mammalia > Chiroptera > Rhinolophidae > Rhinolophus > Rhinolophus hipposideros. Next base: position 43,052,159 of record NC_138048.1, on the reverse strand, counting down.
ATTACAGTTTTATTAGAGCAAAAGGGTGCACATCAGAACCTGCCAAAGGGAGAGACAACAGGGCAAGGTCTGAGAGTCCCAAATGTGAAGTTTGCACTGCCCTCTCTCCATGGAGTCAGGACACATTACCCTCCCAACACACTGCAGTGTGACAATGCACAGGGTATTGACAACCAGGAAGCTCACCCAAGCTTCCTCGCCCAGAGTTTATAATGGAGTTTCATTACTTAGGCATGAATGATTGAACCATTCTTGGTTTCAATCTCCAGGTCCCCTGTCCTGCCAGGAGGACGAGCTGATAACACTGTCACATGACTCAAAGCCCTTTTAACTAGTGGCTGGTCTTTCTGGAATGGCCAGCCCCATCCTGAGCCATTTCATTAGCATAAACTATCCAGGGGCCCACAGGGAGTCACCTCATTAGCATAAATTATCAGTTGTGGCCCAAGGGGGACCAACATGAATAACAAAGAAACTCCCACTACAAATGCTCCTATACTTACCATGGGGTTATGTCCTAATAAACCCATTTTAAGTTGAAAATATAAGTCAAAAATGCATGTAGTACAGCTAACCTACCAAACTTCAAAGCTTAGCTTAGTCTACCTTAAACGTGCTCAAAACATTTACATTAGTGAGTTGTAACCCCATCAGAAGTCAAGGAGCATCTGTAATTTCCTTCCTCTTCTCCCCAGAAGTAGGAGACACAGGGCGTTTTGTAGACATGATGGGATATGAAAACAAATGTGCAACATCCAGAAACCGCTGGCAACGTAGCATACTATAGAGTGTTCACTGCTGACTCTCGTGCTGGCATGGCTGACTGGGCGCTGCAGCTTGTAGCCACTGCCCTGCATCAGGAGACACTGCATATCGCTAGTCCCGGGGCAAAGATCAGAATTCAAAATTCGAAGTATGGTTTCTATTGGGTGCATATCCCTTTTGCACCAGTGGAACCATAGTAACTCAGGGACCACTTGTACTTGGAAAATTCCAGCATCCTAGAGGTTACCCCCACCCCAGGAAACAGGACAAAGGCTAGCTAAAGTCTTTATTATATACTTCCCACTACCAATTTTTTAAAAAAACACTTGGCCTCTAATACCATTGTCCCCCGCTGGCTTGAGATTTTGTTTCCTTGAAGCCACAGAAGCTTCGGGGTTAGAAAGTTAACACCTCCTGAGGCTCTGCTGTCATTAGTGCCTCAGAAGAAATTCCTCCTAGTATACCCACTTTTTATGTCCACCAATTTAAAAGTATGACCAGAACAGCATGTGAAAGCTGGGAAGAAGGTGAGCATGTGATTCTAACCTTTTAAGGAAAGGGCTGTGTTTTTCTCACCCTTGTGATTCTCATAAATATGCTTCCAGGTCTGGGGGACCCCTCCCCACTTAGCCCTTTCCCAGCCCAGACCAGCCACACTGCTCTGAATGGACTTTGCCAGGCCTGGAGAGTTATGTAGCTTATCCAGACAGAAGTGAGTCAAGAGGAGGCCTGGGCCACACTCATTAAACACGGGCTCTCCCAAGACACAGACCTTCCTCCGACCCTCACTCACCACGCAGCCTCGTTCTAGGACTCTGTCTCAGGGCATCACTGCTGATACAATGTGGAAAGACACAGAGCCCTTCCTGTGCATCTGTTAATCTTTTGATTTACACACTCCATCTTCTAGTGAGAAAGCCCAAACCAGGCTTCTTGTTGTTCCGGAAGGATCAGACCCTTATTCCTAGGTAGCAAGAGCCTGGTATTTTTCCCTCTTTAATCCTAAAGAATAGTAGGGTATTCTTAGGAAGACAAGATATTTGGACATTAAGGACCCCTTGGTTGGACTACCAAGGACCCCATTTACCCAATTCTGCCTCATATCCTAAGAGAATATTGAGAAGAAACAAGCAATGAAAAACCAGGGGAGTTAGTTTCTAAGAATGGTTAGTGTTCGCAATACAGGCTAGAGTCCCTGGGCTGCTGTGAACAGAAGTCTTATTGGCTTTCTCTGTGAGTCCCCTTTTCTTGCTCTTGCCTATACACACCAGATCTTAACTGGAATGAACTGAACTTTTCTTTCCTTACCTTGTTTAAAGCACCCTAAATAGGCACGAGGCTCCTGGACTTCCGGAAGTCCTTTTGAAAATAAGAAGAAATAAAGCAGAAGTTAAAACAAAAATTCCTGATGGATACAATCACTGTTTTCATTAACATTTTAAATGGTTATTTTTAATGGTACATTTAACTAACGCTAAGTTATCCATGGGAAGAGAATGTGGCCATTAAGATCGGCATCTGTTAAGCAAACTGAGGCTCCACATTTGGTGAATCATGATTATAACACCGAGAATAGTGCATGCTAACAGCAGACTCGTTAGCGTTCATTGCTGCACTTCGTCCAACTTAAACCCTTCTGTATACATAACATTTGCTAAATACGCTATTCTTTTTTAAATAAATACACCCTAAAATATTATCACATAAATGACAAGGGAACTAATTCAAGACCTGCCTGTGTGATGTCATGATGAGAAGAAAGGAGTGCTAATGATGACTTCCACAGCCTTACAAATTGGCAATAGAAAACCGCCATTTGTCGACATGGTGCAAAATGCAACTGAAAGGGAGGCGCACACAGAAGGGTGTGGCCACTGCTGATATGAGGTTACTTTCCAGTGCTTAATAATTTGTTCAATGGGAGTAGTGAAAAAAACTGGAGAGATGTGAATACACAGATGCCAATTACCATGCAATGCATTCATTTACTTGCTCATTCACACATCCTCATTTGGAGACTAGTGAGAGCCAAATACCAGGCTTAATTATTCACTTGCTCCTTGAGGGCAAGCTCCTGTCCTCTGCAGTGTAAGTTTGGCAGCAAAGACAGACACTTATTTATAAGTCAATCCTTTCATGATGCAAATAAGGTATTTTAATGACCCTTTCACTGTCCTGCCATTTGTCCAAACAGACTGTGCCTAGAGTTGGGGCTAGCTAGAATTGGGATCACTGGAGGATGGGGCTGTGAACACTAAATGGAACCCTTTACCCTGTGCAATGTCCCAATTCCTCATTTTCCATTTAAGCTATTTGACTCTGGTCTGTGCTTGCCTCCATATTAGTATTTCCTCGACTTTTAGCTTCACATTGATCTCTGTCATTAATCCCTCTGGAATTCTCCCCATTTATTATGTCACTGAAAAACAGGTTTAATGTTTTGACTACTCTCTTGTCAACACATCATTTGTTTATTCATTCAATACCCAAATATGTGTGGGTCCTTCCTGTTTGCCAGGCACTGTACTAGGCGCTGGGATGCCCTTGTGAATAAAGGTGAATACTGTTTTTTGATCCCCATCTTTACCTTTCTGACTCAAGCTTCAGGTTGAGAAGAATGTTTTGAAAGAGTGAGATGTGAGATGAAATGGTGGCAGCAAGTCAGTAGTGCATGTTGAAAGGAATGGTTACCATACCCCTGTGTGTGACACCAGGGATTGCTTTCACACAGAGGAGATGGTGGGTTTGAAAGGAAAATACATTGAATGGTTTTTCCATCTTCACTAAGGTACAGAGCTCCACACCTTGAAAGCTGGTTTGGAGAAAGGAGGAAAAGAAGAGAAACCACTGAAGAATAAATATCTGTCATTGGCACAAAAGAATATCAGAAAGATTATTCAGCAAACCCACATCAGGAGTAGAGTTGAACTCCATGTAGAGGTTAAGGAAGTGTGGGAAAAGGCAAGGGAAAGATTTTACAGAAATAAATTATTGATGATGATGAAAACTAAACGATTGTCAAGTCCTCATCTTGGATATATATTACTTTCATTTTCATATAAATTTTGTGTGGTTGTTTATATTAGTCCCATTTTTCCATAGGAAGAAACTGAATCTTTCAAAGTTGTAGGGTGGCGTAAGGAAGTGAATACACTCAAACAAGCTTCAGATTTGAGTGCTCTCCCAGGCATTGCCACACGACACAGTCTCCGGGCACAAAGAAAAGTTACCAGTCTGAAGGTTCACTATGAAAATATTATATATTGAAGCAGCACCTATCATTTCACAGAATTTCTTTACATAGTCATCCTGGGACACCAAATAGTAATAATAAATGCAGTAATAATTAGTGGTGGAACACTAACAGTCTGCATTTCATAGATATGGAAACTGAGTGTGGGGACAGAGTACCAGAGAGCAGTTTCCAGGCTCTCAGCCTCACGTGGAAAGGTGCTGGCTCAGGTAGTAAATGGCCATCAGCTGTGGCTAGTTGGCCATCAGCTGTAACCAGTTAGCCATTGTCCACTGATATAACTGCCGCGGCTGCACTGGTTGGTCAGTTGGTTGGTCAGGCAGAGAAGCGGACAGCAGGTTGCGGATCTTGTGGATCCAGCCTCCAGTGAGACTATGGAGCCTCTTGTGAGATTATAGTGGTATGACTTCTCTACTTATGGCTCCATGAGTGTTCCTTTTTGGCCTAGCCATATCCTGCGTTCTTATGGGGGGAGCGGGAGCAGAGACCCCGCAGACCGCCTTGCACGACAAATGGTGCAGCGAGCAGGGTCTCCCACATGACACTGAGCCTCAGAAAATTAATTGTTTGGCTCAAGGTCTCACAGCCAGCTGGATAATGGGACTCCAGCACCTGATCTCTAGGCCGTCTAGGTTTCATATTAGTGCGGATTCCACTACAGACCTCTCTCCCTGTGCAACCTGAAAGAGGACTCTCAATTGCCAGCTTCACTAGCTCAGATGAATACGCTTGGAGAGGGTTATGGTATATATTTTGTCCCCTCAGAATTCATCATTGAAGCTCAAACCCCCAAGTACCTTAGAATGTGACTGTGTTTGGAGATAGGGACTTTAAAGAGGTAATTAAGGTTAAATAATGTCATACGGGTGGGACTTTAATCCAATAGGGTCTTTCTCTTTAGAAGAAGAGAAAGAGATACCTTGAATATTTGTGCACAAGTAAAGGCCATGTGAGGACACAGCAAGAAAGTGCCATCTGCAAGCCAAGGAGAGAGGCCTCAGGAGAAACCAACGCGGCTGGAGTCTTGATCTTGCACTTCTCGCCTCCAGGACTGAGAGACAATCAGTTTCTCTTGATGAAGTCATCCAGTTAGTGGTATTTTGTTACGACAGTCTCAGGAATCTCATACAGAGAGTAAGTTCGTTGGTCCTTGAGAGGTTTTGCTAAGTGGTCTTTCTTTTCAACCCTGGAGTGACAGTGACTACAGGGACATATATTTCTATTATTACCCCATATCTGAAGGTAAACCACTGAGTCCTATAAAGTGGTAAATCTTGTGGGTAGGGGTAAGAAACATTAGTAGGTGTGTAGGGGTGTGTGTGTGAGTGTGTTAATGTACGTACTGTGAGATTTCATACACATACACATCATACAAATATATATTGTCATGCAGGGTGTCAGGCGGGATCTTTGCTCCCACTCGCCACATAAGAACGCAGGACATGGTGAGGCCAAAGAGGAACACCCACGGAGCCATAAGTAGGGGAGTCAGACCACTATATTCTCGCTGGCGGCATTCGCCTCTCTGCAATTCGCAATCCACAATCCACTCTTGCTAGCCCCCATCTGCTGCTAGCGTAGCCACGGCAGTTATATTAGTGGCCAATGGCTCACTGGTTACAGCTGACGGCCAACTAGTCACAGCTGATGGCCATGCAATCACAGTTGCCAGCACCTTTCCATGTGAAGGTGAGAGCCTGGGAACTGCCCTCCTGGCTCTGTCCCCACATACATACGTAGCACTGCGCTTTAATCAATTTCTATCAACAGAAAATACAGGTAAAGTAGTTCCTATCCCCCACTCCACAAAGGGCCTATATTCACAGATTTATCTGAATTCTTTGTTATGAGCTTTCTTTAAGACACAGCAGCTGAGCATGGAGCTGAGCGGCACTCGCTGACAACTGTAGACTGACTTCAGCACAGCTTCGGTGAAACCCAATTAAAGTCTGGATTCCTTGGCCCTGATGGAGGATCATAAGGAAATGCACTAAACAGATTCAACAAAAAGATATAAAAATGGAGTAGAATGGAAACAGGAAATAAAATGTAAATGTTTGAATGTTAGGAGGATAATTAAACCATTAACGATTTGAAGATACATCATTGACTGGTTCTGAAAAACCTGTGGCAAAATAGTTTTCCCTACAGCATTGTCTTGCCTTAGCTCTAAGGAGCATCTTCTGAGTTTGCAAAGCATGTCCACATATATTATTGCTTTTGAACCTCATACAAACTTATTGAGACAAGAACAACATAACTCTCTGCAATTGATAATAACCATATTACAGAAAGGTTTTGTATTTTGATGTCCCAATGCATTTTTCTCTTTCTATTGCTTGTCTGCATAACAATCCATTAACCACAATGAGAAATGTAATTCCAAACTGCATCCCTGGAATATCCCTGGAACATTCCAGAATAAGGGTCAAACACCCAAGATGATCACTCCCTATAGAGCTTCCTCCAAAGACCCATGATATGCTCATCCCTGCCATTCCATCATTCAGATAGGCAACCACTCCTCATATGGCAAAAGAAGCTGTATTGACCAAAACATTTTCACGAAACCATTTGTTGTGGTAAATGAGCGTGGTCATTACTGCCCACACCCAAATGCATTGATTTATCTCCTGCCAAAATAATTTTCATCATCCTGTCCACGCTTTCTAAATGTGACCTCCCCCACCCCAAACCTGGAACAAGATTGGGTATTGTTGGCAAAATAATAACTGAGACTGGGATATGGAAAATCTCTTTCAACCTTTTCACCGCGTGTACCCAGCTACAGCTAGCATAGAACTTGCAAAATCTCTCTCATTTTGTTCTTCTGGAGAAGATGAAAGGGATTTGATCAGCAGTTACAGATGGGATTCAAAAGAACCCATTTTTGAGGTTATTTGTTGCGGTTGGGCTTTCTTTTGTTTGTTTGTTGATGAGTGGATGACAGAAGTCACTGTGAGAGTGTTTTGTACATACATTTGGATTCTGAGCAGCTACTGGTCTATTTCCCAAAGGAGAAGTTAGCCCACAGAGGTCTGTGGAGAGAAAGCCCCAGCATAAAACCTGGATCAGATAACAAAAGCAGATGTGGCTGACGCACACACTACGAGATTTCATCTGTACACACATATACACCGTGGCTGAGCAAGGCGGGAGTTAATAAGCCCACATGCACCCCTGGCTCTGGCAGACACAGGGAATGTATGGCATAATTGTTTCTGCCTCTGAGGATCTCGTGATGTGGGAGACATGAGAATATTAATACAAGACAGAAAAATGGAAACTCGTTTCTAGAAGCTGCCAAACAAAATAGGATGTAAAATAGAAGAGAGGTCTATTGAAATGTTCACAAGGTTCACTTCACCAAAATGAAACTTTACCTCTGTTGGATGTCAAATCCTCCCTCTCTCTCTCATGCATATAAGTCCCCTCCCATTTCCCATCAAACTGTTGTTCCCTGCGTTCTTTCTGCATCCTTTGCTGTCATTCTATTCCTTCATCGCTGTCACTTCGCCATTCTTGCTTCTTAATTTCCTTCATTTTTCCTGTTCCTTTCTCTCTCCATTATCCTGTCACAAACATGTTCTTAGTTTTTCTCCCCCTCGCTCTCCCTACACACACACACACACACACACTTTCTCGCTCTCATTCATTAGTAATTAATCTGTGAAGTACATCTCCTAACCCCAGCAGCTTAATGGAGCTGTAAAATTGCTCGCTCTGAAAAACACCCAGGACTGACTCTGGGAGGGCTGCAGGTGGGCGGTGGTGTGAGCGCGATGTTCGCACCCGCCACGAGGGGGCAGAGATGCGCACCCACGGGCGAGTGACACTGTAATAATGCACCCCCTGGAGTGCTCGCAAGGAGCGCTGGAAGGTTGCTCATTCGGTGTCACCCATCACAGTGGCTGACAGCCCTCGTAAGGATTCTGCCCGCGTCTCGGGCAGCACGGCTGGGCGCAGCGAATAAGCAAGCGATCCTGATGAGTTCGGGAGGGGTGAATTCCGCCTCCGGCTAGCACAGATATATCTTCCAGAAACAAAGGAGTGAGTCATGCTGTCTCTGATTAGGGAAGGAAAAGGGGCAAAGCTGGGCGAGCCCGCTGGGCCCCCGCAGCCGTGTGTCTCCCAGAGGTTCCGGTTCGCTGCCCTCCGTCTTGGCCCCTATGGTCAGTGCGTCCCGGCTGGCCCCGGACCCCGACCGACGCCGCGTCCGTTCGCTCTCCTCCTAGTCTCCCTCCCCTGGTAGCTGGACCTTGCACCCCTGTAGCCAGGTCAGGGGGAACCTATAAGGCGGCGTTGTTTGGACACCTGGAGGACAGGCAGTGATGGAGCAGGCCCGCAGTGTGTGTGCTGGGGGAGAGGATTAATTTGCAGCCCAGAAAGGGCAGGGCGGCGAGCCTCCTCGCCTGTGAGTGCAGCTGTGAGCAGAGACAGTTTGGCGAACTGGACGGCAGGTGGCGGTGACGCTGTCCACCTGCAGCCTCCTGCTGGCTGGAATTGGAGCTCTGCCAAGGTGTTTGTCTTAGTCAGCTCCCCTGCGCCCCCCTTCTCCCCTCCGCCCCCCGCCCGCTAGGTCCTGGTGTCCGCTGGGGTTTCTCCCTAACATATTCCAAAAGAGGGTAAAGGGGATAACAGTCATAGTAATAATATACATTTATCGAGTGCTAACTATGGGCCAATCATATACTGTTTGTACATGATAGGTAGTAAAATAATAATAATAGCAATATTCCAAAATAATGTTAGGAGAGAAATTAACTGTATCTTGTTTCCCTGGTTTCAGGTTGAGAACATAAGCGGTATTTTTTCCTAGGGTTTAGGTCTCCCTAGCTCCAGAGGAACAAGAAGCCTATTCATTCATTTATTGTTAGAAAAGCTAGAGTTATTCGATACCTTTGGGCAGGATTCAGCCACCAGAGTGTTTTCCTCAACAATGTGTTTTTTTAATGGAAATTTTCATGTAACTGTGCAGGTTTACAGCTTTCCTTGAAAAAGTAGAACATCTGGATATACTGGACCTAAACGGCAACCCCCCGCCTAGGAGCTGAGGAGCTGTTACTACTGTACCATTAGAAGGGGCAGGTTTGCCACAGTACCCACCTCACCGTATTGTCTTATCTTCAGTCTTTCCACCTGCCTGGCCTTCTGAGGCATCTGAGCATGAGATACCTGCTGTAGTCGGGGCTCGTGGAGATGGAGAACTGAACTATGGCAGAGAATTAGGAGGCTCCCTGGATTGAAGAGCAAGGGACTGGTAGATCTCAGGAAAGAGTTGGATTCAGGAGCCTGGGAAGAATTGCCTAATAAAGGGTGTTACCAACAGACCTGCACTCTGCTTCTACACAGTGCCCCAGGGGTGCCAAAACATTGAGAGGGAAACATCTTGTGATTCCTGGGGCCCCAGGCATGGGACCTATGGTGAAGGTTGTCATGGCCTCTTGTGAAGGCAAGGCTGACGGGGAGGTGGGAGGGAGGGAATCAGGAGCAAAGCTCCCTGCCTTGGGGAAGGCAGAGAGGGTTTGATGGAAGAGACACAGGAATAATCTACAAGAAACCTCTTTAGGGGTGCTCTTGAGCCCCTTGGATTCTTGTACGATCCCTACAGAGGTGAAAAGGAGCCCTCCGCCCAAAATGACCAAGGTAAGTTTCCCTGTCAATCCTGCTATGTGGGAACTGAGCCATCACTCAGTTTGTCTTAGGCAAATAAAGAAATCTAGTTTTTTCCAGCATCCAAATATTTGTAACACTAACATTTACAAGGGCTTCTTATGCTAAATTTTGTCTTAACCCATTGAAGTGGCCATCATTGTTGTCCCCAGTTAATATCTGAGGATCCTAATCATACAGCCAGTAAATAGGGGAGCCAAGGTTCAAATGCAAATAAGTATGTGAGTCCAGTTTAGAGATCGGCAAACTTTTTCTGGAAAGGGCCAGATAGCAAACATATTTTAGGCTTTATGGGCCATATAGTCTCTGTTGCAACTTCTCAACTCTGTATTATTGCATGAAACAATACATAAATGAATGAGCATATCAGTGTCCCAATAAACCTTTATTTATAGACACTGAAATGTATCTTGTCATTTCTACCTGTCGTAAAATATTCTTCAAACTTTTTTTCAACAGTTAAAAACTGTAAAAGCCATTCTTAGCTTAGTTTACAGGCTGTATAAAAACAGGCAGGGGGCCAGGTTTGGCCTGTGGGCTACAGTTTGAGGACTCCTGCTCTAGGGACAACACTAATCTATATACTTTGTAGGCACTTCCTGTCTCTATACCTAACCTAACCAGTGCTAGTGGAGACAAAAATCAAAACTATTGTGCCACTCACATTTCAACAAGAATTAAAAAAAAAAAAGCCCACTCCCTAAAGAGGTAGCTCTTCAACCCCAAGCCATCATTATATCAAGGTTATAGTCCATGAGGGAGCATGATGTATTACAAAGAGCAGTGGACTTGACATCAGAAAAGCTGGTTTCAAATTCCAAGCTGTGAGATTTTGAGCAAATGACCTAGATTGTCAGAGGTTCAGTGTCTTCATTTATCAATCACAATGCTTGCCTCAAAAGGTAACTATTGGCATTAGATAAGACAATGCCCATAAAATACATAGTACAGACAGGAAAATCCAGAGTTTGGGGTGCCTAAACACTGTTTAATGTAGAGAATCCTATCTAAGAAAAAGAATGTAAAATTTTTATTACAGAACTAGCTGCTGAAAGTATTCATTTAGAATGAGAATATTCATTTAGAATGAGAAAAAACATCCCAGCAAGTAATAGGAGACATGCAGATTCAAGTCATTTTCTTCTGAGATTTTTTCAAGCAATTTACCAAAAATAACTACATGCAAAATTGTCCAGAATTATTATGATTTGGTTTACCCTCCCCATCAAGAACATGCTAGAACACTCCCCCCAAAAAAACTCACAGCATTCATAAGGGTCCATGTAAGTGGCCCTGAAGCTTAGTGTCACAGTGTGGCAGTAGCAGTGGGAAGGTAGTAATGCAGGAAGGAATGGATCAAATTAATTAATTAATTAAGGATAATGGGCCCTAAGTTTCTCATTGTCAGAGAAGGGAGGTGGAAATACTGAAAATAGAATGAACTCTATAGTGTTAGGATGGAATCACAGTTATTGGTATGAATGCTTAATTTTCAATTTAGACAGATATAAATAGAGCTGATAGATCACAGAATATACAGATAAATAGGAGATCATGAAACTTATAATATATTATTTTTCTTTTCATGCTTAATATGCATTTTCAATTTTTAAACAATTCTAAGTTCTCAGAATATTTGAGAGTTTAGTACAAAGACAATTTTCCCCTGAGCCATTTGAGAATAAATTACTAACACAATGCTTCATCATCCCTGAGTCATTTATTGTGAATTTTAAAAAATATCTTCTACATAACCACACTGCAATCACCTAAGTCAGGAATTAACTACTCCTAGCCTATTTAGAGATCCCACTCAAGTTTCACCAATTTTCCCAATAATGGTTTTTATAGCAAAAGGATTTAGTTCAGAACATGAGCTACATTTAGCAGTCATGTCTCTTCAAATTTCCCTCAATCTGGAATAGTTCCTCAGTCTTTCCTCATTCATGACCTTGAAAATTCAGAAGATGACAGGCTAACTATTTTGTAGAATGCCCCTCGGTTTGGGGCACATAGGTAACATGAATTGGAAGTGTGCGGTAATTAATACTCTATGGGGTAACTTTGACTAAGAACAGACACAAGATGGAAAGCAGCTAACAGGTAAAGGTCTTTCTTCTCCCCCCTAAGAGACTATTCTGAATTAGTTTGGACCAACATGCCCTGACTAGAAGGCATCCTGCATGTCCAATTAATAGGCTGTTTTTTAAAGGAGTATAGCTAGTACCGTGTTTCCCTGAAAATAAATCCTAGCAGGACAATCAGCTCTAATGTGTTTTGAAGCAACAAATAATATAAGACTCGGTGTTATATTAGATATTATATTATATTATGTTATGTTATGTTATATTATATTATATTTATTATATTATATTATATTATATTATATTTATTATATTTATTATATTATATTATATTATATTATATTATATTATATTATATTATATTATATTATATTATATTATATTATATTATATTATACCATACTATATTATATTATAAGACCGGGTCTTATAGTAAAATAACACCAGGTCTTATATTAATTTTTGCTCCAAAAGACACATTAGATTAGAGTTGATTATCCGGCTAGGTCTTATTTTCGGGGAAACACGGTAGCTCAGTAACATGCCACATTTAGAGTGATGGTCTGGTCACATTTCTCTTGAGGGTATTTATAAAATGGATACCACAGTGTCATGAACAAATTCCTCAACAACATTCTTACGTTTGAGGCAATGCATTTTGTTGGGCTGCTACTTAAAGAATTCCTCAAATAAAGGCTGGTGGTATCACACTAGACACAGTATAGAAAAAGCTGTACTATGGGGCTTGGAAATGCGTTGGCAAGACCAAACCCATCCAGTCAGCAGCTCTCTGCTGCCTTGACGTAATCCAGACGCAGATTTTCAGAGTAGCTGGAGAAATGGATGTACTGCAAACCATCAGGCTTCACGGCATTACCTGATCCCTCACCTAAGCTTATGCTAGACACTGAGCAGCAATAATGCTTTAGTCAGGAGCATTGTTTATTGGAAGGAACAGAGACTCACATACATCGGTATAAAAAAAGGATGCAGGGATACGAAGAGAACTCCCAGAATTTAAATGTGAGAAATGAAGAACAGCTGGGCTTCGTGGGAAATGTCAATGGGCATTGATCCCTTGATTAAAGTAGTGTCTTCCGGATTTCTCCACTGCATAATTCTTCTTTACCCTTTGTAATTATTGAGTCTTCATTGCGCGTGCGCGCGCCCCCTGCGCGCGTATATGTGTGTGTGAAACTATGTAAATATTTTCTTCCTCATTAAACTTTCAATTTATTCATTAATTTATTTATACCAGTATGGACTCAGCTATTTTATTTAATGATTTGTAATCTGTTGTTAACATGATTTATTTTAATGCTCAAATTATCCCAGATTTTGTCAGTAATAGCACTTTCAAGCTGGCTTCTGAGTCCTTTTCGTATGTCTTTTATATATCTCTCATTCGTGGAGCTTTTTTTTTTTTTTTTACTTTTTGACGCAATAAAGCATTCCAGGTTTATTTTATACTTTGTATCCCCAGCTGAAACCAACCATTTCTCCAAGGATCCTGGTTCTTTTTAGTGGAGAATGGTAATTAGAAATCAAGATCTGGGAATTAAGTGAGCTCATTACTTTTGGGGTGTTGCTGCTCTTAGTGGATAGTGCTAGGATTATGTATGTGTTCCCACACGTACATGTGCAAACATTTACAGCTACATTCATCTCTCCTCTCTATCTCTGTCTCCTGTCACATTTGGAACCTCCACTCACTTATGCCCCTTATGCTGAAGTGTCACACGTAAGATCTGGACGAAGTGTCCCCACACCTCTAGCCACACTCTTTGGACCAATGAACATTTGATTCAAAGGCCATTTCTCTAACATTGGATAGCTACCTCTGGGTGGTCAAAAAGAAGAGCTGGGTCAAGTTTCTTTCCTGGGAATCTGGGTTTGGTCAATTCAAGTAAATGACATTTATTATCTGTGGGTTGCTGACTTGTTAATTCTGAGGGCTGGAGTGGCTGTTTTAGGCAAAGTCTCTCCAGAGAGAAGAAAATAGCTGACACAAAATGAGAGAGAAGTAGAAATGGCAGGGTAAGCGAGAGAGACAGGGTAAGAGAGAGAGACAAACAGATAGATATATCCCAGAGACATTCCCCACGAAGCCCAGCTATTTTTCATTTTTACATTTAAATTCTGGGAGTCCTCTTTGTATCCCTGCGTCCTTTATACCAGGGGTGTCCAAACTGCGACCAGCGGGCCAACTGCAGCCTACAATCCATTATTAATTGGCCCGGGGCAAATTCCAAAAATATATTTAGTTTACTTAAATAAACCAGTAAATAAACCAGGTGAGGCAATAGTACTTCACCTCGAGTGAGTGGCCCAGCTGTTTGCGTATTTTACCACATATGGCCCTTGGTAAAAAACATTGAAAAAAGTTTGGACACCCCTGCTTTATACCAATGTATGTGAGTCTCTGTTCCTTCCAACAAACAATGCTCCTGACTAAAGCATTATTGCTACTCAATGTCTAGCATAAGCTTAGCTGAGAAAGCAGCTAACACCGGAAAGCCTGATGGTTTGCAGTACATCCATTTCTAAAGATACTCTAAAAATCTGAATCTGGATTACATCAAGGCAGCAGAAAGGTGCTAACTGGATTAGTTTTGTATTGCCAACCTTTTTCCAAGGGGCAATTAAAAAAGCCCCATAGAATAGCTTTTTTATACTGTGTCTAATGTGATACCACCAGCCTTTATTTGAGGAATTCTTTAAATAGCAGCCCAACAAAATGCATTGCCTCAATGTTGTTGAGGGATTTGTTCATGACACTGTGGTATCCGTCTCATAAATACCCTCAAGAAAAATATTCTTATAGTCTAAGAAATAAACCCATTCCTCTCTGAGAAAAACTTGTTTACCAAGACATTATAGTATTAGAATTTATATAAATGGATGTTAGAAAGCTTACAATAGAAATCTATTTTTGCATTAGTTTCATTTCTGATTCTAGTTAAGTTCATGACCCGCTGTTTAACTTTTTTCTTTCTTATTGTTTCCTAATGTGTGTTATCTTTGATGTATGGCATATATCTTTGAAATTATCTAAGATGTTTTCTGGAATAATGCAGATGTAAAATAAAATTTCCCCAATACCAATAAGCCAGAAAGCAAAATCTGTGTCATTATTTGTGATAATGCACTTGAAAAACATAGAATGGCTAAAATTACACAAACTATTAACTAGTTTTTAATATGAGACAAACATTCTAAGGTAACACATCTAGTGAATTGGGTAGGTGTCAAAATTGTTGTATATTTCTATACAAGGGAGCTATCAAAGGCACCACCCAGTACACAAAGAGTCATTACAGGATAAGTTCATGGAGAACATCAAGAACCTAGTGACAATATATCATTGTTTGTCTCTCACTCATAATGGAATGTTAACATCAGTCTGGGATTCTCTTATAAAAAATAGTGACATTCAGTAATAAAAAGAAGGCCATGTAAAATTATTTTTATCAATAGGGTCTAGCAAGCTACATTTGCTAATAGAACTGAGTGAATTTAGGAATCCCTGTTAACTGCTGATCTGAGTACCCCTTTATTTTTCTTTCCATTGCCTAAGGGAAGGATCAAGGTGACCTTTCAGCTGGCTCTCTAAATTCACAGCATAACCAATGCTTTTTACATTTCCTGTCAATTTACTGACATCCCTCCCTGCTTTTCCAACTTCCTCCTGTAAATTTATCTCTTTTCTTTCTACCACTATTTTCAAATTATTTAAATTCATGGTACCAGGAGGAGGCTGTACCTGGTCTCTAGCTTTATTGCTACCTACCTGTGGCAGACTGTAAGTAAACTGATGGAGTCCTGACAGCCAATCCTATATTTTGCATCTGGTTAAAGAACAAACCCTGTTGTCTCTTTAATTCAGCTATGTCCACATTTTAGTCCATCATCCTCCCTGATAAACCCACTTTATTCCCTCTCTTCTTCTATTTTTTATTGGAGAAAATGGGGGAATGGGAAAGAGAGTCTGGTCAATAAATTCTTGACCAGCTCAAAAGATAAGCATGATTTTATGAGAGGAAAAAATGAAGGGGACTCACAGGCTAGATTTTTGAAAACCACTAAGCTATGAACTCCGGAGTCTTCTATGTACAACGGCATGGTAAGAATCAATATGTTACCAACTCACAGAATCATAAAGTTTCATGAGTGAGAGGGACCTTAGAGACTATCTAATCTCATTTTACGCATGAAGATAACAGCTCTAAGCAGTATGATTCCCTCCCCTCATCCCCATCCCTAAAATCATAATTTGTTGGAAACTGAAAAATATGAGGCATGTGGGAAAAGGTCCAAACTCTTCAGTAGAGAATTTAATGCATGGATGATCAAAGCCCCATTTCTCACTTTCTCCCCACATGCAGTCTACACACTAGTCTCCCTGAATGCAACATGCATATCCAGACCTCTGAACCTTTGCTGATTCTATTCCTTTAGCCAGGAACACTCTTCCCCCTCATTTCTGCCTATTAAAATCTAGCTTCTGATTCAGATCAAATGCTTTCTTTTCTATAAATATGTCCTTGATTCCCCAACAAGATTATTCTGATTAGGGGGAAATAAGTATAAGATAGTAGTTAAGAGCAGACCTTTTCTGCAAAGAAACAGGATATTTGCAAACATTTATCAATTACAAAGGAAAAAACGGTCATTTTAGGGTAGAGAAATCTAGCAGACACCACCTTAATGAAGTTTGTAAGATTAACATCACCAGTAGTAAGGGGGTATTATGCACCCCCTGTCATGATGCCCTGAGAATGACACACCATCACTTTTGTGATGTTTATGTCCAAAAGACATAACTTCCGTTTAATTGTGAGAAAACACCAGACAGGCTAAAATTGAGAGACATTTTACAAAATAACTGGGTAGTACTCTTCAAAAGTATCAAGTTCATGAATGAAAAGGAAAGAATGATTATGTTACAGATTGGAGGAGACTAAGGAGACACAAAAGCTAAGTGCCATATGTGATCCCGGATTCAATCCTGGGCCAGAAAAAGGACATTAAGGTAGGAAAAACTGGTGAGATTCTAATAAAGTCTGTAGTTTAGTTAATATTGTACCAATATTTATGTCCTGATTATTCTAAAAAGCACTATGGTTATGTAAGATGTTAACATAAGAGTAAGCCAAGTGAAAGGAATATGGGAATGCTGTACTATTTTTGCATCTTTTCTGTAATTCTAAAATTATTTATAAATGAAAAGATGTTTTTAAAAAATTTAAGAGAAAGAAAAGCCCATCCCTTGGAGCCAGTCTGCCTGGATTTAAATTCTGGATCACCACTTGTTGTATGACCTTGATTGAGCAAGTTATACTTCTGTATATTGATTTCCTCATTCTTAAAACAGGGATAATAATAGTATTTACCTCATTGAATGTTCATGAGGATTAAATGAGTTACAATATATTAGTGCCTTAAAACAACGCCTTGCACTTAATTAGCTCAATAAGCATTGGTTTGTTTTGTTTTTTAACATTTTTCCTCCATTATTTCTGCCTTCTTCTGTCCTTCTGTAATACTTTCTGTGTTTATCAGATCATTTAACACAGAGTAGGTCTTATATTGCTATTCCTACCGTGTTTCCCAAAAAATAAGACCTAGCTGGACAATCAGCTTTAATGTGTCTATTTAAAGCAAAAATTAATATAAGACCCACTCTTATTTTACTATAAGACTGGGTCTTGGATGGAATGGAATGGAATAGAATAGAATACCAGGCCTTATAACACTTTTTGCTCCAAAAGATGCATTAGAGCTGATTGTCCAGCTAAGTCTTATTTTCGGGGTACACAGTAGGTTTTGAAGACAACCTTACCTGAGTTCAGATTTGGCCTTGAACATGATTTTAGGCAAGTGACATATAAAAATGGATATTAATATAATGTCTGTATAAATTTGTGAAATTAAGTGTCGTATTCATCTTGGTAGGCCCCATTCACCCTAGAACCTTCACTTCTAATACACACACAGAAATATACCATACCTTACATGAATAACACATACACACAAACACACACACACACACACACACACTGACTGGCACAACACTATGCACATAGTAAATGTTAAATTGGTATTTTAAAAAATAAATAGGTATACTAAAAGTATTTGCTCCCTAATCCCACACATTTTTTAGGAATGTGTCCCCCTGTATACCACTGAAATGGGCTGATCAGACAAGCTCTTCCAGTAACTTACAATATGGAAACAGAGAGACTGAGTCAAGTAACTCTAGAAGCTGAATCTGGAATATACTGTTACTCAGAGACTGAGAACACTTTAGAACAGTGATTATGAGTCATAAATGGAACCGAGAAAAGCCAGACTACAGGGAACAGAAGATTGCAGTAATAATTAGAGACTGAGTCCCTAAAAAGGGGAAAGAGAGGCAGAGAGAGAGAGAGTGAGTATAACTTTTTTGGCTTCGGATGATTTTTATAGTTCTTGCTACACATCCATTGTGAGACCTGGCTGCATATCATGCCCCTGGAAGAATATAAGGAAATATAATGAAATCCAAAACATTTTCCTCTTTTGCTTAAACTAATTTGGGTGAGCTTCAATTCTTTCTAACGTAATATCTCAGACTAAGATAAAGCAACTGTGATAGCTTTTCCTATACATTCCACTTTTAGTTTAGTATAAAACTCATTTATTTATTTCTAGACCTGTCTCACCTTTACTTCATTGCAGGAAGATCATAAACTATTTGTATAAAAAACAAATAAAGATTGACAAATTCCAATTTAAAAATGTCACAGTAAGTGCTTTTATAATTCACATATGAGTCAGGGCTCCAAGTAATCCAGTCTTACACCGAGTGGTATTCAAAGGAATCATAAATCTAACTCTACAAACCTTGTAAAATGATGTAGATTTTTATTGTGGGTTTTCATATAGGGCTGATGAAGGGGTTTCATATAATAAGGTAACCATATAAACTACTGTCAAAACTGGGATGCTTTCGACAGAGAGAGGTTTCTCTTTAAAAATATGCTAGGTCAACAGGCAAAAACCAAGACTAATTCAGGCATTCCTAGATATATGGTCATCCTAATTTTATGCCATTGAACACAGAGACCCATTTTCAAATATTATATTTAGTCATTGCTTCCTTTCCCCAAATTTCCTAACTCACAACAGTCTCTAAGCATCCCTCCCTGTTAACCCAATCCAGTTTGCTTCTCCCCATGCCGCTCCTTTTATCCTTTTTCTCTGTCCCCTGTACTCTGCTGCCTCATCTCCCTGAGGGAAGTTGCCACACAGACTTCTGCTGCCACCTGTACCAAGCCAGTCTAAGGAAGTCTGGAGAGTACCATCATTCCATGTCCCCATTGCTTCCTTGCTTTTTGATCAACTGGTATTGTTGATACATTTAGTTTCTCTGGGTGATTTTTTTTTCAAGAAATAACTAGTGAATAAAATTCTCAACTTTATTACATCTTCTCCTATTTAACATTTACCCTTCTCTGCAAAGAGAGGTATAATATATGTTGAATCCTCCAAGAGTCTTAGATCAAATACCATGTCTTCAAAGAGTCTTTTCTTGACTACTCTTTGATGAGCAAATCAACCTATTTCATTTATTTCATAGTTTTAAAACTATCTGAAATTTTAAAGAAAATTATGTTTTATTTATTTCCTGTCTCCCTCCACTAAAATGTAAGCTCCATGAGGGCAGGGATCTTACCTACTTTATTCTCCCTGCACTTAGAAGAGTAGCCTTGCAACAGGTCTGAGACCATGCCTTCCCTGGCTCTTTACCCTCATCACTAAAGGAGGAGAGCGGTCTCATGCTCTTGGTGTTACACTCAGCTTCCACAGAATTCCTCCAGTCTATCAGCAGGGCTCATGACTGGCCATTACACTGAGAGAAAGATCATGTCTCCACCAACAAGGGATCAAAAGTGAATATGAACAGTTCTGCAATCTAACCTTTCCTAAACCTTCCATCCCAGCATCTGGGGTCAAGAGAAGTGTGAACTGAGACCATGATGCAGGTCTTCTTCATGGGTGAAGAGTGAGCCTCAGAAACATATTCTTCTACACTCCACAAACACAGAGCCTTGTCACCTCTGGAATTAATCTCATCATGCCCTTCATCTCTCTTTATGTCTGTGACTACAAAAACCTCTTAGATATCCAGGTCACCTCTCATCTTTCACACACTAATCCGTATAAGACTCTCTACACTTCCTATTCCCCACTACTCCACCTCCACCCAATCATCACCTATATTAGCCAAGTTTCTCCAGATACACACACACACACACACACACACACACACACACACACACACACACCAGGGGTGCCAAAAAATGTATATACATGACTTGTATTCATCTTTTGTTATTGGTATATATCGAGTATTACAATTTTAATACAGTTTTTTCCTTTTCTGAAAATGTGTACACATTTTTTGGCACTCTTGGTATATAAGGTCAGACAATTAAGTTCGCAGACTCATTCTAGAAAAAGTGCTACATACTTTATTGCTGAATATCACTACGGTCACCTTCAAAGAACCTCCCCCCCTTGGGAAGCTATGCACCAATGCCAGCACCTAGTCCACCCTTCAAAGCAATTTTGGAACTCTTTTTCTGGAATGGCCATCAGAGTTGTTGTCATATTATCCTTGATGTTTTGAATGTCATCAAAATGTCTTCCTTGCAGTGTTTCCTTTACCTTCAGGTAAAGAAAGAAGTCATTGGGGGCCAGATCAGGCGAATAGGGAGGGTGTTCCAGTATAGATATTTGTTTCCTGGCTAAAAACTCCCTCACAGACAGTGCCGTGTGAGCTGGTGCATTGTTGGGATACAAGAGCCATGAATTGTTGGCAAAAAGTTCAGGTCGTCTAACTTTTTCCCACAGCCTTTTCAGCACTTCCAAATAGTAAACTTGGTTAAATGTTGGTCCAGTTGGTACAAATTCATAATGAATAATCCCTCTGATATCAAAAAACATTAGCAACATTGTTGCAATAAGTTCGCAAACTTAATTGTTATACATATATGCCAATTCTCTCTCTCACACACACACACACACACACACACACACACACACACACACACACACACACACACACATGATTTGGCTCATATAATTATGGAGGCTGACAAGTACAAAATCTGCAGTGTAGACGCCCAGGCTGGAGACCCAGAAGAGTCAATGGCACAGATGAAGTCTAAAGACAATCTGCTAGATGATTTCCAATTGCTCAGGACGGCCAGTCTTTTCTTTCTGTTCAGGCCTTTAGCTGATTTGATGAAGCCCACCCACATTATGGAGGGCAATCTGTTCACTGATTTAAATATTAATTTCATCCAAAAACACCCTCAAAATTGACACATAAAATTAATCAGCACACTAGCCCTCCAGCTTCTGAAATTCTTTCACCAGGTCTTCTGGAATTCATGGTTATTGTGAGCAGAAGTCCCTTTACCATCAGTCTATTCTATGAATGCCTCCTTCCCCTTTTTCTCAGATGGAAACCTTATTGTCTCTTGAGGATTCTGCTTCCTCTGCTGCAGTGGGGAAAGTGGGCACTTTTTTTTTTTCTCTCAAAGCTGGTACCACTGAGACTAGAGTTTGAGTATGTTTCCCAGCGCCACTTTTAGACCATTCTCCCTTTCTTTTCCCTGAAATTTCCCCAACTTTGAATCTCATGACATAAGGTCATATTTCCCGTTACCCTTTACATCTACCAACACTTAGGCCATTCACCCTCATTTGTTGATGATTTGTACTTTTGGATCATTGTAATTTTCTCTAAAAATGTGATTGTTTTTATTCTTCATGATTTTTATATACACCTAGATGATTTTTCTAATACCCTCACCTCTCAGTTTTTTTTAACTCCTTCCCTCCAGATATCTTGTTCTTCCCCAACCTCAGTCACTCACTCTCATGTTAGCTTTCATTACCAATAACTGAACAGCCTCTACAATCTTACCTTCTTGCCTCCCATGTTCCAGCCATCACTTTCTGTGTCTGGCGCATTCCCTCTAATATCCCCATAGGCACTATGCTTTGACTCTAGGAAGATCTTTAAACTCTTGATCCTTCCACCCTGATATTATTTCTTGTCCCCTGATGTCTTTACTACTCTCCTATCCAGCTAAGTTCTTAAGTTTGTTATTAAAATCACTCTTTTAACTCTCTACTCTTTTGCTTCCTTTTACATAACTTAGTAGCTAAATTCCACATTGAAATATAACTCTTTGATCACTCCAAACTGCACCTGTGCCATTGAACATAATTGAAAGAAAATATACTACCGCACTAACTTCAACTTTATCATCTTGAATCCCAAGTGGGCCTTACAACTGACAAGCAATCATCCTATGAGTCATTTCATTCTTCCAATCTCATGTGCAACTATTCAGATTTTTCTTCTCTAACTTCTACCATCTCCTTACCAATCTTTATCCTCAACTGAAGACATATTTTCCACTTCCTTGAGATAGTTGAAACAATCAGCAGAGTCATTCCAAACACTCCCAGTATATTATCATATGTACCCATCTACCAGCCTCTGTAACTACATACATGCTTTCCTTCTTATTATAATAGATGGCATTTCCATATTCTTATCCAAAGCTAATTTCTCCATTTGTGAGCTGG
This sequence comes from Rhinolophus hipposideros, assembly GCF_964194185.1. Lineage (NCBI taxonomy): Eukaryota > Metazoa > Chordata > Mammalia > Chiroptera > Rhinolophidae > Rhinolophus > Rhinolophus hipposideros. Next base: position 43,029,734 of record NC_138048.1, on the reverse strand, counting down.
ATTCCATTTATTCTTTCTTACTCAAGGACATTGATCCAGCAAGTACCTTGTCTCTCCTAATTCATCAGATATTTACTCTTCACTGAATTTTTCCCATAGATATACAAACATGATATACTACTATATCTCTCGGTTCAAATTCCTAAAAGACAACGGATGAATGGTTGAAGCTTGGGTTGACTGTCCCACTATGGTGAAGGGAGCAAGGTCACAGAATAGAAATCTGGCTCCCAGAAGAATAGAGAAAAATGTTGTTTAAATACCACTAACATACATATTTCATGGCTATTAAAAAAATTGGTCATAACTGAGCATGGGGAAGTTTCAGAAACAGGAGGACTAAGAGGAAACATAAAGGGGACCTTTGATAAAGAGGAGTGTCTTGCAGATACCACAGTTTGAGAAATCCAGGTTTCCAAGTCCAGGAAGTCAAGGTGAAGTATTTAAGTATAATGTTTCAACTCTAGACCAATTAGCAAAGGTCAGGATCTAAGAGGACGGGTTGGTAATAGCCCCCAGCAGAACAAGTGGTGGGATCATATCAGAATTTCTTAATACAGTTTTCACAGAATTAAAGACTTATCTGGAAGAGAAAGATAAAAATAAAATTTGAATTAACAAATGTGTAAGTGATTTTAAAAAGTAAGTTCCAAATATAGTGAATCTTAAAATAATGTTTGCAATCAAATGAGACTTCTTCAACTGACACCTCTGATGAAGGAGAAATCACTACAACAACCAGCTTCAAAAATGATTCAGATTATACTGCAAAGCTGTCAGGCCAAAGCTCGGGCTAAACATTTGAAGTACATAATTCAATAGGCTTCTCTAACACGCAAGGTAAGAAAGAGAGAAAAAAGAAATTGTTCTGCAGCACAAAACAGGATCTATAAAAATAGAAAGAAAATTAGTTTCATCCTGAATTAAGGCCGACTAAATCATTGGGGGAAATATCCAAAGCACCATATATTCTATGAGCAGGGAACAATAATGATAAAGAAAGAGACCTTGAAGTGACAGTGGGCAAGAAACTGAGTGTGAGTTGACAGTCAGGAGTAACCAGTTTGGGCTTCATAACACAAGAGAAGAGGGGAAAAAGTGGTCCTCCCAGTACTCCCAGGGAAGTTGTATCTGGGACAAGCTGTTCCACTTCAGATGTGTAGCACCACTAAAATGGGGTCATAGAAGGGAATCATTCAAATAATTTGAAAATCAGGTATTGGTAGAAAGGGAGGGTAGAGACAAGGCACTGGCCAAATGGAGACTGAAAATTGAAGATTTAGTTCAGTGCCCCCAAACATCTCTTAATATGTTGAATTGGTTTGTCCCTAAGTATAAGTGAGAGAAGATCTTTTCCTTCTTCTGAAACAAAACAGAGATTTGTCCTCTTTTTTCTTTCCTAAACAATTTATGTAAAGATCCAATAAATCAGAAGTCAATTCCTGAAATTCTCTGGGCACTTTCAGATTGCAGAATTGCTAAAGATTATTTTATCTTTTAGAGGAGGGCAATTATGGAAGTGTAGATAAAAGAAATGGCATTGAAGTGAATACTGAAGAATGCAAGAAAATGAAAGTTGAGGGCCTTTCTGACAGATGGTGGGAGAAATGGCAAGATATATTTCAGGTCTGACAGGAAGGCCAATCTGGCTGCCCCTAAGGAATGTTTATTAGGCAGGGGATCTTCAGTTGCAAGAAACAGAAATTAGGATTTATTCTAAGAACTAGAATACCCAAGAACAGAAAGACCAGCTAAACCTCATATTTGTATAGAACTAAGAGCAGTTATGCCTTCAAGAGACAAGGCATCTACTTTCCATCTTTCTCTCTCTTTCTGGGCCTGTAATTTTTGCTCTTTCCTGGATTTTTGGTTCTATTGACTGCTTCTCTTGTCAGAGTGCTCCTTTTGTCCAACTCTCAGCATCCATCTGCCCCAGATGGCTGTGGTGAAATGACAGCCAAACACTTGTGCATTAACATTACCAGTAATATTAGATAACCAACTGAGTTGTTGTGTCCCAAATCCAAATTCCTTCGACAGAGGATGTGATTGGTCCATCTGTGTCAATCATCTGTGGGCAGATGGGTGGGGCCACAGGGCTAAGCAGGAAGACCTGGCATACTGAACTCTTCAAAGACCTTTTCCAGAAGGAAATACAGAGGCAGGTGGGAGGTAATCGCAAAATAAAGGTTGAACAAAAAGATAACTTGGACCTTTTTAATTGAGGACCTTAAATGCTAGGCCAAAGGACTTTTATTTTTAAGTGGTAAATAATTGAATCCATTTATTTAAGTCAACAATTTAAGTGATTTAAGACGTAGAGAGCTAAACAATGTATTGCTATTATAAGATTACTCTGGCAGCAGGAGATATTGAAGAAGGGGATTACCAAAGACACAAGCCCAGAATAAAGATGCCAATAATCTCTGCTTGGCACAAGAAGATTTTAAACAGGGTGACAGCAATGAGAATAGAAACAGAAAGAAGGGTCTAAAAGAATCCTGATAGAATTTCTTACTCCCTGATTGTAAGAATCAAGATAATGTATATGAATCCATGTTAAGAACAGAAAAGAACTATATAAATGTACCCATAAATGTGTCCAAAAATAAAGGATGAGAAGCATGATGATGCTATTTTGATACCAGATATGCACTTGAAGGAAGTCCATGTGATAAAATCTCACAAACTATTGTAAAAGCATGTCAAGAGCTGAGGAGAGTGTAGGCTGAAGATAGGGACGAAGGACAGTCGTCCTGGACTTGATCATAATAAAAGGGAAGGAAGGAGGGTTTCCTTTAGAAAGGTGGGCAAAGAGCTAGCAGAGTCATGCAGCAGAAGTGTGCTGGGCCCATCAAAAGTGGGTTGGGAACACAGGAGTGTCAAAAGGGGGTAAAATTGTCTTCAATCATTTATAAAATAATCATAATAACAAGAGTCCTTCCCGTTACTTTTTCCTCCAAAAGAGTATGGGATATCTTTGCTGGTCTGATCATAAGAATTCAGCAAAAATCTATCTTTCTGGCCTTGAAGTGGTTCCTCTCCTCTTCACAAAAGAAGAAGGAATGGGCGTGACCTCAGACAACTGCCTTTTATGGTCCTTCGCTAAATTTTTGATTGTGTAATTTCCCAATTGCCAGATGATTATGCATGGCAGGCTGATTCAGAGTCCATTGTCTGTTTTGAAATGAACCCCTAGAGTGCACTAATGGGACTTTATGCCGTTAATGCTGAATAGAGTGGGATGAGAAATCGCTGTTCTGATCTGTCTGTTCCTTGGTCTCAGGGCTCAGGGAGAGTACAAGTGGCTACCACGAGAAATGGAATTCACTGAGATCCTGGCCCCTTCCATCATCCTCCTAAGCCCCCACAGTGAATTACTTCTCCATCTTTTTATCTTTTCTGGTTTACTTCAAGATATCGAGTCATCAGCTGCAATTTGTCAGGGTGGGTGAGTCATCTGTTACCTTCTCTACAGCCCACTTCATCCAGAATAAAAAGCGTTATGCTATGGGGACATTTTAAACCAGGGATAATCAGCTTTGTAGATTGGGCTCTATACCAAATTCCTTTTCAAAGGCTTTCCTTTGTAGATTTTCCTTCATAGGACCTTCTAACTCTAAAAAATGTACTGTTTTTGTGCCCTGTGGGCAAGGAGGAAAGATGGGCTGAGTCACAGTGGAGCCCTAAGGTAGTAAGACTTCTTTGGTCTTACTACCATGGAAATCCCGCCCCCGCCCCCCAACTCTATTTAACAAGAATAAAACCTGAGAGAGGTTGAAGCTTAGAGCTGGGTCTAGATGGCTCCTTCCCTGCAGGACAGCTTTTCAGTTATTAATTTACAACTCAGGCTGAACCTGTTGTTCCCTCTTTTCTTGCTGTAGTCTAAGAGTTTGTTTGCTTTCAGTGTGTCCACATTAACAAAACTCCTTTGCAACAAAATAATCCACTGCTTTGGCAGGTTCCTTACCCATTAATTTTATCTATATCATCTTTCCCTCCTACTGTGGGGTCTGCATTGTCTAGGTAGCCATTCGTGAAATGAGTAACCTATTGGGATCAGAGAGGAGTGGGGGACCGCAATGCCAAAGGGGTCAGCCCATGTGAGAGTTTCAGAGATTACCAGAAAGATTTTGAGCAAGCTAAGACCTGAAAAATCAAGGGTAAATAAAGCAAATGACTAGCAGACCTCCTGCTGCACCCTCACAAAAGCCACCTCTCTCCCTCAGCTCTTAGTTCTCTAACATCCATTCCAGCCAAGCTAGGCAGGATGAGAATTCACTTCACCCTTTCTCCCATGTCTTACAGGAGGTAAGGAACTAACCTTTCAGAAATTGTTTAATTTAATCTTAGAAACAATCTGAGATGTAGACATTGTTATTATCAATTTACAGATAAGAAAACTCAACCTAAAAGATAGAAAATAACTTGTCCAAAGGCACATGTGAAAGAAATTTAAAATTCCAAGTTCTCAACTATGCTACACTGATTTCAAGCTTTTAAAATTAACGTAAAACTTTATAGGAAAAATTAAAAACCTGATGAAGCAGTAAGTTTTAATTATATGCATGTAACAAATGCAAATTCATGGTGATCTTCAATTATAAAATTTATACCTGTAGTTTTCTGATTTTTATAAAATAATAGCACTAATTAAGCACTCAATTGTATAGGCAATGATCCATGTTCAGGAGTAATTTGAAATAATACTAATATTAAAACAATTTTATTTTAGAGTAAAAAAGTTGGTTGATGAATTGAGGTGAGAAGTAGAAATGAAATTTGTCTCACTCCTTTATATGCTTTTCCACATCCAGAGTAGAGTAAAACAAAGGTAATATATTTTGTGCCTATAGGTAATTGAATTTAGGAGTATGCACTGCCACAGAGTGAGAATGAAAAGCTGACTCAGAAATAATAGCCTCATAAAATATAAAATTCAATCTGTGTGCTAAAGGCCACTTGGAAGTGGGCATTTCCATCCCTGTGGACTAAGACCCTGCAGTGGTGGTGGGAGCTTACACTGGTCGTCACCAGGAAAGCGCATCTATCTGCCTGCTTGTCCCTCCCTCTGGATAACTGCTCCAGTGACTTGGCTTCTGATGGTTCTGTCTGTGGTAGGCAGGCGGACAGAAGAAACAAGACACTTCACTCAATGACATGCCCCTGTGGAAAAATCTGTGGGAGGCAGATGAATACCTGGTAATTGACATGATTCTGGGCACATTAGGATGATTTTGTGGCAGCATGGCAAATTCTGTGAACACTTTCATAAACATTTCACTCTTGGAGAGTGTGTAGGCGGTCGGATGAATATTTTCATGCTACAGATAAATATGTGAGTTCTGTGGCCTCCACCCCCACCTCATTCCACTACTTTTCAACCATGCTATGAGAAAGAGAGGGGGGAAATGTGTATATATGTGTATATATTTATGTATATATGCATGTATGTTTGTATATGTATATAAATGTATATGTGTGTATATAGGTATGCATGTATAAATGCATTGTATAAATACACACGTCTATATATAAATACATGTATATATATTTATTGTATAAATTTATTATATTATATAAATTTATTTTATATATATACATATATATATACATATATACATATATATATATACATATATATATATATATATATATATATACACACACACATATAGTGGTGCCTAGAAAAAAATCAAAGAAAAACAATACTTTCATATTCTAAAATAGACAGAGGCTTTAAAATGAACCTTTGAAATGACGAGTTTTCTGGATGCAAGCTGCAAGCAGAGCAGGCTAACCCACTGGACATCTCTGTAGATTTGAAACACTTTGCTTTGCTGACAAATATCGGGAGGGGAGGTGATTCATTTCAGACAAGTGAGATGAAACTTTAGTTATCCCAAAAAACACCTGCCACTATGACCATCCCCTCAAATGCTCTGCATTGAATCATATTGTCCCCAAACCTCAGCAACGATAACATCCAGGTATATAGTAGGCAGTTTAAGCAATAAGACTGTAGCTAAAGAGAGCTATCTAGCCTCAAGTACAGGTTTTGAACTCATTGGCACACAGGAAGCAGGTGAGGCAATGGAGAAGTAAGAGGTTGCCTGGAGAGGACATGCACACTGGGAGGAGATGAGAACTGAGGACAAAATCCAGAAACATTAGTATTAGGGAACAGGTGAAGGAAAAGAAACATTGAAGAAGACTGAAAGTGATCTTTTCAGAGGTGGAATTTGATCAAGAGAATCCAAGAAGATAGAGGGTTTTAAGAGGGTGTACTGAGTAAAGAAGAAGGATGTTTTCTTATTCTTCTGAATAATTAATAAACAGAGGAAGCATCTCAGTGAAAATGCCAAGGGAGGCAGTAATATTTTTGAGTACCCACTGTGTACCAATCACTGAGCTAACCATTTTGCATATATGTTGGTACATGAAAACATTCCCTGAACTTGGGTTTTTATGGATAATCATTTAAGATTTAAGAAATATTTTTAAAATGTGGTGCTGTAAGTATATTTTCTGTGGAATCATGAATTCTAATTTTATCGCTGCTAGAGGCTTACACAATGATTTGGAATCAATCACTTATCTTTCTGGGATTTTCCTTTCTCATCCATAAAATAAAATAGAGGGTTTGGAAACATCTCCAAGTTTCTACCCAACTTTACATATACTGATTCTGGTAAGTGCCATTAGAGTACCTTGCATACTGCATTTGGGACTATGGTCTAGTGATTAATGAGTTATCAGCCAAAGATCGAACCCTGATTCCACTGCATTTCTTTACTTATTTGTTGAGGGACCTTATGGAGATAAACTTTTCTGTACTTTAGTTTCTTCATGTTAAACTGCAGATAATATTGATAGCTCCAACCTTATAAGACCATTACAAGAATTAAATAAGCAGAGCCCCTAAAACTTATTAAGTGCTCAACAATTGCTTTGTAATTTTTGGTGATTATATTATTATAATTGTCACAGATAAGACAATTATGAGCATTTATATCTTTAAATTACTATTTCACAATCAGGACTCAGCAGGAAAGAACCAGTCTAGTACAAGAGCTGTTTCAGGCTGTGCTTGAGTGAGTAATTAAACCATAGCTTAAAAGTGCTTAGTTCACAGCCAATGAGTTGGCAAAAATTTCAAGCATCAGCTTTTGTGCCATGTTCTTTCTCCTCTTATCCTTGCTTATGTTGAGAAATTAACCTGAATTTCAAATATTAAGGGAAGGGAGTGGTAATGACCTGGGCATCATATCAACAGACTGCATTAATGATAGTGTTGACACTTTAATCAAGGCATCCACTCATGACGATGTTTGTAAAATTGGACAATTGTTAACCTAGACTAAAAAACCACTCAAGGCCATGGCAGGATTGCTCTTTTCAATCAAACTAAGACATGTCATCAAATGTGACCTCCAATAATGGCTATTGACAGTAAACTTCACGTTAAGCACCTGCACTGTGAAAAATACTCCTAGAATAAGTTCATATTTCTAAAAAAAAAAAAAATGTGTGGAATGCCCAACTGCTAAATCAACTAACCCTGTGGACAAATTTAATGTGTTAGCGATTTAAGAAGGATCTGGCCAGATTTGTGTGTCCCATGATTCCTTCCATTCTAAATCTATACTAGGATAGACAGGCTGCTGATAGATGATGTCAACTGAGCTACATGGCTTCCTGAAGAGTGCGTAATTTGGACCATCACAGGGAATCTTAATGACCATGCCGCAAACGCCTGTTGTTTGTTTTATTTTTTTTCCCCATTTTACTGGAAATGGTGCTGCACAGCAAAATTTAGAGCTGTGGTTCTCAAACTTGGCTGCACATTAGAATCATCTGGGGATATTTTAAAAATCCCAATGCCCAGGCCATACCACATACCATTAAATTAGAGTTTCTGGGGCTTGAACTCAAGCTCAGTAGTTGTTAAGGTGCTCATGAAGTAGTTGTTAAAATTCATGAAGTTTTATGTGTAAAGGTGTGTGTCTGTCAACACTTGCATAGTTTTATCTGTAAAGTTTTTCCTTCCTAATTCAATGGAAAGGGACAGTATTTTTAAGTTTGATGTTCTATGACCCTAGTTAGATAGAGATGAGTTTATTCAGTGTGGTATGTACCTTGCCTTAGATCATCGGTTCTTCTCAGTAATTAAGAATCACCTGAGGAGCTTGTGAAACAAGCAAATTCCAGGTCACTTTACCCCTAAGTTCTGGTTGATACCTGAGATGTATCCTAGACATGTGCATTTTCTAACCAACAGCCCAGATGTGGGGTTGGGACATTATAAAGTTGCAGAAGCCTGGGCTCTCCCCCTGGGTCCTCTGCTCCAGAGGATCAAGGTAAGGTTTAATATATCAATAAGCTCTTGTTTCACAACAAGTCACCCCAAAGCTTCATGGCTTGAAACCATTTACTATTGATCAGAAGTCTATGGGTGCTTCTTCTGGGCCCAGCTTCATCAGCAAGCTGTAGTCCCTTGGCTATTGGCTTTACTAAATTTGCCTGTATTCCCTCACATGTTGGGGCCGCCGACTGGCTGTTGGCTGTCTGTTGCCTGGTTTAACAGCCTTGGTTTCTCCCACATCCTCCTAGCCAGCTAGCCCAATCTTATTCCTGGCAAAGGTAGCAGAGCAATAGGGAAAACAAAAGAATACAAGACACACCATCTCTTCTGCCACATTCTATTGGCAAAAGCAAGTACAAGGCCAGTCCAGATTCCCAGATTGGGAAACACACTTCACCTCTTAAGAGGAGAAGTTCCAAAGTCATATTACAAAGGACATGGACACAAAAAGGAGTCAAAAACTACAGCCATTTTTGCAATAGACCAGCCATATCCAGGCATCTATTGCTTTAACATTTTAACAAATATCATTTTATGTCTTTGGCAGCATAATCTGATGCGGTATGATTTATTAGCTACATTTTACTGAAAACAGATGACTGAAGGGATCCCAGAGGATGGCAAAATGGTTTCTAATGATGTGGGGGGACAGGTTTCAGGTACAATTTACAGACAAATATTTTAAGTGAGCAGCAGAAGATAAGGTCATTACCAGCTGGGCAGTGAGGGTGTATTAAAGTGTAAATGAGCTGATTTTGTGAGATGGAGGTATCTTATGAAAGAAGACATGGCATTCAAGATTCTCTTACATTTAGCTCTCACAGTCCTCTCTTGGACCCCAATCCTGATTTATTTTATCAGATTCTGACATAGTGGGGCATATGCAGGTGATGCCTGATGCTTATGTTCAGCTCCATCTCAGGCCTTAGAGATGGGAAACTGAAACATTATACTCATTTGACCTTTGGGGAGAAATTGCCTGGTGATCTCATTAATTGAAGTTGCAAGAAGACCATCAAGCCTTTATCCCAGCTGGCATTATTATGTAATATTGTTTTGTGCTGTTAAAGCCTCTGCAAGAAAAGTTAACTTTTGTACAGGGAAAAATACAAAGCAATGAGGGACAGGAAGTATGCCTCCAGCCCTGCATCAGCCCCATTTAACCTGCTGTGTCATTTTTCATCTCTGCTTCTCTTATCTCTGTAGTTAAAGCTGGAGTCCTACCCCTCCTTACAGAGCTGAGGGGGAAAAGCTCTATTTTTATATGGCCAGACAGAACTGCCTTTTCAGCATATGAGGGCAAGTGAGCCAAACAGTTTCTCGGATAAAATCAGAGCTCACTTTTAGATCTAGTATCAGTTTTTGCTTTCCTACCTTAGGAGGTGTGTTATACTAGGAGAATGGTGTAAAATAATGCTCTTTTGTACTTATTTGACATCTCTCACACAATTAATTCTATAGCAATTTAATATTAACTTCTTATTGGCTAGTGAATTTATTTTGTTTCTGTGCTTCTGGGGCCTGACTTCACTGAGATATCAACAGAGCTCTGAATATTTGGGGGGCTCAAGTGTGAGGCCATAAGTGGAAGGCCTGATCCCAGGCTTTATTTCCTATGACACTATGAAATCCTTAGGAGAGTGTTGCATGCACCTTTTCCATCTCATGACCCAGTTCAGTACCTGACACTTAGTGAGAAGTAGTTTAGCCTAGGGGATCAGAGATTGGGTCTGGAAATGGACCTTTTACAAAGGATACATCTGAGTTTGTAGGCAAGAATGTTAGAAGATGCATCTTTTATAGTATGGAAATAGACTTTCTGAGTTGGGTTTCTCTTTCTGCCATGTGCTGATTGACCTTGGGCAAATTCCATAACCTCTCAGTGCCTTGTGTGCTCACAAATAAATGGGGAGAAAAATAAGTTTACATCATATTATTGTGAGGATTAAATGTGGTAATATATTTAAAATACTTAGATCAGTGCCTAAAACATAATAAGTACTTAATAAATATTAATTATTATTTCTCAATAAATATATATTCAATAAATACAAAGAGATGTTATATTAATATCATATATCTGACTATAGATTACGTTAAATAGAAAAATCCCTAGGAGAAGGGAGGATAAATTTTTAGGGCCTAAAGAAACAGTATTAATAAATAATCTATTTTTTCCCAGACACTGTCTTCCTATCTTGCCTGCTTATTTCATCTCTAAGTTTTATCTAGCATTTCCTTTGGGCATGTAAATGTAGTTTCATAGTCCCTTCTCATAGGAATTTATTTAATATGACTTATAGTCTGATTACATAATATTTACTCATATATAAGCTTACAATGAGCAATTATTATGGGTTTTATTTAATTTATGCTCTTAATTTATTTTAAACTTACTCATTTAATTGGAGTTATTCATGGATCCCCCAAGCTTAAAATTAGAGTATCTATATTCTGCTTGAAAAACATTTTTGGTTTACTTTTTTAACATGAAAGTAAGGGTAGGAACTGTCAAACTACCTTTATTAAGACAGGAGGTAAAAAGAAGGGGGCTTGGACTTCGGAATTAGAGTGGGGTTCAAAGCTCAGCTCTTCCAAGACAGACTTAAAGTTATTTGATTTACCTGAGCCTCAATTTCTTTCTCTCTCAAGAGGATGGTGTTTGCTCAACAAGATTGTACCTGGCACACAGTAGGTACTCTGTGAAGGATACCTATTGAAAGAGGTAGACTTTGCTCTAGAAAGTGGATAGGCAGTGGTTGTTAAATGAATGCATACACATGAATATATATATTTATATATATATATATATATATATATATATATATATATATATATATATATATATATATATATTCTTCCTGTTTCACTTTAGTAAACCAGGATTAAAATCACTGAGGGGCCTGCTATGCTACCATGTGATTGCTGTGTGGAGCAGGAGGTGGGTCAGTGGGTCTGAAGGTAGAGGAGGGGCCCAAAGGCAGCAGCAGGATGAATGTGCTATTTTGAGAAGTGTGAGGTCAATTGATGCTTCATTCTTGTTTGCTGACCCTTCACCAAGCCTTCCATTGAAGCAATTTCTCATTGTTCTTAGAAGCCTCTTCTATCGAGTGGAGAGGGCAGACCCAGGGAGACAAATGGCAGAGCCACGTCCCTTTTCCCAAAATGTGCCATTCCTACACTCCCTTTCTTTCAGATCCGGGGAAAGCAGGCATGCTCCTTGCGGGAAAGCACTTTTTTTCCTCCCCTAGAGATAGGAGAGAACATCTGCCACACTTGCACACATCTCCTCCCGCATCCCTGCCTCTCCTTCAGCTCCTCAAAGTCTCTTCGTTAATGGAGGAAAAGGTGAGCATGAAAGAAACTGCTAACGGCCCATGAATATTTCAAAGGGAAAAGCCAAGGGACTCCATTAAATCCTGTACACTCGTCTGTAAATGGAGAAAGGCAGAATAATGAAATGCTCAGAGGTACTAAGGTGATTTCAGAGCAAAACAAGCAGATATAAAATAAAATACTTCTCACTATGACCAAATCTTCATTTCCTCTCTGTACTTCTCTCTGGACCAGTTTTGTCCAGATCTCCAAAGTCCCTGTCTGTGCTGTCACTGCAAACAGACATGGGAGGCCACAAAGCACAGTGGTGAAAGACAAACTTCTCTGGTCCAAGAGTCCTGCTTGGAATCTGGTTTCTCAGATTGACTGCCAGCATTACCTTGGAAGGTATTTATTTCCACACTGAGATGAAAAAATTCAGAATTAGGGAGATAGTGGGGCACCACTCGCCTAAGAATAGTGTGATGAGAATTAAATATGACAAAGCACACACATCTCATAGCACAGGCTAATTGCTTATTACATGTGTCTTCTTTTAATTATGTACTCCTCCTCAATATTTTTTCTATACTCATAAAAACTATCTTATTCTCCCAACTTCTTTCCAAACCATAGCTGCCCTAGGACTCTGCCCCATCCATTGGTCACGTTGGTGGTAGCCCTGAAATTTCCAGTGGCAAGCAGCCAGAGTCGGCCCGACAGATGCATATGTTGTAGCAGACCCAGTTCTCTTTCTAATGGCCCTGGGGGAGCAGGGATTTTAAGCCTACACATGCATGTGACAGGGTAGAAAACCTTTATTAATGGCCCTTGTGCTGTCAGGACCGGTTAAGTCAATAGGTGTGTAACAGGTGATGCCGTCTGCTTTCTGGTCTGAGGATAAAACACACCTCTCTTCTTTCCCTTTCTTTAGCTACCTCTACAATACATAAAAATCACTTTTGAGTTGTCAGATCACCCATGTTTGTCATTATCCACTCAGAGCCCAAGTGTGTCTCTCTTTCGGATTCTGGCATTACTGAAACAGCAGAAATAGGAGCGATTTTCCCACTGATGATTTCCGTGGGAATCCCTGAGGGCAGAGGTGGCTCTGACCAAGATATTTTGGAATCAGTTAATTTGTAAACCATCCTCCAGATTATAAAATTTTCTGTGAGCCATTGAAAAATACTGCAATTTCTACTCAAGAACTGTCTTAATCAGTTCAGTCTGCTATGACATAATACCATAGACTGGGTGGCCTATAAACAATGGAAATTTATTTCTCAGTTCTGAAGGCTAGAAGTCCAGGATCAAGGGGCACCCTCATGACCTAAGCACTTCCCAAAGGTCCCAACTCCTAATAACATCACATCAGGGGGCAGGATTTCAACATATTAATTTTGGGAGGACACATATTTTCAGTCCACAGCACAAACATTATTGTATGACTACTTTATCGTCAGCCTCAGTACTAGATGGTGGCAGCACAAAGAATATTTGATCCCTGCTGTACTATAGTGTCTTAGAGTCTAGTAGACAACTGAATTGAGCATCCAATAGGCAATTAACTGGGTAGATAACTCAATGGGGGATTATAATACAGTGGAATGCTAGTGCAGAAGTGCCATGGCAAGACATCAGTGGAAGGAGCCCTAAAGCAGATGGGTGCAGTCAGGAAAGACCTCTCAGAGGTGGCAGCATGTGAACTGACTCCTGAAATCTGAGTAAGAATAAATGCATTTTTTTGGTGCAACACAGCAACTTCTTTCAAATGAAATGCTATGTACTTGATCTCAAATTTCATCTTTTTTTGTAAAGACTACTGCCCAAATCTTCTATCGCAAATTGATCATGGTTGTTGATTTTCTATTGCTCATTTGCTTATACCTGTAATTTAGAACTTAAACAAAACTAAACCTTTCATTGCGGTTTTACAACTGTTTCAAGTTTTTTTTTACTTCCAGTAAAATAATTAGCTTCTTAAGAGTAGGGGTTTTTCAATGTGAATTTTATATTTATATGTCAAAAGTCACCTATCAGAGAGGCAAAAAACATAGGTTCTACTCCTGATTCTGAAAGTGTTTGCATGGTTGGCTGAAGCTCTCAAATGGACAGCAATTGTTAATTTTAGTTGTCCCATCTATAAAATGGGACAATATCCCTCTTTTAGCCACCAGATGGGAATGTGTAATGTTAATGATCAACTACTTGTAAAATGCTTCTTAAATAGTAAAATATGTAAAATTGGTTTCTCAAACACACCTCCTGACAATTACTTTTTCCTAAATATAATGCTAGATATTCTATCCATCTCTGCCTGTACCAGTCAGAATAGGTGAAATTAAGCTGTGATAATGGACATGACCCAAGTCTCAGTGACTTAAAGCAACTAAAGTACTTGACTTGTACCTCCTAGGTTGTGGGTGGGAGATGAGAGCTCTACTTTTGTAGTCACTCAGGGATACAAGCAACTGGCCAACTACCATCCTGAGTACTCAGTTTTTGAGACAGAAAGAAAGAATTTGAGAGTCTCACATGGGTACATTATACTTGCTTCTGCCAGGAAGTCACTATGACTTATAACACAATGGCTAGAACTAGACACATGACCGCCCCACCCTCCCCCCACCACACACACAGCCACAAGGAGAAGAAGTACAATGTTAGCATGTAGAGAGAAGGCAGAGAGCTATAACGAACTGGTGAACAGCAGGGGTGTTCTGGTGATACAGTGGTCTACTGCCTTTGAGTAGCTCATTGTGTAGTGAAGATGGACAAATAAAGATTTTACAGCAACTGTCAGAAAAGGTGACTTCACTAACTAAGGGACACAGATGGTAGATAATGAACTTAGGCCATGTTCATTATCACATTTATTCAGGAAACATTTATTGAGCACCTACACTGTGCCAGGAACCAGGGAACTCCAAGAACAAAACCCCTGCCTTCAAGGAGCAGAGGATCTCAATAAGATAAAGAAAGGGACAAAAAGAGCATGAATTGAGTGCCAGCTTTGTGCCAAGCTCTCTGTGGGGTATAGTTCTGATTTAATCCTCACCACAATCTTACAAAATTGCTAGTGTTCCTGTGTTGCATGTAACCTAGTTATTTATAAAGTCCCTATGTTACAGAACCAGGTCTGTCTGTTCCAAAAGCAGTAGTCTTTTCACCATGCTGTGTTGGCTTATTGGTCAGAGAGAGAAAATGTATAAGCAGCAAATTACAGCATGAGAAATATTATAGCAGCATGAACAGTGCCTGTACGATGTACTCTGTGGGCCCTGGAGAGGCGATTAAATGCCTGGGGAGTGCCTGAAAAGCTTCTCCACGGAGGTGACATTTTAGCTGGGGCTTTTGAAAGATGAGTCAATATTTGCCATGCAGAAATCAATTCAGTCTAAGTAGTAATAAATGGGGCTTAAAGAGGCAAACATCCAAGTTGTTTATCTAATATCAAATGTCCCTACGATCACATATTTCCATCTGTCTTTCTTGCCACCAGCATCCTTCTAAATTCTCAGACATAACTCTACAGCCACCCTTGATTTCTCTCTTTTTCACCCTTTATATTTCACTGGCAATCTATCACCAACTTCTGATAAATTCTTCTTTGCATTATTTCTCAGGAGTCTACTACATGGCCAGTTCCCAAAGAGGATGGTTGTCTGGAGGAGAAGAATGCTGCCTGGTGTAACCATGGACTTCCCATCTGCTTATGTCGTTGAAATAGACATGTTTCCCCACTGTCAGCAGAGCTAAAGTCAATATTGTGGGAGTAGGGCAAAGCTGTTTTCCTCACCCAACTTCAGCAATTGTCAGTTTAGCTCTGTCTGGTGCTGGCAAAGGAAGAAAGAAGAATAAAAGTGATTGTTTCTGAAGGTATAAGCTGAAGTTGGAATAATGGTGCAGCAACCCTATTTATAATAATGATGCTTCAGCATTTCCCTGCAGATGTTTCTTTCTTTGGGCTCTTTACAGGCGTGTAAGGGAAGATTTTTATCTTTTTTTATTTTCATTTTCATTTTCATTTGCTAAATGTGCCAACTTAATATGGGAGAGATGGAAAAAGAATAAGTACAGAATATTAATATATATTTAGAGGATTCTGGGTTTATGCACTGTTTGCTCTCTTAACTATAGAACCTGGTCACACCAATCAGAACATGTTCTTTTCTTTTTCCCAGTGGTCAGCGTTATAAATTTTATTATCAGCAGAAAATCCAGCTATCCTTTCTTTTGTTTATGATGAAGTATGAAATCAAGACCAATAGATTAGAAGTGATCTGGAAATTTTGTCAGTGATGCATGAGTCAGCTTGCTATAGCTTTGTATAACTTGCTCTCAGAAAAAGGCTAATTCGTGTTAAGAAAACCTTAAGTGTCAGGATGCCAAAGACATGGAAGGAGTTGCTATTTTTCAGGTGGCATTATATTTACTCAAGTTTTCTAAGCAACGTCATGTTATAGAATAGTTACAATAAACATGGCAGATGGCCTCCAAACTAGGTTGGAGATGTCTGAAAGATTCTCCAATATGAGACTTGGGGGAGTCTTGAGTAATGGGAAGAGTATCACTTCTGAATGTACAGAGAATGAGGAAAAAAAGTGTCCTCGCTAATACATTTGAAAAATATTTGTAGAGAAACTGAGGACCAGGGACTCCCTGGGTAATAGGATGATGGCAATCTGGAAGGTGAACAATTTGAAGATGGGCACAAACATATTATATGTTTCCTAGATTCCTAAAATGTGGATTTTTCAAATGTTAATGCTTCTAAAATGATATTTACTGTCAAGCAATATATACACCTAATGTAATAATGTTCCTTTTCTATATATTTTTTTTTCAAAAACAAGCTGTTATTTAGAACTATTTTATTGGCTATTTGTGTGAAATGTTTGTAAAAATCTTTTAACCAGTGTTTAATTGGATCTTTTTATTATTACTATTGAGTTGTTAGAATTATTTAATATATTCTGGGTACAATCATTTGTTAGATAATATATATATTGAGAATATATCAAATAATTCTTATAATTCAGTAGTAAGAGTATGTACACACATATAGTATATCAAAATATAAAAAATATTTTCTCTCAATATATAGGTTGTCTATTTATTTTATTTATACTGGCCTTAGAAAATCAGAAGTTTCAGAGTTTGATGGCATTTTATCATTTTTTTCTTTTATGAATCATTTTTGTCTCCTATATAAGAAAATTTTGCCTATTCAAAGATTACGAGACTTTCTTCTTTTTTTTCAAAGTTTTATAGTTTTAGCTTTTATGTTTAAGTCTATGATCTAGTTTAACTTAAATTTTGCGTATGATTTGATGTAAAATTCAGCTTTGTGTTCCGGTCAAGATGGTGAAGTAGGTAAATGCTGTATTTGCCTCCTCTCACAACCACATCAAAATTACAACTAAATTACAGAACAACTATCATTGAGAATCACCTGAAGTTTAGCTGAACAAAACTCCTATAACTAAAGATGTACAGAAGAAACCACATTGAGACTGATAGGAGGGGTGGAGATGCAGAACAGGCTGGTCCCACATCCACATGTGGTGGGTAAAAATCAGGAGTGTTCCTCAGTTGTGGAGGTCCCCTGAAGTATAAAGAGATCCCAGCCCCACACCAAGTTCCCAAGCTCAGGGCTCCAGAGCCAGGCCAAGAAGTTCCCACAACTTCTCGCTGTTAAAATCAGTGGAGATGGTGGCTGAATGAGACAGAAGGCTGCTGGAGTCCCAGGTGTTCCTCTTAAAGGGCCCATGCATGAACTTACTGACAGACTTACTCTGAGTTCCAGCTCTGGGGCAGCAGTACAAAAGGTGCCAGGGACATAGAGAGGAACTGAATTGTATGGCTTCAAAGTGAGAGCTGGAGTGGCAGCTTCCTCCCAAACAGAAGTGCTGGCAGAAGCCATTGTTTCTTTGTTGAGCCCTCCCCTCCCCTCACCCAGCATGTAGATGCAGGTGGCCACCATATCTGAGTCTCCATCAACCTGGCTAACATTTTTAGGCCTGCGTTGGTGATTCTCTGAGACCCCACCCCACCCAACTTTTGGGTACACCCAAACCAATTTCAGTGGCTTTACTGTACAAATGGCCTGACTTGACTCATGCCATAGACTTTCCTAAAATCTCTCAAAGGTTCACAAACCCTAAACAAGTAGCATCTGCCTCGGCATGCCCTGTATTTCTTGCTCAGCAGCCCCAAGCATGGCACCAGCGGTAGCTGGCCTCACTTCGCAGCTTAGCCTCTCCCAGGCACATGAAAGCCCAGCACAAGTGGCAACGATCTGCAGATCACTTTATAGCTCATTCCAAGTTGCCCTGGACAGAGCAAAGGCAGCAGCTGACCTTGGCCTACTACCTCCCAAGAGGCCCCAGAACCAACACACCTGGTGGCCAGCTTCAGACCACACCAGAGCACTACCCAACCACCTCCACAAAATAAACACGCAAAGGGCAGACTGGGAAAGCACCAGAGCCCCACTAAAGTAAATCATCTCCATAGGGTCAGCCCCTGCACAACCAATCAGTCCAAGGGTCAGCTCCCTCACTGTAGTCATGGTGAGTACCCACAACCAATCATCCTAAGGGTCAATTTCTCCCACTGATATGCAAACAGCAACCAAGCTTCATCTACAATAGGAAGGCACACACAACCCACATAAGAGACACACTTGGAGCACCTGGCTCAGGTGAGCAGGGAGATTGAGCCTCTGAGCCCCACATGACACCTACTACATAAGGCTGTTCTACTAAGACCAAGATACATAGCTCCTCTACCTAATACATAAAAACAAACACAGGGAGGCAGCCAAAATGGAGAGAAAAAGAAACATGACCCAAATGAAAGAACAGAAGAAAGCTCCAGAAAAAAGAACTAAACAAAATGTAGAATTAGAGTAGCAGAAAACACCCAATCAAAACAGCAAAAAGAATCCCCCAAAATGAGGATAGTGTAAGGGCCTCTGGGACACATCAAGTGTACCAACACTCATATCACAGGGGAACCAGAAGGAAAAGAGAGAGGGCAAGGAATTGAAAACCTATTTGAAGAAGTAACGGTGGAAAACTTCCCTAACCTGGTGAAGGAAATAAATATACAAGCCCAGGAAGCACAGAGTCCCAAATAAGATAAACCCAAAGAGGCCCACACCAAGACACATCATAATTAAGATACTAAAGTTTAAAGACAAAGAGAGAATCTTAAAAGCAGCAAGAATAAAGCAATTTTTCTTACCTACAAGGGAGTTCTCATAAGACTGTCATCTTATTTCTCAACAGAAACTTTTGCAGTCCAGAAGATATTGTCAGGAAATACTCAAAATGATGAAAAGCAAGGACCAACAACCAAAATTACTCTACCCAGCAAAGCTATCATTTAGAATCAAAGGACAGATAAAGAACTTCCGGACAAGAAAAAACTAAAAGAGTTCATTACCACGAAACCAGTATTACAAGAAATGTTAAAGGGACTTCAAGAAGAAGAAAAAGATTAAAAAATATAAATAATAAAATAGCAGTAACTACATATCTATTAACAATTACTTGAAATGTAAATGGAATAAATGCTCTATACAAAAGACCTAGGGTGGCTGAATGGAAAAGAAAACAAAACCCATATATATATAAACTGCCAACAAGAGTCTCACTTCAGATTAATAGACATACACAGACTGAAAGTAAAGATATAAAAAAAGATATTTCATGAAAATGGAAACAAACAGATAATAAAAGCTGGAGTAGCAATAGTTATACCAGACAAAATAGACTTTAAAACAAAAGCAATATTAAGAGACAAAGAAGAACCCAGTAATCCCACTTCTGTGTATTTATCCAAAGAAACCCAAAATACTACTTCAAAAGGACATGTGTATCCATATGATTATTGCAGCATTACCTACAATGGCCAAGATGTGGAGGAAACCTGGGTGTCCATCAATGGATGAATGAATAAAGAAGAGGTGGTACATATATACCTTAAAAAACAATGAAATCTTGCTATCTGCAACAACATTGATGGACTTAGAAGGTATTGTGCTGCGTGGAGTAAGTCGAACAGCAAAGGACAAATGTCATATGATTTCACTTACATGTGGAATTTAGAGAACAAGATAGATGAACAAACAAAAGAGAAACAAGATACAGAGAGCATTTTGATGGTTGCCAGATTAGGGAAGGGGAATGGGTGAAGAGGGAAGATGATTAAGAGGTACAAAATTGATAGTTACAAAATAGTCATGGGGATGTAGAATATAGTATGGGGAATATAGTCAATAGTATAGTAATAACTATGTGTAGTGTTAGATAGGTACTGGATTTATCAGGGTGATCACTTTGTAAGTTATATAAATGTCTAATCACTGTGTTGTATACCTGAAGCTGATATAATAGGGTATGTCAACTGTAATTGAGAAATTAAAAAAATACTAAAAAAAGAAAGAAAAAAAGAGTGGAGATTTATTTCATATAGATATCCATATAGATATAGATATTCTAGTGCTTTTTATTGAAACAACTATCCTTTCCCTATTGATTACCTTGGCTCTTTATCAAAGCTCAACTGAATGTATAACTATGGGGCTATTTCTGAATTCCCTATTCTGTTCCTTTGAGATATGACAAATCATAATGTCTTGATTACTGTAGCTTTATAGCAAATTTTAAAGTCAGGTAGTACAAACTAGTTCTGCTTCAAACTTAAGTTGCCTGTTTTTAGGTCCTTTGCACTTCCTAATAAATTTTAAATTTAGCTTGTTAATATTTCCCAAAAAAAGCTTGCTGGGATTTTGATCATTAATCATCAGTGAAAGGAAAATTGAAAGCACAATGAGCTACCTCTGTACACCCACTAAAATTATAAAGTCTGACTATATCAGGCATTGGTGAGAAAGGATTTGGAACAAGTGGAACTCTGCTACATTGCTGATTAGAATGAAAAATTTCCACTTTGGAAAACAGTTTGCAAACTTCTTAAAAAATTAAATAGTCACTTACTATCTAATCCAGCAACTTTACTTAGTTATTTACCCAAGAGAAATGAAAACATATGTTAACACAAAGACTTGTACATAAATGTTAATAGCAGTTTAATTCACAATAACCTCAAATTGGAAACAGCCCAAATATCAAACAACAGGTGAGTGAATAAACAAATTATAGTGTATCCATACAATAGAATGATATTCAACAACAGAATCCATGAACCACTGGTACATTTAAATAACCTGGATAAATCTCCAAACAATGCTGCTTGAAAGAAGCAGACACAAAATAGTATATACCATATGATTCTTTTTATATGAAAATCTGGAAAAGACTGTTCAAATATACAATGATTGAAAGATTATCGGTGGTATATTTAGAAATGGACTGGGAAAGGATGAAAAAAGGAAGCTTTTGGGATTAAGGGAAATGTTTTCCATCTTGATTTTGATGAGGGTTACACAACTGTATACTTTTGTCAGAGTTTTTGGAACAGTGCAGCTAAAATACATGCACTTAATTATATGTATACCGTGTTTCCCCAAAAATAAGACCTAGCTGGAAAATCAGCTCTAATGCATCTTTTGGAGCAAAAATTAATATAAGACCTGGTCTTATTTTGCTATAATATAAGACCCAGTCTTATATCATATCATTTCATATCATATCATATCATATCATATCACATCATATCATATCATCACTTAATAGAATAAAATAGAATCATGTAATACCGGGTCTTATAGTAATTTTTACTCCAAAAGACGCATTAGAGCTGATTGTCCAGCTAGGTCTTATTTTCTGAGAAACTTGGTATACATCAATAAAGTATATTTTACATTTATTATGATTAACCCTGATATCCTTCTTGAAACACTCTTCTTTCTCAAAAATTTTGCACTTTCATGGTCTTTCTTCTATCTTTATGGTTGCTGCCTCTTGGTTTTCTTTATTCCCATCCATGAGTGCCCCAGGTCTTGGTTCTGAGCCCTCTTCTCTCTTCTTTATCCAACTCCATTGAGACACTATCTACAGTATTTAATTTTTTTAGCTCCAGCTCAGCTTTTTCCTCTATGTTAGAGACCCATAAATTCATCTTCCTAGTGGATATCTTCAATTAAATGTATCACAGATATCTCAAAATTAACATAATTAAGGTTAACTCATTTAATCTTTCAAACCTGTTCCTCCTTCACTCTTTGCTTCCCCACTACATAGCACCATTGTATTCCCAGTTGTTCATGACCAGAGTGAGAAATATCCTTCCAATCTTTATTTCCCTCACTCTCCGGACACAGTCTATCAGCAAGCTTTGTTGAATCAACCCTTAATAACACCATATGTATTTGTCAGTGTTCTCCAGAGACAAAAAACATAAGATATGTTTATATAAAGATTTCTTATAAGGAATTGGCGTATATGATTATGGAGGTTGACAAGCTCAAAATCTGCCGGGTGGGCTGGCAGGCTGGAGACACAGATGGGCCAATGTTCCAGTTTGAGTCTGAAAACCATCAGGCTGGAGAACCAGGAAAAGCCAATGCTCCAGTACAGTCTGTCTATTGGAGAATTCTCGATTACTTGGGAAGGATCAATCTTCTTATTCTAGTCAGGCCTTAAACCGATTGGATAAGGCCAACCACATTATTAAGGGCTGTCTGCTTTACTCAAAATCCTCTGATTTAAATGGTAATCTCACCCAAAACACCATCACAGAAATCCTAGAATAATGTTTGATCAATTATCTGGACACCATGGCCCAGCCAAGTTGACACAAAATTTTTATTTTATTAATATGTTTAACTATATGTAACCTCTTCCCTTCTTACCTACCACCATTTCTCCTGTCCCAACCACCACTATTTCTTACGTGGCCTGGAACTTCCATTCTTTTTTGTTTTTTTTTTTGGCCTTCAATCCTCACTTTGTACAACAATCAGAGTTAAAATCAACTTATCTTGACACTCTTGCCTAAAGTACTTAAGCAGCTTCCCATTCTATTGGGAAGGTACAATCTTCTTATCAAGGCTAATAACCTAATGACCTGGTCCATTTCATCCTGACAGTCCCACACTGCCCCACCCTCCCCTTTACTCACCACCTTCTAGCCACACTACTCTGCTTTTGTTTCCTAGAGCACAGACAGCTCTTGCCCACTTCAGGGTTTTGTACTTGCTGTTTCCACTACTTCATTGTTCCTTCCTCACTTCTTTTCACAGCTTCCAACATCTCAACTCTTATTTCCAGTGCTTTCATTCATATTCCATCATCTCTCATCTCAACAATAATTTAAATTTCTAATCAGAGTCTTCATCTTCACAACTTCTTTGGACTCTGCAGTACTACCAGTTTTCTTTTCAAGCCACATACCCAGTTTCTAAAATATCATTTATACAAAGTTCTTAAACATTTTGTTCCATAGATCCTTTGACAGCTGACTAAACATATGCATTCATGATCCCCTTCTCAAAATGTGTGAAAATCATAAAACATGCATACATTTATGACACAAATGACTGCAAAATACAGTTATTAACTTTTTTTTCAAAATTTGTTATCGATTTGCTTCCTTGTTAATAACAATATGTAGCGGGTAGTTCTCATCACCAAAATTTTGAAAAAGTGATTAGCATGGACATTTCAAGGTATCTGTAACAACTGTAACATGAAATGAGAATACCTGATTTTTCGTGTGTGACAAAGTCACAGGTACTGCTAGTACCACTGTGGTTTGTTAGCTACAATCATAATTGAAGGTGTTATGACTAAATGTTTGTTTCCCCCAAAATTTATATGCTGAAGCCCTAACTTTCAGCATTATGGTATTAAGTAGGAGGTGGCGCCTTTGAGAGGCAAACAGGTTTAGATGAGTTGATAGGGGTGGAGCCCCATGATGGGATTAGTACTCTCTTAAAAAGAGAAAGAGACACCAGAGCACCAGGCGGTCTCTCTCTCTCTCTCTCTCTCTCTCTCTCTCTCTCTCTCTCTCTCTCTCTCTCACTCTCTGTCTCCCTCCCTCCCTCCCTCCCATGTGAGGATACAGCTAGGGGATAGCCAACTGTAAGCCAGGAAGAACCAAATCTGTTGTCCACCTTAATGTTGGATTTACCAGCCTTCAGATCTATGAAAAATAAATGTGTGCTGTTTAAGCCACCCAGTCTATAGTATTTTGTTATACAAGATGTCCAAGTAGAAAGAAACACCCCTTAGTTGTATGGACCTCGTCTTGTTTCCTGTGCTATCACCTGTGTCTAGGACAGTATAAGTGTTTAATAAATTTCTGTGAAGTCAATCGATGACATCTTGAATCCGTAGCTTCTAGACTCCTGTGGAGTAGCCAGAAGACAAAGATTGAGCCCATACACATAGGAGATGTGAGTCCATCAGAGTTGCTCTAGTAATGATTTTAAAGTAGCAGATCAGGACTTGAACTTAATAATATGCAATAGCTCCAACATAGGGCTCCCAAACACCCTTTGGAGAAAAGGCAGCAAAGAGGAGAGAGAAACAATAATGTGACTTTGCCTGTTCAGGAATATTATAAAGCCCCTTTCGAGGGCAGGCCTCGGGTGCTAGGTAATCATCTCTATTTTATGTGATACCCTGGCAAAATGAACTCTTTCTATCTCCTAATTCCTTTGGGAGAGATCCAGGAGAGACAGAAGTGACAATTGATTCGGTGTTATAGCTGTTTAGGTGTGGCTCCAGTATTTTTGTTTTTATTTTGTTTTTAATTTTTAATTTCTTATCTCATTTTCTACATCTGATCAATTATACATATATACACATATATATTAAATACATATGCAAGAAGTGGAGTGTAGCATTAGGAATAGAGGCAGTGGAAATGTAATGGCTGTGTGTGATGTCAGAGGGGTAGTAGATGGGGGGAGGAGGGTTATCACTGTGTGAGGGATATAAATGATAAATATTTAACTATTACATTGTTTTGTACACCTGAAACTAATTTTAAAATGTTAAAAAATACATATGTACATATATATATGTGTATGTGTACATACATATATTATCATGTTTTCTTACTCTAGGCAACAAAGCTACACTATTTTTTATTTCAACAAACACCCACTCATAACAGTAATATACCCAGAGTAAATATTTTAAAATATTTGTTCAACATAGTTTGCTAATAGGAAAGGATTCATGTTCGTTAAGATGTATAATTACTTTCATACCATATGCTGTTCTAATGTAAAATAAGTTTCAATTTTTAAAGGGGACACCTATGATTTCAAGACTAAATCATATCCAATACCCTGTTCTAAGCATAAGACGTGCTTTAGGACTTCTACTCCGAGTTTGGGGATGGCAGGAATGTCATTGGCATCACAGAACCTCACTTCCAAATTCAGCTCTCTGTTATGTTCTCCTCCTCTAGAGATATAATGGTATTGTCTCTCAGCATTTTCTGTTTGTGCATTAAATCTTGAAAATATTTGATTAACACATGGGGGGGAAATGATAATGCTACACACGTTGGACAACAAATCACCATGCTTATGCCACAGATATTGTGAAAACGTTCAGGGGCCTGGAAACCAGGAACATCATGCATTGGGTTACTAATGTGTAGGGTTTATAGGGGTGGGGGAAGCATAGATGGGCTGATGTGTCAGGAACCTTTTAATTTGTACATGGCAGAAGTGCGATTCAAATACTTATGCAAAAGGGGTATTAAAATACATAACTGAAAAGTTCAAGAACAATACTTGTTTTAAAAATTGTTAGAACTAGAAGACCAAACATTTGTCACTGGGACTCTGTCTATTTCCATTTCTTGGGCTCTCTCCACATGGTGAGCAAACAGCCATTATTGGTGGAAGACTTGCATTTACTTGTCTAGAAATCCTACCAGGAAGAAAGTTTTTATTTCCTGCTACCTCTGGCAGAAAATTCTAGGAGAGTACTTAGCGTAAGTTCTCACTTTGACCAGGAAATGTGATGGTCTGATTGGCCAGGCAGGCCTGGTTCTTGTATATATTCTATGTTGCGAATGAGAGGAAAAGATTCAGGTCAGCTACATTCAGACTTAATGGAACAGATCTAACATAGGAAAGAAGTGGTCTATTACTAGAGAAATGTGAAAAGATGCTGGGTGGGCAAGAACAATGGATGTCTATTACTAAGTAATATTATGAGACAGTGACCCATGGGTGAATGCTATAGTTAAGAGGCATCAGTTTTAAAAGTGAGAAAGTAAAAAAATACAAATTCAAGGAGCAATTAAAAGACTTAAAGTAAAATTTGTGTTTTGTAATTCTGAGAGAGTTTCATTCATTTGCCATTTACTAAAATTGTGCTCAATGCCAGGCAGTGTCTTAAGATCTGAAGACAGAAACAAAACAGGGAAAGTTCTTGCATTTGTGAAATTTATATTCTAGGAAGGAAAGACAGATAAATAAAATACTGAATAAACGATATAGTATTTTAAATGGAAATAAGACTTATCTTTACTTGAAATGCTTTTATAGGAAAGGGTGATGAAAAATATTGAGTGATCTGGTCATGGAAAGCTTCAATGAGAAGGTGATATTTGATAAAAGACTTGAAAGAGCCATGTGCATATCTAGAGGAAGAGTGTTCCAAGCAGAGGAAACCACAAATGCAAAGGGAGCGATGAATTCATGAGGATCCACTCCTGCAAAGTCAGGGACAATCAGGGACAATGACGAGGCGGTTGTGGCTGGAATCTCTCGAATTAAATTGCTTTTGCACAGCGAAGGAAACCATCAACAAAACAAACAGGCACCAACTGAATGGGAGAAGATATTTGCAAACAACATCTCCGATCAGGGGCTGATATCCAAAATATATAAAGAACGCTTACAATTCAACAACAAAAAAACAAACAATCCAATTTAAAAAATGGGCAGAGGACCTAAACAGATATTTCTCTCAAGAAGACACACAAATGGCAAGCAGACATATGAAAAAATGTTCAATTTCACTAGCTATTAGGGAAATGCAAATCAAAACCACAATGACATACCACCTCACCCCAGTCAGAATGGCTATCATCAGCAAGACAAGTAGTAACAAGTGTTGGAGAGGCTGTGGAGAAAAAGGAGCCCTCATACACTGTTGGTGGGAATGTAAACCGGTACAACCGCTATGGAAGGCAGTGTGGGGTTTCCTCCAGAAATTACAAATAGAATTACCATATGACCCAGCAATCCCTCTCCTGGGTATCTACACAAAAAATCAGAAAACATTAATCAGTAAAAATACATGTACCCTGATGTTCATTGCAACATTATTCATGGTGGCCAAGACATGGAAACAGCCACAACATCCTTCGATAGATGACTGGATAAAGAAGTGGCACATATATAAAATGGAATATTACTCTGTCATAAAAGACGAAATACTGCCATTTGTGACAACATGGATGGATCTTGACATTATCGTACTTAGCAAAGTTAGACGGAGAACAGAACGTTGAAAACCATATGACTTCATTCATATGTGGAATATAAAACTGAAAGCAACAAAGAAACAAAGAAACAAAAAAATCATAGACACAGACAACAGTTTAGTGATTACCAGAGGTGTGGGGACAGAGCCAGGAGTGCCGTTTACAGGCTCTCACCCTCACGTGGAAAGGTGCACACTTGGGTAGTAAATGGCCATCAACTGTGATTGGATGGCCATCAGCTGTGGCTAGTTGGCCATCAGGTGTAACCAGTGAGCCATTGGCCACTAATACAACTGCCGAGGCTACGCTAGCAGCAAATGGGGGCTAGCAAGAAGATGGTGGCTGAGCTAGCAAGCGCGGATTGCAGTTAGCACGGCAGATTGCAGCTAGCAAGGGGAGTCGGTCAGTTGGCAGAAAAGTGGACAGCAGGTTGCACGTCGTATACATCCAGCCTCCAGTGAGACGACAGTGGTGTGACTCCCCTACCTATGGCTCCATGGGTGTTCCTTTTGGGCCTCACTATATCCTGTGTTCTTATGTGGGGAGTGGGACCAGAGACCCTGTGTGATACCCTGCACGACAAGAGGGTAAGGGGGGAGGAGGTGGTAGAAGAGGAAAAGAGGGTCAAATATATGGTGATGGCAGGAGAACTGATTTGGGTGGTGAATACAAAATGCAATATACAGACGATGTATTATAGAAATGTACACTTGAAACCTAAATAATTGTACTCATCAATGTCATCCCAATTTATTTAATAAATAAAAAAAGAATCGAAGCCCATTCATTCATTCATACATTCGTGAAGCACTTATTTAATATCTGACTGTTAATTTCAGGCACTCAGGTAACCAGAGTACAAAACTAAGGAGTTCAAAAATCCCACACGTAAGCAGTTTACCGTCTCGCAGGCGTCGTCTCTGCAGACAGGTGGGCTCCATCAAGGACAGGAAGGCAGGATTCACAGGTTCAGGCTGGCTGGAGGTCAGGAAGTCAGCAAGGGCCACTCGGCAGAGCACTGTCGGTGACCTTCCAGCCCAGCCAGGCTCCAGGTGGAGGTGGAGAGCCTTCCGTGACTTGCTGCTGTAGAAGCCAGGCACAGGTGCTGCCCCTCTGCCTTCCCTTTGGCTTAATGAACACTTCAGTGTCTCCAGGCTCCACCCTCCCTCTACTTACTAAAGGAAGAAGGCGGAATTAAAACAGCAGGTAGAGAAACAAGGAAAGAAATGAATGTTCCTTCGTTTGTTTCAGTGTGTGTCTCTTTTCCCAACAGGGTGGAAGAGAAATGTTTAAAAAGCATAATTCTTCTTCCCATGCTTTAAAAAAATTCCAAGACAGAGAAATACCTTCTTTTTACTTCTATGTATAAAATGAAATAGAACTACAGTTGAAACAAAAATTTGCACTCAGAGTGAGTTAATAAATGAGTGCTTAGTTCCCACAACACTTAGTAGTAGTTTCAGTTTATAAGAGGCCCTAGTTGATCAGCTTCATGAACACAAGTTTTGAAGTGACCATATTCAGTTTTATAACCCTACCCTTCCCGGATGAATGAAGCCGTGAGGAGTGGTGAAAGCTCACTAGGCATAGCAAACTGGTGGTTTGGTTTGGCAGCCCTGGTGTTATTCTTGTTTACTTTTTAATTTATGTTCAGAGAGTTTAGGTAGTCATGAATTCTTTCATTCACCACAGCCTGGACCAGCTTGGAACCATTCCATGTTTTCTATATCCAGCTGTTTCATAGTCTATACCTTCTCTACAAAGCAAGGAAACATCTTAAAGCAATCGTATTCACTTTCTAGGAATATTAGACATTTAATTCCCAGCTCTTCATGGCCCAACCCACTCTCAACCCTTACAGTCGCTGGATATTTACTAAGACCTCACATAATCACAGATGTCTAACAGTCATCAGAAAATGTTGGTCTAGAAAACAATGATTCTAGCCTTCCCTCAGGGCCCCGACTAGGGTGAGGATGAGAAAAGTGAGGCACTTGTCTCAAGTGTGAAATTTACAGTCATATCAAAAAACCTGACAATCAAGATAAAATTTTAATACAGTATTTTAAAAAGCAAAATTAATTCAAAAAAAATCTGTGATAAACAAAATATTAACACATCAAATAAAGACAGGTTGCTGTTTGTTTTACCACCCTGCATGATTGCACAATGGTATCCGTCCTTTCCAATCAGCCCTCAGGCTCCTGGCTCAGAAATGATCGCAGTTCTCGGCCACCAGCAGGAGGGTTTCTGAGTGCTGACAACAGGTGAGGCAACGTGGGGCTTTCTATGGAGCCATGATTTTGATTGTAGAGCTTTTATTAACCTTCCCATTTAGTTCAAATAGGGGATAACATTTTAATAAGTGTCTATAGAATTGCACATTTTTTCCTTTTGTCTCAGGCTTAAGTAAGGCACCAAAAAGCAATGAACACCACAAATTTTGAAGTTCTCTGTCTCTAATCGGGCAATCTATATGAAAATCTCTGCAATGTGTAAAGCAGTTTACAAAATAATATGTACAGCATGAGCCAATTCTCGACTTAAATGTACATATCTATAGATACATATGATTATAAATAAATAGATAAGTGATAAATAAATCGATAACTGTATAGAAAGGTGGGAAGGCAGATAAGAAGGCAGACGGACTATCTAAATCTCTATCTCTAGTATTAAAATGCTCAAATCTGGGTGATAAACTGTAGATTATGTTATCTTCTTTTTTCTTATATTTTCTACCTTTCTAGAATGAAACAGTATTATTTGAGTGATTAAACAATAAAATCATTTTAAGATTCATATGAGAATTGCATGTGTTCTCATAGCCTGATCATGTATGTTGTAATGATGTTAACTGGAAACATTTATTTTTTTTGTATAAAGGCATCTCACTTCCTCCAAAATATACTTAGTAAGGTACCATCTGTGACACTGAAGATGTGGTAATTACCAACAATGACACATACCTATAAAAAAACAAATCAGGTAACCGAGCTGCTGGAAAATGTACACTAAAAATGTCCTTGCCACTTTAACAGAATTCTCCAAGAATGTTTAATGACTCCACATTCTCATAGCTAGAATCTTGTCTTCATTCCCAGTGACTGACTTTCCAATTATATAGGACTATGACTAAAAGAGATGGTGGGTGTGGATGCAGGCTTTGCCTACATGATAGACAGGAATGAGTTTTAATCTCCAAAGGAAAAAAGTTAAGTGAGGGTTGTTGGTTTTTTTTTAATTGAAGAAAGCCCATGTTTCTAATACTCATTAGTCAACATTTAGCCAGAAGGGTCACCAATTATTAAATTACTTTTATAGCCAGCTTGGCAGAAACTGTGTTTCCATGACAACAGACAACGTATGGGAAGGTTAAAAAAAAGCTAATGGAATCAGTGGTGATCTTCATAATGCTTTATGGAAATCATACATTAATCTGATTTTCCTATTGCTCAGGCTTCCATGCCAACTGCAGAATTGGCTTTCCTGGGACTGGCTGATGTTGGGAATAATGCATTTTTGACAGTTCCAAAGTACCGTTTCCCTAGGCATTTGAAACAGAAATTTGGTAATCCTTCCCCAGTTTCCTTTATGAGCTGAATATGGGAAGGGACAACTGTAAAAGATCCAGAGATAACTTCAAGCTGACCAATGACAGGGAAGGTTTGGCCAGAGCAGCAGGCACAAGTGTATCCTTATTTTCTTCTGAAATTCACATCAGCAGGTTTGCTCATGAATAAAATGTTATATGGAAGAAAAAGAGAATTCAGGCAGCTTTCTGAATTTCTGAACTAACCCACTGGGTAGACGATGGTGGAAAAGATTGAAGGATGAGCAAAGTGTAAATAGAGTGATGGGAATAAAGGGTTCTATCGAAATCCCTTCATCTTCAAAGAGACTCCAATTGTATTACAACATGACAATGTTTTAGATCTAAGTAATACAACTCAGTCAAAAGACTACTTCATGCAGACATGGACATAGTTTTCTGTCAATGGGATATTGGGTCTGTTGGCCAGAATATTAAAGATCTTATCACCATTTGAAAGAATCATTTTTCAATGTTGAGGCCTTTTTTACTTGTTCTCAACCTAGTTTTTACTTTTTGAAAAGTAAACCGGGTATAGATGTTTTAGAATCAACAAATTATGACACTTTTGGAACAGATTTAGAATCTGTTTGTTTTTGTATCTCAAATGATCTGTGTTTCCCAGTATCACCTGACTTTGTGTATGCTGTATACAAGCTTGAATCATACTGTTTTGTATCAGGGTGCTAGCTGCTATTGTTCTCAGTATTTCTTTTAAGATCATTATGAGCTTCGTTGATGTGTCTTCCCCCATCTTTGAAATTCTATTAAGGAGCCAAGACTTTATAAACCAAATAAAAAGATATTCATAAGTAAAAACAAAATCTCAACTCTGACAGAACTAGTTAAGATCACTAAACAACGTATATTAATATAGACTTAAAACATCATATACTATTGTTTTCAGTATAACCATGGATTCAGTGGAAACTTAGAATTTTATCCTGAAGAAGTTGAAATATTCCAAGTCATAGGAACGTTACTTTGAAGTGTAGATTTGAGAAAGAATTTATATTACCAAAAAAACTTAGAGTTAAAGTAGAATTCTAAAGAAATATACTGCTAATATGGTTCCATGGATGATCTTTTCCAAAACCTTATCTCACATCTGATGAGACCCGAATCAGATCAAGATTGAGCCCCAGATATTTGCTCCAAATTCCCATTTGGAAACCACACCAAGTGGTTTGAATTCCAAATTCTTATTTCAATATATTATTGATGCTTTCTGACCTTTTTTCTTTATGATTGCTTCTCCCAATGAAAATCCCACTTAAAGTGTCAGCACCAAGAAAGTATGCTTTGATCTATTGAGGGCTGATCCTTTGCTTGACATCAGCTTTCTTCAAAGCATTAACCAGGCATCACCTCCACACAGAGCTGAGTAGAGTTACCAAGGCATAGGTTGTACCTCCTAAGAGCACTTATTTCTATGATCTTCATTATTTTGACTGTTTAGAAACAATTTTCACTTCCTTGTTAAAAAATCCCATGTGCAGATGAGTGTAAGAACCTGAAGGGTGTCCATTGACCAAGCTGGTCTGTGGGAGGAGACTGAAAGTCAGGCAGTGTATGACTTGTTAGGAATTTATACCGGGATAGATTTAGGAAAGTTAGAGAAAAAATAGAACAGCATCAGATACTTCAAGATTTAGGACATTGCTGTTTCTCATGGGAACTGTTTACCTTCTAATAGAGGCTACTTAGAAAACAGGAACTGGAAGGAAAATTGAAAAGGGCAGATATGCTAAATGAACACCATTTCTTTATATACTATTACAATCAGAAGAATGATTATAACTAATCAAGAATCTGACAGCTGCCTTGTGTAGGAAGAAGTCCAACAGAAGTAAATAAGCAGAAAAAGAACGGACTGTGTCAGTACTTGGGTTAAAATAAATCATTTAAACAAGACTGGGGGTTTCCAAGCATGATGTATGCCTACAATATTTAACAGAGCAAAACCTAGAATAACGTGCCACTGGATACTTCTCCTGAGAGATGAAAATACTCTGAGATGACTCTAGTAAAAAGAAATCTTAGTGCCTGTTATGGGTTGAATTGTGCCCCTATTCCCCAAATTTATAACCCCCAGTAACTCCAAGTATGACCTTATTTGGAGATAGGGTCTTGACAGAGGTAATAAAATTAAGGTGAGGTCATTAGGGTGGGCCCAAATCAAATACGACTGGTGTCCTTATAAAAAGGGGAAATTTAGACATAGAAACACCCACAGACAATGAGAGATATAGAGTAAAGATGGCCATTTATAGGCTGAAGAGAGAGGCCTGGAACAGATCCTACATTCATGGCTCTTAGAGAGCCAACACTGCCAACCCCTTGATTTCAGACTTTAAGCCTCCAGAATTGTGAAAAAATAAATTTTTATTGTTTAAGCCATCCAGTCTGTGGTCCTAGCAAACTAATATACACAGCCCCCAACAATCCCATCAAGGATCGAAGCCATTGGTCTGACCAGAGCTTTAGGCTTCATCCGCCTTTTCCTTATCAGGGTTGTTGGTGTCAGACTGGGAGGCCAGAAAGAAGATAAAATGTAAGACCCCAATGTGTCAAACCAACTAATGAGAAGGTGGAACAGAAACACAGAGACACTGGAGTTTGATTACTCTCGTGATTTATTAATATTCAGATTGAAAAAGGAGCCTTAGAGCCGCAAGTTACGCTAATTGGCACATTTGCTTTATTTATTTATTTTCAAAACAAACTGGGTTTTTGATTTTTTTTTCCTTTTTGTTCATTCCATCACATTGAAAAGGAGGAAAAGAAAAATGGTTTTGAATTCACTCGATATTTTGGACTCCTCAGATGAACGGAACATTGCACACACACTTGGAACAGAGAGAGAGAGAGAGAGAGGAAAGTGGACTCCCACAGGGCCACACGCACCAGATCAAAAAACTTGGATACAGTGCAAGAATTTCCCCAAATGATTGGATCATCATTACCAAAAACTCGCCATAACAACACCAAGAAACAAAAATGTTTAAGCCACACTGTTTGACTCGGGATCTTTCCTGCTTTTTTTTTTTTTAAACTGTTTGCCACACAGAGAGAAAGAGGGCTAGTGGGTGGGAGAGGACGGACTCACAGACGTGAGCAGGACAGGAAGGGAAACTTCAGAGTGGAGCTGAGAAGAGGGTGAGGAGAGACAGGGCCCAGGAGAGGGGAGGGTGGGGACATGGAAAGCCATTTCTTAGAGTTCAGGCATGTTCTTGGTCCGCCTCACGTTCTTCTCCTTTACCCTCATCCTGCCGGGCACTTTCCTTAGGTTTGGTTTCATCTACAGCTTCTGAGGAAGAAAACAAGATGGGGGTAGGGGGAAAGTTAGTATTTTTGTCTCATCTGTTCATATGAAAGCACAATGCATTTCTTCTTTTTATACCATTTCATAAGCACTTTAAGATAAAAAGAGATTACTGCTATCTTAGTAATATCATTTTCAAGTTCAGAAGAGTTGACCTCCAGAAGGTGGTTCAATGACACATCTAGAGGAGAGCTCAGGAACAAAGCTATGATATTGGGGGCAAGGAGTCCACATAGAAATCACCATGGTCTTTAATCTCTCAGCTTCACAATCAATGTATCCACATACAGGCTCTTAACGTAGGGAATCAACAGTAATCTCGCATCACCTTTCCATCAGTGTCACACTAATTGTGATAGATACTATATGTGGATCATTGATTGAACAGCCATCCCAACGCCCTTATTCCTTTTTTTTTGAAGCATCATAAAGGCTGTAAAGTGAAATACTTGAATTTCCAGCTCTCCTTAAAGCTAAGGATGCCCATGGAACACAGTGGTGGCCAATTAGATAGAGACAGAATTCCCTGGGGAGGACTCCAGAGGAGGTGTTTGACCTGTACTTTCTCCTATTCCTGGTGACTGAGGCATCAACAATACCTGTCAGTGTAGCAGCTATCTTGTGATCATAAAGACAAAAACTACACTAAGGATGGTGGAATAGAAAGATAGGGGAAAAACATATTACTGAGTAACTGTAGCATTTCCAAGGTGACGATTATTAGCTCTTAAAAAAGCAGCACACCAATCACATTTTCCAGCAAAACATTTTGGATGAAACTAACTCATTTCTGATCATCGCATTACTCCAGGTACCAGTAATGTTCCTCACGGATTACAGAATTTTGGTACACTAATGAATCATTTAATTTTCTGCCAAAAGAAAGCCTCCAGATTTATTTTACTGAGGGCCTTCTATAGCAATTGGAAGTACTTTCAGAGAATTTACTTAGTTCCACAGCCTTGCCCAAATCTTTGGATACTATAGGTATGTCCAGGGTGGTTTATTATCCTTATCAGCTCCAAAAAAACAACACATCTAGTGACCTCTTCAAACTGCAAAAGAACAGAACATTGATTTAAATTGTTTAGAAGCATATAGAAGGATTAGCTATAGGGACAAGATAAGACTTTAAAATTCTCTTACAAAAATAAAAATTTGGGAGCTATTATGTATGATTTGACAGAGATTAGGACACTCAAAAGAAAAGATGGACAGAGGTTAAAGTAAGAAGAATTACATATTTGTGGAATAATGGGAACAAAATTCAAAAGGTGAAAACCAAAGAACAAAGATTCAGGTAATTCTGAGAAGCAGCCATACTTTTTGTCCCCTATTAAAGCAGAATCAGGCTAAATCCTCCCAAAGTCGCCCACTTTCTCTTGTCATCTTTTGCCTGGGCCTAGGAGAAAAGGTGAAACTTGGCACTCATTTCTTTACTGTGTCAGCAAGTCACTGCTATTTCCTATTAAAAGAGCTTCAACATCTACACATGGTCCCCTTTAAATGTTTCAAAGTATTTCAAATTTATTTATTTATTTTTGTATTTATTCAATAAATTGTTATGAAGCACCTGCAATGTGCCAGACATTCGTTTAGGTATTGGGAAGGAGTGGAAAAAAGAAAAAAAAAAACAGCAAATAATGTTCCCCTTATTTAAGACTTTTATAATATAATTTTAACAGACAATGAAATCTATAATCAGCAGTGAGAGGGAACTTTAAGAATATCTAGTCACTAAACCATAACTCTTCAAAATAATATCTATTTTTGCTCAACTTTGAACAACTAACCCCCCTCCCCTTCTCCTGACACGTCCAGCACTGAACCTAGTGCAGGGAAGGCCTTCAATTAATATTTATTCAATGAAAGAATCCTCACATCCTCATATCACAGATGAGGAAACTGAAGTCCAGGGACATAAAGAGATTTTCCCTAAATAATAAAATTTGCTTATGACCAAGCCAGGACTAAAACCGAGATCTTCTACTTATCCAGGTTTTCCGATTTTATAAGTTGGCCAAACTCAACCAGAGGGGGTCCATGTCCAATCTGTTTTAGCATTCACCACTGGGAACTAAGTAGCTAGAGTCCACAGGCTTTTAGTGAACCTATACAACTTCTGTGATTAAAAATGAATTGTTGGCTTCAAAATGTAAAATAAAAACCGTAATATTGAAATTGATAAAGTCCAGTTAGGTGACTGCAAAAGAAAACATGTCATTCAGTTAGCTGGGACTCAAGTCAGCTAAACACACACAATTTTACATATATGTACATTATGTTTGATATGAGATGAGAGTAATTTTATACTTGTTTGACATAATTGAACATTAAACAAAGGGGTCATCTTTATGTTAGATGAAGGAATAACTAGTAAAAACAAAATGTGTAAAGTCAGTGGATTCAGTAAAACTTTTATAGGCCACCAGGGGAAAAAAAAACATGCAGGAAACTATCTAAAGTAATAATCTTTTACAACCACAAAAATGAGGTAAAATAAGAACTCATAACAAAATATTTTTTAAATTAACCTTCATGCAAATGAAGGAAATAATAATCAGATGTGGATCACACATCTACTCTAGCTAGATTAACTTTGATGGGAGACTGCACATGTATTTGGAAAAGGTTTTAATCTCAAAGGGAAACTATTGTGAAAAGAATCTGAGTAATATGTAACTGGGTCCATTTGAGCCTGAATGCCAGCGAGAACTTCTGAATATTGCTAACTTGCTCCTTCTCCCACTAATGCCAACTCTGAACATGCCAACTCAGTCTAGTTAACTAATCATGCTGACCATATAGTGTATATCTATATTTTCTAACCTGTTCTATTCAGCAGGCTCACTGCCTGGAAAGAACCATGAATTATGACTTTCTTGGCCTCTTGTATAAAGCATTTAGCTATACCTAACATATTTGGCCTCTTATTATATACTCAGAACATTTCTAAGCGTGCTTGTGTCATTCCATTTAATCCTCACAGGTACCTTAATCATCCATTTTATAGCTGGGAAGCTGAGGCACGGTAAGATAAAGTAGCCTACCTAAGACCACACTGTGAAAGACAGCAGTGAACTCCAACCTAGGACATAGCCCTTTAATCTAATTTAAATTGCTCTTCCTACCCTTAACTTTGCCCAAGAAGGGTAGGTGGGTGTGTCCCGAGTGGGAGCTAGCACAGGGAGCCCACAGGTATATATGTCTAGGGCCTACAATGTCTAAAAACTGGTCTTGGTAAAAACAGCTCAGAATGGAGGGAAGAATCCTGATCAGTCTTGAATACTATGAAATTTTGTCTTGGTACTTTCTGGCACTAATCACATAATTTATAATTGCTAGAGACGAGTTAATATGCAATCTTTAGTATTTTGTGCAAAAAAATTTGATCATCATGGTGAGTGTCAAAGATAGATGAATTGCTGAGGCCAGCTGGTCACTCCAATTATCATGATCTAATTAGGGTAAATAATCACCTTCCCCATCTAGAAGGATCAACCTCCCTCTGAGATAGTTATTGCTTAAGAAGAGGCTGTAGAAGCTAAAGATTGAATTCTCAGTACCAAGTGACATGGAACCAATGAGTAGAAGTAAATGGGTCTAGAGCTCACAAATGAGAAAAGCCTGAAGTTGCTGATATGACAGCTGAAATCTAGCAAGTTAAAGAGTAGGAATGCTTTCTCCTTTTCAGTTTAGTTCTGAACATACATTTGTTTATATTAAAACATGAAAACCTAATGCTAATGAAGTTCCATTATATGTTCATCTACTATTAATAATACTACAATTTTTGTTAAGAGATTATAGGAAAAGACCAAGATTAATCACATGATATCTATTTCTTTCTATCATCTATCTATTATCTATCTATCTATCTATCTATCTATCTATCTATCTATCTATCTATCTATCATCATTTATCTGTCTATCTCTATCACCTATCCATCACCTCAGGTGACCAGTGAACTTACCTCACTAAGAGTCATTAATGTTCTGTCTAGTGATGGCTTCTCCCTCAAATCAGTCCTCTGGAGGGGAAATCAACCCTCAAATCCAGTTTTACCATAAGATGGAATATGTTCAAGAAAAACAAACAAACAAACAAACAAAAAAACTGATGATGCATTTTGATGGTCTGGTCTAAAAGGGGAAATAATGTTCTTTTTTAAACAAAATAGGGTGATTTTTATGATCGTTATTTATACCAAATAATATTTAAATTCTCAAAAATTATATCTTGTCAATTTAAACGGATGATGATGTTAAAATCTGGTAAAGGACTATAACCTTCTCCAACCTTGGCATTTTAGACGTGACAAAAACATTACATTTTCTGGTCCAAAGACATCCGAGAAATCACCATGTTCTCTAGCAGTCTCCACGAATTTTATCATTTCCGTATTAAAAAGGGAAAGTGAACATCACAGACAGTAACACCACGTATTTTTAATGTTTTAGACTTCAAGGATGCTTCAAAGGAGAAGAAAAAGTGTGTTAATTCATTTATTTATTCATTTAGTGAAAGATCCTGGACCTTCCTATGTGCCATGTATTGTTCTATGCATTGCAAATATAGCAGTGGTGATACAGCAATGAAAACAGCAAAAGTCTCTACCTTCTTGGAATCTACCTACTAGTAATTACTGTCATGTGTCTTGTTTGTTGGAGAAGGAGTGGCAAAGGAAAACATAGTAACTAGACAAGAACTCGGACCAAAGGGGCATAATTTCTCCTGGGCCACTGCTTCTGGATTTCCAAAGTTGAGCATTTTTAATGAATCTCTTAAGTTTTGAGATATGGAAAACCCTAGTAGTTTTCACATTCTGGATCCACAACCACCATTCCTAAAAAAAAAGAGCAAGACCACATTAAGAAAGCAATAAACATGGAAGTCATTTCTGTACCCATTGAAAACAACACGCTGATAGCGTTAAACGAGTAATGGTAGCCACCGTGGTCCTTGAAAAACATATGCCAAACTGGCTCTCTGATTCTTGTT
The DNA here is from genome assembly GCF_964194185.1 of Rhinolophus hipposideros. Lineage (NCBI taxonomy): Eukaryota > Metazoa > Chordata > Mammalia > Chiroptera > Rhinolophidae > Rhinolophus > Rhinolophus hipposideros. The sequence goes on along the minus strand of NC_138048.1, from coordinate 42,990,700 downwards.
GAAATAAATTCTGGAAGCAGTTCTTGCCCTTGTGCATTCCATTCATTTCCTCGAAAGGGTGAGAATACCACGTCTGCACATTGTATTGGTAAGCAAATACCAGGAGCATATGCAGCAGCGGCTGCTCGTGTGCTCAGCCAGGCAGCCGGGCTGCAATGCTGCTGGAGGGATGGCGGTGTTCCCAGCTGCCATCGCCTACACTGAGCTCTAATGGCCCTGTTTGCTGGCTCTGGTCCAGGCCCCTCCACAGCCCTACATTACTGAAATTAGGTTGAGTGGATTTCCGAGTAAAACATTACCTCTTGGGACCTGCCCAGCTCTCCCCAGCCTTGTCAACATTGATTAAATAGAAGCTGCTGTCATCCTGGGGCCATGCCCACAATTACTCTACCAGTCACCACTGGGCTGGGGTGTTTGCTCCCTTTCCTTTTTTTATTTTCATCTTTCTTGAATATTAAGCATCATCATCTCAAAGGCTCAAAGGAAAGTAATAAAAAAAAAATTCCTTAGCTAACTCACATACGTCCCTCATTACTTTCAGGATCTTCCTCTTGAGCTATGTACCAGATGTCAATCTGGAGCCTGATCGTGGCTTTTGTGGTCACTGGGGCCACATTTTACTCTTTTCATTATCCTATTCTATACTTTAAGTTCCTTTCAAAGCACTGAGCCAGTGTACACCATTTTGATGTCAACAGAATGGTGCAAATATCACCTATGTCCCCTCCTTGCTTTCTGAGCTTTTGAAAGAGGGAATAATCCTATTACGTATAACATTATTCACTTGAGGTCAAAGAGTAACAGGTAAGAATTTAACCAAGAAGAAAACTCAGAAGCAGCATGGCAGGGCGGCAGTGATATCTGAAACACACTACTTCTCCTCTTATAAATTTAGGTCTAGGACCAAGCTGATTTATATTCTAGACTTGACCGTGCAATGTAACCAATTAGTCATATTACGTCAGTGAAGTTACTTTTCCTTTATTTGTTTCAGTTTCCTAATCTCCAAAAAATAGTAAATAATGTCTGCCCCACCTTATTGGAGGTTGTTTGGAGGTTGATGGAAGGTATTTGAAAGCACTTTCTAAAATTTAAATTGCAGAATGTAGTATGTCGAGATTTTAATCCAACCTGTGGGATTTAGATTTAAAAAAAAAAAAAACACCCATCGAGTTTAACATTTTCATCCCAGGAAGAAAAAAGCAATTTCCCCCAAAAAACAAATAAACAAACAAAACCACTTCTTTGCCAGATAAAAGATTAAGAGAACCTCTTCCCTAGAATGTTCCTACAAAGTCTCTGACTCTGACCAAAAAATAAGAATACAATTGATTTATCAATTAAACAGTTACTCAGTTATAGAAGTTAGAAAAGAATCTAGGATTTCTAATCTGTAGAACAAAAGTTAGTGTTTTCTTTCTGAAATGAGAAAACACCTAGAGATTAAAAAAAAACTAAAACAAAAGTCAAGGTACAATTTGACTGGCATTGAAAACATCTTACAAGTTTTCTGTTCAAAATGTCCAAACCATCAAAATATTATTGTTCTACCTTCTTCCCCCATTAGAAACATGCAGAAAGATAAAAATTATAATTTATGCAGCTTGCATAGTTGCCACAAATCATTTTTGGGACAAGATGAAATAAATATATAAAATTCAATAGTGTTAATAAAATTTCTTACCATTATCCCAACGAATAAGTCAACTTTTAAATGTTAAAAATCAAAAATTGGGGGATATTTTCATTCTAGCATAATAGTCAAGTGGACTCATTTGTTTATTCCTCCCCCTAGCTAAATTACTAAACGACGTGCTGAGCTGGCAGTTAAATGTGTAGATTTATTGAGGCATTGCTTAATGTCAGTATGTGGGAGGAATAGAAGATGGCAAGTTAGCATGGACAATGATTGATGGCTCCTCTGATACTGAGAATTTTTGAGAAGGGCTATGTCAGGGATAGAGAAATAATGTTGTGATATCTAATGTTGCTAATAGTCATGATTAGAAACAGTTCAGCCTAGAAATTAAGTTTGTTTTGCTCTTTTCTATAGAAGTATGTGCGTGCGTGTGTGTGTGTGTGTGTGTGTGTGTGTATGTATTTAAGTTCAAAATTCCATTTGACCGAAGTTCTACTGTGCATCTCTCCTTTTCACTTCATAGTATTCCAGGTGAGGAGAATCCTAGCCAAGAGAAAAATCTTAGTTGCATCTCTCCAGCTTTTATAAACTCAATTGTCTAAGGGGACAGGCAGATAATACCATTAATGTGAAAACCTGGCCATAGGTAAAACCAGTGGTGGAGTCTCTGGGGAACTGGAAGGTGCAGGCATTTCCTAAAGGCATTCAAAAATTTTGAATAAATAAAAGGGGGCAGGGTAATGGAATAAGACTCTTAAATTGTACTAGGAAGATACAATGTGGACTCCTATTTCAAAATGAAAGAGGTTCCCTTTAATCAGTATAAAATCTAGTCATATTTGTCTTCAAGAACGAACTTCAAATCAGAAGTCCTGAATAACAGTGCAGCCTTTTCCATTTTGCTAAATATAAATTACTCATATTTAAATAATTTTTAGTGAAGGAAATAAAAAATAAATCATGACTATTTCATATTTTAAAAATGGCTTACCAAAGCAAAAAGAGATAGCCAAAAATCAATTCTCAATATTCTCTCTCCCCTCCTTGCCATTCAAATATTCTCAACATCTCTACATCCCTGCCTATACCTTCGAGACGTCCTACGTTCCTTGTCACAGATACTGTTGGTGATCCTCTCAGATTCTCTTGCCCGGGCTCAGGTACCCATCTCCCAGCTACTGAGGGTGTTGGCTGCCAATGCCCACACCTGCCCCTTGGACAGGGGATATATGAACCACCTCAACCTGAAGTGCCTAAAAGATCATGCCTCCTTCACAACCCATGACTCTAGAGCCCTTACTTTTGGGCAAAACAATGTCTGTACTGAAATTTGTGCTTCAGAGCTCACTGTGGGATCAGGCTGAGATTACACATTCCTGAATGCACTTCTTCCCCTGGCCTCTCCTCTTTCTTCACTTCTTTACAGATTTCCACCAATAAGGTATTTGTACAAGATTCCCTTCTCAGGCTCTGATTCTAGAGAACAAAACCAAAGTTATTATTTTAACCAAAAATTAAGGACTAGAGTTGGGAGGCAGGCCAATGACCCCAGCCAATGTATCTAGCAAGTGCTGCTGAATGATGCCCCATGACCCAGCTGAAATGCTCTTTCCACACCTCCAAACCTATCTTAGGCAGAATCAATCACTTCCTTTTCTTTATTTATATGGAAAATATATCCTTGGCATTATACATTACTCTGTTGTATCCCTTCTAGTCTTCTTGACTAAGAACTAACTTCTCCAAGGAAAAGGATACATTCGCTAACATTTAAACTCTACAAAAGAAGAAATGTTTTATTTTGTTCACTGATGAATCCCAAATGCATAGGAAATTGTATATATGTATGGCTATATTAATAAGTCAATGCATGTATATTACCCTCAACTGCTAGTATCATGCTTATAACAAGACCAACATTCAATATTTATAGAAGGAAAGAAAATAATGGAAAAAGGGAGAAATCCCATTTTTTCCATTATCTCTCCCAAGGGAGAAGGTTTGTGATGTTTAAATAAAACCTCAATTAACCTCAGGCAGAAAAAGTATGGACCTGTAATGTTACCATGACCAAATAGCAGAGATTTGTCTGAATTTCAAAATATTGGATTATAAAAAGGAGTCCTAATATTATCCTGGTTTATAGCCATGGAAAACATTGTTCCATCATCTTCCATTTTTTTCACTAATTTTAATTTTATGTCTTCCAATTTATAACAAATTATTCAAATAAAACAGGCCCCAATGTAAAAAATAGGTAGCTACTATAAAGAGTAGAAGTTAAGAGAGCTAGTTCTAGAACTAGACTATTTGCATTTAAATTCTATCTCTGACACCATGATTTTGAGAAAGTTACTTAACCTCTTATTGTGTCATTTTCCTATCTGTAATTGATGATAATATTAGTCTCCATTTCATGGGGTTGTTATGAGATTTAAACATGTTAATTATTTCAAGTTGTTAATAACGAATGGTGTTTCAGTAAGTGCTCAATAAGTGTTGGCTATTATTATTAAGTGACTGAACAGGAACTGACATTGGTTTTAGTGTTTGCTCTGTGCCAACAATTGCACTAAGGGGTTCCACATATAGGTAGTCAACATGTATTTCCTTGCTTTCCCATTTCTTCCTCAGTAAAGTGGGGATAATAATATCTACCTCATAGATTTGTGATGAGCATTAAATGAGGGAATAAAACCTCACACAGTGCCACTACCTTGCTCACACCCATGTGCCTTAATGAATGACAGTTATCGTCTCCATCACCACTAATTCATGCTTATATGATCTTAGCCCACAGTCAAGAAGAAACTTTCTTCAAATATCCTGAGAAAGGGAGAGAAAAAGTCTGTGACTTAGGAAATTTTTTCTTGTAGAGTGAAGAAAAAAAATCATTCTTTTTAAAAAGGCTTTGACACCGAGGGCCAACGTCCAGAAATTATCACAAGGGCAGAGATAACCATTGACCAAACTTGAGGAGCCTGATTCTATAATGAAAAGATCAAGGCTGCTAAAAGGCAAGAACTTCTCTGTTATTGTCTCTACTTCAGAACAGAACAATCTTCTCTATTTCCTACCCAAAGAAGAGCAGCCAGTTGATTTCAAAAGGAAATAACCTTATCCTCGGCCTTAACTCCATTTGATTCCCTAAATTTTGTAGCAAGAATGTACCATACTGAATGAGCAAGAACCATCTCCCCCTGCTCCTGGATGTGGAGTAATTCTTGCATCTAGTAGGCAAGTTACAGAAGGGATGACAAATCTGCAGGCTTAAGACATCATAGCATACGTAATTTTAAGAGAAATTTCCTTATTCAATAATAATTATTGAATCCAAAACTTGAAAAAGACTTAAACTTCTTGTCTTTTAACTTTGGGGAAAATAACCAGATACAGTGAAATTTTTCAACTTCATGATGAGAATGATCTTTTTATTTCCAAGAGGGCTTGTAGTCCTCTGAGGACAGGACATATGTTGGGGGAGAAATCATGAAACTGTGTAGAAGACTGCTCTGATGAGGTTATTCTTTCTACTGATGCACAACACTCTCATTTCTGGGTCTTCTGAAGCAAGGAATTCCGGCAGACTTTGAAGAACAGAGTAAAGATGGAGTAGGAAGGGACCATTCTCTTAAAAGAATTCCAGGCACAGTAATACCATACTTCTTTTGGGTTAAAGTTAACAATTTCCCTCCTCCCCTGAGAATTATCTCTAATTCCTCCTGCTGCATTTTGGAAGAAGATAATAATTTTCAAAAAATCAGACCTCAGGTATTTGATATTAACTATTTTGGTCCATATTTAAGAGATGAGGAAAAATGAAACAGGCTAAACATGTTTGTTTGCCATTTTTCACTGAATATATTTTCTTAGCTTTTCTTTCTTAGCAGTTTTTCACATTTATTGAAACAGGCTGCTTAGACATTGTACTAGCCATTTCAAGTTTGTTTTTCCTTAGGTATTTCTATTATACTCATTATTTTCAACAATGAGTCACCCTAGATCTTATCTAGTGATCAGTTCCAAAAGTCTATTAATTTGTGTTTGTCACATCTTGAGATAGTTAATGAACAATCTTCTGGGTTACACTGGTTTTCATTTAAAAAGTAAACTAATTATTTGTAATGTTTTAACATACATTGAGTTCATGTGCCTTATTACAAAGTTTGTATTTTCAACATTTGTCTTAAAAAACAAAAACAGATCTAGGTTTGTGGAATCCTACAATCTGAAATTTGATTACATGATTTGATTATCTGACTCCAGGGTTAAAATACAGAAATCAAAACTAGACATAATTCTACCTCTGTAAGAGTCACTCCAATAGCAATACAGCCACCTAAATTATTTTCCTATGTGTGAACATCTATCTATTGCTTGGGTAACATTTGAATTTTAGTATAAAAGCACTACATTTATGAGTCATATTCAGCACATGTCCTGCCATCATGTATTGAGGTAGTATTTGCGATTAGCCAGACAATTATGTATCTTTGTTGTTTAATTTTTCCTTATGGCTGTATCTAACAGCTCTAAGAAAACTAAAGACTTGGCAGTTGTTTTGCTAATTTTAACAAAGCAAATGGATAAACCACACAATTGAGGACAAAAATACAAAATCTGTATACATTGTCATAGAGTTGGTTTGTAATTATTTGTAAAATTATGGACTAGTGGAAACTGAAGGAGCTCTTAGAGATCATCTAATCTCAGCCCCTCATTCCCTCTGAGAAAAAACTGAAGATGGAGAGTTTCCATGACTTGCCCAAAGTCACACAGCTAATTAGAATTCAGTGAATCCTCCCATAATACCATAATACCTCTCTCAACCTTTGGGGATGAGTGAATTCTACTGCTTGATTTCAATTTGCCTTTCTTTCCAGTAGTCCTAAATGCACTATGTAAATCTATTCTTCCCTTCCCTCTCTCCCTCCTTCTCTTCCTTGTCTCCCTCCTTTTCTTTCTTACTGTACTCCCTCCCCTTATCTGTCTCTTCCTCCTTCCCTCCATTTCTTTTCCCCTTTGTGAAATAAAAGGTAACCTCAATATAATTTTGCTTTAAGGGCTACTGGAAGTAATTTTAGATACTATGGAGGCTTGCAGAACCAGGGCTGAAAATTATAGTTGTATCAGACATCAACATATTACGTACAGATTGTGACAGGTGAAGTGGATATTCTATGCAGGGAGGAAAAGAAATGGGAACCTCTAAAATTGTAACTTAGGCTGAATAGTTATCATTGATTATGGTTAGGTTTCATAAATTAAATAACTAAAGAATTACTAGATAATGAAAGCCCAGAAGTAGCTAAAATCACTACAAATACTGTCATATCTAAGAATCCATAAGAGATTATGACTACGTCCTGAAGAAGAGAAAATAAAAGTACGTCATTCCCCCATCTACCACCACACTCACTTCCTAAGGAAAGCAGAGTGTTAAAAAACCCAACTGAGAAGGTTTAACTCAATGTTGAAATTAATGTAAAAACATTACTATGACAAGAAAGCACTGTAAAAGGTGTTTGTGTTATATGCTTGCATGTAGGTAAATAAACGCAATCCCTATCTCTTACTGTGACAATTCATTTTGTACTCATTGTGAGTTTCAGCTTCCTGGGGTTTGTCAAATTATGGCACTGCCTTCGAGAGAAAAATTGCTTTAAGAATCAATAGCACGCACTAAAACACAACCAGAAATATCAAAAAAATTAATATTTGTATTTGTACTGATTTTTCTCTTTTTAGTCAAAGATCCCAAAGCTCTTTGTTTATATTTAGTGGTAAAAAATGTAATAGCTTTGGCTATTACATCATGGGGACATGATGGTACAATACCCAGTTAAAGAATAAAGACTCCTGGTGAGTCTGAAGCTTATCTGGGATAGAACTCTAAAATCAAATATGTCTGCCCATTATATAATACTGCCATTTGAAAAATCAGGGCCGGCCGGTTGGCTCAGTTGGTTAGAGTGCAGTGCTCATAACACCCAGGTCGTAGGTTCAATTCCCACATAGGCCAGTGAGTTGTGCCCTCCTCAACTAGATTTAGTACAAACGACTTCACAACTAGATTGAAAGCAACGACTTGACTTGGAGCTGATGGGTCCTGGAAAACACACACCGTTCCCCAATATTCCCCAATAAAAATTAAAGAAAAGAAAAAGAAAAATCATACCGCTGAAGGCATTCTCTCTTTTCTTGACCCAGTGTTGTTGTTTTTCCCCTCCTAACAAAGTCATTTTCCAAGACACACCTTATGTCTAGAATCTACCTCCTACTGTCTTCTGTCTTTCAGAACCTATTTATTTGAAAGTAATCAGACTATGTAAGGAAACCTTAGATTAGAAAGGGCCTTAGGAGATGCTTCATTTACACCTCACTTAGTACAGGAATCCCCTAGAACACTTAACTGGAGAGCCTCTGCTTCAGTAGGTCATTTCGGCTCTAACTGTAAATTATTCCTGATATTGAGCTATAATCTACCTCCCCTAAGCTTTTATGGAGTTCTTTCTTGTGGGATAACACAGAACAAAATAGATCCTCAATATAATTTCTTTTTGCTACAAGACTGTCCAAAAATGCAAAGATAACACCTTCTTTCTTCAAGTAGTTTACAAACCTGCTTGTTTCTCTTCAAGCTTCTTGAAAGAATAACTTGTAATTATGCCATCTTTTCATCTCACCTTCCTTATTTCTCTATGAGCTGACTTTAACTTCACCATTTTTCTAAAAGTGCTTCCTCAAATTCACCAAAAAACAAAAACAAACAAACAAATACATATAAGTCCTAAGGCCTTTTCTCATTCTTGATTTTTTTTCTGACTACGCCTTATTTTATTGATACTGTTGATATTGATACTGTTGATATTGATACTGTTGACCTTTACTTAAGCTCTATGCTCCAGAAAACAGTGACAGTTAGGAGGTTCCCCCAACATTTTGTTTTCTGAAGTGTCCCCATTCCAGGAAATGGCTTCTGACAAAACACTCTTTTCTATATGATTTACTGCCCACTATTTCTCATGACTCCCAGAAGACTCATGGGTGACTCCCTTTTTTACCTGTAACAAGGCCAAACACAAATCTTTCCCCTGAACCTGCTGACAAAGCCAGACACAGACCTTCCAATTTCCTATTCTTTGTTTCATAAATGAGTAACTGAGATTAGAATTGTTTGTCCCTTTAGAACAAGTTAGAGGCAGAGATAAACAAATCCTGTTCAGTTAACTGACTACCCTTCTGATTGAAAAACAACCCCAGTTGTAAATCACCCTACCTGTAACTTATCTGCTCCTCCCTATAAAAGCGTAAGCAAAAACCACCCCACGGAGACACTGACCTGGGGAGCTGGGGTCCATATTGCAATAGCCTGAACAAAATCATCTCCTCAATTGTTGGTGCATTTTTGTTTTTCTGACATCTTAAAAAGTTTCTTTTTTTTTTTTTTTTTAAACTTCAGTGAAGATTATGATCTGGATTTATTTCTGCTGTTTTCCAGCATTTCTTTTGCTATTCTAGGTCTAGTTTTTAGTCCCTGTATCCCACCTTCCAAGATTCAACTCTATGTTCTCTTTGTAGACTCTGTATCAAAAAACCCAATCTCTCCACTGAGTTCAACCCATAACCATATAACCACTAAATACATATTATCAGTGTCATATTGTTAATCCCTATACATCACTGTTACCATATTACTTTCTTTATCACAAAACTTCAATGATTCCTGGCATCATATACATCAAATTCCAATTTCTACTGCCAAATATTTCTCCACATCCTTGACTCTACTTCTGGCTCTAGTCTTATATCTCAGGCTATACTGGACATCACACAATCACTATCACTACAAATATAACCAGATTGGCCTTATCATTCGCGCAGGCATCCAAGTTTAAATTCTTTCTCTCTACATACACTTATCTATATCTATTTATTTTTCTTTCTCAACAACACATCTCTCCAATTGAGGACTTAAAAATAGAAATACAAAATAAAAATAAGAACTGTACTGATACACTTGATGAAAAACATGCCACATTCAGAGGAAATAGAGACTAACCATACCACTACTATTACTGTGTTTCCCCCAAAATAAGACCTATCCCGAAAATAAGCCCCGGTTAAGATCTCAGCCAGACGGACACATTTAGTATGTTATGGCAATGTTCCAGAAGATGACATGACTGTATTTGAATAAATGTAGATTGTTGTACATGAAAAAATAAGACATCCCCTGAAAATAAGCCCTAATGGAGCAAAAATTAATATAAGACACAGTCTTATTTTGGGGAAAACACGGTGCTACTACTACGTGGGCATAGAACCAGTAGTAAGCAGTGGAAGGAAGCACAAGTGGGTAAGGATGACACAGTATCTAAAGTACCTGGTTAAGGGACATAGTCAAGCAGGAGGTCGATAACAGGGGAAGTCAACAAGCATTGGAAGCGAGTAGAACACAGCAACTGGAAAGAGGCTAACATAGATAGACCAGGGACATGTGGGAAAGTCTGTCAGCCAGCAATAGGGCTCCCTAATCATGGGTCCAAGAACAATATTCTGATCTCTAAGAGGATGATGAGAATAAGGCAGGTTCTTAGTCTCAGAGAAACCAGAGTACAAATGAGATGAATAAGACAGGGACTTAGGTAAAGCCAACCAAGCTGAAATCCAGTTAGTGGAACGGTTTCAAGTAAGAGACCAATTACTAGTGTTTAGGCCCAAGTTGATTTGATGCCGAGCCAGTTGTGTGTAGGGCCGTTTACTTTTCCCAGCCTAGTAATGAGAATGACATCAATTCCAGAACCAGACATAGAACTCAACCTGAAAGAGAGATGGTGAGTGACCTCAACAGTGGGGCCTACAGGGACAGATGGCACTACAGCAGGCTGGTATTCCAGGGGGTGGTGGAGTCACCAATGTCTGAACCAATGCAATCATCTCTTAATACGTCTTTCTGCTTCCGAGGTGGCCCTCTTGAAAACGTCTCTGTCGTTGATAGTGGTAGATAAAATCATTATTTAAAGCCAACAGATGATAAAGTGAAAAGGGAGAGGCTTTTTCACATGGTTGCTGTCCCAACAAATTCTCTGACATCATCGAGTTAAAAACAATGACTTTCCTTGTCATATAAATGAAGGTGTACTAAATACAGTTTTTTTGGTCATAATCTCACTTATAATTTTGCATAGACGTGTTTGATGTCAGCTGTCTGTTTAACCCACATGTCTTTGCCATCACTGCTGACTCAGGTCATAGAATTGCCAAAGAGTTAAGTAGTACAGAGGCTTTTAAAACTCATCCAGAGGCCTAGGCTCTCTTGCCTAGTTGTTGAGACCAAAACCAAGAAAATACTACAGATAGGAAAAATAAACTAGGAGTTTTGTTTTGTGAAGTTAGATTTTTATGAGATCTTGAAAGGAGAATTGGTGAATTAAGGGACAAATAGTCATAAATTTGGGGATAAAGGCAGTATGGAAAAAATTCAGAATATGTGTGTGGGGGAATAAGAAAAGTTTTACTGAGCCAGCCCGGTGGCTCAGGTGGTTGGAGCTCCATGCTCCTAACTCCAAAGGCTGCCTGTTCGATTCCCACGTGGGCCAGTGGGCTCTTAACCACAAGGTTGCCAGTTCAACTCCTCGAGTCCCACAGGGACTGTGGGCTCCGACCCCTGCAAGTAAGATTGAACATGGCCCCTTGAGCTGAGCTGCCTCCCAGATGGCTCAGTTGGTTGGAGCACAGGCTCCCAACCACATGGTTACCAGTTCGATTCTTCGAGTCCCACAAGGGATGGTGGGCAGTGCCCCCTGCAACTTAGATTGAAAATGGCACCTTGAGCTGAGCTGCTGCTGAGCTCCCGGATGGCTCAGTAGTTTGGAGAGCGGCTGCTCAACCACAAGGTTGCCGGTTTGACTCCCGCAGGGGATGGTGGGCTGTGCCCCCTGCAACTAGCAACGGCAACTGGACCTAGAGCTGAGCTGCGCCCCCCACAACTGAGACTAAAAGGACAACAACTTGAAGCTGAACGGCACCCTCCACAACTAAGATTGAATGGACAACAACTTGACTTGGAAAAAAGTTCTGGAAGTACACACTGTTCCCCAATAAAGTCCTATTCTCCTTCCCCAATAAAAAAGAAACAAAAGAAAAGTTTTACTGAAGTAAATTGAGTATAAATTTTAACACAAAAAGAAATTCTACGGAGTGTCAATACCTTCTAGCCAAAGACTACCGCGAACACATCTGTAGTTGAACAAATTGGCTTTTATTGACAGGTTGCAGCTATGGGGAACATCCACCATGGGGAACCGTGAGGCATTGCAATGAGAAGGGGGTTAGAAAGGACTTATTTGGGCTTATGCTAGGGGATTTGGATTCAAGGAAGCAGAGCTTTGCTCTGGATTGGATGCTGTCATGAAATGGGGATCATTTTATGATTGGGCATCTCAATAAATATTATCTAGAAGGAAGGAAGAATGAGGCAAGCATCATCATTCATATTAGCCAGGCTAGGGAAATACTTGGACATTATGCTTTAGACGAAGTCCATACTTAGTTTGTGCTCAAACAGAATTATGGTGGTTTGTTTTGTCTTGAACAATCACAAAATTATGATGTTGATATTCTATGAAATTGTTCTTATAACAGGAGCAGTAGGGACTATCTGTGAGCACCAGGCCAGCTCCTGGCTGTCAGAGACTGCTTTTCTCTTTTTCAGGAGAAATAGGGGAGATGAAACTTGACTTTTCCATATCTGAGGCATCACTATTAAGGCCCGTCCTCATATTTGCCTGTGTCCCCCTCCAAAGTTTTCCATCTACTAATATTATGGACGTGTGACTCCCTTGAGCACCATAAAAGAGAAATCATATTGATTGCACAGAGACAGTAAAAAGATTCTACCTCTACCCAGTGCCATCAGCTGAAGCTCTATCCTGAAATGCTTTTACTGGCTCTTAAAGATGCTTATGAATCCCAATGGACTAGTGGCACTGCTTTCTAATTTAAAATATTTTAATTAAATAAAATCCTTCGTGAGGAAGAAAGAGTGAGCCAGATTGGAGTCTGTCACCTCAGTTGTTTTCTCACTTCACTGATATGACAAGACAGCAAGTTTGGGGTTTTCCCCATCTCTCTCTTGCCCTCCTTCCTTTAATGGCCTGTCAAAAGGTAATTCCATCCTGTGTTGGCATTAATGCCTGCTGTAAATAAAGAGGAAATGGGAGGAAAAGGGAGGAGGGAAAAGAGGAGTATGTGTGATAAAAGCTAGATTTGCAGTTCAATTGCAAGGCATCTCTCAGTGTCTAGACACCAGCTGCCTGGTAACCATGGGAACCCAGTAACTTTGGCTGATGGGCTGAGGAGTAATGACTCTCAGGAGATCTGGGTGGGAACATGGTGGTGGGGGCAGAGGAAAGAAGGTTGGGAGAGATGGCACAGAGCGTATTAGAGTAATACGGGAGAGAACAAGAGAAAATAAAACTCTCTCTGTGAAAGGGTGGCATTAACCTTGTTACCATTTTTTCTCATGGCAGATTTGCACTTGGTGACAAGGTACAAATCTGCCATACTGGGCAGGCGTCAGGACACAGGTTGCTAAAGATGAATAGCTGAGCTGGAATGATTATATTCCCATCAACCTCCTGCCAGTGCCAAAGTATTTCCTCAGTAAACCAAAGCTTTCCCTGGTAAACAGACACAATCAACAATTGTCTGAAGTCTCAGGAATAGGAAATTCCCATCCCCAAGAATGGCTGTCACTTTTACAAACACTCAGTAGTGAAAATTAATCACAGCTCTTTCCATCTATATTGTCCTCCCTTCTTGCTGCTCCCATTTTCTCTAGTCATATGCAAGGGTTATGTGCTGTTCAAATAAAGGAGGATGGTGGTAGGAAGGTTGAGGGAATGAGTCAGAAATGAAGAGTTACCAGTTTGGGGACAAATCATCAATCATACAAACATATTTTGTTCTCTTATTCATGTTAGATTTCTATCATCAGAGGTTACCAGTCCATAGATTTTGAAGCCTTGCAGTTGCTTGCTGTCACCCTTTTTCCTTCCTACCCTAACACATTCCTTTTGATTGGGATTTGAGGCAGCACTGGCACCCCACCCCATCCTTCTCATCACCAAATGTTGTGCCCATTCCCACCCCCTCCCCACATCTCCCCACCCCATTTCCTTGACTAAGTGCCACCACATACACACGTACTCCCAAGGACCTCCAGCCTCTTTGATAATGCAGAGCAGCCCTTTCTCATCCGTTTGTCTACAGCTATACAGACTAGATGTACTCTGTCTCATGTGTTTCACTTTTAGTCATGCGACCTTACCCACCACAGTTAGAATTCAATAGGAGACCTGCTGGTTTTATTGTAGTTATCTGGGTCACAAAACTGTTTCCAATTGTGCAAAGCTAACAGATGATTTAACTGTTAATCTTTGGACTCTGACTGATAAAAGCCAACAGGGATGTCTGAATATATATATGTATATATATAATATATATAATATATATATTATATATATAATATATTGTATGTATATAATATATATCTAGCTAAACATGTAAACACATTTTAAGAAAGGAAAACTGTATTAAAATTATAATAATATATACCGATAACAAAAGATGACTACAAGTCACGTTTGACTTCTGCAATTACAAGAGGTGCTCAAAGTGGTTACCATCAGTGCACAGACACTTCTGATTACGGTGAACTACTGCTTGAGCAATGTTGACCAAAGTGTCTACTTGTATACATTTTTTGGCACCCCTGGTATGTGTATATATATCACAACTGTATATATGTGTATACACTCACACAAACATACATACTGTCTGTAGATTTTTATGCAATGGTTCCTCTCAAGAAATGCTCCTGTGTGGAAAAAACGTCTCAACCATATTAATTTATAGTCAACATGTAGAAATATTCAACATACTAAAAAAGGGCTACTGATAGGTAAATGCACATTTAACTATAATTTATGATAAGTAGAACATTTTAATCCACCAAAGACTCTTTACTAGTAATTAAAACTTGCATGACTTTGATCTGATGATCTAACATGAGAGAAAGACAGCTTGCTCCTAAGCAAAGGCTGCTTTTTGTCATCTATTCCCAGTCAGGATAGAATTCCCAGTGGTTTTGAATTGCTCAAATGGTCCTCTGCTTTTGGAGACACATCTTTTGCATGGGGAGATGAAACCGATGTGTCCCTATAATTTGTGCTCCCTGAAGGGAGTGACTGTGAAGCAGTAGCACTAGGGCAAGGCCCTGGTCCTCTGGTGCCACTGACACCGCCCACTTACAGTCACTGTCACGTTGCCTACATCCTCCGGTCATTAGGAGGGATAACATTGCATGTGAAAACTATATGAGTCACCAAAGAACTTGCAGGGGGAAAGGAAGAAGCATGAGCATCTTCCCAGGAGGTCAAGGGGAGGCAAAGCAACTGAATGTAAGAGTGATTGGGGGTCGCCTTTGCTACATATGCACTGACCATAAAGGTTGACTGTAAGTAGCTATAGATAGCTAGCTGTAGAGAGCTACTGTAAGTAGCTACCTTCTTCCTCACTCATTGAACCAATCACATCCACTGGGCATTCACTATCTGCTCCAGTTGCTGGGGATATAGCAGTTTACAAAACAATAATAAAACAAAAAATATCCTGTCCTCATGGAATTTATACTATAAATAAAGAAGTAACATATATAGCATGTTGGGTGATGGTGAGAGCTATGAAAAACATAATGTTGGGAAGGGAAATAGAGAGTGCTGGGATGAGGTGGAGTGAGTGACAATATCAAACAGTGAAAAAGTCTCTTTGAGAGGTGACCTGTGAACAGAGAGCTGAAGGTTAGGGCGTGAACTCCAGTGAGCATCTAAAGGAGGGAGGTTACTAGACAGAGGGAACAGTTATGGCAAATGCCCTAGATTTGAGCACACGTGCTTGTTGGTGTCGTAGCAAGGAAATCAGTATTGCTAGAATGGAGCAAGAAAGGGACAGTAAAGGAAGATGATCTTCAAGTAGCAACCTCGAGAGGAGTGTGTTAATCACAGAGGAAACTGAGGTCATTTTAAGGAATTGGCTTTTATTGAAGTGAGATGGGTGCTAGAAAAAGGGAGATGTGCTCAGATTCTAGATATATTTTGATGGTGGAGCCAACAAGATTTGCTGACAGATTTCATGTTGTTAAAGAAAAACAAGTCAGGGATAATTCCAAGGTATATGGCCTGAGCCTCAGGGAAAGATAAACTTGCCATTTCCTGAAGTGGGGAAGCCTTGAGGACTATGTTCAGGGAGAAAACACAGAAGTTCGGTCTCCAAAATGTTTAATCTGAGGCACGTATTAGATATATAAGTTGAGATGTAGAGTAAGCAGTTGCTTGGAGTGGGGAGAGAGGTCTGGGCTACAGATGGGGATTTATTAAATTGTACACAATATTTCAAGCCATAGAGAAGAAGAGGTACAAGATGGAACCATGGGGATATTCCAACATTTAGAAACCAGAAGATGAAGAAGGGCAAAGGAAACTGAAAGGGAACAGCCACTATGGTTAGCATAAAAATTAGGAATAGGTAATATGCTGCATGACCAGTAACAAAAATATTTCAAAGAGTAGAAAGTGACCAACTATCAAATGCTGTTAGTGGGTCAAAGCAGATGAGGCCTTAAAACTGACCGTTACATTTTAACCACGTGGAGGTCATTTCTGACTTTGGAAAAGTTTTTTCAGTGGGGGCTGAGAGGGAAGGTATGATTGTTGTGGATTCAAGAAAGAACAGGAAGAAATAAGTTGGAGACAGTGAGTATAGAGAACTGTGGTTAAGAGTACTGATTCTGGAGCTAGACTGTTTGAGTTTCAATCTGGAACCACCACTTCCCAAATGTGATACCTTGGGCAAATTATGTAATCTCCCTGTACCTTGATTTCTCCACATCTATATAAAATGGGAACACAATACCTACCTCATAGGGTTGTTGTAAAGTATGAAACATATAAAATGCTTAAATGATGTGCTCAGTAAGTATTAACTAAAACAGTCCTTAAGAGAGTCACTTCTCTTAATCCTTAAAAAGATAAGAGTCCTTGTGAACAAGTTCTATTATCAGCTCTGGAGACTAACATAATAAAAATTGTTGTTTGAGCAACTATGATGAAAGCTGCCAGCCTTGATTTACCCTCATATTGCTTTATTACAGATTTGGATTGAACCACCTCAAAGGAGTGTCATGTTTCATTTTTCACATAGCGTAAGGTTCTGGTTTAATAAAAACATAGTCTAGGGATCCAGAGTACTTAATGAATTTGAGGTTTTACAAGCACTAATATTCTTTAACTGTGAAAGACCCCAAAAGATTTTTTTCTGAACCCCTTGAACTTCACTGGTAGTTCACATGAAGTACTTTAAAATATACAAAATTCAAAGTGTTAAGGCATTGATATTTCTGTGCTACAAAAAGTTCATGGGGCATTCTGTGAAACAGACACCTTTATCAACTCACGCTGCTGCATTACAATAAAAATTGGCATTTATGTAATGGTCTTGAAGTGTTTTATGACTATGACTACTATACTTTTAATGCTGTGTATATTTTATTATGTCTCAAATCTTTCCCAATTGTGAATTCAATAACAATATAGATGGCAATTATTAATCAAAACACTTGATTAAAACATTAGCCAGAATGTTCCATTTCCCAGGCACATTGGAGAACACAGAATTTACTGTAAATGCATTGTCTTTAATTTTGAGGACACCCAAGTTAAATAATAAGGACAATAAAAGTGACTATATAGAGGAAGCAGAAATGAGACCCTAATGTAGTCACACTCACTAGTCATGTGGCCTAAGATAAATTCTCTCGTTCCCGTTTTCTCATCTGTAAAAAAGGGACAATGACAGCCCTCATCGTAGGTCATTGTGAGATTTAAACAAGAAATTCCATGTGGAGAATTTAGCAGAAAAGCTGGCACAAGACAAGTAAATGTTATTCATATTGTTATCATCATCAGTATTATTTTTACTATCGCACTTATTCTCTGTTGAGGATGTAATAAAAAAACACCAGACCAAAGACTGAGTAATTCAAAGCTATCAAATATGCCTTAAGTTGGCTTCCAATGTTAATTAAGGCTTGAGTTAATATTAGAAATTTGGAGTCATCATTGTCTTTGTGAGGAAGTCTCAATTAATTATAGGAGCTCAATAAACATACACATGTGATATATTCATATGGATTTATTCCAGATAGATGGCTTTTGGGGTGGGACTGGAAAGAAACAATCTAGGCTGCCCGCAACAGCAGCCATAGCCACTCAAGGCTTCAAGAGATGCTCACACAGCCTTCTGATTGACTGTACCCTCCCGAAGTGACAGGGGGACAAATGGCTGCTGTCTCACCACACATCCTCCCTTCCTATCTCCTCCACCCTCCTGCCAGCCCAGCAGGCACGTGCCAGCAATGAGCTGCCTGCCTCACTGGGGTCCTCAGCTCCATTAATAAGCCCTGCAAGGCTGATAATTGGGGATTTGTGGAGCCTGCAGGCTTTCAATAAGCCAGGTTGTTATGGAAACCAGAGGCAGACCTCCATGTCCACACTATTGATCCTGGAAAAAATAAAATAAAAGTAGGGTGTTGAAAAGGATAATTTCAATCCATCCTCTCTACCCCCCACCATTTTATTTAGAAGTTCACCTCCGATTTTCACACATGAGAATTCACAACTATTCTCTCTTTTGGTTTCCTTCTTAGCACTCCCCTACTCCTTTCTTAATTACAATTGCATCTTTCTTCACCTCTAGCAAAAGAAAAACAAAAACAAAACAAAACAAAAAAAATCAATTGATCAGGGTACTATAGGAACACCAGAGTGGACACTCTAATTTACCACCATGGCATTGATTCTGATTATTTGAGCCAAGAAATTAGCAATGAATGTCAACATGCTTTCTCACCATTAAAAAAAAAAAACACACCACAAAACAAAAAGAAACAAAAAAAACCAATAACTGAACAGGATAAAAAAATGGCCTCAGAGTCTCTCACTGGCCTGTCAGGAGGTATTGTTCTATAGCAAGATGGCCACCACCCACCATGAGTCATGTTTTGTGTTCAATGAAAGGAGTGTCCAGCTCTCAAACTCTCAGAGTAAAAGGGAATAGTTTTCTTGGACTACTTTTAAAAATTAATTGACAACCTCCTTACAATGAAAATCCGATTACTCCATCTGGTTAATAAATTCAGGCATGATGCTAGAGCATAACTGACTGGGAGACCTGTAAATAGCACTAAATGGGTCCAGGCTGAAGGCTGCTGGGGGCCTAGTATCATGGACTCAGCTCCTGCACTGCAAAGACCAGTACACCATTGTTTCCTGCTGAACTTCCCGTCTCCTCCCAGCAGAGGGCACCAGCGTAATTCTGTTCCCAGCTGTGGAGCCTCGGTGGAAGGCAAAATCAGGAAGAAGTGACTCCAGGCAAGAGCTAGAGAAAGGCAATAGGGTAAAAAACAATCTATTGTGACTGGGTCTTACTTTGAAGCTGTCCTGAAATTAATTTTTATTTTTCAGATCTTCCAAAATGATTAAAAACTCAGCCTAAATATTGTTCTTTAAAGCAGCTTTATCAAATAAACTAAAATTATTATGTCTTTGAACTGAATTATTAAGTGTGGATTATACTTTGTGTAGACCTTGTAAAAACAAAAAAGTCATTCTTTGAGCAACAATAATATAATAAAGTAAGAACTTCAACCACCCTGTATTTCCTACTGCACGAAGAGTGAAGTTCTCTGACCATTTGAAGGCTTTCAATTAAGTGAACCCAGCATATCCCACCTTTTCCACACTGACACAAGCTCCTGGGGCCAGTATCCTCACCAATGCTCCAACACTTCATTTCTTTCCTTTGGGCTCTACCCACCATCCTGACCTCTGAATTCCTTCTCTGCAATTTCACTGCAGCTTGCAAGCAATCGTGCACTTACATTGTTCCTTATTGATCTTGGATTTTTTTTTTAGGACCATTACTTTTTATCCTCAACCAGATTGTAACTTCCATGACACTAGATATTGACTTTTATATTCCGATATCCTTCATAGTGCCTAGTGCAGCATGGAAATTATATATACTAATAAATATAATTAGTTGAATGGCCGAGAAGTACAGTTGTTGGGATATGTGGGTTTATCTTCTCTACCCTGATACTAACTCATTGTGTGACCATTTACAAACCACACAACCTGAATCCTTGAGTATGTTTCATCTTTCATTAAAACACACAGCTTTTCCTAAAGACTGAGTACAGTGGAGCTTAATCATTTTGTGTCATGGTCCCAGTGGAGTATCTGATGAAATATAAGGACACAGACTATCACACACACACACACACAGTATATCACATTGCAAATAATTTCAGGGGATTAAAGGACCCTCCTGAAGCCTAACCAGTTCCCAGGTCTATGTGATTTTTAAGTTTTCTTTTAGGTTTAAGACTAAGATTGAACCAAGATATGACAGTTGATAGCTGGTATCTACCTAGAAAGAGTACATTAGCTATTTCCCCTTAGGGAACCCCAACTTTCTTTTATTGAATCCCTGAATTGCAGTTTCTGAGGGACCAATTACCTGGAGCCTAGATTAATCCTAACGTCACTACATGGTGGCCTTGGCTGACTCCCAGACTCAATCATTACTGATAAGGTAAGGACTTGGTTATCTAGCTGAGCTACAAGGTAGGCCAAATAGAGTAGTCTCTGACTCCCAGCCGAGACTGCAAATCATTGTGTGTCTTTTTTGCTGGCCATAAAACACATCCTACTAGCACATTAATTTCCTTTATAAAATCAGAAGTGTAGTGCCAAGGAAAAAAGTTTCCTAATGGCTTCAGTCAAAAGGATCCAAACCAAGGGTGACTTTCTATTAGGCACTTACTATGTGTTCAATAAAACACCATAGTAGGCACTTTACACTCGATCTATTTAATAATACTAAGTTCAGCAATGAGAATATTATACTATTACACAGGTGACAAACTGATGTCGAGCTAGCGTCACAGAGCTGGTTAGGGAGCAGGTCTCTGATTCAAACAAAGACAGGTTCAATTCCAACACCTGTGATCTTTCTCTTGCACTGCAGGCCTCCAAGGAACAGAGTTGGCTAAATTCATGGCTGTTGGAATTCTCTGCCTACTGTTCCAGGATCCACCAAGTAATGCGCTTTTCTTTTGTAGTAGTTTATACTCATTGAAATCTTTACTTTGGACTAACAAAAAATAAAAATAAAAAAAGGGTTCTCTTTATTTACTGGATGAAAGATTCTCTTCCACTACTTGTTTTATCTATGGAAAGATGACAGACCATCCTTGCTTTTACTATCTCCAACGTGAAGATCATCCCCGAGGATCTCCATACTGGGAGTGAACTATTTACTTCAGACTATCAGAAGAAAGGTATAGCAAAGTGATGTTCATTGAGGACTCACTCTGTACCCGTTTCTTTAAATATGTACATTATTAAATTCTCACAACTGTTCAAGGTAGCATTATTATCTCCAACTTATGAATGAAGAGGCTGGGTGTTAAACAAATCATAAAAGCCACACAGTGAGAAACCTGGAATTGAACTTAGGACTGTCCAGTTTCGATACTGCTTCCCTATGAAGTGTTCTAAGTGAAAAAAGAAAGGAAGAAAAATTTCTGAAACACACCTTGGAATTCATAATGTATTTGTATGAAAAGAGACCTACATTTAAACTTGCAGGATAATGAAGCTCACTTTCTCTTTCCTTTTCCTGCCTGGAAGCAAGCAGAGGCAGCGTCTCATCTCTCGGTTTGTTGAGGCAGAGCTGATTGGGGACTGATGCAGCGAGGGCTCTAACAATAGTCAGCCTGGTGTGTGTTGGGAGGTATCTGTCCTTGGGGAGCCAGGCCCCATCTGCCATGTAAGTCTTGTCAGAGACAGAAAATCCATTTGCCAGGGAGCCCCTTCAGGGGCTGCTATTTGTGAAGTCAAGAACAGAGAATGCTAGAGATGGAAGACGCCTTAAAAACTATATCCTTTCATAAGAGAACAAAGTAAATTTGTCCTGCCCATGCCAGAGTGTGTTAGCAGCAAAGCTATAGGAACCCAGTCTCCTGATACCTAGCTCTGTGACTTTCCTCTTCTCTGAACTGTGTCTCCAGCCCTCTTATCCCGTGCTTCATGCTTTCTCCTAACTCCCCTCTTTCGCTTTCCTACCTTTTCTTCTTTCTCTGCTTCCTTCCTTGTTCTTTCTGCCTCCTCTGATACTTACGTTTCTGGTTCTCTTCTAATTTTCTTTGCCATCTTTTTTCCCCTCCTATTTTCTACCTCATTCTTCCTTCCGTCAACTTCCTTTTTCCTCTTCCTTCAGTGAAGAGTCCACAGCCACACCCCACAGCTGGTTCTTTCTAGGGACCCGAACTTTTCACACTCCAACCAATTTTCCTTCTGAGCCAAACACCCTCATCCAGACGCAGAGTGTCTGGGTACCTAGGTGATGTTCAGAAGTAGGTCATGGAAAAGAGGTTGCTAATTTATAAAGTCTAAAAGAGTTGGGCTGCAAGCAATAAAAATGGACTGTTGCCTGAAAAATTCTTAGCTCCTTTTGTGGGCTTTAAACTGGAAAAATGAAATGATTCTTTCCCTTTCTCAAACTGCTTATAAAGAGAAATCTCTCCCTCAGTGAAATTCGTATTGTTAGTCAATCAGTGGGCGTCCACTGAGGGCTATCTGTGTGACGGGCTCCATTCTGAGCATTGGGAATACTGTGTTTAAGGAGCCTAAGCCCCTGCCATTAAGGAATGGAAAGTCTGGTGAGAGATAATATAAATAAGTCATCTTATATAGACATATACAGTCATTTTAGGCACTGAGAGTGATATGGGAAAAAACATGTAGAATTGATAGGGCTAGCAGGTGTGGCACCATTCTGGTCAAATGATCAAGAGAGTCTCTGAGCAAGCGACCTCCAAATAGAGACCTAAGTGCTAAGAGGCAGCTGTGGAAGATCAAGGAAGAAAGCAAGTGCAAAGGTCCTGTGGTAGGAAAAAACTGAATGTGTTCAAAAGACATTAACAAAGATTGTATGGCTAGAGAAGAGCGAAGGTCAGAGCAGGACAATAAGATCACTGAGCTAAGCAGAAGTCAGATCATATTCAACCTTTAGGCCATGGTAATAACTTAGATTTCATTCAGATTTCATTAAGATTTTATGTAGGGTAATTATATGGATAGATATAAGTTTGTAGCTTTGTATGAGTGGTCTTCAGAACAGTCTGTTAGAAATTAAAAGAATTAGCTGCAGCCTCTCAAACCCAAAGCCTGATTATCATGACATTATTGGATATACTCCTTTTACCAGATGGGTTGTTTCACGTGATATTAATCATTTAAGTGACATTTATGATATTAATACCTGGAGTTAAATAAGAACTAACCCCATTACTCATGAGTGTTTTCCTTTCAGACATCCTTCTGACAGTATAAATAGCAATCATCCACTAGGTCTGAGGAGTGGAAGAAAGAAAAGTGACAGATTTTTTAAGAATTCTTGAGACAGATTTTGGCTTTAACTTTCTAGAAATCTTATTTTTGTGGATATTTCAAAATTACATAGATGGAATTCCTTAAGTGGTATCTCCTCAGAGAGAATGTTTTGTTTGTACAATTATGTTGCAAACTAAATACTATTATTGTGTTATTAGCGTTTCTTTTTCCTAAAGACCCAGAAGCCATGGATGTAGTAGTTTTACTTAGCTTTGATTAGTAGCCCTGGATGAGTCACTTACCTTCCATTTGTTTATACTTTGTATTATACGCAAACTCTTAGAATTTGAATAATTCCTATAATATATCTGGGAAGATCATCTGTTTGTAAAATAGATAATTCAAGCTAAGTATAGAGTAGACTCCTCAATGAAAAGATGAGTTCTGAATTATCTTCAGTTAAGTTGTAATCATGCCAAAATTCAAGGACTTTTGAAATTGGCTTTAGGTTTAGAACAATAATTTTCAATAATTATTAGTTAAAATCTCAAAGTTTTACCAAGATCCAGAAATAGTCAGTGGGGAAATAGAGGATTGTGGGATTGTGGAAGACCCAGATCTCTGCCAGCCTGGCCTCTGCAAAATAACCCAATACCCACAAGCCACTTCTGAGGTGCTTGGAATTCCTGGGCTCCAAGTGCAAGGAATTCTAGGATTCAAAGGAGTATAATTCAAAATTCAGTGATTCAAAGCTTTAAAGCAAGGCTTTAGAAAATAAAATGTTCTTGGGTTTATTATTTATAAAACATTATTATAAAATAAATTTTTCATGGCTTTATTACTATATGGTACCAAAATAAAAGAGAACATTGTTTAATGTACCTAATATCACAGTTAGAGGTTACTCAGACTAATCCTATCTGTAACTGAACACGTGGATTATAATATGAGGGGGTGCTTCTCGTTGACCTAAATAATACACATAATTACTTTAATCAATATGGTCACAGTTATCCAAACTCATTGTTAAGTCCAGCTGCACCAAGAGAGAGTAATAGATTCGAACTTAATGTTAACTATTTGCTGGTCATATACACAAAGTCATTAATAGGGAAAGTCCTTAAATTTATATTTTCAAGCTGCACTTAACATGCCAAAGAAAATCCATGTGGAGAGGAGGGTTAGAAACAAGAGTACCAGGAGCTCTGGACCTCTCCAGCCATCTCCACTTTCCCCTACCATTCTCATCCAGATCAGCTCTCTTTTGTGGGTTAGTATATATGTATTTGAAAGTCACTTGAACAAATGGTACCCAGGCTAAGAATTATGAAAACTCGTTATACTATCCTCTATGAATTCATTGTTTCACAATGCTCCTCCTGGAATTAAAAACATCATTCACACTAAAATTTATTAGGAGGAAACAAAGAGGCAACCCTTCCTCTACATTAGAAGTTAGAAACGTCAGCAGTGGTTGCAATTCAATCCCACCCTGAAATACATCTCTGAAAAGATAAAAAAGTCTTTCAATTCATTAAAAAGGTGCAGCGCAGATCACACTTTTGAATACAATACACTCATCCCTTCGGTATAATTGTTTTCTTAATTGAATAGCAGGTACAATTCCAAATTTTACCCTTTTCCTTAACCTAAGTAAGTGCCCAACACATAACAGAAATCAATGCAAATGTTAGAATTAGTTCTCAGGGCATCACATACATATGTATATAAGTAGGTGAGTGCTACATACAAATAGATATTTATGTGCTTCTATGTTGATACGTTGTTTGGGAGCTGATGATTTCTGTTCCAATATTTTAAAGTTATCAAAGGTAAAATTCATCAAATTATTAAAATATATTGATTTGGGGTATGATGGAGCTGGTTCACATTGGCTACTGAGAGCAAGTTGTTTACATCCCTTCCCAACTGTGTGTTTAGTGACAACTCATCAGCAGCTTGAAATCAGCCCTGATGGGAGTATTTATACCATAGGGACTGGCAAACCCTATAAATGAGGGTTTTTTGAGTTTGGGGTGTTTTCTTTTTTCTTT
This sequence comes from Rhinolophus hipposideros, assembly GCF_964194185.1. Taxonomy (NCBI): domain Eukaryota; kingdom Metazoa; phylum Chordata; class Mammalia; order Chiroptera; family Rhinolophidae; genus Rhinolophus; species Rhinolophus hipposideros. The sequence goes on along the minus strand of NC_138048.1, from coordinate 42,965,486 downwards.
TAAAGATCCAGTTTACCAGGACATCACTGCAGATATCTGATAAAACTATCAATCACGAAGGACTTATATCCTGTTTTTGTTTGTTTGTTCGCTTTACATTGTAACATATATCCATGTGCAATCATCATGTACCTCAGGGCAAATGGCCAATAACTAAAATGAATATAAGGAAAGACTGGGGAAGAGAAATATTATTTTACGACACCTGAAAATGTGATAAATGCTCTTTTTAACTCATATTTCAAACTAACACTATGATGCGGACTCCCGATGTGAGAAACATGTAATCAGAGTCACAGCCTAATCTTGAATGTGAAAAACCATTTCTTCATTTGTTGATCGATAGATACTCTTACAAAACCCACTTTTTACCAGCATATTAGGAAAACAGAGAAGGCTTTCTCCTCATAAAAGTTCAAAAGCAACATGTAATTTGACAACCACACCAACTATTAATGTCCTATAAACACAGTGGTACATCTTAGATGTCTGCTTTTCTGCTGGGGTAAAAAGCAGAAATAAATAGTTAATCAGAAAGTGGCAGGGTTTTGCTTCATTTTTACCCTCTGTTTTTCCTCTTTTAAAAACTGGCAAGACACAGAGAACTGATTTGTATCTGGCAATAAAAGCCACGTTCTCCTATCAACGTTCTATAGTTAAGCCATCCATATTAAAGGAGAAGGAAGAAGGGAAAAAGAAATCTTCTGCCGCTGCTATTCTTTCTAAAAAGATCTGATTACACCAACGGAGAGAAGGCTGCAATGAAATTGCTAAACTCTCGCTTTTTTAGCCCTTTAAAAATCAGACTAGAGACAGTTTCACGAAGTGGGGCCCTGTCTGCCTTTTTATCAAATATATGAGAGTCGCTTCAAGTTACATATATATGTGGGGGGAAAAAAAATCTGTTCAACCTCCCACTCCAATGTCCCCTGTGGTCTGCAGTATGAATAGCTCACAAGCTGTACACAAATTATGTTTATACTACTGTAGGAACAGAGAATAGGCAACAGAAATGGGAAAGCCTATTTTCTGGTCTCTGTCCCAAAACTGTTGGTTCGGAAATATATTAACAATTCATCCTATAGTGGGGCACAGCAGGTTTAGAAGATTTTAACACCTTGCAAAGATTACTTAAAACATGTCAGATGGGGAAAAGGAGCCAAGGAACCTGGCAGATCATTCCTTCCCTGGGTGTACCTGTCACACACTGGCAAGAGCCACACACACAGGTCATTCATGGGGCTGGAATGAAATTAATCACCTGCTTTCAGAAGGGAGCAGCCTTGGTTTCCTCTAGTTCTCAATATGTTTCTAAACATAATGCAAAATGCTCACATGGGTCTATGAAGCTCTAAGTGATTTGAAATCTGGCCATCTCAAGCATGCAGAATACACCTGAGTAACAACAAAACTTTTCAGTGAGCTTCTATATTCAGCTTCCGAAATAGCAGAAAGGTTGACGGCAGCACAGCTTTCTGTTTGTGCAAGTGTGTGTGTCCCCTTGCCACTTAGACTCTGTATATAAGATTAGAATGTGTCATAACATGGGCATTGCCGAAATGGTGGTGATTTTGAGATCCTCTGTCTAACATTTTTGTTTTATGAAAGGAAAAACTCATACCCAAAGAACTCAAGGAATTTGCCTGACCAAAGTTTTAATCTAGTTTCCTGGGTCAGTTTTGGACTTCCTCTACTGTAATAACATTAGTCATTCATTCTTAACTCATTTATCAAATACTTACTGTCTTCTATATCCCAATCATTATTACAAGGGCAAAAGATTCAACAATAAACACAACGTAGCATGGAGCTAATTTTTTGACTGAGGGTTAATCTCTAACAGCTGCTGCTGAATTATGATGAATTAAATTATTTGTATTTTTATGTTAATTTGAATGAAAGGTAGTTTCTTGAGGTTTTTTATTTATTTTTTATTTTTTTATTTTTTGGCTTTTTTGTTTGTTTTTTTTAAATAAAAGGTATCCCTTTTCATTTGATACATCTTATTCTTCAAGGCTCAGCTGAGGTAACCTCAACACCAAGAAGTCTTCCTAGACTATTTTTCCCCTAATTACCCTAAACAGATCTTAATTTACAGACATTATAAATTTCATCATAGATAGCCTAGTCTCAACTTCTAATTCTCGCCATCTCATTGTACATTTACAAGCACATCCTGGTAATATACCCAGCAGAGAAAAGAGTATCACTCTCCACATATGCCAACAGAAAGACATTGTCTTGAAGCCACTCTCCACTTCTTGTTCTCCTGAAGAGTGAAGAAAATGTGCAGCTCATTATTCTTCCAGGTTTTCTGTGACAGCCTGAACTCTTGGGCAGGCCTGTCCCTGTATATCGTATCGTGTGTGCGCACACATACATACATGTTTGTGAGTTGGCAGAAGGGTAGGGTACAGGCATGGATACAGTGCTTAAGCACATCGAAATGGTATTATTCACTTTTTCATATGCAAGGCAAAGAGAAAATTCTTGAAGAGTTATACAAATGTTCATTTCCACTGTATCTGAGAGACACATTCACCATGTGCTAACAAGAAGGGACCATTTTAGGTAAATGGTTTCTGGTCTCTATTCCCAAATCCAAAAGATTCCACCAAATCATACTAGAATTTTTTTGTTTTCAATTAGCCTCCGGGCTTACTTGAAGTATAATATATACATATTTGAAGTATATATTTCCAGGAAAGAACAATAATATTGAGCATGATTTATAAGGAAAGGCAAATAGCTTTCCTGGGTACTTTTTACCCCTCTGAAGATACCTTAAAAATTGTAGTTTCCCTTATAAATAGAATGGTGTGAGATGATCAAACTGAAATATTTTACAGTCCACAATCCCATAATTTGTGATTTGAAGACTGAAAATATCTTCAAATATGAGAATTGTTGAGTAATCGTATCTAACATGCTCATCATTTACACCATCTTTTCTAAGGATGTTTATGGCCCAGTTCCAAACACTTAGGCCTGTTGGTCATTTCACTAATGGTCAAAGATCAATTACTGTGACTGTAGAGTGCATAAAAGAATTGGAGGAAAGTTGTTTTAGGCCTGTTTATATAATTCTTATGTTTTAATGACAGTCTACTGAAAATTCTTAAAAGCTATCAATCACAATTGTCTGTTAGATGCTGCCTTTGTTCTATACAGGAACCCAAGGCTTTCTGTACTCTCAAAGCTGTTTTAGTTACTCTAATGAAATCAGATGGGTATAAAAATAAATTAATAATGAATTAAGTCTAAAATTAAAGTGAAACTATTGACAGTAAATTATGGCCACTATAGCTATAGGGTTCTACCTCAGAAACAGGGTTAGGAGGCCTATAAGCAAGACTCCAAACCATATAAGAAAACATCACTGTCAGCTCTTTATTTTCAATCTCAAGCGTAAGGAAGGTTAGAAATTTTCATTGAGATTTCCTTGCAGTCTCCTGGGCCTCTTGTGTAACCATACACTTTCTTAGAGCTAATTTATTCCTGGATTTTTTGCTCCTCTATCCAGACTTACCTACTGTCAGCCTATCCCTTAAACCCATTATCTAATAGTTTAGAAAACAAGGGAACACAGGAAAGTGAGGATGGGAGATTAAGAGGCTATTTGCCCACACTTCAAAGATGCCTTTTCAACCTGCCATGGCATACTGGTGTTTTGGTCTAGAAAGTAAAGAAGACCTAGTTGAACACACGTACTTGACAGATGTTGGAACTAAGCCCAGAGGGTAGAAAGGCTGGTCTGAAATCATCAGCAGAAGCTTAACAAGAGCACAGGTCTCTTCACTGTAGATGGTGTTTAGTCTATTGTGCTGAAAATACAGTGTTTTCACTATATATTTCCTATAAGATATTGGATCTATTAAAAACATGATACTATTCATTATCCTTATGAAAATAATTTATGGGCAGTTCTTTTAAAGAAGCCCAGAAATAAATTATTTGCTTAGAGAGCCAAGCTTTATTGCTGTGAGATCAATAACTGGCTAAAGCTTTTTTGAAGAAGGAAGTGGTTCAAATTTTCTTAATTATATAAATTGGTTTGAGGTTCAGCACCTTATTCAGCCACTTTTTTATGGCACAAAATTCAAACAAGAGTAAGAGGGCTGGCAAAACTTATGGACACATCCCTTTCAAACCTTCCCCTCCTCTTATATGCATGCAGTAAACCATATCATCTTGGGAGATCTTCAAGGACTCAGGTCTTATAGCTTTAAACAGCACCATTGGCTTTTTCCTTCCCTTGCTTTTATGTGTGGTTATAGAAAGCTTTTCATTCTTTATTTAATGAAGCTATAATTATGAGAACAAAATAAGAGTGGTGACCACTCAGTGCTTTTAGTCCATTAGATTGAGTGCTCTGCTCTCTCTCCATGTTTAGCCAAATGGACTGACTGTGTAGTACTTGCTGCTCTTGGTTCTTTCTCCTCTTCCTTTCAATCCTTCTGTATGTGTGGTGTGTGTGCGTGTGTGTAGAAAAAAAAATCTGATGAATATGCATTAGTATCTGAAATATATTCTACATTTTAAGAAGTATTGTTTGATTTTCAGTTCCAAATATAGTTTCACTGTTCTAAAATTGGGGGAGTTATTTACATGCCTTTCTGTTTACTTGCTTCTTTATAAAGTGATAGTAGTTACTTAAGATGAGCTATGAAAGAAATGGATCAAAGGCCTCACAATATGAGTTTCTTGACTGACTCTAAAACACATTTCTTCTTATTTTTGCCTGCTTACACTTTTTTCAATGAAGAGATAATGATTACTCCTCAATCTTTTCAAAGTTCTTCATTTTAGTTATAAAGGTATCAGGGCCCTTGCTAAAAGGGGGTGAAATATAAACAAGAATTTAAAAAGATACTAATTTTTGTAAGGCAAATTTAGAGGAGGAATCACCTAGAATACATGTAATTACTTTCATCTGATTGAGATCTGACAATTTCAATTTCTAATTTTTAGTTCTCTCAGAATATTTAATGGAGTCAGTATTATTCCTGGTAAGAACAATCAATTTCAACTGACCTTTACAGCTCTCTTAGGACTAATGAAACTTGATGATCTTCAAATTAAGAACTACTCAAAACTACTTTAATATTCCCAATAATTTTGGGGTGATGAGCCTATGAGGGAATTATGACCAAAGACTATGGTTAGTTACTGGATACCCATCTGTAAATGTATATCTGGAATTTCCAATTATACAAATGAGGGGGATGTTCTGAGATTAGGACACGATGTTGGGATTCTTAGACATTTCTCTTGATTTTTGTTTCTTCCAGAATAGTACTTGTGGGGGTGTTAGAGTTCAATATGTGGCCTCTGTAATCAGTCCATCTGGATTAGGCTCCTGGTTCAGCTACTTGCTAACTGTTGACAATGATTAGAGACCACCAAAACCTTAGATTCCTCATTGGTAAAAGGGGAAGAGGAAATTATAGTACTTACACTACAGTGTGGTTATGATGATGAAATGTGATAATCTCCACAGAGCACTTAGCACAAGACCTGCCACTTAATAAATGCTCATTCAGTGCAATTACAGAAACTTTGTATTTTAAGCCTTGAAAAAAAATCTTAAAAACCAACTCCCTACCTTCTCCTCTTGAAGATGAGACAACTGAGACCCAGAGAGATGCAGTGGCCTGCCTAAGATCCCACAGCTGGTTAGTAAAAATATTAAGACTAGAATCCTGGTCTCCTTATTCTAGTACAGGGCTCTTTCCCCTGCATTATCTTACTGCGCATGCACTCCAAAAATGCCCGAGGAACGTCGTGGGTGATATTTCCCAACAATAATAAAAAAGTGTCATAACTGCTAAGATTAAGAGAAAAATGCAGGAATTGCGATAAAACATAGTACCTTAAAAGAGAGGTAAAGAATTGCAGGGCTGAAGTTAAGGGGAGGATTTTAGAGGTCTATCAATTTGATCTATTTTGTCACTGACTATGCCTGTGGGCACAATACCTATTTACTTAGCCCCTATTCTCAGAATGCGAAGTAGAAACGAAAATATTATCAAATGCTACTGGATTGTTGTCAAGAAATGCCAATAAAAATGATTACTCTAGCAATATAAAAAAGCACCATAAAAGCTTAATAATCAACAGTATTTAAGCAGCATGCCACTGAGTATCTGACAGGGTGCCCATGTTTTATAGACAGCATTTATGGACTTTCACAATCCAAATTTTCACTCTTTATGAGTGGTGTATAAATTTGGGAAGTGGTTGAAACCACATTTCAAATCAAAACCGCCTAAGAGGCACTCTGCCAAATAAGTGTAAATATCCTCGGGAAATTTCACATCTAACAGAGCTTAGTGGAAGTAGATCTGGCTTTTGGAGAGATAAAAATATTATGAATGGTTACCTTGGGCCTTAGGCAAACATTTTTCTGGGGAACATAAATAATTTTTCCAACTCTAGAAATAAGGGCAGAGTATTTCACTTTCTTACACATAATTATCATTTCAGAAACTATAAATTTTGCATCTATTCTTTTTGCTAGTAATTTAGCTGTAAAGACACACATTATATAAAAACTTATTTATGGCATGTATCAAACTGCAAGAAGCACCAGCTCATTCATATTGTGTCCCACAATGCCTTGGCACTGTATACCTATTTGCAGAATTTGAGTTGAAATTATTACTGTGATTGTTTTCAACACCTCTCCCTGAATTTCATCCCACTCTGACTACCAAATGAGAACTCTTTTAAGATCGGCAACCATATCTCACTCTTCTTTGTGACCTCAATGCCTAGCACAGTAGAAAGTTAATATAAATGGAAGGAAAAATAAAAAAAGAAAGGAAGAAAGGAAGAGAGGAAAAGAAGGAGGGAGGGAAGAATGAAGGAAGCACACAAGGGAGGAGAAAAAGAGGTAGGGAGACGCTAAATTAATTTTTCTAGTCAGAGAATGGCAAATAAAACTCCTTTCTTTCCCAGATCATTATTAATGACCCCAATTCAAAAGAGGCAATGAGACCATGAAAAGAAAATACGGCCAAGATCAACATACAGAAAAATCTAGGGGAACTCAAGAGTTACACTTCCTACTAGTTATTAGTCTAGGACCCTGTGGCAGCCACCCAGTCAACATGTCTGATTTCTAGTCTCCTGAATGTGCTACCTTGGTAATACTATGTCGCAGAATATGGCCATAGCAGAAATTTTGGAGTCCGCTACTGTTGCCTTACAGCTGCCAAACCGTTTGCTTCCCCCGCGTTCTTCCCAGAATTTCACAAGGGAGTGCCTCAGCAAACTGAGGCCCGATGGAGAGATATCGGAAAAGCTCCTTTGAGGGGAAGTCTCAGCAAACTGAGACACAATGGAATTATATTGGTCCCTCCCCTTCAGTGGATTCCTTGGAGATGTGCATGTGTGTGAAGGCAAAGTACAAGCTGGAACACAATGGGAACTTTCGGAAACACAGCCAGCAGGCTACTAACACGCAGATCTTGAGATTAACAATCTTTTACCTCCTTAGACGTTAACCAATAAAAGCTAAGCGTTGGCGCGATTCGGGGCCAGTCCTTAAGGCTGCAGCCCCTTGGCCCAGCTTGCACCCTATTCTTGACTGCTGTCTTTTCTTAGCCCTGCGCTGCCCTTCTCGCTTCCCACAGCTCTTGTCATGCTGGACGCAACACGCTACAGATGAAAGTCAATAGGATATCATGGAGAAGAAGAGACATAACAGAGAATTCCTTTGCTGAGAGCCCCATGGGCACAGAAACACACTGACCAGGAGGAGACGCCAGTGACATAGTCATTAAAGGAGGCGTTCTCATGGCTGAAGAAGGGCAATGTCCTAGAGATGCTTTCAACACTCATCTTCCTATAAAGGAATCATCATCAGAAACACTGAAATCTTTTGATCATAGGCATGTCAAGAGATGGGAAGGCAGAGTGGCAAAGCAATGAGACGGAGACATAGTTAGAGTATTAAAAAGAACTCCAAAGGCCTTAATGCAAATGGCATCCACCTATAACAAGCCCATAAATGGTAAACGAAGTAAAATAAACATGTTTATAATTTACAAAGCATTTCCATATGTATTAAAGCAGTGATCAGATTTGACACAAAATTTTTGACCCTCTTAACTGACAGAAACTGTCTTAAATATCTCTTTTGACACGTTCTGCCCTAACACCACTCTACCTTTTCAGATTATTCCTCCAGGCAGTTATAGAATCCTAAAGCAATCCAAGGTAACCATCCATTTCCACACAGTACAGTGTTTCCTCAAAAATAAGACCTAGCCAGACCATCAGCTCTAACGCATCTTTTAAAGCAAAAATTAATATAAGACCTGATATGATATGATATGATATGATATGATGTGGTATGATATGATATGATATAAGACACAGTCTTATAGTAAAATAAGACCGATCTTATATTAATTTTTGCTCCAAAAGACACATTAGAGTTGATGGTCCGGCTAGGTCTTATTTTCAGGGAAATACGGTAGCACCCAATTAGAAATACTGTTATTTTAACCTGGGTTGTAAATCTGGGTTAAATATATCCAATGGGAGACAGAGGAAAATGTCATACAGGGCCCCCTGGGAATCTGGGCCAGAGGTGTTATAATAGATCTTGTCACCTTTAGTTTCTGTGATTCTGTAAAATTCACCATATCTAGGTAATTTGTGCTTGTCACATACAGCAGCAAGGCTAATAGATACATCAGCCAGAAAAAAACTACAGGTAGCATTTCAGGACCTAACTCAGAGGACAATACTGATCCAATGCTCAGAAACAACGTAAAATAAATCGCCCATTGCGATTACCTTCAAGTTGAACTTTACTTACACCTTCAATTACCTTTCAATGCACATAATAAAATCAGACTGAGGTGTTTTCCAGCCAGAATTTGTAAAATGTGGGACAGAGCACAATCTCTGTTTTCACGGACCAGGCGTATTTTCAATCAAATAAACAAGTGAGTAAGCAAAGTTGCAGGAGGATTATATGAATGAGTGAACAAATCGTCTATAAATTAAATCTAGTCAATTTTCATTCATTCAATATTTGACATTTATTGTGTACTATATAAAATATTTTATTCATTTGGGTTAACATAACTTGAAAAGTAATGAAACTAAATGTTCTTAAAAGTATATTGTATTTAAAACTTTTCTTGATTCAAGCAGTCTTTTTTCTATTAAACAAAAACATGACTATATACCTAAAATCACATTGTGTCTTTCTGTGTGCTGACAACTTTAGAAGTCCCAGTTAAAAAAATATGGTCTAAGTAAGCAATGTCAAACATTTTCTATATTTTAAAAGCATGATTGATTTCTAAGATTTATGAAAATGACCCAATAGGTAGTCTATCATATGCAAAGTGATTTCCAGCTGTCTTATCTGAGGCTAGAATCCTCAACCTAAAGAAAAGTCATTAACAAGATTATATAAAAATATAATAATACAATCTGGCTTTTTACTCAGAATTTGGGGGTAAGATGAAAGAGATAGACCTGAAAATATCTAGATTAATCATCTGCCATCCTCTAGTATCTAATTTGGAGAAATAGAATGAGGGCTCATGTCCAATAATTACTTTCTCAATCTAATGGTCAGATGTCAAAACATTTCCCAGAGCATTCTCATGCAGTAGGTCCTTTCCAAGGGCACAACATGGTCCAGTGCAAATTTGGGTCCTTCGACACATCATGGGTTAAGTCCATGAAGCTCTAAAGGATTAAACTCAACCTTTTAAACTGGCACAGAAGCAACTCTATCTTAAGGTCTTTGGGGCTGAAAGATATTCATGGCTCATATGAGGCTAGAGAAAGACTCTGGAAACTGCTTCCTTCAGAACCACGGATGGGTGGGGTGAGGGACGGGTCTAGTCTCCAGAGGTAAAGGGCTGTTAAATGTATCTTGCTGTGGGACTACTCCATTTCAATATTGCGCAGGCTCTTTGGTTAATAATAGTAAAAACACTCCAATTTTCAAGTAAGAGCTCCAAACGAAAGAGAATCCAGAACCTTTCTACAATCATAATCAACTCTCAGTTATTTACTCATATGATAGGAAGTAGCGTCTTCAATAATAAAATGATGATTTATGTTTGATTTCACAATATGTTCTATATTTGGGGTTTTTCTTTTGTTTTTGGCAACTTCAACAGACTTCTTTTCCTAATTAGTTTGACCCTGATTAATGTTACAATTAACATTCTCTGAGTACACACACAACGCACACTGTTCACCAATTTGATGGTGGGAAGAATGCGCAGTAACATATTGTGAGATAAGGGAAAGGTGGTCTGAGATTATGTTTTTGCTGCTGGCAATTCACAAACTAGATCGTCTGAATCAATAAGGAGTTGGCTGTATTTATAACAGGCACTTCTTAGAGCCAAATCATCACGTTAGCTAATTCCCATCCATAAAACATATGTGGCCCCAGAAATTGCTTATTAAACTAAGTCTAACCACCACATAGAATATATATACATATATTTTATATATGTATACATATATATGTATATATGACATACATATATATACATATATACAAAATATATGTATATATTTTGTGTGTATACATACATATACATACAATATATATACATATATTTTAAATCAGGGTTACCTAGTTTTAGTGTTTATGCCAATCCAATTAACAAGATAATTGCTAGATCTTCTAGTACTGGCAGCTACACAGACCTGCCTGAGTTGTCTCTCGGGCTTGGAGACATTTGGGAATATAAGTGGCCAGAGTTGGTTCTTAGTCCTGCCATTTTGGGTAATTAAGCACAGCTTTCCTTGATTTCCTGAAAACACCTTCCAGCCTTTTCCCCTCTCCCTTGATGGCCCCCGTGGCCTGGCCTTCCAAATAGGCTCCAATGAGCTCCCCATTCCTGGCCTCTGACCGTCCCAGTTGCTCACCTATCTTCTCCTCGGCTTGGCTGCTCTCTGAAGTCTCCGTTGGAGGCTGGGCTGTTCCCTTGGTGGCAGCATCCTCTGCAGCAGGGGTGGTGGCAGCAGCAGCAGCAGCAGTGACAGCAGCAGGCACGTCGGCTTGTTTAGGCTCCTCCTTGGCTGGGGCGTCTTCCGCCTTAGAGGACAGCGAGTTGTCAGTGGAAGCTTTAGTGGCACTTTCTGTCTCAGCAGAGCCGGCCTTCTCCTCTGAGGGGGCAGGAGCCTGGGGGGCTGCCTGCTCTGCAGCAGCATCGGGGGTGCTCTCCCCTTTCTTCTCCTCTGAAGGAGTTTCTCCTGCTTTGCCGGTCTCCTCCGACTTAGGGCCAGTGGCTGGGACTGCTTCAGTGGTGGGACCTTCTCCCCCCTTCTTCTCCACACCATCAGCAACAGGGGCTTCATCCTTCTTCTCACTCACTTCAGCCTCAGCTGCGTGGGCATCACCCTTCTTCTCTCCTTTGAGCTTTTTCCTTGTTATGTGTCCACGGAAGCTAGCCTGAATTTTGGTCGCGGCCTTATGAGCTTTATCTTCTGGTTTGATGCCATCTTGTTCGATCTTTTGGTCCTCATCATTTTTTTCAACCTTTGTGGACAAAGTGGGGGAAAAAGGAGAGATAGAGTGATGTTTTTTCCCTGCAAATAACAACATTCAACAAATATTTATCAAATGATTTATTCTGGGCCAGGTACAGAAATCTACAATACTGTAGAAATTCAAATCAAGCCTCCTTTCTCTGGTGGGGGTATGAATGGAGAACACATTATTTTATGGGAAAACTCATGTCCTTTCAGTCTTCCAGAATCACTGGCATTATTTGATATGTATTTCTTTCCCCAGCTCAATGTCTCTCCATTGCCAAACTTAAACCAGCTTTTATATAGATGTACTTTGATACTTCAAATAACATTCACCCTAGGTTTTACATAAACAGCTCTAAAAGATAATGCTTTCTCAGGGTTTCTGAGTGGGACTCTGTTCAAAATTCACAATTTAAAAAAATATTATGGGAAAGTCTGATTATTTTACCCAAGATTTCAGGTCTGGTTGTGAAATCAATAGATCTGGGACAAACAGTACAGTAGAGGTTTAGACAACAAATTCTATCAGGCTTTTATGCAACATGCAAATGAATTCCAGGGCTTTGAGGGTTTAGTTCAGAATGTGACAACTCAGAATGCTAGTCACAAAATGATGTCTAATTCCCCCGTTTATGGTCCAAAACCAGTAATCAACATACCAGACCCTCAAAATCTGAAGACAGAAAATGGCCATTTTTCCTGAGTTTAAAACAAGAGTGGAAACCACCATTTCCACCTTTGAAAGAGCAGCATATATTTACCAAACCCTAATTTCTTATTCCCAAAGCAATTTAAACCTAAAATTAGTTCTATATTATTGTCAATAGAGCCATCCTAGTACTGAAAGCAAGAGATTGGAATACAAATTTTTTACTATTTGGTTGCAATATAAAATATTTACAACATGCCGTAAATAATATTTTTCCACAAGGAAATTAAATCAGAAGATAAGTATAGTTATGGAAAGAAACATAGGCAAGTACATAAAATTCCATATCACTCCATTGCTCACCATGGTTCCCCAATGTGGTTACTGATAGTCTCCATTCATTCCTTCCTTCAACTTTGGAGCACATAACTTTTCTTCACTTTTGTGAACAATGTTCTAAACAATGGGGAAATACAACAGTGAACAATGCAGCAACTTTCCTTCAAAAGACCAATGATAAAAGAGTGCTTATCATGTAACAAGTCCTGTGCTTGGCCCCAATCTTTTTTTTTTTCCTTTTTAATTGTTTAACTTTATTACTGTTGCACCATTTATACAATTACATATAATTTCAATGCATCCATTGTACATTTATTTTTATTTTTTTTTCCATTTTCCAATGAGTGGTGTGTTGGTGTCTGTGACACAGAATGGAAGAAAAACTGGAACTGCAATGGACGCAGACTTTTTTTTTTTCATTTCCACTGACCAATAAACGAACTACAGGTGCATCCAACCACGGACATGCATTGACTCATCATGAGAAATCTAGAAAGGCTAGATTGGCCCCAATCTTAACCTTGGCCTGACCTTCGCCTTCACTCCAGTTTAGGAGGTCAGCCACAGTAGGCCAACACAATGGTATGCTTCCCACCTGTCATACCAGCTCTGCCCCACTGACCTAGATCCAGCTCTTCATGAGGCAGCCCTGTCTGACATAATTTGGACAAGCCTGCTGTTATGTAGGTCCATCAACATGCTAGTGGATATACAAAGGCATTTTTGAAAATAAACTACATGTGAGAATAAAACAGGACTAACAATTTTCCAATAAAATTTAAGAAAAGTTTTCCTTCTTCCTCAGTTAACTGTGCATGTCTCCATACAAAGAAAGGAGTGGGTGCAAAGCACTTTGCAGAGGCCCTGCCTGCTCCCTCTTCCCAGCGCCATGCTGCCTCACTGCTGAGTTCTCTCATGTACCCCTACCTTCCCGCTGTCCTGCTGCTCTTGATGGTTCCTACTGGGACACACACAGCACAATCTGGGGCACAGGAGCAGCTGGCCCTGCCAGGAGCTCTCTGCTCCGAAATGGAAGCATAACCCTGTTAAATTAACAGTTGTGAATGGAGCATGGAGCCAAGATACGGTTAATTTATTTTACTCTATCTTGAGTTTTCTGAATGAGGCACCATCTTATGTGACAGGACATCTGCACTTGGGTGTTGACGCCAAGTGGTTCTTTAATACAAAGACTGTTCCTTGGGAAATAGATAAACCAATTATTTCAGACTGGGCAGGTGTGCAGAAAAAACCCTCTGGTGACTCAAGAAAGCTATAAATTCAGACCCGCCTCTTATAAGAACATAAAGCAAAGCTGATGAAACTCTTAACAAGCTGGAAAACATAAACAGAAGGAAGCTGAGAATCTGCATGAAATAAAGAAACTTTATATGGATAAAGGAAGAGTTCCTCTCAATTCTCCCCTCACTGCCTCAATTTCTCAGATGATCTGCCACTTTACCTTTCCAAATGATCAGGACTTAAGCTTCTGTACATAGCATCTGTGCTAAAACGACTATTTAAAAAGACTCAGACTAGACTTGGGTGCCAAGATTGTGGGACCAGGCTTACCTGAACAATTCAAGAGTTTAAGGGATACAAGAGAGGAAGGGGTGGGCAGGAAGGGAGAAAATTATGAAAAGGCAGAGTCAGGAATGAGAGGAGAAGATGATTCCGTAAGATCTAGGTACCCAGATGGGCGGATACACCCAGAGAAGTGATCAAAGTACTCCTTGGGCTTCTAGCTCATCTTGGAGGAATGGCTGCATCACTTACCATCATTAGAGATTTAAGGAAGCTGGATTCTAGAAATTGGTTGGAAAAAGACAACTATGACAAATTTTTCAGATAGAGGGACAGAGAGAGAAGGTGAAGGGAAGGGAGGAAAAAGAAAGGGAGGGGAGGGGAGAGAGGAAGAGATGAGAAAGGAGGGAGGAGGGTAAGGGAGAGAAGAAAGCAGCCTAAGATGAGGCCAGACTTAAGTGGCTGAACAGATGCATCCGGGCACAAAAATATTTAAGTACAAACTGGATCTTAAGCCAGACAGTGCCAGATTGTGTGTGTGTGTGTGTGTGTGTTTCTTTTGTACCTCTAATTGATTCTATTAATATGGTTCAAACTATTGGTTATTTTCTGGCATAAGTCCTTTCACAGTACTAGAAGTAATTGGACTGAAAGTATATTTTTTTGAGAGACGAGACAAGAAGGAAGACATTTCCCAAGACTGGCTTCCACACTGACATCCCAAGATGTCAGGCCACATAGACTTTTTCCCAGCTAGAACTAGAAGACCTTACCTAAGACAAAGGATTTCTGAACCCAGGGAAACTAGAGCATTCAATATATTCAGCACAGCTCTTTCAGTTTCTAAAAGAAAAAACTGTGGTGGCCCAGAAAAGTGACTTGCCAAAATTCATAGAGTGAATGAGTGAGTGAGTAAGAGGCTCAACTTGTATTTGAACTCAAATCCTCTCCCCTCCCACCCCATCCCAAGTCCAATTCTATTACATCAATGACCTGGAATCCCTTGGACTTCCTTGTAGCAGACAATCCATAAAGCATCCTGTCAACATTCTCATTCATCTATTCATGTAAATATACTGAGTGTCTATGCTAAGCCCTCTAGTGAGCATGGATACGACCTCTACCCACACAGGACACACAGGATTCTTTTTAAAATATGCCTTTTGAAAATAACCTCACAGTACTTTAACAATCAGCAACTTACCAGGAATTTATAGTAGACACCTGATCTTATAACCATCCTGTAGAGTAAGGCACATAAACTAAATATGTGAGTTACATAAAGTGGAGGTCCATAAAAAGTAGATTCTGATATTTAGTGGCTAAAAGCTCAGTTCATAAGTTTCATTAAAATAGATTTATTTTTTAAACTTAGCCTTGTCACCGACAAGCTTTGTGCTGAGCTCTAATGTTTTCTGAGGGAATTTCAAATCTTTCGTTTTCACATGGGATTGTTGTTGTCTGTGAATTCACTGGAAGATATTCCAGTGCAGAGTATTGTATGTAGGAAGCATATCATTACAAGTTGCAATAACTTTCTTAGGAATCTTCATTGCTGTAGCTTAGTATTTTTACTGACCAACATATTTGGGAGCTCTGTAATTTATGAAGTCTGAAAGGAAGTCAAGGTACTATATGAAATCTTCACTTTTCACCCAACGCTAAAATCTTGGATGACTATTAGTTTGAAGAAGACGAAGGGTATCATTACATTAACTTGTTGATATCTAGTCAAATTTCTAAATCCATTAGATGAAAGAGCTATAATTTTCATCAGTATTTAAGAATCACAGATAAGAAAGCCAAAAATAAGAAGTAGTTATTCAACACCCAACATTGTTGCTCTGGTGAATAGTTTTCTTTCCCTGTGAGGGAAGGAGGAGTGGACAACTTAGGATTCATTCTAAGATGTCTAAACATTTGTATTGTTTTTTTTTTAATTTATTGGGGTGACATTTGTTAGCAAAATTACATAGATTTCAGCTGTACAATTCTGTATTACATCATCTATAAATCCCATTATGTGTTCACCACCCAGAATCAGTTCAACATTTGCATTCTTTAAGTTAGAAAATAATTTTGGGCAAAAATCCATGAATGCCTTACTTTTAGAACTAAAATAACATCATCCACTCAACTGGGACACCTCACTTCATTTAACATTTTCCAATTATCATAGGAATATCTCAACCTTCTGAGCACAGAAAAACTTAGCCCTGTGTATACTTCTGCCAGTTATAAATACCACCATTATAACACTTCACATTTTTTCTCTTAAGCAGGATTGAATTTTAAACGTTTTAAAAATCATTGATGTACACCAGTTTCTCTTTCCGAGACTATCTTTAGTAAACCAAAAGATTTCAATTTGATTGAACAAAAGACATTTCTGAGAAGCAAAATCAAAAGGTCAGAGATGTCCTAAGCAAAGTTTTCTTTAACATGCTATAGTTTTCATGGCTATCACAATTTTATGCAGCCTATAAAGGAAGCAGAATAGTGTTTGTGGATATGTATGAAATCAGTCAAATATCTACTTATGACTCACTGCTTTTTATTAATAATGTATTGAGGTGAAATTCACATCAGAAAATTTCATTCTATTTTTAAGCATAGTTGATAGCACATACTTTAGAGAAAATGTCCAAATATTAAAGTTTACAGTGGAGCTTCTGTTCTTTCTTTGAATCTAGTCCAAGATCAGACATCCAGTGAAATGCCCCTTATGGAGGAGAGAAAGGAGGATGGGCCAACCTCCTCCAGTTCTGTAGATGAATTGTTGTCATGTTTCTGGGCAGTTGTAGGAAACAAGCTTTCCTACATTTAAAAGATGAATGCGCACTGCTGGAATACATGGGGTTCCATGGACACTCAGTCTGGTTTAAAGATCTAACTACAATGTGAGGGGGTGGGGAACAGGGTGCAGGCAAAGCAATGAAACTGTTGTGCTTTTGCCAAGAATTGTCATCTCTCTGATTTTCAGTCCAGAGAAAAGTCCTTTTTTCGTTCCTGGGCAGGTGGGAGCACAAGTATATGACTAAGCAATTCTCTAGGGGAATGTCAGCCATCAGGAGTGATCTTGCAAATCCTGGCAGAATGGTAGTAAGGGAACTCGGTTTCCTCCTTCAGTTGAAGGGTACAACATATTGCTGCAGCTCCAGAGCTGCCAGTGGGAAATAAATGCTCATTGATTGGCTTACTATCTAAGAGAACAAAATACCCTATATTGAAAATTGAAATAGTATCATTAGCTTTTTAAATAATAGCTAGTGATCAAGATATAGGTCTTCAGTTCACGTTCATATATTTATTTAACATGTACAGACCACCTGCTTCTAAAAGAATATGAAGCGGCATATTCAACACACTATAAAGTACTATTGGAGAACTCATTTTCCATTAAAAAGAGTTATATTGTATTTTATTTTGTATATTTATAACACTATTTGTCCCACAAGACAGAGAAGAGACAAAGAGTATATTATAATTGGCACCTTCTAACAGACAAAAGTCAGCATAGGAAAGACCTTGTCTGTTTTGTTCACAACTGAAGCTCCAGTTTCTAGAATGGTGTCCGGCACACAGTAGATGCTCATTAATATTACTTGAACGAATCCAAATTGGAACACCTCAATTAGTGTCATTTTAGAAAGATGACGATAGGCAAAGAAGTCCGGGATTCCGTTTTGTCAATTTTTGTTAAAATCCTTCATTTCCCAGTGATGGACTTCAAGAGCATCTAAGACAAGGATATGTTTCTCCAACACTTAACTGAGTAACTGACTTCGTATGGTGAGGTTGAACACAAAAACGAATTATGAAAATAAATGAGCAGGGGTCAGACAAGGAGAGAAGTCATAAAACTGTAGAAAGGAAATTATGATAATAGTAATTATAAAACTATTATCAATAAATAGAAATGTCAATAAATCTAAGATAAAAACAACTGACTCATATTCATCTTATCTATGGACTGGCTACAGTCATGTCAATCAAATTATTTTTAAAATATATATTTCTATTTCTCTATTTGTAAAACAGGTGAAAATATTTATGAGATTATTGGAGTCTCTCCTCTTCCCTGTATTAATGCTTAATCTGTACAATGAGCTCCAGGGCCTAAGTTGTAGGCTGGGATGACTAGTTTCTTCATTATTTAAGGAAGGAAGCCCCCTTCCTCAAACTGGGGTTGGGAGGAGCCCAAGGTTCAGATGAGGCACATACTTACGCTGGTCCATCTGTCAGGGCACATGATGGATAGAATAATGTGACTAAACTCTTTCAGAAAACCTCTGGATATGGCAGCCATAGGTATAAGCCACCTGACTGAATCAAAGTCAAATTCACTGATGCCCAAGCAAATACCAGCTGAGAGTCAGCTCTGGGAGAAAGGGGCTCCACTCTTGAGCAGTGGGAGCTGATTCTCTGATGAGCATTGCCTATTCATTACATCTACGAGTGTTCCCTACCTCTACCAGTATTCACTACCTCTACCAGGTATTCACTACCTCTATCAGTATTCACTACCTCTACCTGTGTTCACTACCTCTACCAGTGTTCACTACCTCTACAGTGTTCATTCCCTCTACAAGCCACATGTTCAAAGAAGAAAAAGGTGGGCAAGATGAGGGAAACTAAATCCTGCCCTTGGAGAGGTCTCTGTGCCTATAGTGGCCACTGAGCTGGGAACAAAAAAGGAGGCACTTCCCATAAGGCTGCTAAAAAGGCTGAAATGACACACCAAGACACGAGAGGGACCATGAAGATTCTTTTGCTAACAACTGGAGAAAAAGGAAGAGCGGCAGGCAGCCAGCACATCTGGGAAAAGATAGAAAAGCAGTCTACCAGCAGACAGCCCCTTGTATCACCATCGCAGAGGAATTCCTCTCAGTTAAGTGTTCGCAAAAGCAAACAACAGTCTGAGATGCTGGAGAAGGTGCCCTGGAGAAGGTGCCCAGAGCCAACTAGCAGAAGAGAAAGCCAGAGTCCAGGGAACCAAGCAGAAAACTGTCTCCTTCCCTTCCTCCCTCCCTCATTCCCTCCTTCCTTTCTTTTCTTCCTTCCTTCTTACCTCCCTACCTCCCTCAATTCCTTCCTGGCCACAAATTGTCTCTTGTTGGACACAAAGAAATAAAGGACACGATAAGTATTTAAATTACTATATTCTTCCTATTATGCTGAATAGTGATTAGTAATTTATTTTTTAAATTCAACCACTTTCATAAATTACATTCTAAGTCGGTAGTACTCGGTACATTTTGTTCAATGAATAAATGATTGAGAAAAACCTTCTTTATTTTAATATGTGCCTTTCTCCAAGTATTGTCACCTTTGGCCTACTTAACTTATTTTTCCTTCTGTGCACTTACAATCACCTGACATATATTTTTATTTCATTATTAACTGAGTCTTCCTTTGGATTATAAACTTTCTGAGAGCAGGACCTTGTCACTTCTGTACAATCCTCAAAGCCTTGGTAGCTGAAATAGTATTGGCACAGAGTTGATGCTCCAAAAATATTGATTTGTAATTAAGTGACTATGTGTCACACTATGTTAGTGATCAGAGAGCATGTAAATGGGCAGCACCCAGCTCACTGGCTGGGTGACCCTGCTTTGCTCTGAGAAACTAATGCCTGGTGTCTGCACCAAGCCACTCTCCAGCAGTCACATTCCTCTATCCTCTTACATTTATGAATAGACAGCATATAGTTAGTATGTCAATTCAAACCTCATCATAAGCATGGTAGGAACACATCACTGTGCCTGTTTTATGACTGAGATAATTAAGGAAGCATAAAGGGGCCCAGTTTATCCAGCTTCTAAGTGACAGCTCCCACCCTCAATCCCACTCCTCATCCAGTGCTTTTTAATATAGAATGTCGGAAGCCAATATTCCCTGGTGTATAAGAGCATGGACTGTAGAGTTAGAGGTGTGGAGGTCTGAATCTCTGCTCTGCCACTTAATTACCAGCTCTTGACCTTAGGCAAGTCAGCTTCAGTTTCCTTATCTATAAAATGGGGGGAATATTAGGGCTATCTCATTGTGTTGTTGTAAAAATTAAACGAGTTAATGTATATAAAGTTCTTAGCATAGTCCCTGACAGATTGTAATTGCTCAAAAAAGGGTAGCTCTAGTATTTTTCTCATCAGAATCACTGCCATTATAAATATCATCTCAGAGTAATTTCTATATTACCATTAGACTAAGGGAAGACATTTTAATAAGATAAATATCAAAGGAGGTTTGGCTGTGAGACCTTATTTATCTCCACGATTGCTGGTATCCCCACCCTGGCAGGGGAGAGTCCAGTTCCTTAACTCTATAGTACTACTGAGCTATCTGTCCTCAAAGAGATAAGCAGAAAACTGTCTAAAATGTGCTGTAATACTCATTCTGGTTCTTTCCTCTCCTTGGGAAGGGGGCAGATCTGTTTACACTGTCACCAATAAATCACAATCCCACTACACTACCACCTAACACACACTAATTCTTTTATCCATCCCTGAACCTTCACATGGTCCAGGATCTTGGTGATGGAAATCCACTTAAATTAGAAGTCTATTCATTCTCAAAATATATGCCTTTTGCCTGACAATGCTCATCCCACAAAAAAATCTCAGTTAGCTACAATTTCATATATCTATCTCACTGATCTAGCTGTATCCTGTACCCACCCAGTAAAACAATTGTGCAGATTCTGAGACCTACTCTATTTACTCGTGTCTGGTAAAAGCTGTGATTGCAACTGCCAGATACTTCGTGGGGGATTAGCTTAGGAGCATCTGTTCCTGACGAGAGAGGAGCATCCTGATTTGGGATTTCCAACATGATTTGGGATGTACCCCCACTAGATAGTTAGTAAAGCTCTTCTGAATGCCATTGTACTTAGTATCTAGTGAGAGTACATATGTCATCAGAGTGTATGTCATTATAAAGCCTAGCTGAATGGAAAAGAATTTGGAACACCATTTGCTAAAATACAAAACAACACAGTAGTTTGAATTTTTATACTACAGGTTATGAAGTACTTTCAACTTTACAAAATTGTTCCTCAAGGAATTACAATAAAAGAGGCTAAATAAGTGTGCTACCCCCCTTATAAAATGAAGAAACAGATTGGTGGAAAGACCCACAAATGGTAGAATAGGTCTTAAACCTAGGCCTCCAGTCTCCTACATTTTAAGAAACCAAACAGAGAATTCAATCTAAGAATTCAACACTAAATACTCAGAAAGTATCACTAAGTAGGAAGCAGTCCTAATATCAGCACTAAGACTCTTTGAAGGACTTTTTGATTAACAGAATTTCAGATCTTATGACAGGGGTGGCTCCAGAATCTCTATGTAGGAGGAGCTAGGGTCAAGAACAGATTTGGAGGGGGAGCTAGGTGATTTTTCTTGAAACTGCGCTTGTGCAGCAAACATACTGCTTTTTATAATATACTTACTTATCTAAGGTGGTTGGTGGGATGATTTAATGGTCCACATCAATCACAAGGTAAGTGATTGCCCATTACAACAGTACTTGAGAAATCTAAAACAAGTGCAAGTATATTTTCTCTATGATTTTTGAAGATATGTTGTTGTATTCTTCTACATATGGCAAAAACAACTGAATGTTTTTGTTGGGGAGGATGGGTATCACGTAAAGGGCATGCAGTTTGAAGACAGACTCCTACAGAGGGTGCAAAAAAATGTATACATATTTTAAGAAAAGAAAAAACTATTAAAATTATAATACTTAATATGTACTGATAACCAAAGATGAATACAAGTCATGTGTATACATTTTTTTGGCACCCTTGGTATTTTAACTAGATTTCTACCCTGAGCTGCTAAACAGTTTAAGGGCAAAAACAGTTTAAGGGCAAATACACAAGAAAATCATAATTGAGTCTAAATTTGCTTATGATGTTATTATCCTTGTCATTCTTCCTTTCTTGCTGCTCCCTTTGTTTTTCGCATCCATTTCTCTCTTGGTCATCAGTCACTGGCATTCATTGATTACATGTTCCCTGGCATGGCTTTGGAGTCAAATGATTTGAGTTCAAATCCTGTCTCAGCCACTGTAAAAATGTATCACCTGGGGCAAACTACTTAATTTCTTTAGAGTTCAGTTTCTTCATCCCTCATTGGGATACTTATACCTACTGTGCAGAATTTTCTTGAAAACAAATAGTATTGGTAAAGTGCCTTGTACTTAAGAACTCGATAAATAATTGCTTGGAAGAAGACAATGTAAATGAAGTGAAAATTGCTACTTTCTTTCTGGAGACTAGGGATTAGGTGCATCATTCGATAAATATTTTATGTCCCCCTCCCCCTTTTGTTTTAAACTTCTATTTAAGTGTGTTTTTCCAGGATCCATCAGCTCCAAGTCAAGTAGTTATTTCAATCTAGCTGTGGAGAGCGCAGCTCACAGTGGCCCATGTGGGGATCGAATCAGCAACCTTGTTGTTAAGTGCACAGGGGTTCTAACAACTGAGCTAACCAATCGCCCCTGTTTTTCTCTGATAGCTCATAAAGGAATTTTTTCAGGGCTATGCACATTTCGTAAAATAAGTGCACCCCTCCCCCAAAATATCCTTTAAAGGTTAAGACTATAAAATACCTTCAGATCCTTATAGAATACGATATTAATAATACATTGAAAAATTATATAGTACTATGCACCAAGTACTTCTCTAAGCACTTTATCATGATATATATATATATATGTATATATATATACACAAAAAATATATATTATATATATTAAGTAATTTAATTCTAACAAGGCTATGCAGTACTATTATTTTACAGCTGAAGGGACGGAGGCACACAGACAGACATTAAGTACTTTGCTCCAAGTCACACACAGCTAGTAAGAGGCAGAGCTGAATTTGAACTCAAAATACTTGTACAGGTTGCACGTGAGGTAAAATCACCCTAGGAAAACAGGGCTGATCTACACTTGCAGGTTTTCTCTCAAGGCTCCCAGACAAGGTGAAAAGTGGAATCGAGGGTGGGAGAGTCCAGAGCAGGACTTTGTGGTGGTCAGTGCCTGTCCATGCTGGGCAAGCTCTGAATGTCTAAAGAACCAGGCTTCCAATCTGTCACTGCCATTGCATCTTCTTTCCAAATCACTGTATGATAGAAAAGTACAAATAACATTTCAAAGCTAGGGCTGAGGTATCATAACCTCATCACCCAGGTGACACTGTGACTCATTTTCCTTGTGAAGATTTTGACAGGGCAGATTCACGCTTGAGACATTGACAACAGCCCAGAGACCAAGTTTCCCATTAATTCTGAAAGCAGGAGAGAGAAAATATCAGAGAGCATAGAAAGCAACACTGGAGGAAATGGGAGGTATGGGGCCTCAAACCAGGAATTAAGACTATTTAATTAAACAAGAAAAGCAGATGAATAAATTAGAGTCACCCTTATGCATTCTTATGAGAAGGAAGGGGTTGAGCAGGTGGTAAAGAGCAGGTTTCTGTGATTTATTCTCGAGTCTGAGAATTTAAATCCAACCAGAGTTCCTGAATTAAACATCGCCTTTTCCTTGAAACAACTATTCCTGTTCTTTTCCTGACAATTGTGGCAGATAGAGAAATCCATCTAGAACTATTCCATGGCCATCAGTCATACTTCTTGTTCTGATTATATTCTCCAAAAATGTCATATTATTTATGTCACCTAGCTTGCTGGAGGAATTTAGTAACGGTGTTTAGCATGACACAAAGAACCAGCACACTTCCCACATTATGGTTCTACAGGGAGAAACACTGCACCCTTTGGAGCCATCAAAGAGTGAGAATTACCTCTTATCTGTTTTTAAACTAGGCAGGCAAATTCTACAATTTCTGAATTAGTCCATGTGAACCTACTGTCCAGGAATTTAAAATAACCTGATCTTTGAGTCAGAATAATTCAGCTGAATTGGGTAAAAATTTAAAAATATATTAAGTCTGATGCTGAGATCTTGAGGTCAATAAAAATTACTTTTCTTCTTGATGCATAGACAACTATGAGATATGCCACAACTCTCCCATAAGTGATGTTGCGTGACCCAGTGTCACACAGAGAGTCAAGTCTGCCTAGCATGGTGACACTGCAAAAAAAAATGAAAATCTTTACAGATGTGTCCTAACATGGAGTTTTGGAGGTGGTCCTGGGCTGGAGAGTTCCAGCAAGGTAGGATGACGCAATCCCTCTTGCCAGAATTCTGATTCATTCATCCGAAGCCATTATTCCTGTGTCAGCTCAGGACTAGACCTCAGACTAGGAATAGAAGATTCCACAGGTAATCCAATGACCATCTTTCCTTGTGGTTGAGGCAATGCAACAAACAGCTCCAGGCTAAAATAATTCCCTAGTTTTAAAAGTCATATCAAAGTCCAGTGAGCCTAACAAAATAAAACTGCACGGCTTTGTGGGTGTACGTCAGTCCAGCTCTGTCATGTTCTATTAGGTTGGTGCAAAAACAATCGCGGGTTTTGCAATTATTTTTAACCTTTTAAACCGCACTTACTTTTGTGCCAACCTAATAGAAGCACTCAGAAACATACCACAGAAGGTTTAAAACACTATGGAGAATCAAGGTAATAATGGGAGTGGCTGGCAGTAATGGTAGAGGAGGTATGCAGGGAAGACCTAGACAAACTCTCCTTTTGCCAAAAATCTGAAATTCTACCTTGGAATATTATTCCCTCATTTTGTGGTTTAAAACAGACACTGAAAGCTAACACTATAGACGCTCTCTTGGTCTGTCTTCTACTCTATGCTATACATTTTATCAGATTGAGCTAATATAGAATTAGGGTTCTATAATATGCCCACTCTCACCCACCCCAACCCCAACCCCTTAAAAAAACTTTAAATATTCCCACTGCTTATCAAGCTAAGAAGATACGCATTTTAGCATTTGAGAAATTCATGGGCTAGACCCAGTCTGACCTTCTCACTTCTCTTGTGAGCACACCCCTTCCTTTACAAATAAATCCACATCCTGTTCACTGAACATGTGCCTCACTTCATGAATTCTCTGACTTCACTTCTAACGTGGCCCCTCTCAAACATTTCTCTTTCCTATGGGTCTGCTGAAACCCCACATACCCTTCACAACTCATCTCAATTCTCACCTCCTTGGTTGGAGAGTTTTCTTGCATCACCCTAAATGGACAGTCCAGGGGTCAGCAAACATTTTCTGCAAAGGGCCAGACAGTAAATATTTTGGTTTTCTAAGCCCCATATATTGTCTCTGTTACAACTACTCAACGCTGTCATTGTAGGGTGAAATAAGCTATAGATGCTACATAAATGAATGAGCATGGTTGTCTTCCATAAACTTTATTTATGAACACTAAATTTGAATTTCATATAATTTTAAAGTATCACAAAGTATCATTACTCTTGATTTTCTGTCAACCACTTTATAATGTAAAAACCATTCTTAGCCTACAGGCTGTAGATTGTCAATATCTGGGGCAGGGGATACCTTTATGTTAAAATCCCACTGCATCCTTGGTTGTTTTTCGTTTGTTTGGTTGGTTGGTTAGTTTGGTTTGCATTATAGTAGTTAGTGTACTTATTCCCCAAACTCTCCATTACTCTGCAAATTCTTTGAGGACAAGAATATTCTCATTAATAATAGAGTCTGTGATATTATGATTTATATGACCATGTTTCCCCAAAAATAAGACCTAGCCAGACAATCAGCTCTAATGCATCTTTTGGAGCAAAAGTTAATATAAGACCTGGTCTTATTTTATTATAATTATTTTATTATAATTATAAGACCGGGTCTTATAATATAATATATAATATAATACCTGGTCTTATATTAATTTTTGCTCCAAAAGACGCATTAGAGCTGATTGTCTGGCTAGGTCTTATTTTTGGGGAAACACGGTAAGAATACATACTTGATTTCTGTCACAGAGATCTTGATTTCTGTCACAGAGATCCTAAAACCCTTGGAATTTCCTGTGATGAGAGCCATAAAGGTATGTTCTGTTATGTTACTGGGGTAACTTTTGGACCTCACCTAAGGATGTGTGGGGGCTCTTTGCCAGGAGAACTAACCCAGTTCTTAGAGGGTTGGAAATTTCAGTTTCACTTCTGACTTCTTGGGAGGGGAGAGGGGCTGGAGGTTGAATCAAAATATCAATGGCTGATGATTTCATCAATCATTTCTATGTAATGAAGCCTCCATAAAAACTGAAAAAGATAGGGTTTGGAGAGCTTCCAGGTTTGTTCCAGGTGCAGGCAGAGAGGCAGGTTCAGAGAAATCATGGAAATTCCTCACCTTTCTCCATATCTTCCCTATGCAACTCTTCCATCTGACTGTTCCTGAGTTCCATATATATATATATATATATATATATATATATATATAATATATTTTACATATATATATTATATATTTTACATATATATAATAAATATTTTACATATATATATAATAAACATTTTACATATATATATAATAAACCAATAATCTAGTGAGTAAACAGGTTTCCTGAGTTGTGTGGGCTGCTCTAGCAAGCTAATTGAATCCAGGAGGAGGTTGTAGGAACCTCTGATTTATAGCTAGTCAGTCAGAAGTATAGGTAACAACCTGGACTTGCCATGGCATCCTGAGTTGGAGGGCACCGTGAAAACCTCCAATTTGCAGCTCATCATCAGAAGCAAAGGTTAACAACCTGGGCTTGTAACTGTCATCTTAAGTGACGGGTAGTCTTATGGGACTGAACCCTTTACTTATCAATCCGATGCCATGTTCGAGTAGATAGTGTAAGCACTGAGTTGAATGGTAGGACACCAAACTGCTATCTGGAGAATTGTTGTTAGTGTGGGAAACCCCTCTCTCCACACTGGAATTGAATTCAAGATCCTTTTAGAGGATAACATTTATTAATCACTTTGTGCCAGGCATTGATCTAAATGTTTTGCATGGTGTGGGGGTTCAGAACAAACCACCCCAAGAGGTACTCTTGTAGTATGCAGATTGTTTTGAGCTAAAGGTAATTTTAGCCTCAGGTTAGAGAGAAACTTCTGCTTCTCCCTTTATCTAGAATAACTCAAATTAGTGACTTTGCCCCTAATAACAGATTATCAGTGATAAACGTGACCCACTTATATGTCAGGGCAAACTTTTATTTACTCAATTTACTAAACATCTGCTCTTCTTATCATCCTGTAATGACTCTTTGAAGCCCCCAAGGTGCATTGCCTCATCCCTAGCTCAGAATGTCATATATATCCATATTCCCTTTCTATCTCTGAACCTCTCCTGCATGGGCTCTCTAATTCTCTCACATATGTGGGATTCCCATATATATACATATATATACATATATATGTATATATATGTATTAAATTTAGTTATTTTCTCTTGCTAATTTATCTCTTGTCTATTTGATTATTAGACTAGCCAGAAGAACATTGATGGGAAAGTTTGTTCCTCCCCCACAATGGAAAACCTCGTAACAAATGTATAGTAGGTATTATTATAATGTATGAGGTAGGTATTATTATTTTTACACATGAGGAAACTAATACTTAGGGAGGTTCCATATTTAATAAGTGTAGAGCTAGGATTTGACAATTTAGGTAATCTGACTAGAGCGCGCACCCTCTCTACCAGTTTTATATAGTAAAGCCTCAATAAATGCCTGGTGAATGTATATTATAGTTGGATTAAATTCTGTTTCTTGCCTGAGAACAGCTTCTAATAAGAAAGAGGAACCTATGAGGCAGGTAAGCTTCAGAGAATGAAGAAATGGTCCTCCCTGAAAATTTCCCGCTGTAGAAGGTTCTCTGCCCTGTTATCACCTAGCTAATTGCTGAACTCAGATGCTGCACAAAGGCACTCGGACCTGAATCTACTCATAGGTATTATATGCAGCTTGAGAAATGCAGGACAGAAGTGAGTGGTGGGAAATGCTGAAAGAGACTTGCTGAGCCCCAGATGAAAGGCCACGCCTATGAGCTAGCAGCATGCCAGCTGCACTCCCAGAAGGAGAGAAATCAGCTGCAGCTGGGAGGACACTTGTGTGAGAGAGAAAAAAGACTTTTTTTTTTTTTTTTTTTTTTTTACCATCAGAGTTGAGTAAGTTGCGTATGTGAGAAAGGATTTGTGGAATCAAGTGAGATGGTGCTATCTCACTAGACAAAAGATCACACCCTCTGGCTCAAGATACCTATCTCTGGGGACTGTTTCTAACAGTCTCAGGTCTGGGTGAGGATAAAGCAGTGAAAGGCATCTGGATTAGCTGAGGGAGCACAGTGATCTTGAAACAGGAAAAAAAGTGGGGGGTAGGACTCTAAATCCCCAGGGCTGTATTATCAGTGATGGAGGGGAGGGGAGGGGAGGGGAGGGGAGGGGAGGGGAGGGGAGGGGAAGGGAAGGGAAGGGAAGGGAAGGGAAGGGAAGGGAAGGGAAGGGAAGGGAAGGAAAGGAAAGAAAGATGCCGTTTACAATTTTGCTGTTCCATAGCACCTGGGAGGCCAAGAGCTGGGTGACAATGCACTCTCACTCCACTCCAGATTTATTCATCAGGATCTTTATTTTAACAAATCACAGTGTGAAATGTACTGACCTATAACACTCAGACGAAACACACCTGTCCTGGGCAGTCCACAGACCCTCTTATAAACAAAAGTACAATTTCAGAGGTGCCTCTATTATGAAATTCAGAAAATAAGAAGCAGTGGGTAAAGTAACAAAAGCCCTGGATTAGAAACCAGGAGACCAGGACTGTAAATCTGACATGTTCCAACCCGACTGGAACCTCATGGATGTCTCCTCACTTCTCTGGGCCTTCGTTACTATGTCTATGCATGAAGGGAGTTAAGACTCCCTTAGATGTAAGACTCAAACATTCTAAGTATGAAAGTCCTAATTGTGTGCAAATTTTGGCTATATATGTACTGCTTTCCTACTTCAGCGTCAAAGAAGTTGACTGTGATCTCTAATCCTATTCTGGCATGGACAGCGTACCCCCATACATTTTGGCCTCTACTGTCACTTAACTTCTTAAATTAGTTATACACATTGAACATACCATGAGATTAAGATCTTTCTGTAATGTGCCAGTCTCCAGAGAAGATCACCAACCTGAGCGAGCACAGAATTTATCCGTTGGCCAGTCTCCCATGCACTGAGACTCCTGACTCTGCACAGTTCAGGATGGCTTCATTCATGTGCTTCTGTGAACCAGTAAATGACCCACCTCATCAGGAAAGCAGACATCACCTTCCTTTAGGAACCTAATTCCTTTAGGCACCTCTCGGAATGCAAAAGATTTGCTTTCATCAGTCAGCAAAAAGTTGCACCTTCCCCACTTTCTCCAAAGCCTTTACATGAGAGAGTGAAGTATTCTAAAGGAACGCTTTACTTGACAATTTTGAAAAGCAAATTGTCAGTGTGTGTGGAAAATCTGAATGAAACCACCGTCCTAGTTGGAGGAGAAAAAAAAACACCGAGACTGCTAAAAATAAATAAGTAAGATATGCAAATCACTCACCCTCTGCCACAGTTGGTTTCAACCTATTTTAGCAAGAAAAGGAGGTCAGAACACAGAGAGAGGAAGTTCCAACTCCCAATCAGCTTCCTACGCTTTGCACTTCCAAGTGTGCTGGTCTCCTCGGCAGCTCCTCCATTTTCCCATCTCTCTTCACAGTTGTTCCCCTTCAGAGCTGGGGACCCATCCAGGCCCTACGTAGCTCAATGACTTGACACCTGGCCTCTCTTTTTCTCTTCCTTACAGCTTAGTTATCCTCTCAAGTGGACTCAAGGTCATTCTACAGCCAGAAACAAAATCCATCACGGCGTAAATGTTCAATACATAGTGTTGAAATAAATTTCTAGGCCCAACATGGAGCCACTCCTCCCAGGGGTGCCATGTCAGCAAACAAAAACGTAAGTAATTTTTATGTCCCTGTAAAGGCTCCTCTTGACCAGATATGCAGTATATCCACTTAGCCAATCCCAAACACCAAGCCAACTCTAGGCTCTATATTTACTTCCTTGTTCCTGTAGAAGAAAAGGGGGCAAGGTCAGGGAAGGCCTGCATGGTGGAATTTACATACTCTTGAAACCAAAAATACCCACACAGGATGGCCTGAAGTAAAAATTCCAAACTAAAAAAGGGTCATGGCAGGTAGTCACATCATAGGACTGTAGATTCCTTGACAAAGGTCAGTCTTTACCTTAAATGAGCCTGTCTATTGTCTTTTTGCGTCTAAGATAACATAACCTTTGAAATGTCAGCATAATCTTTTCCAGACCCCTTGAAGTCACAACCGTCAGCACAAAACTCCTCATGGTTATCTTGTTGCCCTCATACCATCTCTATGTGCTGTGAATGTTTACTATCCTGTACCCACCAACGTAAAAGAAATGTCTCCCCATTTTGCTTTTTATCCAATCCCAGAAATTTTCCAGCTTTGCTTTTTCCTGCCCCCTTACTCTACTACCAATGGATTTCACGCAATCCTCCTTATGTATCCTCCTTTGATTCTAATGTATAAAAAAAGCTGCGAAACTGCTATTCTTTGGAGCATTTTCTCAATCCATTGAGATTTTGCTTCCTGGCAATTGTCATCAATTTGGCTCAAATAAACTCAAAAAAACTCTACAGGTTTGCACGTTACTTACATGACCATTACTTATTCTTTATCTATAAACACTTCCTGTCTCCTGCCCCATTTTGCTGTTCTCTGGACCCTCAGGTAGGGAGACTGCTGGCTTCATGAAATGGTAAATAGTTTGTATCATCTAAATTGTCTTTTTAAATCATTTTTAAACAATATTATTGAACGAATGAACCAATACGTACTGGTGCCACGTGTCTCCAAACTAAGAAAATCTCACACCAATTCTAAATTTGGCCACACCTACAGAAGTCATCTCCCTTCTCCCCACTTGCTTCATTTACTTTAACCACAACACCAAAAGAAAGAAAAAAAGAATGAAAGAAGGAAAACTCATTTGCAATTGTCTCTGGAGCCTGCATTCCATGTGGGAAACAGAAAGCTCACCTGAACAAGATCAGAAAACTTTTTCTTTTAATAAAGCAGAATCACTGTCTATGGGCGCAGACCTTAGCTGATATTTTCTCCTCTGCTATATTCTAACGACAAGGCATTCCCGCTTAGTTTCCAAAGGCCTTTTCCTGCAGACGTAAAGAAACCTTCCTGCCAACTCCTTTGCCTCTTTCCTTCTCGGTGGTAGAGAAACTGGTGCCAACAGCCCTAGGAATGCTAATGTGTTCTTTGCAGCCCCTAGCAAGGAAAAATTGGGAGGAACAAGAATACAACATCCAATCCGCCCAGCTTTCCCTCCTCTTCCTTCCCCGCCCACTGTGTAACCTTGACCTGACAGAGGGCTCTGTTTCTGGAAGCTGGCTGCTGCTGAAGCAGCAGGAGGTGAAGGTCAACAGACTAATGAAGGGCGGAGGGAGCTCGCATCGCCCCTCGCTACACTGGCGAGGCACTGGCGAGGCCGGGCGCACGGGCTGATGCTTTTGTTTTCCCAGCCACTGAATGAAGCAATTATCTCCCAGACAAGAGTGTGGAGGTTCGTTAAATTAAAACTCCGTAGGGTTCCTGAGAAGCAAAACTCCTCCCCAAGGTGGAGGACATTGGAGGAGGGGCTCCACTGGCAACTCTCTCCCGGTGGCTGGCAGGGTACGAGCCACGCCCTGCAGTCCTCCGGTCAAAGATGCCAGGCCCCGCCCACCACTGGCGGCCTGGAGCTGGGGATGGGGCGCAGGGAGGGGCTGACTGGTGGCCACGGTGCAGAAACAAAGGGATGAGGTCACCCTGAGAAGCCGGATGGAACGCCTAAAGGAGGCAGAGAATGAGACTGAAAGAGGGGCTATGGGAAGGAGACCAGAGTCCTAGTACAGGGGGAGGGGGCTGGGAGACAAAAGCCGAGGAAAGAAGACACAGACTTGGGGAAGGGAGACCAAGCGGACAGTTTTCTGCGCAGGAGAGAAACAGTGGAGAGACACAGAACCAGCCCTGCTTAGGAAAAATTTAAGTTTGCTAAACACTCTCCTTTGCTCCTCCTGTTGTTTCACAAACTCCCACCATTTGGGTCAATTCTTTGAATTATTTATATATAATCTGAAGTATTATGCAATGTACCTCATTTACATGGTTATTTTTCTGTTGAATGTCCATAAGTTGACCATATTTGGGTAATGGACGCTTCTGACATTCCTAGAAAAGCTATGGATTGCATAATACTTCAGATTCACAGACACCCTGAAGACCATCCTTAGACCACTGCAAATTACAAAACAAATTATTTACATGAGAGAAGCCTGAAAGCTAGATTCTGAAAGACCAAGAGGTAAGTAGGGTGGAGAAGCAGCAGGGGAGACGGGCAAGGAGGTATGGGCAGGTCAGTGAAGAAAATGAACTACTGGGTCTGTATTTGTTTCTTGTTTTTTGGTGTTGTCTGGGCTAATACTGAGGCAAGTCACCAATGGAGTAAGCATATACCTCACTATATAAGAAAAATGTTTACTAGCATCCTAGGTCCACTCTTGTGACTGGTTAGCCCTCCACCCAACTGTAAGTTCATTCAGGGCAGGACTTTGTCCCCTTGGTCATTTCAACATCAGTTCTAGCATAGTTCATGGGCCATAATAAGGACTAATTGTGTAATAAATAAATGAATTACTAAGTGATACATTTATTCTCCCCTCTTCCCTATAAACTGACCAGTTCCCCAGAGGCCTTGGATTAATTTCGCCATCTGGTGGTAAATATGGGTAATTGACAAAAATCTCTTACCACCTTTCCTTTCTTTCACCCTGGGGGTGAACATGTAAACACCCAATAACTTTTTCTCTGTAGACTTAAGCAGCTCTTCTCTCCTACACTTCCGGTCATCACCTGCTCAAATAAACCTCTCATTTCCTCTTTAATCCTCTTTTTCTCTTTGTTTTCTTCCTGATTCCAAACCTCCCTCCTCCCATTCCAACTTTTGCCCAATCAGCATTGGAAATTTCCTTTTGAATCCCTCTTTTCATTCCACATAAGAATTCCGTTATGACACAAAGGTACCTAATAAACCAGAGTTTTGCTATAATTTTCATTCTCACTACTGCTTAATGGTGCTAGCATAAAACCTGACCAGAAAAGGAAAGTTATGTGTGGGCGTGCGTGTGTGTATACATGCATGTGCATATGTATGTATTTTTTCAATTGAAATTAGATATAAAGAACTGGTTTTATTACTCTCCAAAACCCAGTAACATTATTGTTTTCTCCTATGTCCCCATTACAAATGAATAGAATTTCAGCTACATTTCAGATCAATCTAAATTTTATAAACAGCACTAGAAATCTTAAGACTGACTACTTCACACTATTTCTGTAGGGAAAGCATTTTAAGTTTCAAGTTTAACAATTTGTTTTTGAAATATAATCCATTTGCAACTAGGAAATTGCTTGCTTTTCTAAGAAACTGTTCTAAAAGGCTATTTCACTAACACTTACACTTTCTGGAAAACGAGGAAGGGCAGATAATGTTTCCTTTATTATAAAAATGAGGTTTAGGGTAGATTAAATTATTTTTTCCCCAATAAAATGTCAGATTAGCAGAAAAAGTACTCTTTCGCCTAGATTAGGGTTTTTCATACTTCGGCATATGTATTTACAACCAGAGGTGCTTGTGTAAATCAGATCCATGGCTCCACCACCTATACTGACTGAGGAAGTATGGTGTAGAGCTATGAAGCACCTGAAATGCATTTTAATAAGTCCTCTCGGTGGCTTAGACCACCACGAGGCCTGAGCCACAGTTCTGTTTGGAAAAGCAGCTTCCTTGATTTGGATGAAAATGTTTATATTAAGCAAGTCAGAATTTTCTATTTGTATCCCACTGCCTCCTAATTTTAGAGACAATTGGAGCTATCCCACACCTATGACCAAGAATTCCTGTTCTAAATTCCAACATGCATCGACACACTTAACACAGACATGAGCTCTAGAAGAAATCATCAAACCACATTGTTTCATAGCCATGGAAAGTGAGACCTAGAAAGGGAAGGCAGTCAGGGATAGAGATGGGGCTAGAATTCATTCCTCCCTGTGTTTCCATTTGAGTCCAATGGCCACAGAGAATGAGGCTGAATTTGGGACAAAGTAGGTAGCTGAATTAGATCATTAGTGTGAAAAGGCATGCTTTGGCCTAAGACAATTGGCATGTTTCTTTATTTTCCTTCCATTCTGGTCCTGAAAGATCCAGATTAGCAGACTAGATTGTTCCTCTGTTACATTTCAATCATAGAGACTTGGTTTGGTGCTGAATAGTTTGTATGGAATTATGAAAGCAGAAAAGCATAGCCTGAAAAAAAATTATGCTTTTCTGCCGAGGAGCAAAATTCCCAAGTTAGTCATAATGTCACTGAATATTATAGTATGCAATGTAAATGCAAATTAGCTTCCAATGTTTCATCATATTTACTGAGTTATAGGATACATATTTGTCTTCTGCAAAGTTTTGGTGCATGTAAAGGTACAGATCCCCAGTCCAGGAGAAATCTCATCCTTTAGGCACACACTGGACCACTCTATAACATTTGCACACAAACATTTGACATAGTTTAAGAGGAAAAGAGAATTCATACAGAGAGAAGCTTATAATGACATACATACTTGTGATAACAGACCTGTCAATAAGCTATTTTAAGACTATAAGCTTATCTTGGTTAGTGTTGTTTTAATTTTCAGGGATAAAATACTGAGTTCCATATATTTATATAAATATACACCTTGAGGGAGAGCAAATATTTTCAATGCAATAAATTCATTAGGAGAAATCATTTCATCTAATACTTCCTGTTACATCCAAGGTTTTAGATATAAAAAAGCCAACATAGGCTTTTAAAGTAAGAAACCATTGAATTCTAGTTTTCAGAAGAGGACCTGGAGACCCCTGACCCCTGCCAGACCCTGCAGTGGTCAGTTTAGGAATATTCCGATGTTCACATGTCAAAAGTATGATCACCTTGGTACAATCTGGCCTCGCTGAAGTCTTGTTTATATCTAAGAAACACAGACCTCAGAGATGTATGGAGCACCAGAGGTTTTCTAATTCCATTCTCTACTCAATACATATTTCTTGCCTAGAAAAACTTAGAATCAAAATTTGTTATTACCTTCTTTGGATATGAAGATTCAGCCATTATTGCTAGAAAGCTTTAAACACACTAAACTGAATCATTTTCTAGATTCCTCCAGACTTCCCTGCCAGGTGCCCTACTGAACTTCCATATTCTTTAAATATAAGCACATTCAATTATAGACACTAAAGAGACCTTGGCACAGAATGTTACAGCTGCACTGCACTGTGTACATTTCTGGAAAGTGGACTTGGTATTATTTTCCCCAAGAAACCACCAATTTACACATCTGTTCTTTGCAGCAATGGTTATAATTACCACGATGCTGTTTGTAGGCACATGACCCTTTGAGGGGGCACTGGTTAAACATCTGTAAACAGGGATAAACATCATATTGTGTCTCCTTCTCCAGCAATTTGAACAATTTTTGCTGGAGGGAAAAAAAAAACGAAACCAACAACCAAAATACATCTTTTGTCCAGTCAGTGTTCAGTTGTATCTGCTTTTCTGAGACTATGACTGTGAGAGATTGCTTTTGCCCCCACGAAGGCAGATTTTACTGAAGCACTCTTTTGACTCAGGAAAGTAGTATTCAAACAAAACAGGGCTTTGAAAAACAGACTGTGAGAAGTGTGCTGAAGTAGTATTGGGTTTGCTCACCGTTTCCTCAGTTCTCCCTGGAAAGAGCTGGGTCCTTCAGTGAAGAGTTTGTATTTGCCTATGTGTCTTTTTCCAAAGAAGAACTTTTCAGGTAAACCCTCGTAATTTGTTCTTGCATCCACTGTAGGTGGTTAGTGGACAAGCATGTGACTAGCTTAAGGTCATACTAGAAACGAATCTAATAGTCATTATTTGAATCGCTTGGGACTTTGTTCTGAGCACCAATTCTATTTTACACATATAGTGACCAACTGATAAATTAAACTGCAAACAATGGAATACTTGAAATATGCACTGTTTTACACCAGCGCAGAAAACTTCATACCAATGTGATTCAGTTAGCTGAGTTTTCCAGCCTTAAAAATGGCAGAATTATCTTATTGCACAAGCAATGCTTCAATCCCTATATACAGTGGATTTCGGTTAAAGGTAGGATTAGACAGGGGAGAGATGGAGAGTAATATTTTTTCCTACTGTCATTCCGTATATTTTGGAAAATATCCTTTAGAACTAATTTTTTAATTCCAAATGTTAAGTGTCTGAAAAATAAGAAAGAAATCTACTTTTTGGGGGTGGAAAATTCCACTAAACACAAACAGCATAAAAATCTTATTTTTAATAAAACAGCAATATTTTCATTTGGATGGAATTATCCAAATTTTAGGGCCAGGACAAAATTGGGACTTCAGAGATAAGGCCCAGAGGAGCAAGTCACATATCTCTAAACAGGAGATTTGAACTCGATGGTCAAGTCTCTTCCAGCTCATTAATTCTAAGAATCTGTAAACCTAGTCCTGGGAGACATAGGAGTTTAAGAGGTAGAGGTTACCCTTGGTAAACTAACGGTGTAAAACACAAAGTAAGCAGAAACCATTCCTCCAACATTTTCCTACCCCCCTTTGACACTGGAATATCTGCACCATATTTTGGTCAAGAGATAGAAAAATGTGTATACCTTGATATTCTCCCAAGGGAGGCTGATTTTTGGCTCAGCCTTACCTCTCATTTAGGGGTCTGCTAAAACTAACCTAACTCTAGATCCTTCAACTTGCCTCCTAAGCTTTTTGACTGGTAACTTGCTCCATCAGAGGTTCTGAATTGCAGGACATATTTGGTGCAAACTTGTATGAAATTGTACAGAATCTACTGTTACTAATGTTATAGCAATTCTATCAGTAAATTTATTAACTGCCATTTTGTCTCAAGGTGATGGTCTGAACCACAATTAAATCTTCTTATCTATTAATTTTCATTACAATCTCAACTCTTTAAAAACTGACCACAATGAGAGTTAATACCTATATGCAAAATATTAGCAACTTAGTGGAAACATCTTAATAATAAAAATCATTTCTTGAACCCGGAGAGGAATCAGGAAAATAGAGATATAGAAAATGTAAGTCTTGCCCTCAAAATATTTATGATTTAGGTATGGTAACAAGCAATAAAATGAAAGAAGTAAATAACATATAGCAGCATACATTTGGAATTAAACGGGTGGTAAAGTTAATATGTGCTTTAAAAATTCAGATAAGAAAATCATCTCTGAGACTGGAAGAATCGACGGAAAGGAGGGAATTCAAAGGAGAAGGTGGATTTGGAGAAAGGTGATGGACTCAGTTTCAATTATAAACATTTGCAAGGGGGACTCTAACTATAGATATCTAGTAAGAAGCATGTTAGTACAGGAAATATAAACTTGTGAGTCCTTTATAGAAAGGTTATAGTTGAAGCTATGAAGGTGGATGAGATTTCTGATGGAGAAAATTAGAGATAAAAGGTCTTGTTTTGGGGATACTTGTATTTAGAAAACAAAAGGAGAAAGTTGATCCAGTGAAATGCAGCTTGGACGAGGAGAGTAAGAATTGAAAAGTTTTAGAATAGAAGCCAAAAGAAGAGAGAAACAATCCCAAGAAGGGGTATACAGCAGAGTTCAACCCAATGAACTGTTAAGTGAAGACTGAGAAAAGGTCTTTGGAAATGGAAATGAAGAGGCCACTAGGGACCTCAGAGGGCACAATTTTAGAACAGTGAAGGGATGGAAGGAAGGACAGATTACATGTGTTTAAGAAAAGTGTGGGACAGATAAAAATGGAGGAAATTACTATACTATTTTGAGCATATTGGCAAATTGACAGAAGGAAATTGAGAAACTAAAACCTCCTATTTCTGCATTGGTAAATAAAATGGAATGCAGAGAGAAGAAAGAAAAATATAGAATTTACGTATGAAATGAGTTTAGGATATGTTTACTCTTGATGACAGGGTCCAATTCAATGTTGTGATGTTCAGTGTTGACTCCCTTTGACCTTAAATAACTGGTAATAATTTATTTTTTTCCAAACAGAAAACCCCAATCAACCAATGAAACTAAAAACAAATAAGATAATTTTCAAACACCAAGCCAAACTTTTCAAACACCAAGCCAAACTTTTCAAACAGAACAACAACTCTTGTGTGGTGTGTGTGTGTGTGTGTGTGTGTGGGTGTGTGTGTGTGTAGAGAGAGAGACAGAGAGAGAGAGTGAGAAGAAAGAGAGAGAGAGAGAGAGAATATTTCCCTTCGCAGGAAACTCATCATGCTACAGCTTACAGAACTCCACCACCAATGCCTATGATGCCCTATGGTAGGCCTCCTGGCTAATGGGTTCCAAATAATAAAAGCTATCCCAGTGTAGCAAAATTGAACTTCACATTTTTCCACACGTTTTCTTTCCCTCTTACTCTTTATGAGGAGTAATACTAGATTAAGAAAGAGAGACTTTTTAAATATATAATAATATAACAAAGTTAGGTTAGGGAGGGGGTCAGGATGAGCAAGTAAATGTATTTTTCATCTTCTACATGTGCAGCTTCGAAAGCTCTAGTGACCACACGTCTGAGGCTGCTAATGGAGACCCTCTAGGATAGAACATGGAGCAATGCACAGAACTCTAAAGATCTAATAATGTCCCACCTCAAGTCTAGGATGAAACTGGGGTGGGGGAAGAAGGACAAAGGGAAACAAAATGGGATGTGAGAAAAGAGGGGGGGAAAAGGGGAGGCCAGAAAGAGAAGAGGACTCCCAGATATCCACCTGAAGTAAACTCTTAATGGATTGAAAGAAAAATTCAGTGGAAAAAAGTAAGTGGTTTACATCATCTAAACTTCATGTGTATAGGTGATCAGTATTGACATTTTATTTTTGGTTGTAGGTATACTTTAATGCTTTCCTGGATAGTGGGACCTAACCAAGAGCTCATGCCAATGTACTCTGGGATGTGCTTCATTCTTGTCCATGAAAATATACCTAGTAAAGGAAACACTATGAGGGATGTGAAGAGCTAAATGGACACAGGATGAGAGACATTGTAGCTTCTTGTTAGGTTCCTAAATTAGACAGTGTTTCCAAGATGGCTTCACGTTCTAATAGAGCACTGGCTCTTGAATTTGGATGCATAAGAATCATCTGAGGAGCTTGTAAATGAAGTCTCTCCTCCAGAAACCTTCATTTTAACAACCTGCTCCAGGTGATGTGAAGTCAGATGACTCATAAACCACTTGGGAACATGCTCCTTAACTCATTCTTCTTGTTTGGTAAACTCTGCTGAAGATTTTTGTTTCCTCTTTCTACTCTGAGCTGCTAACCAAAGTGTTTCACCAAGAAATAAAAAAGAGGGGGGTGTTCAGAATTTTGACAGGATCCCCTGAATAGATACCATCTCAATCCAACAAATTTCTCGTCCCCATCTTTTCCCTAAGGGACATAGTTTTTTCACAAGGAACCCTCTTGAAATCTAAGAATTTGAACCCATCCCTTCACTGACGTCACATTTACTTCCTCCTTTAGCCTATCAGTCTCCCCTTCTCTACTCTTCCCTATGCTTTGAAACAGGTCTCTCCCTACCATGAAAGATACATACTGTAGTACCCTTTTACTACAATCTCATTTCTCTTCCTCCATTCAGTGCCAAATTTTTTGAATGTGAGGTCTCTGCCAATTGTCTGTATTTCTTTCACTTCAATCCCCTTCTAAGCCCCTACAATCTGGCTTCCCTTCTCACCACTCTAATAAATTGCCCAGTTGGAGGCTATCAATGGTCCTCTTACATTCAATGGTCTATTCTCCATTCTCATCCTTCTTGACACTGATTTAATAGTGTTGCCCATTCTATTTTGGAGCTTTCTCCTTTACTGACTTCTCTTATTCCCTGTGCTGGTTCTTTTACTCACTGATCTTTCTGTTTTTTTAATGAAGTTATCTTCTGCCATTGAAGGGAAAGTAAGCCCTTCCCTCAGCTCTTCTCTTTCTAACTCTCCCTCAACTGAAGACTTTGAAGATGAATAAGCTTTCAATCACCCTTTGAATCACTTGCACCTGTCTCCTCTCCTTCCATTTCTGAATCTTCAACTAGGCATTACTTTCTGGATGCCTTACTCACACTTACCACGCTACAAATCAAAGCTGTTGTCTTCCTTACAAAACAGCTCTTCATTTCAAGTTTATCAGTTGTACCAATTGCATTTCCACTCCACTATCTAAGCTGGAAATCTTACAATTATGTTTCATTTCTCTACCCATCACAGGAACAGTTAGGGGGATTGTCATCATGCCTTGCAGAGTTCAGTAGGTTTAAAATGGGGTGATGGAGTTCAATGCCATAGATGGCGCCCAAGGGTAGAGAAGAAAGCAGGACTCAGAGCACCGTGGACACGGGATTCCAATCTTTAAAGACCAAGAAGGAATGTTTGATAGGGTCCACCTGAAAGGGTCAGAGGCAGGAAATAAGGATGGGAGATAGAGCTAGCAATCCAAGAACTAAGGAAATAAAAATGAAAAGCAAGTAGGTCTGCAGAAGGCCTGCAGTAATTTCCTAAAACAAGAATGCGTCTGTGACTTGCCTTGTCACACTGCCTGTACCTCATGTTACTTGGTCAGACAAATTGGAAGGGTCACAGACCTCATGTATTGACAGAGACTTTTGTTCATACCCCATAGGCACTGAAAATGGTTCATTTTTCTCAAAAGGTCTGCAGTTAGCTTTACATTTTAATTCCCGGTGTGAACACTCTCGTCTAAGGTTTCATTTCCTCATTGATACTTAAAAAAAAGAATAACCTCTTAACTTGCCTTCTTGTCTTTAGTCTCCCCACACCATCCTGTATGCATATACACTATACACCCCTATCACATAACACCTTCATCAAGTCACTTACTCCCTTAGCCAAAAGCTGCTAATGGCACAAATGCCTTGCTACAACAGGCGGAATAGTTTGACTAGGCTTCATCTACACACCTATTTTCCCCCCTAATTCCTATCATTAAACACTTTTCTCTTTTTTTCAGGATGGTCCCCTCAAAGCTCCGTAAGCATGCCCTGGGTCATCTCACTTAACTGAAATACTGCCTCTTCCTCATCCCAAACACCTCCCTGCATTTCCCACCCTTAAAGTCTTCATGTTTCCCTGCCTCCTCCAATGAGCTCTTGCTGATCTTTCATAGCACCTGTATCCTTTACTTATAGACTGCCTTGTTTTATTTTCATGTGTCATTCCTCAGTTTATACATATTTCTTAAACATCAACATTTTTCCCCTCCTTGATGGTGAGGGTTACATTCCCCAACCCCATCAGAATATGTCCCATAATACCTAACAGAGTTAGATTCATAATAGGGGTTCAGGAAACACAAATTGGTAGTTTAGTTTCTTGGAAAGAGATACTAAACAAATATATAAAACAGGGTGAGAAAGGGGTTTCTGACAAAATATGGCATCAAGTTGCAAATGAGTCTCAATGGAGAGATGTCTTGTGGTTGGAGCCTTCACTGATCCTATCTTCTCTATAAGAAATTACAACCTACTAATTTAGGGCATTGCAAATATTTCTGAAGCCTTATGTTTAATTTACGATGCCTATTGAGCACTACCTCCTTTGTCTTGGATTATTTCTACTTTTTTCCACTTCTTCAGAATGATTTAAAGGTCTCTCTCTCTCTCTCTCTCTCTCTCTCTCTCTCTCTCTCTCTTTCTTTCATTAGACCATTCAGAATCGTCACCTACAGCAACCATCCTTGAGTCCTTGCATACTGTACAAACCTTGAACACTATAATTTTGAAATCTTCTCCTTCAACTTCTATCCTTGACCAAAAAGCATGTGTGAATTAAGCCTTTCTTGGCTCCAACAAATAGGAAAGGAAGGAAAGAAGGAAGGAAGGAAGGAAGGAAGGAAGGAAGGAAGGAAGGAAGGGAGGGAGGGAGGGAGGGAGGGAGGGAGGAAGGGAGGGAGGAAAGGGAGAGAAAGAAGGGAAGAAAGGAGGGAGGGAGGGAGGAAGAAAGAAATAAAAAAAGACCCAGCACAGCAATAATTAGTTGTATAAGCAAAGCAAACCTGGGAAATGACAGCTTTGGAAGTTTCCACTGTGCACATAAACAGTTGGCTTAAGCAGAGATGCTTGCAGGAAAAATCTTTATAGGTCACAAATGTTGGACAGATTGGTGGCCTAGGCCAGACAATCTGTTTATCTAAGGCTGACTTACCCTTGGCCCTGAGTTTCTGGACCCTGACAGTGAGGAAATATTAGGAGAATCTGAGATCATGGTTTAATAATAATCTTATTAAGAGGCATAATCTAATATGCTTTGGTTTTAGTATCATTTTAAAATTTAAAAGCCCAATGTATAATTTTTAAAAATTATTATTAAACCAAAGTTCTGATAAATGATAATTGACCATTACCTTAGACTCAAACCAGAAATCTCAAAAATCCCTAAAATTGCAGTTTAGGTTTTATGTGTATATGCATGTGTTTACATGCCATTTGATTTTTCATTTTGTGGGAGCTCCTGATGCCTTAATCCTTGCCAAAGCCAATGATGGAAAGCTTCAAGAAATGTTTTTCTTGGGATATTTCTAAGCATTTTACAAATGTAGGAATTTCATTTTAACACTTTAGATTTATTCCAAAGCTTGACTTTTCTATGCAAATAAAGCTAAAGTGAGTTAATGAGGCTTTATTCAAAAGAAGAGAAGGTATTCTGAAATACTTTAAGAGGTTTGAGGATATTTTTTGTGGCAATGAGACTAACACTCACTGGAATACAAATATCCAAAT
The DNA here is from genome assembly GCF_964194185.1 of Rhinolophus hipposideros. Classification (NCBI taxonomy): domain Eukaryota; kingdom Metazoa; phylum Chordata; class Mammalia; order Chiroptera; family Rhinolophidae; genus Rhinolophus; species Rhinolophus hipposideros. Next base: position 42,922,559 of record NC_138048.1, on the reverse strand, counting down.
GTAGTATTTAGCTCCCATCTCTGGATGAACGTGGGGAATTGTCAGGTACAGTGAAATTTGATAGGGACCAAGATAAGAAGACAAAGGTGAAAAAGTTCAGGAAATTAACTGTTCAAAGTTTCAAAGATTCTACTTTGATCTCTGCATCTGACTTTTTGAATGATGGGGGTGAGCCAAGTTTCAGTTGGGCCTCTCTCCCCTTTTAAGCAAGGCTAACATACTATTTCTCATTTGAAGAGTGTGTGGATGAACAACAACCACACACAAAATGTTGGAGATACTCCAGCAAGGACTGAACTCCAACCTAACAAGAAGGATGTCATGAAGAGGAATAAATGAATCCTGTAGAGGGGACAACATTATTGGAGTCACATAATTGGCCTATATCCTTTAGTTTATAGTAGGCACTCAATAAATATTTCCTGATGAATGAATGAGTGGCTCATAGACCAGGTGACTTCTAAAATCTCTTCTAACTCTGAGATACTGGGAAAGCAATAGATGCTCTATTAATAAACCAAAATACAGTAATGTACCGCATAATGACATTTTGGTCAAAGATGGACCACAAATATGAGGGGCCAGTGGTTCTCAGAAGATTATAATGGAGCTGAAAAATTCCTATTGTCTGGTAATGTCCTAGCCGTTGTAGTATCATAGTACAATGCATTACCCGTGTGTTTGTGGGGATGGTGTAAACAAACCGACTTCTGCCAGTATAACCCATACAATTATGTACGTATTATGTATCAAGTACATAATACTTGATAATGAAAATGAACAACTATGTTACTAGTTTATGTAATTACTACACTTTTTATTCTTATTTTAGAGTGTACTCTTTCTACTTATAAAGTTTGCTGTAAAAGACTGTCATGTTATGCTAGCAGCCTCATACATCTCTTGTCCATCTCGTCTTTTGATTGCATCATTTTCTCTTGTGCTTGATTTAATCTCATGTTTTATACAGTAACATGCTGTGCAGGCTTGTAGCCCAGGAGTAATGGGCTATACCATACAGCCTAGCAATGTATTTATCAGAACTTCTTTCCCTCATTAAGCGGTGCATGACTATAATATAGTCATGTTTCCCTGGTAATAAGACCTAGCCAGTCCATCAGCTCTAATGTGTCTTTTGGAGCAAAAATTAATATAAGACCCGGTCTTATTTTAATATAATATAAGACTGGGTCTTTAATATAATATAATACCGGTATAATATAATATAACATAATATAAGACCAGGAATATAATATAATATGATATGATATGATATGATATGATATGATATGATATGATATGATATGATATAATATAATATAATATAATATATAATACCAGGTCTTATATTAATTTTTGCTCCAAAAGACGCATTAGAGCTGATGGTCCGGCTAGGTCTTATTTTCAGGGAAACACGGTAGGGGCCAGCCATACCTGTACCTGAAAGATGTCTTTCTCTGGGGAAAGATGAAAGATTGACTAATAGCTTCTTTAGGCTCCCTGACTCAATAAGACTGTCAGATGGACCCAGACATACCGCAGATACCCTATATTAACAGAACTATCACCTCACTTCTGTCTGAAATAAAGCCTCTGATGAAGATGGGGATTCAAGAATTCCAGGGGGAATAGGTTTAGATTTGAGGTCAGATTGGAACCACAGAACCTAATGCCTGACATTGCACCATTATGCATTTCAATTTTTAAATTCTGCAAATCAAATTTTCTCTTAGAATGTCTTGAAAAAAGTTTCACTTTTAAAAAAAGTTTCATTTTTTAAAAAAATCTCTGTTTATAAGGCACTGATGCTGAGAAAAGGTATACACAGAATTCCAGATGCAACTAGAACTATGTGGAATCGTGGCATGCTCAGTAACCATAAAGGATTTTTCTTTTTGTCTTGCAACTTAAATCTCTAGAAGATCTTGCTATTTTTATCTTGGAATGTTTTTGCCATGTTGACTCTTTGAAGATTAACCCGGAATGCAAATAGGATATACGATGGATGTTCTTTTTTATTCAGTGTTTAGAATACCTCATGGCATCTGACTTATTGCTACAGGTTTGTTATCCTTTCTCAACCAGTGTTTGAACTCCTCCCACTCTTACCCATTCATCACCCTGATAGTCCTGTCCAAAGACTATCAGGTAAAAATACAATAATCAGTCAAAGCCAGATGGTGCCAGTGGCAAAAGCAAGCATTTCCCCTCACGGTGCCTGCAGTAAATAAATAAATAATACAGTCACATTTGACAATTTAATGAGTATAAATTTACCACAGCAGGAAATTCCTCCCCAAATATTTAAACAATTAAAATGTAAAAGGAAAAATAAATAAGTATTTTGTGGTGGTAGACAGCACCAAATTTCTTTTTCATTAATCTTAGAAAATACACTGCATCACATATCTTGACACAGGTGGAAAGAAGTATATGGGATGTTACTGGTCAAGATAAGGGACAGAAATCGAGAATGACATGGAGGAAGGTGGAAGAGATGTATAGCACATTTTTAGCTCATTACTATTATTGCATCTGAGCAGAATTTAAATTCTTTCATTCATTCAAGAAATACTTATTGAGCATTCAATATGTGCCAGGCACTGTAATAGATGCCAGAAAATATCAGTGAATAAAAGAGTCAAGAAGCACTCATGAAGTTTGTATGCAACTGGTGTGAACAGATAATAATAATAACCACCATGTTTCCACGACGATAAGACCTAATTGGAAAATAATCCCTAGCATGATTTTTCAGGAGGGCATTCCCTGAACATAAGCCCTAATGCGTCTTTTGGAGCAAAACTTAAGACCCGGTCTTATTTTGGGGGAAACATGGTATCTTGGGTGGATATAAGGACTAGAGAGAAAAATGGAAGAGAAAAAAAGGAGACAGGAAGGGAGTGTAGAAGTAGGGTGCTACTTTACATTGGGTGATGAGAGAAAACCTCACTGATGGGATCTACATAGATGAGTTGTGAGAAGAGCCCTGAGAATGTAAACAAGCAAGTCATGAAAATGAGGCTCAAAATCTAATCTGGAACCGAGGGAAGCAAGCTGGCCCTAGGAAACACAGACAAGGTGAGACCACTGACAGGACCATGGGCACCACAGCCACCAGACCCCAAATGCCACCATCACAGAGGATAATTTATAACATCTATGCATCATTCCTTGAAGATTCAAAGTGGCTGAATCTAGTTCTTGAGATGCTCACATTCCAGTTGTTTGGAAAAGATGGGCTTCTCTAGCTTCTAAGTGTGAGGTAGGCTGAAATTTCTATTCCTATTTTATTGACCATATCTATAAGATAGGCTAATTTTATTCCAGTTCCAGACTTCAAGAACGAATATATATTAGCCCTAAAGAGCTTTGAATGTTATTAAACTTCAGACACACACACACACGCACACACACACACACTCCAAAGTCCAGAAAGTAATCCTTGTAGAATTCCTACCAAAAGATACTTAGACATATGATTCATTTAACGTACACACAACATCACTATCAACAATCAACAATATCAAGCATCAACAATCATGAGCAAGCAATAGCTAACATCAAGTGCTTACTATATGCCAGGTACAGTTCTAAGTAGTGTACATGTATTAACACATTGAATTCTTAAAAATCCTTTGGGTTTTCAGATTGTGGTATTTAAGTCTTAATACCTACAAAAGTTCTCTTATTCACAAAAGGTATCCATCCTTCAGGCCTCCGAGGCAGGTTGGATAGTCACATCTACGTGAAAACGAAACAAAACACTAATGCATTCCTATAATGGGAAGCATTTTTAAGCAATTAGGAAAATACAACTGGTTAATGAAATTATCTAACAGCACATTCTAGAATACAGACTTTTAAATGGACACAGATGGGTCTACCACACTATACTGTGAGCTACTTGTTGGCAGAGAGTGTTTCTTGCTTTTTTTCTTTTTCTTAAAATTTTATTGGGGAATATTGGGGAACAGAGTGTTTCTCCAGGGCCCATCAGCTCCAAGTCATTGTCCTTCAACATTCAATCTAGTTATGGAGGCCGCAGCCCAGCTCCAAGTCCAGTCACCGTCCTCAATCTTTAGTTGCAGGAAGCGCAGACCACCATTCCATGCGGGAATCAAACTGGCAACCTTGTTGTCAAGAGGTCACGCTCCAACCAACTGAGCCATCTGACTACCCCTCTGGCAGCTCTGCTGCAGCTGGTTGTCTTCAATCTCACTGTGGAGGGCACAGCTCACCGGCCCATGTGGGAATCGAACTGGCAACCCGCTCTAACCAACTGAGCTATCCAGCCGCCTTCATCTTTCTTTTTAAAATTATTTCTTTATTTTCAGTACTTGGCATAGTTTCTGGCTCAGTAGATGATGAATCAGTGTTTGTTGAATGAATAAATGACTTTCATATAACATTTGAAGAAAATACTGTCTCCCAAAATTAGTCCTGATGAAAAAGACTAATTGGAAAATAAGAGGAGTCGAAAACAGAAAACGGAAAAGTAACTTCTAGTCTTCATTTGCAAAAGAAGCCTGTCCATTGACGAATCACATAAATGCTGACTTCACAGATTTGGAATATTTAGAGATATGTACATCCAGAGATTAAGAACACAAACCTCTTTCACCCCTCTGAAAGAAGTAGTACTGATACAGCAAGGAATTCCAGTTCCACTCTTTCTGAGGGGAATAATCTTAAGCACAGAACTTCCCAACATCTGCACCAGGAAGGACTGAATGTACCTCAGTGTTTCCAAAACTCTGCTCCCTAAGCTTTATCTGAGGGGCTTCAGGGGAGAGATGATGGGGCACACCACACAGAGCTCTGGGCCACCAAACTCTTCATTAGCAAAAATGGCCAATTTTATCTGTTTTGTGCATTTGGGTTTTGAGAAATATCTAGGACAAAAGTTTCTGTGGCTAAAAAGAAGGAAAACAACAACAATAACAACAAAAACACCTAGATAATATCTAAGATCCCTTTAAGTCTACTAATCAGCCATGATTATCACCACTGAGCATACAGTGAAAGAGATGACAACTTTTCCCTGGGAGATTAAATAAAAAGTTAGTTCATAGCTTAAACTGTAGAATCAGTATGTGCAAGCATTGCATAGTCCCTCGTGAAATCTAAAGAGAGGAGAATTCAGGAATGAAACTTAAACCGTGTCTAGGGAAATAGCAAAAGATAACACGGGTAAGTATAAAACATATAAAACACACAACATACACACATACATGAACAACATGGGGGAGGAGGAGTTACTAGGAAGGTTACTATTGTAATAGCAGCATGGATCCAGATGTAGAATAAAGAAATGTCTGGAATGGTTTTATGAAGTAGGTTGTTTTTCAACACAATTTTTGGAGGCACAACATGGTTTGGCAGAATGGAAGAATGAAAGCATTTCAGGTGGTGATAATAGCATCACTTAATGTCAGGACGTAATAAAAGCTTATATGTATAGAGAATGCCTCGAGGATTTTGTTACTCTTTAGTCTCATTGGTCTATTCTCTCATCTTCTTGTACCAACACAGGCCTGACCTGTTGACCTTCTACTGGAATCCAAAGAAAACTCTTCTTAGTTCCAGAGAATTTGGCTGAAATTTAGTTTAATCAGAACAATGAAGATTTGTTGGCCCTTCCTGGAGTATGATAAGATTTTTGGCAACTTAAAATTTACAGTGGCCTGACACTGCAGTGTCTCTTCACATCAATTGAGAATAAGTCCAGAGCGTTGATGTGAAAATGGTTCTCCACTCTCTGAAGGGCTCATTTGAGAAAACAGCCTATGGAAACAAAGGAATGTATAGCTAGATCAGTGGAATGGAAAATGAATTATCTTCTAGAAATGGCTCCAAGGGTTTTCCACCCATGTCTGCTGAGTCTTTTAAAGTTCCACTATATCCCACCAGAGCTCTCCAATGTTGAATATTTGCTTCCCTCATATATTTTCATGCATCTTTGCCACCTCCCACATAATTGCTGAAATAAAAAATGTACAACTGAGGAAAGTGACTCATTTTTTTTTTTTTTTTGTCAACTGTAGTCTGCTTCATCTTGCCTTCCTTTTGCTCTTCCATTCCTTAAACAGGAAAATTATATTCTTTAGGTCCTTTTCAAGTTTGATTTTGGAGTGAACTTTACCCAAACCTAAAAATGAGATGTGTTTCCAAGTTTGCTTTTACATGTTAGTTGTTTGAATCTTAGAATATCATTTCCTGAAGCAAAAAATCTAAAGAAGTGTTAAAGTTTCCCATCCAAACCAAAAGAGTATATTTAATCTCTGTTATTTTAGGTTTAGTTCAAAGGGACCTACCTACCTAATAACCACGAGTCACTCTTCTCCTTCTTGATCCTCAAACATATTCTTAAAAAGGAAACAGAGTACATGGAAGACTATTTCTCCCTCTTCAGAATTCCAAGGTAGGGGAGGGGGCATTGCTTCTCAGCCACACTCCCCAGAAGGAATCCTTTTTGTGTGTAAGAAACATAAGTCAGACATTGATAAGTAAATGATTAACTGGCCATTTGTTTCTTCATTTCCCTGTAGGGAAATCTACTAGTATCTTTCCTTTTGTTTATAAATTGGGAAGTAGGTACAACAACATCAGACAGATGGATGCTTTCATAGCACATATAGAGGGACCAGGAAAAACAACAAGAACAACTAAACATCATACTGTATAATTTTTCTAACTCAAAATGAAAGAGAGTGAGAGGAGAGAGAGTGTGTTTATGTATAACTACAAGTGATGCCACATCATTAATAAACAGGAAGGACCTGAAGCCTCACCAGGATTCCTGTGGGATCAGCGCCCGGAGACACCCATTTTAGATGTTAGGAAAGGGCTGAATGTTTAGCACCAGGCTTAGAAGGCAGATTAATGGGTTAAGAAAACGACTGTACCTATATATTTTAAGCTGCTACTCATCCTTAGCCTAGATCAGAAAAAGTTAATCATGCTAAGTATGGCCATGTTTTAGTCTGTGTTAACATATATTTCTACAAAACGCTTCTTGTTATTTGCTGAAGCAACCAGCTGGGACCACTTGGGTGAAATCCAAGTCTATGGTCTTAGCTCTGTGTGAGCTACCTATTAGGTGCCCAATTATAAACTGTACCAGAATGGGTAGGTTCCATGATTGATCAGGGGAAATCGAGAAACCTTTGCTTTAGACCTAACCAAATTTTGCCATTACATACTATTCATTGGACATGGATGTTTGTTCATTTGTGTAGGCTCCATTTACTCAGCTCTTATTTAATGGGAGCCTATTATGTGCAAGGCATTGAACTAGAACTATACACAGGCAATAAATGAAACATTATTTCTTCCTTAAAGGAGCTCCGACTATAACGAAAGAGACAGACATGTAAATGTATACTTATACAGTCTGTTGAATGTTGCAGTAGAGGTACACACTAGACACAATGATGGCACAAAGGAGAGGATATTCACACCTGCCTGGAAGGTCAGGGAGATCTCCCAAAAGAAAAACAACTCCAGCCACATTGTGGAAATAAATTGGAAATGTGTCACATAGAAAAGGCGAGAAAAGATATTCCAGGCAAAAGGAACAGTGTTTGGAAAAGGAGAAAAGGTGAAATAATATGGGTTATTCCATGAAATTATTCAATTTCAATGGAGCATATGATGTGAAGAGGGGTGGACTTTGAAGTTTTAAGAGATAAGCAGGGATCAAAAAAATGAACAATATATATACAGAGGGTGCCAAAAAAAAGTATACATATTTTAAGAAAGAAAAACTGTATTAAAATTGCAATAATATATACTGATAACACAAGATGAATACAAGTCACGTTTGATTTCTGCAATTACAAGAGGTACTCAAAGTGGTTACCATCAGCATCCAGACACTTCTGATTTCGGCGAACTACTACTTGAGCAATGCTGACCAAAGTTTCCACTTGTATACATTTTTTTGGCATATATACATACATATATACACATATATACATATGTACGTATATATGTGTATATGTGTGTGTATATGTGTATATATATGTGTATATATGTGTGTGTGTGTGTGTATGTGTGTGTGTGTATATATATATATATATATATATATATATATATATATATATATATTAAAGTCAGATCAAGAGCAATCCTAAAAGAAAATGAAAGAAATGGGGCGATGTGTTAGAAAGTTATTTGGATACCACTCAGATTTGTCACAGAAGGCGTCTCAAAAAGCCAGAGAAAGAGCATTATGTGTAGAAGGAGAAACACATACAAAAGTTTTGAAAAAGGAATGTGTGTTGTGTGTTTTAAAAACTTAAAGGAAGTCAGCAGACTTGGTGATCAAGAAGGGTAGGTATAAGAAGTCAGACAAGGAGGCAAGGCCTGAATCATGTAGGATTTTGTAGGCCTTGGTAATAATGAGTTTGGTTTTGGTTCTAAGTGGAATGAAAAGCTATTTAAGGTTTTTAAGTGGGGAAGACACATGATCAAACTGACATTTTAAAAAATGCCACTCTGGCTACCGAGAGGAGAATTATTTAAGGGATTGAGGGTAAAAGAAGGAAAATTAGAAGAGAAGGCTATTGCATTAATCTTCGTGAAAGATGACTGGGTTAGAGTTGACAGTGGGGATGGAGAAAAGTGAAAAGATCAAGACATAACTTTGAGGTAGAGAGTGAGGGAAAAGAAGAAATGAAAGGATTTTTTGTTTGTTTTTTACTTACAGAAATTAGAAAAAGTAGCAGCATCTAATGACAAAAGGAAGATTGGGGGAATGAATGAGGGTTGCATTTCCATATAGGTGACAAGACAAGAAAGTAGAAGAGATTTAGAAATAAGAGATGATGACTTATTTTTAGATCTGTTGAGGTTGGGGCTCCTGAGGGTCATCAGCAAAAGATTTTCAGTATACAATTAGATGTAAGGCTCTAGAACCCAGGAATTAGAAAGCCTGAAGAATTTGAGACCCACTGGTCCATGTGAGTTAGGGGCATGGATTACATTATCTATGGCGCTTCCATTGAGTAACATGCAAGAATAAGTACAAAAGCCCACCTGGGTAACACCAGCTTTCCAGAGACTGTCAGAGAAAGAGGAGCCAAGAATAAAAAAACAAAACAAACAACAACACCAAAAAAACATATGCAACCAAAGATGTAGGAGAAAAGAATCAGCAGAAATGGGTGTTCTAGATGCCAAGAAAGTAAAGAGATTCAAGAAAGAAACCATGATTCATGGTTTTGAGTGACCCAGAAATGTCATAATTCTACTTATCTTTCTGAGAGTTTACAGAGCTTTGTCTTTGTCTTATACACCCCGACAGAGTCTAACACAGAACTATCACAAAGTAGATATCCATATATCAATCAGCATGTGTTTTTTGAGCCAGGCACTGAACTGGATACCTTACCTTCAGAGGTTTTGCAAACTAATTGGGGAAAATTACGTACCTACAAATACAAACGGATAATCAGGTAATCAGGTAAGATTTAATGAATGCCAAAGAAACGGGACAGGTAATATGTACTACTGAAGAACTAAGAGGGGAAGATGGCACAGAGAAATGTGGTAGTCGGGAAAGCCTTCACAAATGAAATAACTCTTGATTCAGGCCTCGGGGGTTGGATGAGATTGAGTTAGGCAGAAAGGGAAGCAGTGGAAATGACAATAAAAAAAAGTACATGGAAACTAATACTTCAATTCGTACTAAGTCTGACTGGGACAGAATGCCAACGTGAAAGAGGAGCTTTGCTATAGAACATGCTATTTTATAAGCTGGAAAGCCTTAGAGGCAACTTAATTCAATACTTTTGTTTATATACAGATGACAATCCAGAGAGATTAAATTTGTTTAAATTCACAAGCCTCGTCAATGGCAGAGCCAGTAGGAGGTAAGGCAAGAATACAAGACTGGTATCAGATTCAGAGAAAACAATCATAAATAAATACAATTAGCCCTATAAACAAAGAAAAGTCATTGAAATTTTGAGGAAAACAAGAAAGTAAAATGCAAGATTAACCAGTAAGCAATGTGCAAAGGTGATGCCAAAAGCAGGGAATTTTGGTGACTACCCAGCCTTTTTCACCTGGGGTTTTTCATCTGAACAACAGAACACCAACAATAAAAAGATCTGAGTAACTGTTTTCTCCATTCTCACAAACGGTTGTGTGTAAGTAGTACCTGTCCTGTCTAGATGCTAGATGTTAATTCTGGCCTTTCGTGCCTTAGGACATTAGGTCTTGATTCTCTTAGAATGCTGGTTGAGAAAGGCTGGCAGAATAAGGAAAGGACAGATATGAAAGACATTGCAAATAGAATTTGGCTACTGATAAGATAGCATGTGTGGCTTTCATGAAGGAAGGAAGAGTAATCAGTTATTCCATGTAATGAGCTGGGTAACTGGGAATGTGCTGGTCTGCAAAAGATATTGTCAAAAGTAAGGGAGTCAGAGGTCTAGTCTAGGGAAAAATGACATGACACTTTCTGAGGTGACAACAAAGAATAAAAGGAAAAATAACAATTTTAATAACTGTAGATCTTGAATTATGGGAAAGTTGATTTTTCTATTGGTTTCCCTATGGCTCTTATAGTTTGGTTCTTTAGAGATGGATTTTACAATATACCCAAGTTCAGTAAAAGTAACAATCTTGATAAGACATACTTAATAAAATAAACTTCAGTTTGTACACAAGTCAATCAGTGTCCAGTGATACTAGAATGATAATATAGGAGAATTACAGAGGCCTGCAGGAAAACCCTTAATCACTGAAATATAATCTAGCATAAAATAAGACAATGCCTGTGAGGACAAAATTGGCATTCTTTTTTTTAGCCAAGAATCAATAGTTTCTTCCCATGTAAGTGAGGATAAAATTGATTTTGTTCCTAAGTATGCTTAAGTATACTTAAGTATACTGGTACCCAAACTTCTTGAATTCTTTCCTGAACACTCTTGTTCTTGGGCTTATTGTGCATTCCAGATGACGTTCAGAGGTGAAGTCTGACCCAATGTTCTCATGCAGTTTTCACTCAAGGGCTATGGCTTAATTCTAAATTGAGTAATTCTATTTTATAACTCCTCCTTCCTTTTCAATTATAATCTTCATTTCATCCTCTATACTGGTTTTACCCCAAAGATGTAAAGTATGAAGTTCAAGATGGAAGAAAGAATATGCAAGAAACTAAATCTTGTTGATGTTTTCTATGGAGCTTTCCAGTTAACTGTCCTGTGACCACCCTGTATCTTTCAATGAGAGACACTCAAAGCCATGGGAAACACTGAATTTAGATTAGCACGAAAGATGTTCAAATGAATACTAAATGTCAACCTGATTTCTCCAGAGTAGCTTTCCCAGGTGATAGAGAAAACAGAATCATCTTCTCTTTCACTGGAGTAAACAAATCCTTGAGATTCAAGGGTTAAGGGTAAGATTCTGAAGATCTTACTCTTTAGAAAAAAATATATTTGAATAAATCAAACCCCCAAGTGAGATTTGACTAAAGAAAGAGCCAATATTTTTTAAATGAGATAATACCATTCTCTCCTTCCTTTTGAAAATCTCAGAAATTGTTAGAACTATTAACCCAATAAAACACTGGAAGAACAATTCTCCAAATGCCTACGTGAAGATGAAGTGAGAGAAGTTTATGATGTATCTCTTATGAGGCCTCACTATTTCTTTACATCTCTCAAATGAAATACTATTTTTTCCATTGATTTAAAGAGAAAGGATTTTGAAACGCAATGTCCACCCTAAATATACTCAATGCCTTTTCCCTTCCCCCATTAGAATTCTGTAAGAGTCTGGATAACAAAAGTAGGCTGCCCTCAATACAACTTTTTGAAGAAATCTAACTGCAAGTTAATTATTTGGAAACTGAGAATTTTTCTTCAAAAAGCATCCTGCCTTGATTTTTTTCCTTTCTCTTTTTTAAATAATAGAGATGATTGCCTCTCCTGGAGTTTGAGTACAACTGTGGAATGCATCCTTTGAAATACTGTTCAGGATCTAATTTGGCAATTAATTTTACTTCTCAGCATAAATTCCAAGCAGATAAATTAGTTTTTGAACCAAAGCATATAGGAGTGGGGAGAGAATTTACATTCTAGCAGCTCCTAATCTAGGCTAGTTTCTAGGCTAATTGTGCTGACTAAGAAGTTCTGAAGCAACTTAGAAAAGCAGCCAATTCTTGAGTTTGCTTAACATTTGGAGACAATTTCATTTATTTTCTCTTTGCTTCATTTAGCTCCTTTATATACTCATTAATGGGAAGATATGAGGGTCTTTCAAATTTCCATTTAAAAATAACATTTTTGAATAGTTATTAGAACTGGGATTACAAATAATGGATGTAAGGCTAATTGCCAAAATTCTGCATTTAGAGCAAACTGGTGCATATGGAGACAACAGCTCAATATTTCAGAAAGTGCCAATTTGCTAAAAATAGATAAATATGATGATTATTGCTGGAATTAATTCAAGGACATTCAGAATGAGATGACTAATATCAAGGAGTAGAATTTCTCTGATATAGATCCAAGGGAGATGTTTTATACCCATTATTGACCGATACTTTCACAGAAACAGATTCCGCAAACTGAAAAAAGAAAAGAGAGCAAAACCACACCATGACAAATTAGCATGAACATATGGTATTCCTCTTAGACAAGCAGTACCTGCCAGCATTCAGCTTCTGAAAGACAGTGAAAAACCTGTGCCTGTCAACTCCAAGTGTAGAGATTTGCACTAACCATTCTTTTTTTTGGTATGAAAGCTCATGAGATCAGTTATCTGTGTGGTCACTACTTCTTTTTAGAATCATTAGTGATGATTACCTATCAACAATAGTATGTAATACAGACCAAAATGAAAACAACCAAAGGGAAAATTTAGTGGTCTACCACATTTGAGGTAAGTCCCTCCTGATCTGGGCAGCTACCGTGCTACAGGTATACATGCAGGAGACTCTTTTGCACAAAATTACTCTCTGATAGGTGTGGCCTTTCAGAACTCTGTCTAAACATGTGACCTGGCCCTTCCTGCAGACAAAGATTGAGAGATGATTGGTCCATTGATAACTAGTTGACCCAAGAAATGAATCAGATTCATTAATTTTCATTCTTTCTCTAATTCATTCCCTCTCTCTCTCTCTCTCTGCCTCTCTCTCTCTCTCTCTCTCTCTCTCTCTCTCTCTCTCTCATTTAGAATTTTGAATGGAGAGACAAAGAAGCTACGGTTACTAGTTACTGAGTCTTTTAAATGCAGGGCTCCAGAAAGAAAGTCTATCAATTCCTGTTACTGAGGTTCCCAAATCTACTTCTCTGGTTCCCCTAGGTTTGAAAGTATTTTTCAAAATATGCATAATATTATTTGTTCTATTTTAGACTTTTGGCTTCTAGGAAAAACAGAATCATTTTAGATAAACTTGATCCAACGGTTATACTTAAAACTATTTTCAAATATTATCCATATATTAAGAAATAAGAGTCTTTAGTTTGCTAAATCCCATTGCTTATATGAGAATTTGATAAATTTCGTTTTATTACATTGGTAACTTATCCCAGTCAACTAGGGATACAGGAGAACTGAAATGTGTTTTGTAGAGATCCTGAAAGCTTAGGAAATTATTCATGGCATTTAGAATTGAGTTGGAAAAGGCTCAGGACTGCCTATCACTTCTGGTCAAGGTTAATTTCTGATGCACTGAGGAACCCTGAAGTTCTATAAAAATGGTGCTCAGGTGACAATCTTTGAACTTTCCCCAATCAGGCTTCACCCCATTTTCAGTCTTCCAACCAGTCCCACATTCCCTCTCTACTCTTCTGCCTGACTGGGCCCTCATGTGATGGATGTGAGCACAGCATGCCTGGTAACATTAACGCTGAGAACCCAGTTTGGAAGTGAGGTGGGGGTGAGGATGGGATAAAGGAGAAGCAGTCAACTTAGTGGGTGGAGACAAGAAATGTAAACAGGAAGAAAAGACTAACACATAAAAAGATAAAAAGAAATATAGTGCATTTTTCTAATGTATTTGAACTGACCCCTGGGTTGTTGTAACAAAGATATACTATACTCCCATTCATTTGCATGGTTAATTTTTACTCCATAGAGAACAGGAGAGAAGAGATGAGAATGCGAGACCTATATCTATATTGTATACAGAGAACAAGGGTACTTCTTTGCATAGAACCATGAATACTTTAGGTTTCAATATGTGGAATTCCTGAATTAATGATATCCTACACTTGAAAAACACATTGTTTGAAAAACACTTTTATTTTTATGACTTTATTTGAGCCTCAAACCAACCTAATAGAAAATCCAAGTGAGGAGTTGGAGTGTTCTTTTCATGTGTCTACTATACAGATGAATAAAATGAGTCTCAGGACGATTGAGTTACTTACCCAAGGTCACATGACAAGCAATTGGCAGAGCCAGGTCTAGAACCCAGGGGAAAGGTTTATTCCACTACAAAGACATGAAACAGGACATTAAACAACAACGTCTAAGAAAATAAGATCTGTAAATCATTAAGGATAGGAAACCTGGAGGGTCAGACTCCCATACTACAATGAAAACTCACTGCAAATGTGCCACTCTGATCTAAGCAAACAGAAGAAGGGATTGTAACTGACCACACCACTTGTGAGGAGGACGAATCATTGAATGTGTATGTACAGCCAGCTTTGAAAAGGTATATGAGAATGGTCTTCTGTCCCAAACATCTCCCCTAATGGGCCATCATGATGATCCTTCCCTTCCTACTTTTATTATCTCGATAAATGTTTATTTATTGAGAAGTTAATATGTTTTAGACATAGCTTAAAACGCCTGTTTTGTCTAAAACATCCATTTGAAAAGTTGGATGAGACAACTTCTTTCTGAAAGTTTTTTTTTTTTCCCGTAGCCTCACCCACTAAATACTAGTATGAGGTAGTATTACTTAATCAGGAAAACTCCACTTGGATTTGGGAGGAGGAGAAAAAATAGAAAAACTCAAACAGATTGAGAGCAATGAGCCAGATATAGAAAAGAGTGTGGAGACTGGGAAGCACTACTCAACTTTAGCCGCTGAAGACAAGTTTCACCTATAAATCATTTTGTCTTACTGCTCTTATCAAAGCCACGCCAATTCAGTCAGAGAAAACATACTATCTGGAGTCTGGCAGGGAGTATTTTCATGGAAAGCTGTGGCTGCAATGTGCCCCATATTGGTCACAATAAGCCTACTTCAGAATCCAAATCCCTTCAGTGTAATTTTATCTTTCAAACATAAGAAAGATAATTGATCTGATTTTCCTTCATTTAACTGACACTTGAAGGACTGCTTACCATTCAACCTCCCTTTACCTCCATGCAACACTTTTCTTTGAGGAATATTATTATGTGGCTACTTCAGCAGAAAGGAAAGAAACCCAACTGGAAATAAAATTAATTCTTGAACACAGGCCCCCTGAGCACAGGCCAGCATATTTTGAACTTTGTGTGATCAATGAACTAAACCAACCAAGAGTAGCAACAGATTGAGTCGAGGTTTATCTGGAAAAGTTGTGGACCAAAGCAACAAGCATAAGCCTTTGGGGCCAAAAGAAAGGGCATCAAAAGACCCAACACTATTGTAACTAGGCATCTTTCCAAGGACTTTGCTAACCTCAGAGAGTGCGGCTACCTGTTGGTTGGTGGGGGAAGAAGACATCAAAAGGAGGTTTCCAGATAATACCAGTTATGGTAGTTTGGAGACACACAATAATAATGGGCTCATTTTGTGCCTGCTTTCATTAAAAAGGGATGGTTATCATCTTAGGTCAATAATAAGAATCAATGATGATCAGCTCTACGTCAAAATTTGATGCCAATAAATTAAAGAGAAAAAAAAACTAGTGGTTCCGTGCATTTAGACATGCTACAACTTCTGGAAAGTCGGTAAACCTGGTTCCATATTCATTTAGCAAACAGATTATCTACAGTTAAAACGAGTTACTATATTTGGCAAGTATTGTAGTAGACACTGGAGATAGAAAAATAATTATCCTATCCTTGCCTTTAAGCAGCTCACAGTACGGACACCAATAGGTGAAAGAAAAAAGAAACAAAAACAAACGCTATACAGTACAACGAGTGACATAATAGCGATATTACAAAATATAGCAGTCACAAAAAAAGGTAGATAGAAGAAAACTTAGGGAGGTCAAGAATGGCTTCAAAGATCTAACTCTTGGAGGGCAAATGAGAATTTTTTCCAGGCTGAGATGGAATATAATGCGGGAAGGGAGTACAGTATGAGGTAGGCACCAAGACCTGAAAAATTGATGTGGTATCATAAGGTGAAAGAAGATGTTTAAAGATGGAACTGGAA
The DNA here is from genome assembly GCF_964194185.1 of Rhinolophus hipposideros. Taxonomy (NCBI): domain Eukaryota; kingdom Metazoa; phylum Chordata; class Mammalia; order Chiroptera; family Rhinolophidae; genus Rhinolophus; species Rhinolophus hipposideros. Next base: position 42,906,214 of record NC_138048.1, on the reverse strand, counting down.
GAGTAGACAAGACTAGATCATGTCATCTATGCTGAGCAATTTGTATTTTAGCTTACAGTTAACAGGGAACCATTAGAGGATTTTAAGGAGGAAAATCACATGACCAAATTTGTGTCAGGTAAAGATAAATATAGTGTTATGTGCAAGGAGCATTGAAGGAGAGCAAGATGGAGGTAGGGAGTCCATGTAGGAAGCGATTGCCTTTGTCCAGACGAGAGGTAGTGAAAGTCTGAACCCGGTTATGTGTGGTGGTGTTGAAAAGCAGAGGATGGATTCCAAATCTTTTAAACTAGAATCCAAGGATTTAGTAACTGGATGTAGGGATTGAAAAAAGGGATTATGTTTAGGATTACTCCCAGGTCCCTCAAAAGCTGGATAGACAGTGTTGATGTATAGGGAGGGACTTTCAAAGAAGACTGAGTGGCACAAAACACAAGGCACTGAGTGAAAGAAAAAAGAAACAAAAACAAAAACAAACGCTACACAGTACAACAAGTGACATAATAGTGATATTACAAAATATAGCAGTCACAAAACAAGGTAGATAGAAGAAAACTTAGGGAGGTCAAGAATGATTTTGTACCCAGTAAATGTGGGTATCTCTTAAATACTTAAATAGAGACATCTGTGGGTCAGGAGCTCAGGAGAGATATTCAGTATACAGATTTAGAAATCCTGCAGTTGGTTGAAACTCCAGACAGGAATGAGATCACCTAGAACTGGTGTGTAAAGTAAGAAGAGAAATGGATCAAGGAGAAATGAATCATGAACCAGGAGATAAATTCATATTTGGGGGAGAAGAGAGTGAAAGGAGCCAGCAAAGGAGACTGAGATGGACATATCTGAGAGGGAGGAGGAGAAGAGCTATATGGGGGTCAAATGAGGAGAGAGTTTCAGGAAGAAAAGTAGATAACACAAAATGCCAAAGAGATATCAAATAAGTCACAAACTGAACAAGAGTCAGTGGATTTGGTGTCTTTGGCCATATATTTCAATGGAATTATGGGAACAGAAGCCTTAGTAACATAAATGGAATGGCGAATGGGAAGTGATGAAGAGGAGGAAGTGAGTGTGAAGAGTGCTTTTAGGAACTTTGTTCTAAAAGGGTGAGGCAGAGTACTACAGAGATGGGGATGGGAGAATCTGGAGAGGGTCCTTTAAGATAAGGGAGACAAGAGCATATTCACAGGCTATGGGGAAAGGAGTTAATACTGCAGAAGAGGAAACCTCAAGAGAGAGTAGGACATGATGGAATGAAATTCTGCAGAAAAAAAACCAGGAGAAGAAAGAGCACAAGCAGAGCAATCATCTGTGACCAGAAGGAACTACTTGCTACCAGAAAAATGCAATATAGAAGGGACTGAACAGTCCTGAAAAACTGGCCATTCTAAGCCAAGCTTCGCATTGCAAAACTTGGCCAGAAAAATGTTTGTACAGTTGCCTTGATCTTTGTTTTCACATTAATTTTGGTTAGTATAATCCCTACAAAAACCCTTTAAGGCAAGCAGAGCGGGGTTTTTGCTTGTTTTTATTTCGTTTTTGTTTTTTAGTCTTCATCTATAGGAGGAAACCGAAGCCCAAGATTAGGTCATTCCTTCAAGATCACAGAATCAATAAGGGGCATAAACTAAGGGCTCTCAGCACAGTGCTCTTCCCAACACCTCAGAGAATATTACAAAGATTTCACTGGCAACCTGACCACACTTCTGAAATTCAGAAGGGAGAATCCCTTTGACAGTCACTCCTTTGACAACAGACACTCTTGCTTGGTTGCCTGAATGCCTTTATGATAACTAATAGGGAAGTGAATGCTGTAGCTTCTCTTGAGATGACCTGGGTATGTACATCCTTTGAAATGTTCCTTTAATATTAGAGGATGATTTTAAAGTTGTCTTACTTTATCAATATGAAAAAGGAGAACATTTGGTTAATATATATGCTCTACCCTTGCCTGAAAGGAAACCCCCCTTCCTTATGGGGCCAGGTAAAACTGTAGTATATGGAATTACTAGGCCCAGGCATAACACTGACAATTTCAGTAGGAGGGAGGCAGAGGAGACCACTTGCTACTCTCCCTCTCAGTGAATAGGAGCACTGCTCTTTAGCATAAACCATGAAAGGAGGTTTCTATCGTTTTGCCAGCTCAGCAAGAGACAAAATTAACCCTACGTGTTCTTATCCCAGTTTCCTCAGCATGGGTGGGGAGGGAGGGACCAGAGTTACAGATTACAGGAAGAGAGAGCAGAGCTCATTGTGAATGACTTAGAAGGAATTTCAGTCACCAGATAGGAACACATTTCTAGACTCACCATGCATTTTCTAAGGTTCTCTGCAAGTCCAGAAAATTTAACAGAGGGGAAAAAAAAGCTCTTAAAATGATTTCTTCTGTTTAAATTTGAAAATGTGTGGTAGAAATCAGCATTTTAAGAAATGAGCAGTTTCTATTATATTAAGTAGAATGCCTCTATTTAATTAATTCACTTAGTCCCTGGTTAAACTGGGTGTGGCTCAGCAAGATTTAGGTGGAATCCAATCTATCACTAGGAGGAATGGTCTGCACCAGGCAGCAAGGAGGCATCCTTCCACACCTTTCCCATACACTGCAAGGGAGAGGCGAGGCTGGAATTCTAAACCACAGACCACACTCTCTAAGATAAGGATTATTTGTTGTACGAGGAAAAAGGCAGATGCTCGTGGCCTTGAAAGTGGGGGGTAGAGAGGCTATTTGCTGGCATTGCTGTTCTTTACACTTCAATTACAAAGTAAAGTCCTTATTTTTAAACAAAGGAAATACCTCACAGTTTTCTTGCTTTTGTGGACGCAGATCCTATCTTGCAAGTTTTTCATCATCTGCAATATGCATGGTAATTAAGCTATTTAAAGTTAGCCCCAAGATATTTGAAAATCATAAGCTAGCAAAATCTCGGGAATTCTTTCATTTTATTCCTCCTTTGCCCACTCCTTTATCATCTTCTCATCTCCACCCCACTCCCATTCTCTTCTTCCTGCTGTAATAATCTATAGTGGTAGGTAATTAATGACCAATAAAGATCATTTATGCTTTCTTCTCACCCACGGACAACATATTACAACTCAGAAATCCAAGATTGCTTCTTTATGCTGCTCAAGTGGAAGAGGAAGGAAGTGCAATCTCTCCAGCCCCCTCCCACGTTTCTGCTGGATTTCATGGGTGTGGCAGAGTTTAGACCTTTGCAGGTTTTTGCCCTTGTTTATTCCCTGTTAAGTACTAGGATGATGAATAGATGCCAGAAGAAAGATTAAACACAGTCCAGTCGGATTCTACCATGAATGATATAGGATCATTTCACCCCCAAACAGGAAACCTGTGTGAGACTTAAGTACTCACGCTATATAAATGCCAGTCACTGTAGTGTGGAGCCCACGCCCTGAACACACCATTTCCTTCAGTCAGATTTAATACTACCCTAAACACTGACTACTTATGTGACTGATACATAACAGTGGTAAATAGGGAAACTGACCATTTCACACCGAAGCACACATTCATAAAATGCATGGGCAAAATAGGACAATTTCTATACCTTGCTTTCTCTCTCTTGAATATAAATTATGCTAAAACACAGGCAGGCATGTGGAAGCCATACGGAAGAGCGCATACTATATATGAAGTGTGCAGATGTCATACACATTTACATGCCAATTTCTACAACTCTCTAAACACACAATTTCAACCTAATCACTTTGCACATCCCAGCGAACACTTGGGGCTGTCACTGAGCTAGAACCCTGGTGAGGGCAGCTGTCCCTTTTTGGGGAAGGGAATTCCTTTAGCTCAATTCCCTTTCTAAAAATTATGCCTGTTTCCTTTGTCGAAGGAAAGGTGTGTGTTTATACTTGCATGTGTATACACAGAGTGGCAAAAAGTTATAAACCGGCATATTTTTCTTTTCAAAATTAAAGCTTTTTTTAATGAATAGTGCTGGTTTCCTTAAGGCTCCGCCTTCCTAAATTTTATGTCCCCAGCTCACCAGTGGGGCAACCTCAGGACATTTCCTTGACAGTGTGCTTAACCCAGCCACCTGTATCTATTGCATTTATGTATTAGAATGAAGGAAGGCAAGGAGAGGAAGTGTCTTGGTTTGAAAAATGAGAGCCAATGGAAGCATCAATCTCTAGAACCATAGAACAGTCAGTTTAGGGAAGTACTGCATGTAAGACTCTCATGCTCTTCCTCAAACACCCCTCCAAAAACCACACACAAAATTTCAAGCGCCTGCTAGTTAGCTAGTTACTTGTTTATTTATTTATTTAATCGATGCCTTTCCACCCTCTCCACCCACTGCTATGACATTCTGTTTCAGTCTCTCTTCCTCTTCCTCTTCCATCTCCTGCATCCTCACTCCCCACCCCTCCTTTCAGGGCGCTGGCTAAATGTGCAAAGCTGGCAGACTGTTTCTTCTCCACTCCCCCATCACCCCCTTCGGGTTTAGCGAGTGTTTTACGAATTGCCCGATATCCAATACCTGCACAGGAATAATGCCCAATTCCTATCTCTTGCACCCCATCCCTAAGGCAATCAATCTGCAAAGGGCTTCTTTTACCAAGACTGCCCCCCCCCAGGGGCACGCACATACACACACGCACAAACACACACTCACCCATACCCCACACCCATTTTTCTCCTTAACCTTCGCCAAAATCTCCAAACGTGTTCCAACAAATGTTTGAAAGCTTCATTTGGCGAATGCCACAGCACTGTGGGTTCCTGCGGAATACCATACTCGTCGTTCCTCCCCACTCTCACCCCAATCAAGTTTCTAAAATGTCTTTCAAGAAACAAGTGAGCAATTTGAAATGGAAGGAAAACCTGGGCAGTGGGGGAGGGAGGAAGGAAGGGGGCTCAGATTCTCACTAATCTTGTATGTGTCCCTCTCCCGGATGAAAATGAGTCACCATGATTATCGTCCAGAATGTTAGCCCATCTCTAGTCACTGACAATCCCAGGAAAGATGCAAGAGAAGGGGAGAAAAGACCTGATTTCCAACAGGTAATACGCGGCTCGTCTTTCCCGGAGCTCAAAGCTCCTAGGGGCGTGGTCCACCCTCTCCCCCGACCAGCTGGTGCACAATCGGCTACCGGGGTGTTCCCTTTCCACACCGCCAATTTCTCCCCCAGCCCCAGTTGTCTTGAGATTTTCTTTTTGAAAAAAAAAAAGAAAAAGAAAAAGAAAAGAAAATCCCAACTCAGTTTCATTCATTCATTGAAAAATAAATAAATAAATAAAGCCTTCACATGTTCTTCCATTGACACCTGCGCCCATTTGAGGCGCAGGCATGTAGGAAATAAGGCTTCTTCCGCAGCACATGTGACAAAATTGCAGGACAGAACAAGCAATACTCATTACTGAATGTTATTCCTTCAATCCTGCTTTTTGCAAATAATATACAGGGCTGCCTCCCTACCTTGTAGGTAGCGCCCACATCTTTCCCCCCACACCCCTTTCCACATGCACACCCGCAAAACCGGAGACCTGAAATGCTGAACATTTACTAATAGCCCCCTCCCAAAACACATTTCTGATGTCAGCCAAACAGGCGTATTTTTCCCTCACCTCATCCTAATTAAGAGCAGCATTCCAAAACCAGAGCACAAGAGAGAGAGAATAGAATAAAAGCTGGGACGCAATCCTCAATTCCCATATGCTAAGGAAACGCGAGCACCATGGCCAGAGCAGAAGCAGTTAAAACATTTTTTTCTTTTTCTGTCTTTACAGGGAAATACTGTACTCTGGTCATTTCACATCAGCAAGAAGTAAAAATCTTAGCTCTACCTGTTTGGTTCTTCTCATACAGCACAGCATGGTTGTATCGTCCCTTGCCTTCTTCCTGCCTTCTCTCCTTTCCTCCTCTCTTTCTTATTCCCCCCCTCTCCACCTCTTTTCTGCTCGCTAGCTCACTCGCTCTCTCGCGCTAGCGCGCTCTCTCCCTCCCTCCCTCTCTCTCTCCCTCACACACACCAGGGCAGTTAGCAGCAACTGTAAGGTCCACAGCTATTGCTCATCGCACATGCTCTCTCTTCTCTCTCTCCTCTCTCCTCTCTCTCTCTCTCTCTCTCTCTCTCTCTCTCTTCCCCTCTCCTTCTACCCTCCACTTCCTTACTTCCTCTCTTTCTGAACCCCCCACCTACTCTGTCTTTTTCGCTGTCTCCCCGTCTCTTTCTCAGAATTATTCACTAGCTTTCAATGACTAATCACTTCCCCCAGCCCCCACCCCCATTCTAGACCATCGCCCCCTCCCAGTCCCCTGCCAACCTCATGAATATTTAAACATCTCCAATCTGGACCCAATTACCCACCGACTTTCCCGCTGCATTGAGAGTGTGTGTGGGGGTGGGGGTGAGCGTTGGGGGGAGGGAGGGTTGGGTGCGGAGAAGGATATTCCAGCTGGTTCTGAAGACTGGATGGAATGTGTTTTAGGGAAGAGGGGCTTGAGGAATGCTTGTATTTCTTTACTCTTTTCTTTCCCCAATATCATACAAGTAAAGAACAGCTATTCCAAATGGATAGTCAGACCTATACAATATGTTTCTATCTGCTATTTAGGTTTTATGCACAGTTAATAATTGTGAGGGTTAAGTTCTTTCAAAAAATTATATAACGTGTAAATATCATACACTGTATACATACTGTACTCAGTATTCATATAACCTAAAACAAATACATACATATAAGCTTAGATATGCATAAACATATCTCAGATATACTCTAATATCAAAAAATCCACACAAATATATTGCATTTTAAACGTTCTAAGCACTTGAGTTCAGAAATAATAACTAATGTTTAGGAACTAGCATCCACATCTAAAAATCATAGTTTTGTTTTTTTCTTAATGAACATACACCTGTTTGAAAATTGGGATATTTTTTCTAATTTTACTGAAAAGGCTGAGCACATTTGAATATCTCTATAATATTAATAGTGCGCAAAATGATATTTCACAGTTTGGGCAAGAAGAACACAAGTAAACTCATCTGTTATGAGAAGAAAATGTACATAATGAAGCCTACTTCTTTAATTCCTTCTATGGTCTTTTGTGATTTGGGTGGAGGAAAATCTGACTTAAAAAAAGGAAACATAACACAATTTTTAGATATATATATACTACTATGTGATTTTGGGGGATGCTACTGAACCTTTTTGCACCTAATTTTCTAATCTGTAAACTAAAGGTAAGAGTAATGCCAACCTCTGACTGGTGAGGACCAAATAATATAATGTATGTAAAACATAACAGATCCATTCTCAATACAAAATAGATTTACCGCACAGGCTGTACTTTTCTAAACTTTTGGTGACATTTTTAAATGACTATCTCAAAGAACTTTCCAAACTTCCAAACTATCTCTTGTTCACTGGTGACTTTCGGCATCCCCAATTAAACAACTCATATTCTTCCTATTCCCTCGTAGACATGAGCCTAGTTATAGCTTATTATCATCTATATATTATCAGGATCACTGAGCTTAATAGGTGCTTAATACATTTGAACAAAATTCAAGGTACAACCATGTCAGAATGGATGATCTCAGAGAGATACCCAGGGAGTAATGGTTATAAATTGTCCCCAGAGTTCTTCCTGAGCATGACTGCTTTAGATTCAGCCTTCCTCAGTATTTTATTCCTCTTAATTTGCTTCTTGGTTTTCAGATTTTGTGATTAAAATACAGAATTAGTTTTGAGTTTAATATTTGTTAATGTCGTAATGAGCCCAGTCAGAGCCAAGCTTTCAAAAACAGCCTTCTCTGGATTTACATGATAGAAGAGGGCAAAGAAAGGGTCAGAAATGGCTTCATCAGAGACATTCCAGTTGTGGATTAGAATCACCCCACCTACAGGAGAGTGATAAAGGGAGGAAGCAGAGGGGTTGAGGCCTGGGGGCAAGGGAGAAGAAATTGCTTCTTTTGGTGATTAAACAGACTCAGAGATAATAGTAAGGCCAAATATAAGGCCACATCGTTGTCCATAGAAAGAGGCCAAATTTTTTCCCTTTTAATGCACTCCCCTCAGACCTCCCATTTATAGCTTCTTTTCCCTTTTACTTAATGAAAGGAAACTTGGAAACAAAGTGGAATAATGAAATCAGACATAGTCCAACATAAAACTAGGCATAGGCCCAGATGAACTTTGTGTCTAAATATATTAAACTAACCCTCTAAGCATCACTTTCCTCAGCAGTTTACATGCATTACTTCATTTGATACTCAAAACAAGGTAGGTGCAATCATTAATCCCATTCTGAAGGAGATACGGAAGCTAAATAAATTAAGTACCTAAACTAGGTCACACAACTTACTAGGATGAGAGGTAAAGAAAGCTACAACTCCAAAACCCCATTAGCGACTAAAATGCATTGCCATTCAAAGGGCCTCTATACCTCAGTACTTCTGCTCCTTAGGAAATTAGACTATGTAGTAGAAGTTTTTGTGTTAAAATGAAATTAGCATTCTGAAAGTTCCACTTATTAGGCCCAGCACTTACGTCAAGAACCATGGAGAACGAGCTGATACCCTCATCCAGTAGCGAGCCTTTCGTATGTTTCTGACCAAACATCAGCTACTTCAACCACTTACAGATCTCTCAGTATTCAGAATCCTCCCTATTTTGGGTATCTCCCTCTGGATATAGTACATTCCGTCAATGAGCCTCTAAAAATTACTTCCCAGAAGGGAATTTAAGATTACAAATTTAATTTGAATAATATAGAATCAATTCCAATACATGTTTTTCCTTTAAACAATGGAAGTTATGGGATGACAAAGGAATGAGAAAGAGAAAAGCACATATTGATGTGATCTTGGCAAAAAAAATATACATAAAATAAAAATAAAATAACCAGTGTTATTTTGATCCCCACCAACCAACTATTCAATAGATTACCTAATCTGTATGCTCTGATAGCCAATGCCACAAAATACGTAGGCTTAAATCCCATGATTGAACCTTATATAATTTTCGATCAGCAGATTAACCTTATAAAACTATCAGGTAACTTCCCGACTATAAACTAGGCAGTAACACCATTCTAGAAGAAGTGAAGAGAGGTGGAGGCCAGGTTGCAGTTCTATTCTTATACCTTTTAGAACTTCATGCAAAAGTGATATTGTTTTCATAATAAACCCAAAAGTCACTGAGCTTTACTAAGGGCTCTGTCAAATAGCCTGCTATTTTATAACTGGCATTTGAGAGAACTTATCATCAATTCAGGTAGAAAATATGTTTGTCTTTTTACTCCCCCTTCTAGGAGTTTATTTTTTTTTTAAATGTTAGTCTTAGCCTTTTACCTATTGTATTAGTGTGCTAGAGCTGCCATAACAAAATACCACAGAGTGAGTATGTGGCTTAAACAAAACAGAATTTTTTTTTTCATAGTTCTGGAGGCTTGCAGACCAAAATCAAGGTGCTGGCAGGGTTGGTTTTCTCTGAGGGGCTGTAAGGGAAAGTTCTTTTCCAGACCTCTCTGCTTGGCTTGCTGACAGTTGCCCTCTCACTGCCCCTTCACATGGTGATTCCTCTGAACACGTGCACCCCTGTGGTCTCTCTGTGTTCAAATTTCCTCTTATTAAAGGACATCAGTCTGATTGGATTACAGCCCACCCATATGACCTCATTTAACCTTCATTATCTTTTTAAAGGCCCTATTTCCAAATACTGTCACATTCTGGGGGATTGAGGGTTAGGGCTGCAACATAAGACTTTTGGGGTACACAATTCAGCTGATGACACCTGCGTTCTCTATCAGTACTTTCTCACTTCATGCATTTATTCAAAATTTTCTATGTTGAATAAACATCCTTCCCTCAAGGACATACATATATGAAAAGCAAAATAATTGCTATTTGAACAAAACAGGAGTCAATGTCAAATATGTCACAAGAATTCTGAACAGAAAAGAAATCACTGTGGACTAGGATTTGTCTTTCATTTTGTGATTAGGATTTGAACAAGTATCTTTACTTCTTTTAGAGAGTTTTAGAGAAAGGAAACAAAGGCATCACGTTAGAAAAGGCCAAATGCACAAATAATCACTGCATGATCAAGGGACTGTCGAAATGCAGAAGAGGGGAAGTTGTAAAGGAGAGTAGTAAGAGAGAACCTTGGAAGGGTAGGCCACACACCCTGATTAGGAAGGATTTGAAGGTCAGGCTAAGGGCGTGTATTAATGTCTTAGGGCCATACAAAACTTCCGCAAATGTGAGGGCTTGAAACAGCAGAAATGTGTCTCGCATATTACTGTAAGTCTGAATTCAAAGTGTTGGCAGGATTGGTTCCTTTTGGAGGCTCTGAGGGAGAATCCATGGCATAACTTTCTCTCACCTTCTAGTGTCTGTGGGCAATCCTTGCCATTCCTTAGTTTGAAGATGCATTCACTCCAATCTCTGCCTTCTTCCCCTCTTCTTCTAAGGACACCTGTCATTGAATCTAGGGCCCACTGTAAATCCAGTATGATCTTATCTCCAGAGTCTTAACTGCATCTGCAAAGACCCTTTTCTCAAGTAAGGTCACATTGACAGGTACTAGAATTTAGGACTTGGATACAGCTTTTTAAAGAACACAAGTCAACTCAGTAATTATGCATTAATTGTGGACACAAAATGAGCTCTAATAATTCTGATAGCTATGTGACTCATTCCAGAGCATCACATGAAAGTCGTACTCAGTGAATGCCCTAACCAGGTAACTCCACACACAGGGTGAAATGTGACCATCTGAACGGCTTTCTCCAACTGCAGACGGGTGCACCGCACCCAGCCTTGAGCATAACATCAGAGCTCTCTGACGGCTCATCGCTCAGACCTCATCTGATAGCTGCACCTGCACTCGTCCCAGGCGGAGCGCTTGGAGCCTCGCCTCCTGACCGCCTTTCTTACCAGCCAGGTCTGATGCCTGACGCTATACACTCCAGCGCTGAAGGGGCTGTCGCTGGACACCGGACTCTATTTCATCCTTCTTTCTTAAGCCTCTGTTCACCTCTAGCCCTATTGCTTGCAAACTTGTGTGACCCTCTTGTGTGGAACTGCTCTACCTCAAATAAGGGAGACTATCCTCCGGCCGTAGCCTTGGTTAATGCCCGCAGTAAACTGAGTCAGTAGGACTAAACCCATGGCTCTATTCTAATAAAGTCTGACATTGTGGAAAGACACAAACGTGTGTGAGACTGCTACTCTAATAGCCACATCCCGCTCACGACAATAGGGAATTATACATGAGATTTGTGAGGAAGAGCATTTTAGAGAATGCCTATGGTCATGTTGTATAGTATGGAATGGAGAGGAGACAACAGGGCCCAGAGAGGAATGTGAAATTGTTTTAATGCCTACATCAGGAAGGGAAGGTGGAACAGACATGAACTCTCACTTGTTGAGTGCCTAGCACGTTCCAGGCATATTTTTGCTTTACATATTCTGTCTCATTTACCTCACAAAAGAATATCTAGGAGGAAATGAAAAAAATGGAAGAACAAAAATCGTTTGGAGACTGAACCTGGGCAACTTGGAGAATGGGAATATAAAACTCATATGATCCAGAAAGGGATCTGGTATTGTGAGGAAGGTGATGAGTCAGTTTTGAAAGTGTTCATTTTATGAAAGCATTGAAATGTTCAAGTGCACCACACGATCAGATTGTAAGAGAGAAGACTCAGAAATTGTCTGAGCTTGCCAAAGTCTTCCAGGCAGACATGGCTGCATCTGGTTCCAGGGAAAGGCAAGCCTCTATGGTATGATGTCACCATATTAATTAGGCTGATAGCATTTCAGTATGGCCTTACTGCCAGAATTCATCTGCTTCCCACAGGCAGATAAGAGTCTGAAGCCAAGAGCTGGATGATTTTTAAGACCCTCTAAATCTCTGTCCATCTTTCCAGATTTGCCTCAAATCCTCGAAGAATTTCTCCTTCCAGCACAGCCTGGGGAACCATCTGAATCTCTGAGTAGCCAATATCCCAGAACAAGGAAATCCTAGGAATGAAACCATGTGCTGGTGGCACAGGAAGAGACCATGAAAAGCATGCAGCCCATAAACTAAAACTCAACTGGCTACCAGTGCTCAAGAAAGTTCATGATTGCCTGAGTGAACAAATCTCACTCAGTGGTTTGCTTATTAAGCCGCTGATGTTAAAAATTCCATCAGATTACACAAAACTCTACCGTCAACACACCATCAGAGTCTGAAAGTACAGCATTTCACTTAGTTTGGTCATAGAAGAAACCACAGAACTTTTCACACACCTTTTTTATATTTCCCCCTGAAGTATTGCAACAGTTTGTTTACCAGCCTATCTTCCTGGAATGCACATTTCTAGATGGCAAGCTCCATGTATTAGGTGTTTTTCGTTTGTTTGTTTGTTTTGGTGTTTCTATCAGGGACATATACAGGTTTTATGGGACCTAAAGTTTATATAATTTGGGGGAGACTTCTTTAAGAAAAAGAATACAAGTTAGGCATGAAAATGGATATTTATTTGAATAAGAAATCACAAGTTATGTATTTTTGAAAAATGACATATAACACAAAAATTGATATATATCACAAAATTTAGAAAAATAAATGTAATATTTTAAAATAACTGCCTGACACATCTCTATAATTCCAATTTTTTTTTGACTACATGTTCTTTGATCATCTGTTTGTATGACAATGATTTTATAGCACAATATTCTAAAGGAGACTGGAAAAATAATCTAGCCGTCTAACACAGTTGACTGGATTTGTTTTTATTATTAATAGTTGCAAGGCTTAAAATATGAGACTTTGTGTACAGATGTATTTTTGGTGTAGGGCATTAGCAGTAATACAAAAACACAGGAATTCTGAGAAATTCTATTTCAAACAATTTCTATGGAAACAGAAAATATATGTTATGTATGTATAATTGAATTATGTAGCATTTTTCAATTTATTCCTGACAGAAGAGAACTTTGGTTTTGGTCAGGCTTTGGTGAGAACTGAATCTCCCACTTAGAATTGTACACGGTTGATTACTGAAAAAATTTCAGACTATCTACTGACTTCACACGTTTCAAACCTTGTTTCTCCTCTTCACCACTTGATCAGGAGCCACATTATGTAGGCCAGGTCATGTTTGCATTGGAATTGAACCTTGGTCCTGCACTTCAGGTTGCCTGGCCTGGTGGGTTGGCACACACTGTATTCCTTAAAGCCATGGATGACTAGCAATAACTTAACTCAACATAAAAGCTTCTAGGAGCAACATAGATATGTCCTATAAACCCATTCTAAATGTGTAACCATTACAAGGCTCATCTTATCTGGTTCCCAAAACTGCCTATAGCTATTCAACACAATCCTACCAGAAGGGAGGTGTTGCAGAGGGGAAGTTTGCATGGAAAGAGATAGGAGTCTTAATGGGTTGTTATTAAAATATCTTACTATTTCAAATTTTATACAAAGGTACAAACCCGTGGCATATGTCCCATGTAAGTAAGGGGCCCTGAAGCTTAAGTTGAATTAGCTTCCTGGTAAATTTACTTCTGGTTTTTAGTATTGAATTCAGAGCCATTACATCTTGAGCAAATAATTGTTAAAATAGAATAGGAGGGTGGAAAAAAGAGAACAAGAGAAAAACGAAGGGAAGAAGGGAAAAGAAAAGGGAGGAATGCTCTTTGAACTAAATTTCAAACACTGACTTTTAGGATCCCCAATTGTTTTAATCTGCAACTGATATTTGTTCTATACAGACACAGCTATGTTTCTCACCATTTCCGCTCATCTACTGAATTTGTCCTATTCTAAATTTCCTTCTGGAATGCACATGGCTTGGAGAAATGACAAAATGCAGCCTTCCTGGTGGGCTCCAAAAATGAAGCTCCCACTTGGGTTGTATTAAATGCTAACAGCTATCACATGGGGAATCAGGGAGGTATCCTTCTCCGAAGATGATTTCCCTAAATTCATCCCCTTTTATCTTCCTCTGTCTCATGATAACTCTTCCTATTTTCTATGGACTGAGGCAGTGTTAGGAGTTTTTGTATATTACACAATTTATAGTTGAAGAGTAAAATAAATTTCAGATATATAGTTTCTTAGTAGTTAACTTGCTCCCCTTGGCTTGAAGCATTGATAGATTTCACTAAATATTATTGATTTCAACTCTCATTTTAGGGGGGCAGCTCATTCTGTTATCCAATCCTTTGACTTATTTTCCCCTTTGTTCCTTGTCCCCACTCCACCATGATTCTGTCAAATCTAGAACTCAAGTTTTGTGCTTAAGAGCCTTGGTCTGTTTCTGTCTGAAATCCAAGACTATTCTTTACATTAAAATTTTTCACAGTGAAGCCATCAGAACACACCTAGGGTGTCTAATGTACTCTGTCCACAGAATTTTCTTGGACAGACTGCCCCAGTCTCTGTTCTTAAGACTCTGGGATATATATGTATCCCCAATACACCTCTTCTAATCTTCCTTTAAATCCTTTGTAGTACGTATAAGAGCCTCCAAAATTCCTGTTAATTATTTAGCTTTCTACCTCCAAATTCTCTATTCCTTCCTTCATCTTAAAATCCTAAACTTCTTTATAATTCCACAAAAACTTCCACCCTTCAAAACTTTCAAGATTCCTTGTTGACTAAAATGACCCTCTTTGAATCTCTCAGACAAAATTAGCATGTAAAAATTTTCCCAAGCTATCTACAACTCCACTATACATCACACCATAGCCTTTCTAACCCACATATAAATGTTGAGTATTAGAAGGTGATACTATATTTTTATTAGTTTATATATTTTTAATCAATTTTTTAGACTATATATTATTAAAAGGTTAGAATTACTGAAATTGGAGCTCAAAAATGTCATCTTGTCTATCTTTCTGCTACCAATGACTCCAAAGTTTTATTTTTTTCTAAGTTGACAGAATCTCTCATTAAGGTTTGTCATCTTCATTCCTAATATGTGATATATTAGGAGTCCTTCCTTCATGTTAGCAAATTGTCACCTTTGGGGCCTTCATCAGAGTGAATGTTTTAATGGTCTGAAGGACAATGAGGAGATGAGCTCCCTATTAATTAGTCTTCCAATAACCAGCCTCACAGAAATTAGACCCTGGATGCCTTCAGTCACTTGGGTCCTGTGTGTCTTCAGTCATTTGCATTGCATGCCCCTGAACTTCAAAGATTCCAGGAGGTTGGATGACACCTATAAGGTCATCATTTGGTCCAGCTCCCCATTAGATGTTACCAAATGTTAAAACATCCTTTCCTTGAAGTTTTGAAAGCATGTTACTTCCAAAGCTTTTCATTTTTAACTTTTGACAACTGTCCGGATCTTCTGGCCTATAGGAACTGATATTTGTTTCCGTATAAGGCCCACCTGTTTGTATGCCTTAGGGCCACTGAGGAAAAGATCTCTTTCATATATTATTTCAGCAAGTGTCTAAATACAACTCATTTATCCTGCCTGAGTCTTCCGCATACTAGGCATCTCTTGAGCTATTCTTTATTCAACAAGATTTTGTGTTTTTCGTTCTGGTTACTCTATCTGCTTTTAACACACTACAGTTTGTCTATATTTCTTAAAATGTAGCATCCCTAACTAATAATTATACTTGAGGTGAAAAAAAGAATAAGCCACTGCCATAAATTTAGATGTTACATATCAATTAATACATCACAGAACTGTAAGAAGTATATGTGTGTGTGTGTGTGTGTGCGCATGTGTGGGCGTGTGTGTGTGCCACCACCATACCAATAATTGTGAACTTATTGAGTAGCGTGCTGGTAAATGTTTAACAACTGGCTCTTCAGGAGCTAGAGGAGAGAAATGATTTGTAGCATTTGCTTATTTCTATGGTGTAACTACTCCCACTATGACCTTTTTAGGAAGTGATACTTTTTGAGTATTTATCTTTGTTTTTAATATAATTAAAATTTTTTGAAGTTTAGTTTAACTTTTAATAATGGCTTGTTTACCAACTAGCTTGCAAAATTCCTGAAGGTTGAAAAATTAGTTTGCAAAGTTTGTACAGCTATGTCTAGTATACCACTTATTTACTCCAACTAAAATTTTGAAACATTTGTTTATTTATGTGTGATCCTGCTATACTGAGTACCCTCTACACTGTCCTGAGGTCATCTTGTTCTACTGTTAATTTTGTATTTTATTTTTTCATCTGGATAAAATATTGTATATGTATTATTTATTTTTGTCTTGTTAGATTCAGTCAATCATTTTACCCTGTCAATAACTCTTTAGATTTTAATTCTGTCATCCCACATTTCTGTCATCTTTATTCCTTCTTGCACATTTGATGAGCAAAGCTTATATATCTCTATCCAAGGCATTGAATTTTTTTTAAAAAAAATGCCTGACAGCACAGAGCCAAGGACGAAATCCTGGGCCATGTAAATAGAATCTTTCCTTCACACAAGCATCAAACCATTAATCAGCATTGAATCAATGAGATATTTCTCTACTGAATTGCCTTTGCATCCACTCCAAATTTCTCTACCTTGTCCATAAGATTCTCGAGAGATTATTTATAAAGTGCATAACTGAAGTTCAGAAACCCTCACCTTCTTCCTTCTCATAGCAGAGAAAAAGGTTACACTCTCCCTATGTAAAGCTGATCACTTTCTCCAGGATTCATCAAGTATGCCTCTTCTCTTTTGTCTTTTCAATCTGCCTCTTCTAGCTTCTCTACTCTCCTAGCATATAAACATAGCATATAAGCAGTGCCTGAAAATCTGTTTCTATACTCTGCTTTTTTTTCCATTTGAAATATTGTGTATTACAATTTTTTTCACTTTCCTTGGGCTTACTATTCCACTTTCCCCTTTATTCTCAGCGTGACCACTACCATGACCTTGTTCTCACTTAGAAGATATATGCATTCAGGCAGGGTTTCACTCATTTTCTGCTTTGCCATTTTCAGACTTATTGGGTTTGACCTGGCAAAGTGCAGGTGGAAATTTCTCCTGCATATTTGGAATATCTTTTTGAAATTCCTTGGAGACCTTCGCCCTCCCATTTCTTCTATCATTACCATCTTCCTCTCAACCGAGTCTTTAGCTTCATCTTTTAAATGACTCTAGCTTCTTTCATTTCTTCATATATAAAATATTCTTTCCCAACCCTAGCTCTGCATCTTACTATGTCCCTCAGCCCATCTTCACCTCCTAGTCAATTCTCAGTTCTTGGCAATTTGCCTCCTGTGTTCTCCAATCCATTGGTTTAGTTAGGTCACCAGGAACTTCACAGTTGTCAGCCTGAGTTCTCTCTCTCTCTCTCTCTGTCTCTCTGTCTCTGTCTCTCTCTGTCTCTCTCTCTCTCTCTCTCTCTCTCTCTCTCTCTCTCTCTCTCTCTCTCTCTCTCGCACACTTTTTTATTTCTTACCTTATAAGTCTTCTCTGCAGTTTCATGACTAACCACTCCTGTTTTGTGTTTTAATTGCCTTTTGCCTTCGTTTCAATGACACTTCATTCTCCTAATTTTCCTTCTCCATCTCTGGATGCCTTCTCTTTATCTTTTTCAGATTTCTCTTCCTTAATCACCACTTGCCTGAGCATTCTCAGCACTGCCCACAGCTCCCACCACCACCAGCACATCATTCTGCATGACTCCCAATTCTATATTTTCAGCCCAGACCTTGCAGGAATCCTGCTTCAAATACAGATCTCCATATGCATGATTCATGCTCCCAAAATGAACATCTTATCTTCGCCTGCATCCTCTCACTGAAATATTCACTTCTTCCTGTAATCCTTATTCTGGCTTAGAGGACTGCCACCCATTCACTTGCTCAGGCCCAAAAATGTGCTGGAAACTCTCTCTTCCTCCTCATCCACAGCCAGTAACTCATGAAACCCTCTCGATGCCAATACTTTAGGTTCTTATTCTTGTATGCTTTTTTATCTTTTTTGTGATAGGTTTCTAATTACTTCCTTGCCTTTAGTCTCACGCTTCTTTATCTTCTACCCACAGCCAGAATCATCTTTCTAAAACAACCCTAGCAGAACATGGACCTCCTCTCTTCGCATTCCACAGTAACTCCCAGTTAACTGCAGGAAAAAGTCCAGATGCCTCACCACCACATGGCCTGCCAAGGTACCTCACCAATGATATCCTTCACTGCCTAATTCACTGCATTTTCCAAAGAGGTCTATGCAGGGATTTTCTCTATGCCTTTACACATACTGACTTCAATTCACAGAATACTTTCCCCCATTGTTTAGTGATGAAATTCTCATTCTTCCAAGTAACAGCTAAAATAAACCCTCTTCTGTGAATCGTGACCATACTCCTCATGCCACCATTTCTTACATTGCTTTTCTTGTACAGACCCCTGTCAAGCACTTATCACACATCATTGATAATATTTATTCATCTGCCTATTTCCATCCTTATATAGAAACTAAGAAACTAACAAATTTCTTAAATAAAAAATTGAATTTTATTTATCCTTGCATATCCAGTTCTTAGCACATTGCCTACTACATTCTAGGTAACTCAATATATTTTCACCAAATGAGTAACTTTCCTTTATTTAATATTGTATATTTTGATCAAAGGAAGAACTATGGAAACTAGCATGATTTACTCTTGGTAAATTGATGTTGGCTCTTTGGGATCAGTACTTTTTCATATAGATCCTGAAACCAGAATTTCAATATTCAACTCCAGATAAATGCACCAATATTAAATCCATTAGTTCATTAGATAAATGCTTTTCTTCTCATTTTAATTTTTGAAAACAGAAATAAAATTTTTCCAAATCCAACTCTTCTGCCCCAGAAATGGTATAATACTCTAGACACAATTCTGCCATTTACATAAGAGTCATCACTGTTGGGTAAAAGCTTTTAGAGTGTTATGTATGTGTGTGCTAATCCAAAACCAGGGACAAAAGGGATGTGTCAGGAAAGTCATAGGGATGTAAGTAACTAACTAAACTTAATTAATGAGGACTTAAAAATATGAGTCATTCTGTATTTTATCACAAGAAAAAGTGGTAGGTGATTGCATTCATTCATCCCATAGAGTGAATCGTTAGGGACCCAAGTTGTTTCCTTGCCTCTGCTATCTTTAAGGTTTTATTTTGTTGTTTGTTTGTTTGTTTGTTTCAACCCTGTGTTTTTGCCTCTGGTGGTAAAATGGTTGTTGTAGTTCCAAGAATTATGGATAATTCCAGGCAGGTACTAGAAGGGGGGAGAGGCAGCACTGATATCTATCCCTTTTATAACAAAATAACAACTCTCCCAGAATCTTCTGGGCAGATTTTTCCCTATGTCATATTGGACCTACTGAGTTGAATGTTCATAATTGGACAGCAGGGAAATTGGAAAAATATGGATATGTTTTTGGTTTTTTTTAAAACTCCATAATGGGAGAAAAGTAAGGGAAAGGGGGTTGAAAACCAACTCCTGTCTGCCGTAGGAGATAAAATCATGTGTGACTATCTGATCACTGCTCTATGTTTCCAACCCATATTGGTTTTATCTTACGTTACTCTATTGCTTTCTTAATTCAATTTTTTTTTACCTAACTTGTGTCTGGATAGTTTGGAAAATGTTTCTACTGCCTTTCCCCTCTATACAGCATCTGTTTTGAATAATTTTTTTCCCTGATATATTTGTTGGCATTTTTGTAGTAAAAAATCCTATGCTTTCTATTCATCTTTCTAAGTTCTTTACGTTAATTTATATTACTTTGTCTTTATCAGTGCTGATAAATATTTAATATGATTTGCAAATCTCACTAGCTTTCTGATTACTCCCTTTTCTAGATCATGAATATAATACTAAATAGAAACCAAATCAAAATATTGACCTTTGAATCATTCTGATGAAAACATTTCTTACCAACTGTACATATACATACTCATTTTATAATTTCTTCACATTTCTAAGCCAAATCCTAAGCCTTTTCATAGAGTTAAAGAAGATCAGAACTTAAAGGAGTCCAGCATCACGTGCTCTAACACCCTTCATTTTATAGGTCAGATAACCAAAGCCGAGAAATGACTAGCTAGTATTGGAAACAATGTTAGAAACCCTGGTTTCCTGGTCCCCAGTTTGATGTCCTCTACTAAGTTGAAGTTTGAGAGGGTTTTACATGAGAAACATGTTGGATATCAGAAACATCATGCTAGTGGAATAAGAGCAGAGGAGATGGACTATGGAATTAGTCCCAGAAAAGGCAAGGACAAAGCCCTGCTGGGAATCATGGAGCAAGCTCAGGCATGGTTCAAACAATCTTGGGCACAAAGTCCAATCTGGTAGGACAGGGCACAGCAGTGGGTGAGCCCTTGGGAGCCAGGCAGGTGGCAGTCATGGTTCTGAGACTTGTGTCCATATGTTGCAAAATCCTGGCCAGAAGGCTGTGTTTGGGCAAGACTCCAGTTCCTGGAGTGGAGAACTGACAGGTGCCAGGTGGGATCCAGGCTCTGGCCAGAAGTACTGCAGTTCAGAGTGGGGCTCTTGACACAGGGAAGGAACTACTGTCTCTGGATGACTATTTGTAAACCAAGTAGTAAAAAGTTAGGCAGAAGTTAGATCACATGGCCAGGTCCAATAATAGGGCTAGTACAATGACACGGTCTACCCAGAAACCCAGAGCTCACCCTGGAATTCTAGTACTTGGATCTGAGGGGCAGCAAAAGATACTTATAAGGCATGAAAAACAAACAAAAAACAGCCATAGTTAAATTTTCAGGTCTCAGGTCTAAGAGTGAGAATTCATTTAATTCAAGGTTTCAGCAGCCTCAGTCAGCACTGGCTCAGGATGGAAAAGAACCAAGCCTGGCGGTTTGCGTCGCTAGAGAATTCAGGCAGGAGATCAGGGCACCACACTCTGTGGGTGCTAGAATCCAATTTACACTTAATGTTTGATCTAAAATTATACTGGGGCGGAGATGGAAGAAGGCATGTTAGGATCTACAAACCTTAATTTGATAAATTCCATAGGAAAAGTTTATCTTGCAGCTTTTTAAAAAAGCATCTCAGTAGTAGGTGGTGTTCATGAATTCATTATCTACAATATGTTTACAGATTTGTATGTCTTAATATAGTTATGTTGCTGGTTTTTGTTAATTTTAGATCTTCTTTAGCAGTGTCTTAGTTCTCTGAGACTTTAAAAAAAATAGAGACAGCATGGAAACAGCTATAAGGACAGTATATGGATTATAAGAATATATCAATTGGAAATGGAGGGAATGCATGGCAGTCTGGTTTCTGCACAGTCAATACAACTGGGTCATTAAGGTGACCAAGAGCACCAGACCATGAAACACTTGATCCAATCATTTCATCCATCTTAATAACCAATCCAACCAACTGCACAATGATACAATCAATTGCTCAGTAACTATCCATTATGATGGCAGAAAACAAAACAAAACAAATTGGCCGTATTTTGGTCAGTTCAGTAAAGCTACACAGAGAAGACTGCCAAGTAAATGCTGGCTCCTCATTTCTATGCCTTTTGTGGTCCAGATGCATTTCCCGTACTCTGATTACTTAGTAATACTCAACTTCCCAAGTGTTTGTCTCCAGCTTGCTCCTTGCCATTGGTTTCTGTCTGCTTTACTTTCTTCAACTTATCCTGTTAGTGACAGATTTCTTTTTAAAGCAATTGGTAGTACATTTTTTTAGTCATCACTCATTTTATATCCCTACTTATTATACCTTATTAGAAAACCTATTTTCCTCTGTTTCATTTTTTTCTGCTACATTTATATGAGCCTTCCAATTTGCCTTACTTCTGTTTGAAAGCATTAACTCCAACGGAACACTGATATAAATTATACTTAAAATATAAGCAAAAATATAACAGATGCATGTGTTGTTGTTTTTTAACATTTACCTAGAGATATAATTAACTTACATATATCTCTGCCTGTGTAGGTTGAGATTAGCTATAATCCACATCCAAAGGCTTAGACTACCCTAGATACATCATGTTCATATCTTCAAATAGATTGAGTTAATTTTTTCCTCTCTGTGGTTATACTTAACTGTATAACCAGCTTTAATCCCATCTTTTGATAGTGGTCAGATTCTACAAAGTTTTAGCATTATTTTGTACTTCTTAGCTTTTCTAGGCTGAGTGTACACAACACTTCATCAAACAGAATTCAGATGTTTGGTAATCTAATAGCTTTTTTGTGTGTGAGCATCTGACAAAACAAAGACAAAAACAAACAAACAACAACAACAAGAAAACACTAGACTCCTTTACTGATGACTTTAATAAAATGATCAGAATTGACTAAATGCTTTGGTAGATTAGGTGCTGAAAATAAATCTGTAAAACCTCTATTTTCTAGAAATTAACTTTATAACCATCTGATAAGCATTGAATGCTGAGCTGTTGTGTGTAGACGTACGATGCGTGTATGCTGTGTCTGCATATACAACCGAGTGCATGAGTATGGATGGAGGCAGCTTTTCCTTGGCAGTTTTCATAGTTAAATGGCAGTGGTGGGGGACTCACTCCGATAACTGGATTACAGATGCAGTGTCCATGTGCCTCAGGCTCTGGTACAGGAACAGATGCTAGTTGAGGTCAGGTGAGGTCAGGCCCAACCAATTGAAGCAGGGAACTGATTTATAAGGATTAATGGTGGGCAGGTGAGGGCATGATAGGGGTCAGGGTAGGCAGCTGCTAGTGGGGGTACTTGAAGTCATAGAGACAAAGTTCCAGGTGAGGCAGTCAGATGTGAGGGTTGGCTCTGGATATGTGATGAAGAGAGCACTTCAGACAGAAACTATCCATGATCTGGGCATCTCTCTTGACGTAGCTTTAACAAACTCAAGTGTCCTGAGAGACCTTTTATTTTTAATGTCTCAGACTTCTGAGGATGTCTTTTCTAGATAGTAGAACTTCAGTTAGCATAGCTGACTGAAATCTTTGTCCCATGTATAGATTTCCTCTTATCCTTAGTCTATATGAACCCAAACAATCATCTCTATAATCTGAAGAGTGGTGATCTTCACATCAGAAAGAAATACCATTTTTTTCTGCCCCGAATTGGGTTATTCAGAGATGGCAAAAACTGACAGTTTTGATAATCTGAGGAGAGGAAAATTTTACTCTTCATGAATAGATGATTCATCTTTCAGGGAATCCATCTCTCTGATAGAATGACCCAGGTTAAGAGCTTTTACAATTTACTTCATAAAAAATATTTTCCATCTGCCTAGAAAGAACCTGGACCTCATGGAGAGCTTGTGGTAGAAATATCGGATAGGGCCGATGTGACTTTGATCAATTAGTACTCAAGGATTATTTGCAGAGCTTTAAATTGGCTTCTATTGCTTTCTCTAACAGGTGTAAAAATTGAAGGTTTTATGCAGTTCCTACTCATTAACTGCTTTGGGAAATATTCTACAGAACTTGTGTATATGTCATTGGTATAGTAAGTTAGAGGGACAAAAAGGAATGGAGAATGTGGTATAATAAGAAATACATTTGGTCTTTGTCTGGTTTCTGGAGCAGTGTTACTAATACCCTTGGAATTCCCTAAGTGATGAATGTCTTTTGCTATTCATAAAAAGCACATTTCGATCACACCTGAGTTTATGCTAATGAGGTGACTTAAAGCGGGGCCCTTAGATAACCTCAAGATGGAGGCTAGTCACAAGAAAGACTAAAAATGTGATTAGAGGGTGGGAACATTCTGTTCCACCCCCACCCACAAACACACACACACACACACACACACACAAACTTGGGGAAAGAAGGTGGGGCTGGAGACTGGTTTATAAAAACCCTTGAACAATAAAGTTTGGAGGATCTTCTGGGTTGGTGAGCACTTTTACTTGTTTGGACAGTGGTGTACCCAGACAGGGCATGGAAGCTCTGTGTTCTTGCTCCCCATACCTTGCTGCATGCATCTCTCATTTTGTTCTTCAGAATTTTGTTCTTTATAATAAATTGGTAAACATAATTAAAGTGTTTTCCTGAGTTCTGTCATTCTAACAAATGACTGAACCCAAGGAGGGAGTAGTGTGAACTCCAATTTATTGCTGGTTAGTTAAGAACACTGGTGGTCCAGAACTGGTGTCTGAAGTGGGAGCAGCCTGGTGAGACTGAGCCCTTAAACTGTGGGGTCTGGGCTAACTCCTGATAGTTACTGTCATAATTGAATTGAATTGTTGGACACCAAGTTGGTGTCAGAAAACTGGAGAATTGGTTGGTGTCAGAAAAAACACCTCAGAGGGAAGATTAGTTTGAAGGTCATTGTAGTCAATTCATAGGTTTTTTAAAAAAAAGATGTAAAATAGGCACAAGGTTTTCATTTTAATGGTACCATAGATCTTTCCATACTAAAACTTAAAAAATCTTCCATCTAAGTTATTAGTGGATTAAAAGGAATATGCAATTTATGATACATTAGTTTAACCAGTCTAATATAATTTTGCCAGTAATTAAGTTTAATTTCTATTTCTCACTCCCAATAAGCCAAAATATCAGAAGAATGCATTTATTCTTTATCATTTACAAAATGATAGGTAGGGCCTGCTTGATCAATACTAAATTATAGCTCAGGAAAAAAAGAGAGCAACTGTCATGTTGTAGCCTAACTCTTCACCCTTCGATCTGCCAACTTTTTGAAGATGGCGCTGGATTCCTAAGAAAAGGCAAGAACACAATGTATGTTAGTTATGATTAATGCTGCAAAATAAGGGCCTAAAGAGAGAAGGTATTCATTTCTCTCATATAGCAAAAAGTATGCAGGAAGGTAGTCCAAGCCTGATTTGGCCATTCAGAGATGCTCTTTGGGACCTACCATCATTCTATCTTTCTGCCTCATGTTCCCTAGCTCAAGGCTTCCATCTTTGTGGTTACAAGATGATAGTTACAATTACACAAATCACATGTATGTTCCAGACAGGAGAATGAGTGAAATGACAAAAGCAAAGGGCAAAAGGAAGCAAAAGGTCACTTGTCTGTCCTTTTAAAAGGCTTTGTTTCCATGAAGTCCCTACCAGTGATTTCTACTTACTATTCATTGGCCAGAACTGAGTCACGTGTTGGTATAGATTGAATCTGTCCCCTGAAAATTTGTATGTTGAAAATCTAATGACTATATGGTGGTATTAGGAGGTGGAACCTTTAAAAGGTGATTAAGTCATGAGGGCAGAGCCCTCATGAGTGGAATTAATATCCTTATAAAGAGATCTGAGAAAGCTCCCTTGCCCCTTTGCCATGTGATGTCACAGCTAGAGGTGCCTTCTCTGAACCAGAAAACAGGCTCTCACCAACCACTGAATCTGCTGGTGCCTTGATCTTCAGACTTCTCAGCCTCCAGAACTGTGAGAAATAAATTCTTGTAGTTTATAAGCCACCCAGTTTGTGTTATTTTGCTACAGCAGCCTGAAGAGGCTGACCATGACATGATCACTCCTTGCTAAAGGTAGTCTGGAGTCATTAGTGGTTTAGCTGAGCATATTGTACACTTACTACAAAATCATAGCCCTAAGACACAGATTATAGGGAAATAAATATCATGCTGACAACTAGCATTGATGCTTTACTAATTATAATGTAGTGACCAGCTACAAAATAAAAATATGACTTTACAGCTATTAACCAAAAATTCCAAGGTTCCAATACTACTCTTGACTATAATATTCTCTACTCAGGAAACCTATTACCTTTCCTCT
The DNA here is from genome assembly GCF_964194185.1 of Rhinolophus hipposideros. Classification (NCBI taxonomy): domain Eukaryota; kingdom Metazoa; phylum Chordata; class Mammalia; order Chiroptera; family Rhinolophidae; genus Rhinolophus; species Rhinolophus hipposideros. The sequence goes on along the minus strand of NC_138048.1, from coordinate 42,880,548 downwards.
ATTTTTCTCATTCTTTTTATTGAATTTCCTCCCTATATCTCATGTCCCTCTCTAGGTATTTTGTCCTCTCTTCTCTCCTGACCCCTCTTCCTCCATTTTCCTTTCTTTTTGTAACATATAGTTACTTATAGTACAAACTTACACTTTTCTCTAGTTTCATTAGGTAAAACACCTGTTTCATTAATCTTCTGCTGTATAACAAATTACTGCTGAAATCAGTGGCTTAAAACAGAGGTCAGTAAACTTTTTGTATAAAGGCTGAATGGTAAACATTTTAGCCTTATGGGCCATATGGTCTCTGCCATTGTAATGCAAAAGCAGCCACACATGATAATGTAAACAACTGGGTATGGCAGTGTCTCAATAAAACTTTATTTACAAACAAGTGGGCCAAATTTGGTTTGCAGGCTATATTTGCCATTCCTTGGCATAAAACAGCAATGATTTAATCATTGCTCATAACTCTGTACGTTGATTGACTCAGCAGGACAGTTTTGCTATTCCACATATAACTGAAGTCACTCACGTGGCTATATTTACCTGATAGTTCAACTTGAGATGGAACATTCAAAATGGCTTCTCATCTTCTACTTACTCTCTCTAAAAAGAGCTTAGTCTAAGCTCTTTTGTAGTAGGGAATATGCTTCCAAGAAGGAGTGTACAAAAGGTCAAGCTCCAGAGTGCAAGTGCTTATCAAGCCTCTGCCTGACCATTTTTCTAAAATCTCATTGGCCATCACAAGTCACATGGCCAATCCCAGAGACAATGTGGGACAGGGCAACACAGGAGTGTGAATACTCAGAAAGATGGACCATTGGGGGCCACAGTCTGCATTCTGGCTCTCAATGATTCATGTTTCTCCTACATTCAAAATATGCTCACCTCAATTCCAGCACCCATGCCATAACATCCCATTTCACTGTCAGGTTCAGGCTTGGTATCCAGCATCTTGTCATATAAATTAGTTTCAGGTATAGATGAGGTCCTTTGGGTGTGATTCTCAGGTTAATAGAGCTATAAGCTAAAACTAATTATCTGTCTCACACTTCCAACATTTACTGTTGAAAACAAGAAAGGATAACCTTAATATACATTTCCTGTCCAAAAACAGAAGCAGGGGAGGAGGCAAAAGATATATAGTTATTACTCCATAGCAATTCTGTAATCCAGGCACATATCACCTGAGGGAAAATAATTTTTGTTGTGCTCCCTGGGAGTGGTTCCTTAAACCACTGCTCTCTTCCACTCTTTGATTTTCTGGGTTCTTGGCTCCACTTTCTGAGATGGCCTTCCTTTCTATAAATAATGGCTTATGCTTGTAGTTGAGTAGTGCTTTCAGATTCTTTCCTGCCAATAGTAGTTGGTGTCTCAGAGACCTCTTTTCATTTTGACTTAGCTCTCTGAGTCCAAGCTGATACAAGTCCTTGAAAAATGCTATGGAATTTCTAGATATCAAATTTAAAATCCATTCCATTTAATAAAAACTCACACCCACAAATATCGTGACTTGGTTTTTCCCCAGTTTCAGCTGAGAAAAAGTATGCAGTTGTCAAATGCCCTTAAGATTCCCAGATGTGATTTTTGTCCAGGTGAGGGAATCTACGAGCATTGACTTAAATCTTTCAGAAGTTTAATCAAGGGATCAAACACTTGCAAACTTAATCTGATGTTTACCCTCAGGCCTCATTTTACTGGCAGCATACTGGAGTTGGTCTTTATCCCTGACAAAAATTCTTCCTTTAAAATATCTTGCCTGTTGGAGAGATTGGAAATGAGAAACAGTTATGCTATCTAACCCAGAAAGTCCTGAGTTGGAAATATTTTCTCTAAATTCTGCTTGAAAACTGAATAGTACTTTCTTTAGCTGCTCTCTACTTCTCTTGCAATATCTTGCCATAAGTGACTCACAGAACCAACTGGCACACCCAGTATTCTGCCTGGAAATCTCTTTAACTGAACTCTCAACTTTATTAGGTATCTAATCTTTATTTATATCATCTAACCTATCACAAGTGACAATTTCCTTCATTCTTCTCCCAATGTATAACACATGTTCCTTTTTCTGTAGCCTTTAATAGAAACTTTAGTGTTCGTCCAGTCTCCACTCATAGTCTCCTCATTTTCCAGGCTTCCATCTAGACCCAAATCATGTAGTTAAGTTTTTTATTTTCTAAATTTTGTGATGATTTGACATCTTGAGGTCTTGCTGACTCACGAGAGACTGCCCTTCCCAATTCACTAATTCCTGATTCATTAATTCCCAGAGATAGCAAATGACTACCCTCAAGTGTACCTTTCATATACAAAACAATCAATCTGGAACTGATACCCCAAACTACCTCCTTTAACAAGCTTTCACATATTACTTACTGCCCTAATAACTCCACTACCAGGTATCACACCACTCAAGACAGTCTCTACACCTCAGAGTCTGCTGAAATTATTCAAACTAACCAATCCTAAACCCGGTTAGCCTGATGACCTGTGTTGCCCATTCCTTTCTATGAAAACCACAATAAAGTCCCTTGTCCATGCTTTGCCCTCACTCCTGTTTCTTGACAGCCCCTGGTCGTTCCCTATATGGCCCTGCATAATGTAGCATGCATCTTCTTCTTGAGAATTGTGAGGGAATGAACTACCTTTTCAATGGCAATCATCTTCTGATCTGTTTGCCTCACCATACCTGAATAAAAAACATAATCTTAGGTATATTTTAAAGCAATCCAGTGTCATATGCTTTAGGATTTTTTTTTTTTTTACAGTAGCACCCTACTTCTAGGTACCAATTTCTGTGTAAATTATACATTGCTATATAACAGTCACCCCTAAACCCAGTGGCTTAAAACATCAATGATCTTTTATTTCTTACAATTCTGTGAGTTGACTGGCTCAGCTCAGCAGTCTTCAGCTCCTTGTGGTGGAGCTGAGGTCATTCAAGTAGCTGCATTCAGCTGGGAGCACAGGTGGGGGTGGAATGCCCAAGATGGTCTTCCAGGGCCTCTCTCTACTTGCCTTTTCATTTTTCAGTAATAAAGACTGAGCTTTTTTGTAACATAGCAGCTGGTTTCTAAAAGTGAATATTCATTCCAAAAGACGATCCCCAATGTGCAAATATTTATCAAGGCTCTGCTTGTGTCATACTAGCCAAACCATGGGCTAGCTCACACTCTGTGTGTGTGTGTGGGGGGATAACCAATGGCTAAATTCCAAGAGGATGGGTCCTCTGAGGCCAGCAGTGGAATAGTGCACTACACTATTATGATAATGCCATTCCAACTTTCTTTATATTCAAGGAAAGCCTGTGGAGTATAGCAGAAAATATACTCATGTTGTGATGTGGTAGAGACAAAAGGTCTGCAAAACCTTGGATGTAGATAGAACAATCCTGATGGATTTGATTTTTCACTACTCAACTAGCCATATTGGCATGTTAGAGATACAAACTCATTTTGTTAGAACACATCTTAATTTATGATTAAATGGATTTTTCTGGTCAAGATGGTGGAGTAGCTAAATGCTGTGCTCACCTCCTCTCAGGACCACATCAATTACAACTAAACTACAGAACAACCATCATTAAGAATTGCCTGAAGTTTAGCTGAACCAAAGGCCTACAACTACAGACATACAGAAGAAGCTACCTTGAGATTGGTAGGAGGAGCAGAGATGTGGAATAGGCTGGTCCGACACCCATGTGTGACCATTAAAAATCAGGAGGGATATCTCAGCTGTGGAGGTCCTCTCTGGAGTAGCGAAGGGTCCCAGTCTCACACCAGCCTCTGCAGCACAGAGTTTCAGTGCCAGGAAGAGAAGTCCCCATAACTTCTGGTTGTAAAATTCAGCGGACACTGTGGCTGAGTGAGACAAGGGTGGCTGCAGTTCCAGGTGCTCCTCTTAAAGGGCCTATGAATGGCCTCACTCACTCTGAGCTTCAGTGCTGGGGCAGCAACTCGAAAGGCACCAGGGAATTAAAGGGAGGAAGTGAATTGTCTAGCTTCAGAGTGAGGGCTGGAGGGGCAGCTTTCTCCTGGAGGGAGGAGCTGGTGGAAGCCATTGTTTCTTTATTGAACCCTCCCCCTTACTGCATGTAGATGCAAGAAGACACCATATCTGAGTCTAGATCAAACAGGCAGGCTATTACCTTTCCTCTGCCCTGCACTAGTGATTCCATGAGACCATACCCCACCCTACTTTTGAGCACACCTAAACCATTTCCAGTGTCTTTTCCATACAAACTGTCTTAGCTCATGTTGAGAATTTTCATAAAATCTCTTAAAGGTTCATAAAATCCAAACAAGCAGCATCTGACTTTGGCATATCCTTTACCTCTGGCTGAGCAGTCCTAAGTGCAGCACTAGCGACAGATGGCTTCAGTTTGAAGATTGCCCCTTGAGGCACCTCTGAGTCCAGTGTGGGCAGTGGCCATCTGCAGATTGCTTTGTGGCTCATACAGATGACCCCAGGCAAGGCACAGGCTGCAACTTGATATGCAGCGGGTCATCTCCCAGGGGGCCAGGGATGGCACTTCTGATAGCAGCTTCAAACCAAGCTGGAGCATCATCCAGCTGTCTCCAAGGATGACACATCCAAATGACAGACTGGGCAGGTGCCAGAGCCCTACTAAAGTGAACCCTGCTCTGTAGGGTCAGTTCTTGTATCACAGCTCCTATGCTGTAGTTATGACCAGTCCTCACAATCAATCAGCCTGAGGGTCAATCCCTTCCACTGACATGCAAACAGCAACTGAGGCTCAACTATAACAGGAGGGCACACACAACCCACACAAGGGACTCATCTGGAGTACCCAGCTCTATTGACCAGGGAGACTGCATCATTGGGTCCCAAGGACACCTACTACATAAGGCCACTCTGTTAAGACCAGGAGGCATAGCAGCCCTATATAATAGATAGAAACAAACACAGGGAGGCAGGCAAAATGGGGAAACAAAGAACATAAGGAAGCTCCAGAAAAAAAAAAAAAAACTAAACAAAATGGAGACAAGCAATCTACCAGATGCGGAGTTCCAAACACTGGTTATAAGGATGCTCAGTGATCTCAGTAAGAAGTTCATTAAAGAGATAAGAAACATAAAAATTGAACTAGAAAATATGAAAAAAAAATCAGTCAGAAATAAAGAATAAAATAACTGAAATTAAGAATACATTAGAGGGAATCAACAGTACATTAGGTGAAGCAGAGGATAGAATCAACAATTTGGTAAATAAGGTAGTAGAAAACACCCAATCAAAACAACAAAAAGAAAAAAAAGTGAAAAAAATGAGAATTTCAGGAGTCTCTGGGACAACATCAAGCATACCAACATTCACATCATAGGGGTACCAGATGGGGAGGGAGGGAGGGAGGGAGGGAGGGAGGGAGGGAGAGAGAGAGAGAGAGAGAGAGAGAGAGAGAGAGAGAGAGAGAAAGAGAGAGAAAGTAATTGAAAATCTATTTAAAGGAATAATGATGGGAAACGTCCCCTACCTGGCAAAAAACAAAAATAAAAAATAGATACACAAGCCCAGGAAGGACAGAGTCCCAAACAAGATGAACCCAAGAAAGCCCACACCAAGACACATCATAATTAAAATGCCAAAGGTTTAAGACAAAGAGAGAATCTTATAAATGGCAAGAGAAAAGCAGTTAGTTACCTACAAGGGAGCTCCCATGAGACTGTCAGCTGATTTCTCAACAGAAACTTTGCTGGCCAGAAGGGATTTTCAGGAAATATTCAAAGTGATGAAAAGCAAGGACCTAAAATCAAGATCACTCTTTCCAGCAAAGCTATCATTTAGAATCAGAGGATAAAGAGCTTCCTAGATAAGAAAAAAATAAAGTTCATTACCACCAAACCAGTATTACAATGAATCTTAGAGGGATTTCTTTAAAACAAAACAAAAAAGATAAAAATATGAATAATAAAATAGCAATAACTACATATCTATCAACAATTACTTTAAATGTAAGTGGATTAAATTCTCCAAACAAAAGATAGGGTGGCTGAATGGATAAGAAAACAAGACCCTTACATATGCTACCTACAAGAAACTCACTTCAGACAGACGGGCACACACAGACTGAAAGTAAAGCAATGGGGAAAAGATATTTCGTGAAAATGGAACAAAAAGGAAAAAAAGAAAGGAAGGAAGGAAGGAAGGAAGGAAGGAAGGAAGGAAGGAAGGAAGGAAGAAAGAAAGAAAGAAAGAAAGAAAGAAAGAAAGAAAGAAAGAAAGAAAGAAAGAAAGAAAGAAAGAAAGAAAGAAAGGAAGAAATGAAGAAAGCTGCAGTAGCAATACTTATACCAGACAAAATAGACTTTTAAACAAGAGACAAAGAAGGACCCAGTAATTTCACTTCTGGGTAGTTATCTGAAGGAACCCAAAATGCTACTTTGAGGATAAATATATCCATATACTTATTGTAGCATTGTTTATAATGGCCAAGATGTGGAGGCAGCCTGGGTGTCCATTTATGGATGAATGGATAAAGAGTAGGTGGTACATATATACAATAAACATTGCTTGGCCATGGAAGGAAATGCGTTCTTACCATCTGTGGGGGCATAGATGGACCTAGATGGTATTGTGCTGAGTAGAGTATGTCAGACAGAGAAGAACAGATGCAGTGTGATTTTGCTTATGTGTGGAATCTAAAGGACAAAACAAACAGAAACACAAAACAGAAACACACTCAGATACAGAGAATATTTTGATGGGAGGGTGTTTGGGGGTGAGTGAAAAAGGGAAGGGATTAAGAAGTATGATCTGGTTGTTATATAGTAGTCATGGGGATGTAGGGTATAACATGAGGCATATAGTCAATAATATTGCAATAACTATGTTTGTTGTCAGGTTAGTACTAGATTTATCGGAGTGAAAAAGGTGAAGAGACTAAGAAGTAAAACTTGGTATTTCAATATACTCATGGGGATGTAAAGTATAGCACAGAGAATATAGTCAATAATATGGTAATAACTATACATAGTGCCAGGTAGGTACTAGACTAGTCAAGGGGATCACTTCTTTTTTTTTTTTTTTGTTATTAGTTTCAGGTGCACAAGGCAAAGTAATACTTAGATGTTTATCATTTATATCCCTCACACTGTGTGGACCCCCTCCCCTCATCCACTATCCCTCTGACATCGCACCAAGCCATTACATTTCCACTGTCTCTATTTTCCTAATGCAGTCCTCCACTTCTGTAAGTATATACATACATATATATATACATATGTATACACACACACACACACACACACACACACACACACACACACACACACACACACTATATATATATATATATATATATATATATATATATATATATATATATATATATAAATAGTTAGCATTCATTATTGTTCAGCTTCAGGTGTACAGTGCAGTGATCAGGCATCTACATCATCCCTGAGGTGGTCTCCCAAATGGGACACGTGTCCATCGGATACCCTACAAAATCTTTACAACATTATTGATTACGTTCCCCAAATTAATTTACAAAATCCCGTGGCCATCTTGTGGTTACCGACTGTTTTCTAATCCCCTCACCTTCCTCCTTATCCCCACCCCCCGCCCATCTAGTAACCCTCAGTTTTTCCTCTATGTCTCCAAAACTGTTTCTGATTAGTTCATTCACTTATTCTTTTCTTTAGATTCCGCACATAAGTGAGATTATATGGTATTTGTCTTTCTCTGTCTGACTCATTTCACTTAACATAATCTCCTCTAGGTCCATCCATGTTGCTGCAAATGATATGATTTCTTTATTCTTTATGGCTGCGTAATACTCCATTGTATAAATGTACCACAGCTTCTTAATCCAGTCATTTACCAATGGACATTTCAGTTGTTTCCATGTCTTGGCTTTTGTGTACAGTGCTGCAATAAACATAGGAGTGCATACTGATTTTTCAATTGGAGTTTTGGATTTCTCCAGATAGATACCTAGGAGTGGAATTGCTGGATCATAAGGTAGTTCCATTTTCAGATTTTTGAGATACCTCCATACTGTTTTCCATAGTGGCTGCACTAATCTGCAATCCCACCAATGGTGCACAAGCATTCCCTTTTCTCCACATCTGCGCCAGCACTTGTTGTTTGTTGATTTATTGATGATAGTCATTTTGACTGGGGTGATGTGGTATCTCATGGTGGTTTTTATTTGTATTTCTCTGATGGTTAGTGAGGTTGAGCACTTCTTCATATGTCTGTTTGCCATCTGTATGTCCTTTTTAGAAAAGTGTCTCTTCAAGTCCTCTGCCCATTTATTAATTGGGTTGTTTGTTTTTTTGGAGTTGAGTTGAGTGAGTTTTTTATAGATTTGTGATATTAACCCCTTATCAGATATATCATTGGCAAATATCTTTTCCCATTCAGTAGGATCCTTTTTTGTTTTATTGATGGTTTCCTTTGCTGTGAAAAAACTTTTGAATTTGATGTAGTCCCACATGTTTATTTTATTTTTTTTATTTTTTATTTTTTTAAAAGAATTTATTGGGGAAGGGGAACAGGACTTTATTGGGGAACAGTGTGTACTTCCAGGCCTTTTTTCCAAGTGAAGTTGTTGTCCTTTCAGTCTTAGTTGTGGAGAGCGCAGCTCAGCTCTAGGTCCAGTCGCCGTTTTCCAGTTGCAGGGGGTGCTGCCCACCAACCCTTGCCGGAGTCAAACTGGCAACCTTGTGGTTGAGAGGATGCGCTCCAACCAACTGAGCCATCCGGGAGCTCAGCGGCAGCTCAGCTCAAGGTGCCCTGTTCAATCTTAGTTGCAGGGGGCAGAGCCCACCATCCCTTGCGGGACTTGAGGAATTGAACCGGCAACCTTGTGGTTGAGAGGCCACTGGCCCATGTGGGAATCGAACCGGCAGCCTTCGGAGTTAGGAGCATGGAGCTCCAACCGCCTGAGCCACCGGGCCGGCCCCCACATGTTTATTTTTTCTCTTACTTCCCTCACGTGAGGGGATATATCAGTAAAAATCTTACTCCAGGTAATGTCTGTGAAGTTTCTTCCTATATTTTCTTCTAGGTATTTTATGGTTTCAGATCTTACATTTAAGTCTTTAAGCCATTTTGAATTTATTTTTGTATATGGTGTAAGGAGGTGGTCCAGCTTCATTTTTTTGCATGTGTCTGTCCAGGTTTCCCAGCACCATTTATTGAATAGACTGCCTTTACACCATACATCGTTGCTTCCATTGTCATAGATTAAATGGCCATATAGGCATGGATTTGTTTCTGGACTCTCTATTCTGTTCCATTGATCTATGTGTCTATTTTTATGCCAGTACCATGCTGTTTTGATTACTGTAGCCTTGTAGTATAATTTGATGTCAGGCATTGTTATACCTCCCACTTTGTTCTTATTTCTCAAGATTGCTGAGGCTATCTGGGGTCTTTTATAGTCCCATATAAATTTTAGGATTATATGTTCTATTTCTATGAAAAACATCATTGGTAGTTTAATAGGAATTGCATTGAATATGTATATTGCCTTAGGCAGTATGGACTTTTTAACTATATTAATTCTTCCTATCCATGAACATGGTATGTGTTTCCATCTATTTATATCTTCTTTCATTTCTTTCTTCAGTGTCTTATAATTTTCTGAGTACAGATCTTTTACTTCTTTGGTTAAATTTATTCCCAGGTATTGTACACTCTTTGGAGCAATTGTAAATGGGATTGCTTTTTAAATTTCTCCCTCTGATGTTTTATTTTTGGTACATACAAATGCAACTGATTTCTGAATATTAATTTTGTACCCTGCTACTTTACTAAATTCATCTATCAGCTCTAATAGTTTCTTGGTGGAGTCTTTAGGGTTTTCTATATATAGTATCATATCATCTGCATATAATGACAATTTTACTTCCTCCTTACCAATTTGGATGCCTTTTATTTATTTTTCTTGTCTGATTGCTGTGGAAAGAACGTCCAGCACTATGTTGAATAGAAGTGGAAAAAGTGGGCAGCCTTGCCTTGTTCCTGATCATAGGGGACCATTAGGGACCATAGGGATCATTCAGCTTTTCCCCATTGAGTATGATGTTAGCTGTGGGTTTATTATATATGGCCTTTATTATGTTGAGATATGATCCGTCTATTCCCACTTTCTTAAGGGTTTTTATCATAAATTGCTGCTGGATTTTATCAAATGCTTTTTCTGCATCTATTGATATGATCATATGGTTTTTATTTTTCATTTTGTTAATGTGGTGTATCACATTAATTGATTTGCGGATGTTGAACCACCCTTGCATACCACAGATGAATCCCACTTGATCATGCTGTATGATCTTTTTAATGTATTGCTGAATTCTGTTCGCTAATATTTTGTTGAGGATTTTTGCACCTATGTTCATTAGAGATATTGGCCTGTAGTTTTCTTTTTTTTGTGGTGTCTTTGTCTGATTTTGGGATCAGGGTGATAGTGGCTTCGTAAAAAGTGTTTGGGAGTCTTTCCTCCTTCTGGATTTTTTTGGGAGTCTTTCCTCCTTCTGGATTTTTTGGAAGAGCTTGAGGAGAATAGGTGATAATTAGTTTTTGAACGTTTTGTAAAATTTACCTGTAAAGCCATCTGGTCCAGGGCTTTTGTTTGTTGGGAGATTGTTGATTACTGATTCAATTTCCCTGGTGGTTATCAGTCTATTCAGGTTTTCTGTTTCTTCTTGAGTTAGCCTTGGAAAGTTGTATACCTCTAGAAAATTGTCCATTTCTTCCAGATTGTCAAATTTGTTGGCATATAGTTGCTCATAGTAATTTCTTAATTTTTTTTTTTGTATTTCTGCAGTGTCTGTTGTCATTTCTCCTCTTTCATTTCTGATTTTATTAATTTGGGTCCTCTCTCTCCTTTTTTTAATGAGTCTGGCTAAAGGTTTGTCAATTTTGTTTATCTTCTCTAAGAACCAACTCTTGGATTCATTGATCTTTTGTATTGTTTTTCTGGTTTCTATTTCATTTATTTCTGCTCTGATCTTTATTATCTCCTTTCTTTTGCTCCCTTTGGGTTTATTTTGCTGTTCTTTTTCCAGATCCCTTAGGTGTGAAGATGAACTGTTTTTTTTTTTTTTTTTTTTTTTTTGTGTGTGTGTGTGTTTTTTTTTTTTCATAAATTTATTTATTTATTAGTTTCAGGTGTACAAAACAAGGTAAGACTTAGACGTTCATCATCCATATCCCTCACACTGTGAACCCCCCTCCCCCCATCCACCATCCCTCCGACCCCACACCGAACCATCACATTATATATATAAAATTATAGTTGGCATTCATTAATGTCCAGCCTCTGGTGTCCAATGCCATGATCAGGTATCCACAGCATCCCTGAGGTGGTCTCCCAAACAGGACGCATGCCCATCGGATACCCAACAAAATCTCCACAACATTATAGAATACCTTCCCCAAATTAATTTTCGAAAACAAACAAACAAAAAAAAACAAAACAACAAAAACAAACAAACAAAAAAAAAACCCCGAGGCCATCTTGTGGTCACCAGCTGCCTCCAAATCCCTTCACCTTTCCCCTTATCCCCAACCCCCTCCCACACACCCATCTAACCACTCTCGGTTTTTTCTCCGCGTCCCCAGAACTGTCTCTGATTAGTTCATTCGCATAGTCTTTTCTTTAGATTCCATATATAAGTGAGATCATATGGTACTTGTCTTTCTCTTTCTGACTTATTTCACTTAACATAATGTTCTCTAGATCCATCCATGTTGCTGCAAATGATAAGATTTCTTTCTTCTTTATGGCTGCGTAATACTCCATTGTATAAATGTACCACAGCTTCTTAATCCAGTCATCTACCGATGGGCATTTCGGTTGTTTCCATATCTTGGCTATTGTGTAAAGTGCTGCAATAAACATAGGAGTGCATACAGATTTTTGAATTGGAGTTTTGGATTTCTCCGGGTAGATGCCTAGGAGTGGAATTACTGGATCATAGGGTAGTTCCATTTTCAGATTCCTGAGATACCTCCATACTGTTTTCCATAGTGGCTGCACTAATCTGCAGTCCCACCAACAGTGCACTAGCGTTCCCTTTTCTCCACATCCGCGCCAGCATTTGTTGTTTGTTGATTTATTGATAATAGCCATTTTGACTGGAGTGAGGTGGTATCTCATTGTGGTTTTTATTTGCATTTCTCTGATGGTTAGTGAGGTTGAGCATTTCTTCATATGTCTTCTTGCCTTCTGTATGTCCTTTTTAGAGAAATGTCTCCCCAAGTCCTCTGCCCATTTTTTAATTGGGTTGTTTGTTTTTTTGGAGTTGAGTTGAGTAAGTTTTTTATAGATTTGTGATATTAATCCCTTATCAGATATATCATTGGCAAATATCTTTTCCCATACAGTAGGATCCCTTTTTGTTTTATTGATGGTTTCCTTTGCTGTGAAGAAACTTTTTAGTTTGATGTAATCCCACATGTTTATATTTTCTCTTACTTCGCTCGCGCGAGGGGATATATCAGTGAAAATCTTACTCCGGGTAATGTCCATGAAGTTTCTTCCTATATTTTCTTCTAGATATTTTATGGTTTCAGATCTTACATTTAAGTCTTTAAGCCATTTTGAATTTGTTTTTGTATATGGTGTAAGGAGGTGGTCCAGCTTCATTTTCTTGCATGTGTCTCTCCAGGTTTCCCAACACCACTTATTGAACAGACTGTCTTTACCCCATCGTACATTCTTGCTTCCATTGTCGTAGATTAGATGGGCATATAGGCATGGATTTACGTCTGGACTCTCTATTCTGTTCCATTGGTCTATGTATCTATTTTTATGCCAGTACCATGTTGTTTTGATTACTGTAGCCTTATAGTATAGTTTGAAATCAGGTATCGTTATACCTCCCACTTTGTTCTTATTTCTCAAGATTGCTGAGGCTATCCGGGGTCTTTTATGGTCCCATATAAATTTTAGGATTATATGTTCTATTTCTGTGAAAAACGTCGTTGGTAGTTTGATAGGAATTGCGTTGAATATGTATATTGCCTTAGGCAGTATGGACATTTTAACTATATTAATTCTTCCTATCCATGAACATGGAATGTGTTTCCATCTATTTATGTCTTCTTTCATTTCTTTCTTCAGTGTTGTATAATTTTCTGAGTACAGATCCTTTACATCTTTGGTTAGATTTATTCCCAGATATTTTATAGTCTTTGGAGCAATTGTAAATGGAATTGTTTTTTTAATTTCTCCTTCTGCTATTTTATCATTGGTATATACAAATGCAACTGATTTCCGAATATTAATTTTATATCCTGCTACTTTACTAAATTCATCTATCAGTTCTAATAGTTTCTTGGTGGAGTCTTTAGGGTTCTCTATATATAGAATCATATCATTTGCATATAATGATAATTTTATTTCCTCCTTACCAATTTGGATGCCTTTTATTTCTTTCTCTTGTCTGATTGCTGTGGCTAGAACTTCCAGTACTATGTTGAATAGAAGTGGAGAAAGTGGGCAACCTTGTCTTGTTCCTGATCTTAGGGGGAATGGTTTTAGCTTTTCCCCATTGAGTATGATGTTAGCTGTGGGTTTGTCATATATGGCCTTTATTATGTTAAGATATGATCCCTCTATTCCCACTTTCTTAAAGGTTTTTATCATAAAAGGTTGCTGTATTTTATCAAATGCTTTTTCTGCATCTATTGATATGATCATGTGATTTTTATTTTTCATTTTGTTAATGTGGTGTATCACATTAATTGATTTGCGGATGTTGAACCACCCCTGCATACCAGGGATGAATCCCACTTGATCATGGTGTATGATCTTTTTAATGTATTGCTGAATTCTGTTTGCTAATAATTTGTTGAGAATTTTTGCATCTATGTTCATTAGAGATATCGGCCTGTAGTTTTCTTTCTTTGTGGTGTCTTTGTCTGCTTTTGGGATCAGGGTGATAGTGGCTTCGTAAAAAGTGTTTGGGAGTCTTCCTTCCTTCTGGATTTTTTGGAAGAGCTTGAGGAGAATAGGTGATAATTCTTTTTTGAACGTTTTGAAAAATTCACCTGTAAAGCCATCTGGTCCAGGGCTTTTGTTTGTTGGGAGATTATTGATTACTGATTCAATTTCCCTGGTGGTAATCAGACTGTTCAGGCTTTCTGTTTCTTCTTGAGTTAGCTTTGGAAGGTTGTGCGCCTCTAGAAAATTGTCCATTTCTTCAAGGTTGTCAAATTTGTTGGCATATAGTTGCTCATAGTAATTTCTTACAATTTTTTGTATTTCTGTGGTGTCTGTTGTCACTTCTCCTCTTTCATTTCTGATTTTATTAATTCGGGTCCTCTCTCTCCTTTTTTTAATGAGTCTGGCTAAAGGTTTGTCAATTTTGTTTATCTTCTCTAAGAACCAACTCTTGGATTCATTGATCTTTTGTATTGTTTTTCTGGTTTCTATTTCATTTATTTCTGCTCTGATCCTTATTATCTCCTTCCTTGTGCTCCCTTTGGGTTTATTTTGCTGTTCTTTTTCCAGATCCCTTAAGTGTGAAGATAAACTGTCAATTAGTGATGTTTCTTGTTTCTTTAGGTAGGCCTGCAATGCTATGAATTTCCCTCTCAGGACTGCTTTCGCTGCATCACATAGATTTTGGGTCGTCCTGTTTTCATTTTCGTTTGTCTTGAGATATCTTTTGATTTCTTCCTTGATCTCCTGCTTGACCCATTCATTATTTAGTAATAAGTTATTCAGCCTCCATGAATTGGTGTGTCTTCCAGTTTTTTCTTTTTTCCTGTAGTTCATTTCCAATTTCATAGCACTGTGGTCAGAGAAGACAATTGGTATAATTTCAATATTCTTAAATTTATCAAGACTTGTTTTGTGGCCTAACATGTGGTCTATCTTGGAAAATGTTCCATGTGCGCTTGAGAAAAACGTGTATTTTGCAGCATTTGGGTGAAATGCTCTGAAAATATCGATTAAATCCAAGTGGTCCAATGTATCATTTAAGGCTGTTGTTTCCATATTGATTTTCTGTCTGTAAGACCTGTCCCTTGTTGTCAGAGGTGTGTTGAAGTCCCCTACTATGATCGTTGATCTTTGTCTTTATCTGTTTTATATATTTAGGTGCTCCTATGTTGGGCGCATAGATGTTTACTAGGGTTATGTCCTCTTGTCGGATCGATCCCTTTGTTATTATATAGTGCCCATCTTTATCTCTAATATGTTCATTTTAAAGTCTATTTTGTCAGATATAGGTATTGCAACATCAGCTTTTTTTCTCACTTCCATTTGCATGAAATATCTTACTCCAACCCTTCACTTTCAGCCTGTGTGTGTCTTTTGATCTGAGGTGAGACTCTTGTATACAGCATAGAAAATGGTCTTGCTTTCTTATCCACTCAGCCACCCTATGTCTCTTGATTGGAGCATTTAATCCATTTACATTTAAAGTGATTATTGATAGGTACATCGTTATTGCCATTTTTAAATTTGTAGTTAGATTGTTTTCATCTTTCTTCTATTTACAGACGTCCTTTTAGTATTTCTTGCAATGCTGGTTTGGTGGTAATAAATTCCTTTAGCTTATTTTTTTCTGGGAAGCTCTTTATCTCTCCATCAACTTTAAATTATATCCTTGCTGGATAAAGCAATCTAGGTTGTAGGCCTTTGTTTTCCATCACATTGAGTATCTCCTGCCACTCCCTCCTGGCCTTCAATGTTTCTGAAGAAAAGTCATATGATAATCTTATGGGAATTCCCTTGTATGTAACCCTCAGTCTTTCTCTTGCTGCTTTTAGGATTCTCTCTTTGTCTTTAAGCTTTGCCATTTTAACTATAATGTATCTTGGTGTGGATCTGTTTGGGTTTATGCTGATTGGAACTCTCTGTACTTCCTGGGCTTGTATGTTGGTTTCCTTCATCTGGCTAGGAAATTTTTCGGACATTATTACTTCAAATATGTTCTCAATCCCTTGCTTCCTCTCTTCACCTTCTGGTATTCCTGTGATGCGCACGTTGTTGCACTTGATGTTGTCCCAGAAGTCTCAAACCATCTTCATTGTTTTTTATTCTTTTTTCTTTCTGTTGTTCTGTTTGGGTGATCTCTGCTAACTTGTCTTCTAAGTCACTGATTTGATCCTCTGCTTCATCTAACCCGCTGGTAATTCCTTCAAGTGAGTTCTTTATTTCGGTAATTGTGTTCTTTACTTCTAACTGGTTGTTCATTATGATTTCTACCTCCTTCTTTAGTTCTAACTGGTTGTTCTTTATGATTTCTACATCCTTCTTTATGTCTTCTCTAAGCTCCTTAAACATTCTTATCAACAGTGTTCTGAACTCTGTCTCTGATAGGTTGGTTACCTCTGTTTCATTTGGTTCCATTTCTGGAGGTTTCTTCTGTTTTTTTTTATTTATTTGGGACATGTTTCTTTGTTTCCCCATTCTGGCTGACTCTTTGTGTGTGCTTTGATATATTAGGTAGATCCCCTAGAGTTCCCATTTCTTGCTGGGTTATCTTATGTAGTATGTGTTCTTTGTATTTGACTTGCACTACTTCGTTCTTCTCCTCTGTGTGTGTGCCAAAGGTGACTCTTGTGTTGTGTATATTGTCCTGTTAAAGAAGATCTTTAATTGCTTTTTGCTTGCAAGTAGGTGGGGTTAACTCCTAGGCTGACTAGTTGTGAGATTTGTCTTTGCCCACCACAGGGTGTTCTGCAGCGTGAGGGTTTACCACTTAAATGTTATTTGGCCTCTATGGGCTCTTGTGCCTGCAGAGAATTCCCTCTGGGTGTGTGGCTTGTAGGTCAAACATGGTAGTACTCTGGTTTGGTCTGGAGTTGGCCTATGGATATGTTGTATCTTGTGTCTCTTAAGCTGGGCCATGGTAGGGCAATTTCAGAACAAAGCAAATCACCAAGCACAACAATAAGAACAGCAACAAAGAAAAAATCAAATACATTCACATATAAAAACAACCGACAACCTCCACTTAACACAGGCAAAGATATCAAAGATATAAAGATAAAACAAAGCAAAACAAAAAGCAGCTCCAGTCTTGGCTTAAGCCGACCAAGTAATCTCCAGGTTGTCCTCTGCTGTACCAAAGAGTCCCCTGAGTATTGTGCAGGCAGAGCTGGTCACCTGGTGCCGAGAGTGACTTTGGGACTGCAGCTTTACATGCGTGGGGCTGAGGGGTCTGGATGGTAGTTTTTACAAAGTCAGTGCAGTTTCTGCCCTTGCCTGCACATATGCACACTGAGAGTAGCACCACCAGCCCTGTGTCCAGTTCTCCTGAGTTGTAGGGCACTTCCGTGCGCGAGCAGCAGACGGGAGATTTCTGAGCTGCTGAAAGCCCAGAGCTGCGTCTGCTGCTTACTGCTGATCTCTGGGAGTGCCTCCGCAGTTGCACTTGCCCCACCCTAGGCAGGCCAGAGAGGGTGGGGTCTGTGGATGGTGGCGTCTTCTCTCCTAGCCCAGCAAAAATCACTCTTCCCAGCCTCTTCCCTGGGTCAGAGCTGCCTGCCAGTCTTCCCAGAGCCTGAGCACTATGGCTTCTCTGTAATCTGACACTTCTAACTTTAGGGGCCACTTTGAGTCCCGGGGATAGGATTGGAAGAGCGGGGGGACGGGCGGGGCCCAGGTATGGAGTTTGTGTTCTTTGTCCAACCTAGGGCCCACCTAGCTGCCCCCTTTCAGCGGGATAGACCAGCTGTGGGACACAGGGAAATAGCCCACCTCCTGGTTTTTGTGTTCTCTGTTCCGTCCTGGGATCCCCTGCGTCTCTGTAGCTGTGGGTGCCAGCCGCGTTTCCACCGCCACAGGTGCGGACCGCGTTTTCACAGCCGCAGATGCTGTCCATGTCCCCACAGCTGCAGATGTGGGCCAATTCTCCACTCTGCTCCCTTCCCTCTTCCCTTGCTCGCCCAATTTGCGCACCTTCAAGTAATCCTTCCAGGAGTCTCTTAGCTGTTCTGCATGATGAGCAGAGTCCTTTGATGTGTTATATGTCCTGTTTGTGATAAGATCTGGAGGAGAACTCAAAAAGTGAGCCCCGCTGCCGCCATTCCTATGATGTCACTCCAAGGGGATCACTTCTTAAATTATATAAATGTCTACCCACTATACCGTACACCTAAAATTAATATAAAATAATTTTGAATATTATCAATTAAGAATATGAGGAAATGGTGCCTGGGCCTGAGCAGAAGATAACATTTAAACACTCCAAAGAATCTTTCTGTGCTCCAAATGGACAATAAACAAATACCTAAGAAAAAAAGATTAAATGGCATTACACTGCCAGGAAGCTTTTATTTAATTGATATCCCCATTACTATTAAAGAGGCCTACAGTGGCTAACTATCTTTGGGACTATGAGATTTTCTTTCTACTTAAAAAAAATTGAGTTTTCACTGCTCTCATTGTTTCTGTTCCTTTTTCCCACATAGACTCCTTTGGTTACATTGACATTCTGAGAAGAGATAGTCCTCTGCAATTATCCACATGGAAACAGTCTACTCTTGCTTGTTTCCTGTTTTGCTAATTTTGTGAAATTTGTCATTTGTGAATAGTTTCTTGATTACAGAAATATCTTACTTAAGCCTAGAATTGTTATAGAGACCCTATTAAGGTCATCTATGCAAATCTGAATCATTGAGATAAAAAGGGGATTTTCAGGCTACTATCTGACTACCAAATATCTACATGTTTGGGAATATCTTTGGATTTTTAAATCATAAAGGAAAAGTCAAATTGATAGCTGTCTTATTAGGAAGTTGAAAAATAGCCGGGCCAGTGTCCATCAGATCTCTCATTCCAGATGTCATCCTGAGTCAGGCCTTTCCTGAATATAATTACTACTACCCTTTATACATTAACCTCTCCTAACACCTTCTATTTATGATGCATTGCTGCTTCTGTGTCCCAGACTCATTTAGATAACCTCTGCCTTGCAGTCCTCTGCAGGTTTTTCAAAGTAGGCTCTACCTATAATATTCACGAAAATTACGTGAAGTGCCATTTTAAAATACAAATCGCTGGGCATTGCCCGAGATCTACCAAATCAGAGTTTCTCAGGTTTGAATCCAGAAATCTGTATTTTTGACCAGTGCTTCATGTACTCTAAAGCTTAATCACTGCTGTAAAGGGGAAGACAGAAACGGATTGTGAGAGCCAACCTTAGTTAAGTAATATCCATGTTTGGCTTCTGAGAGGAGGGGTAGGATCTGATGTTGGCATAATTCAGCACTGAGGTTTGTCTTTGGAGACCTCATCTCCCTTTCATCTCTGCTTCCTCACCTTCAATAATTCAACAGTAATTGTCATTTGTTCACCTACACTGTGAGTTGGGCACTGGGATTCACAAAATTCTATGGTGTAAGTAATAGCCTTCTCATTTTGCAAGTGGGGATATTGAGGTTTATGGTAGTTACGGAATTTGTCCAGACCAGGAACAAAGGAGAGGTGGAGCTGGGATGTGAGCTTACATCACTTTCCAGAGGAATTAATTTACAGCACTGGTATTAGGAGCTTTAGGTTTTAGACACTTGAGTCCCTGTATCAGCCTCTGCCCAACCCTGTTTTTA
Source organism: Rhinolophus hipposideros (assembly GCF_964194185.1). Taxonomy (NCBI): domain Eukaryota; kingdom Metazoa; phylum Chordata; class Mammalia; order Chiroptera; family Rhinolophidae; genus Rhinolophus; species Rhinolophus hipposideros. Next base: position 42,861,015 of record NC_138048.1, on the reverse strand, counting down.
TAACCTTCAATGTCAGCGCCCCTCACTAGCACCTTTCTCTTTCCTTTTTGATCAATTCCCCAGTGTCCCTTTGGTGGATATTTCTCCCAGTTCTTTATACCAAAGAATGAAAGGCTGATGGCCAGTGTCCTCCCTATCTCAGTCACCTCTGGAAAATTCCATCCCAATATTAGGCAAAATGCAGCTTTTTTGATTACACAACTAGCCAATATCTTCCAGGAAAAAAAAATGAGTAGCAGAGGTCTTACTGAATAAGTCCTTTCTTCTTCATAAATGATTCCTCTGCAGGATACATTCCATGTCTAGGTCTTGGTCACTGTTTGGGCTCCAGCACCTAGAAGAGTGCTTTGTGTACCAGTACCTATGAAATGTTAACTGAATAAGTGAATGAGCCCACTGCATTGTAACGTTACGGTTCTCATCAGAAACTCCGAAGGTAGGATAGTTAAGATCTGGGTTAAAATTTCTGAGAAGGGAAAGGTGATCTTCTTGACAGGTCAACCTTTGTCCTATGCCTTGACTCAATTAAGCAAGATAGCTGTAGCTGAGTCCTGGTGTGTGGCCCAAGAATGGGAAGTTCAAGTGTTTCACTAGAAGTATTTGGCCAAATGCTGATGGGTGTATGTAGATATTAAAGCTAAGCCATGTACTTTCTGGTAAGCCTATATATTCATTCTTTCCAACATTAAACAAATGTTTATTGAGCACTTACTATGTACAGGCACATTTCTAGGCACTGGGAACACAGTGACTGACAAAATTATCAAATATTCTATTCCTTTGTTATATTCTGTTTTAGTGGGGAAGGCATGATTGGTAAAAAGGAAACAAACACCATGACTAAGTCTGCTTAACAGAAGAGAACAGGCAAACACAAACACTCAGACCAGCATCAAAGGCATATGCATGGGAGGAGGGAGGAGTGACGCACTGAGCATGGTACATGAGAAAGTTGCTCTGTGCGTGGCCTTCTCTGCAGAAGGCTATATCTCTGAAAAGGATGGGCTTAGACTGAGGGAAAAATGATGTCAGGAAGGATGTAACCATGGTAATAGTCTGGTTTCCCCCATCACTACCTTCTCTCTGCCCACCCTCCTCCTTCTTTGGAGCTTGCATTTCCACACTAAAAATGAAAGAGCAGAAAAGATGTTTCCTGTTCACTATGAAGCTTGTAGTACATGTTCTGCTGCTTTGAATGCCACAGGGACCCTGAGTTTGTCATCTGGGCTGCCATGGATTGTGTGACACATGTCGAGAGAGAGGCTGCACCTGCCTACCCTGGGCTGGTGGACAGTATGAGGTGGCATTGCCAGAAAAGACCATGTGTTTCACCCTGCTTACTCTCCTGGCACAGCCCTGCCTGGCCTGGGCTATGGTGACAAGGGGAGATTCTTGTTCCTAAGGGCCTAGAAAGAATCCCTTTTCTGAGACCCCAAATATGCTTATTTGGGCAACCTCAAACAGGATCAGGCTGGTCTCTCCTCCCTCCTCAGTACACGTGCCTGTGATGCTAGTCTGTCTGTGAAATTTTGTGTTTGCTCATTCTGTATCAGGGATGGGATTCACGGTCCCCAAAATGTTGTTTTCCCTCCTCCCAGAAAGCATCTCGATCCCCTTCTGCTTGGAAGACTGGGAGATTTTTATCAATGTCTCATTCTGTATTTCCTCTTAAATGCAAATATTCAAGGGAGAGTTAAATCACTAAGTTCCTAACACGTGAGTGTGAATTAATTTCTCAGTTAGGTGACAAGAGAACTGAAAATAAAAAAAGTGCCAAGGTAAGTAAAAGGTGGATATGGGACGCAGACATGGGGACTGGGAGAAAGAAACATAAAGGGGAATAAAAACAAGCATGCCTACATCTGCCACACACAGAGGCACACATGTGAACATGCACACACAGCTTTAGGTCACCAAAGAGAAACTTTTCCTTCACTCTTTTTGCTTGGGACATCCCCAGGCTGTGACAGTTGGGCCTGTCACAGTCATAGGGGTAAGTGGTCAAGCACTGGAGTTGGACAAAATAGAATCTAACCTTGACTTCGTTTCTGTGTATCAGTGTGACCACCTGCAAGTTTCGGAATCTCTCTGAACCTTAATTTCCTTATCTGTTAAAAAAAGAGGGTGGGCGGGGATACTAACACTTATTTCTTAGGGGTGTTGTGAGGATTACATACAGTGTTACATGCTGAGTGACTGACACAATGCTAAACACACAAATCAAAGGGCAGCAAGCTTCAGGATAGGTTTGGGAGGATTTCCAGCTTGTACAAGGGAAGTCAGAGGACCCCAAGTCACATCCATCACCTCAGATGTTTTATTGCTCTGGAAGGGATTAGGAAGAGGGTTATGGGCAAGGCAGGGTAGCATAGGTACTGTGCTTTTGATGTTCATGCTAACCTGTCCAGAATCTGCAGAGATTTCTCTTCCAAGCTGGATCACATTTATCTGATTGCACAGTGTCTTTCATCACTACCTACTGCTTCTCTAGCCAGCACACAATTCTGCATGATTGTCAGTTCCTGTTGGGAACAGGAGGGGGTGTTACAGGTGAGGATGGAAGAACAGTGTGTGGGAGAAGCTTTCTTGGTGCCAGCCAGGCTCCATCGCAGCAAGAAACACTATGACTCCAGCAGATAGAAAGCCCCTGTCCTGACAATTGGCCTCTAGTCTGTCTGCTCTCGCCTTCTTCCTGTGTCCACACAATACACAGGCACACACTCATGTCCTCAGGGGTTCTATGTGCAAGTCTCATCTCACCTTTTGCTCTCAGCTTGGGGCTTTTGCCAAGAAGCAGTACAGAGCAAGAGCAGCCTTCCAATTCATCTTTATAAACAGAAGCCAAGATTCCCAGAATCAGCTGCTATCTTCTCAGCTGCTCCTTTTATGGGCCTCAACTGTGTCCCTGAGCGGCCTTGTTCACCAACTTAGGAACTTCCATTAAACTCATGGCTATGAAGAGACTGTGGGGGCAATCCTGTTGGGTTTCTGAGCAGAAAGAGAGCAGTTGAAGTAATAATTCCTCAGTACTTTTATCAAGTGCAGCTAATAGATTAATCAGTGCCTTCGTTACAAGCCTTGAATATTAGTTTGAAATTAGCTTGGTTAAATAACCAGGGCTGGAGTGTGCGTGCCTGTGCATATGTGAGGCAATGGGATTCAGTGAGTCTCCTGAGAAATGCTCTTTTCCCCAAGATTGACACCTTCTCCACCCACTCCTGGTTTCCCCAGCAAGGTGTACGATTTTATCCCCATACTGACTCCAAACCTAAAGTTTAATTAAGAGAGTGAGCAGGATTTGCTCCTGCCCAGCTGTAGACAACGGTCGTGCAGACAATGCTCAGCTTTCCCCATAATAATTGAGAGCTGGTCAGAAGAGTGATTATGTGGGGGTCTCTTGAACCAGGTCGCCTGAGCCTGAAATCTCTCTGGGGCACTTACTCTCATGCAACTAACAACTGTAAACCTCGGTTTCTTCCTCAGTGAAAAGTTGATAGTAGTATCTACCTCAGAGGGTTGGGGAAGGGTTAACTGAAGTAATGGATATAAAATGCCAGCACAATGCCTGGCACATAATGAGTATTTAATGTCAGAGCCTTTTAATAATCTACTACATTTTTATAACACTCAATTATTTTCAAAGTACTTTCATATAGTTTCATATGATTCTTTTAACCATCCTTGGGGACAGAGCCAGGAGTGCAGTTTCCAGGCTCTCGGCCTCACATGGAAAGGTGCTGGCTCAGGTAGTAAATGGCCATCAACTGTGATTGGATGGCCATCAGCTGTGGCTATTTGGCCGTTAGCTGTAACCAGTGAGCTATTGGCCACTAATATGACTGCTGTGGCTACGCTAGCAGCAAATGGGGGCTAGCAAGGGTGGATTGTGGATTGCGGATTGCAGAGAGGCGGATTCCGCTAGCGAGAATGTAGTGATATGACTCCCCTACCTACGGCTCCGGGGGTGTTCCTTTTTGGCCTCGCCATGTCCTGCGTTCTTATGTGGGGAGCTGGAGCTGAGACCCCGCCTGACACCCTGCACGACACCATCTCGCCAGGTGTAGGATGCAAAGCATGTAGTATTACCCTCACTTTTGCAATTTGGAAATTTAGTTTGTAAATGATTGTCATAGTTGCAATTAATGAGAACCCATTCTGGCGGCTTGTCCCCTTTCCAACACTCCCCAGCTGCTTTATGAAACCAGACTAAGAAAAATTTTCTATTCACATCAGAAAAAACAGGAGACTTGAATTATAACATGTGCTTCTTATCAAATAACAACCTTAATGAGTCTGGTTTTCCCATCTGTGGTATTCGAGGGTTCCTTCCGGGGCTGGTAATGTGGTCTTGGTTCTGCCTTAACAAGAAGGTAGGTCAACAGAGACGCAGCAAGGAGAGCTGGACCCACTGTTCACTGATGCTTACCTTCCATCACCCCATGACTCTTAAAATATATTGCCTGTATCATAGCTACAGTTGTGAATATATTATCTTCCAAGTAGAGTTGAGCTCCAGGAGTGTAGAGGAACTATTTTAATTGTGTTTCCCCCAAGCAGTTAGCACACTACTTCCCACATACTCAGTACTCAATAGCTACTTGTGGATTGGTGATTTTGTAACTTTGGATTCTCTAATTCAGGTCTAATTAATGCCTGTGTCAAAGTCAGCTTCAATATCCTATCAAGTATTTTAACATGCCTATGAGTCTAGACATTCAATAAGAAAACTTTAAATGGTTTTACCAAGAGGGTAGGAGGGGAACACATTTCTGTAATCTTACATATAATTAAAAAAAAAAAAAGCCAGTTGCTTCAAAGTTCCCAGAGACACCCACCATAATCATTAGTTATCAAGCAGAACCCAAAGGAAAGTCTTCCTGTATATCAGCATTGGTCTTTCAAAATCTTAGTTAAAAGTGAGTGTGACCCTGAGGCATGTACTATAAAGGACAAGGCACATACTAGACATCAATGGCATTTCTGCCATTTTGTAGATTTGGATTCCAAAGCAAATCATTTTCCAACTTTTACAAATCAGGTCACTTTCTCTTAGTTAATCATGGTATCCTCACATAGCTCCATGGACTATGATCATGAATTATTGAGGGTCTAGACCATAATATAGGCCACAGCCAACTTTGCCTTTCCTTTAAAATTAAGCTTTATCATGAGAGCAGCATTGAACAGTGAACCCAGAAGCTAATACACACACACAAAAATAACAGTATACAAAAAGCTAACCAGGAGATAGTAGTATAAAAAAATGATAGCCTACTTGGAGGAATATAAGTGCATATATATTAAAGAAATATAAACATATGATATAATAAGATGCCAGTATATAACTGTTAACAATGGATGTTTAATTTAATTTTAGTTCTAGCTTGGGAAGATTGTAAAACAATTCATCCAGACCTTTTTATTAGAAACAAATACTTTCTATTTGTTTATATTCTGCTCTTCGGTGTATTGGCTTATCATCAAATGCCCCTACAAGGTACGTTACCCCATTTTGCTTAGCAGTTATACCATCTAATGTTTCAGTTGTTCTGTTTACTAAATTCTTTAAATTTTACAATGGTTATTATTATTTGTTTAATTTTAAATCATTAATAAAAATAGTTGTACAATAAGACTTCAAGGTCCTACGTAAAATCTTCTTTCCAAATAGATTTTTCTTTATCCAACAATTTTTTTCTTTACATAAGAACCTCTTTTGAGATCTAGAACATCAACTTACACATTAAGTTTACTTGTTTATTATTTTTTTACTACAAATTTCCAGCTTGGCCTCTACCAAAGACTCATTTATACAAATCCTTTAAAATTTATACAAACCCTTTTAAAAATGTATCCAAATAGAATACAGATTTAAATTTTAAAAGATTTTTATTTTGAAATAATATTAACTTTACAGAAGAGTTTAAAGAATAATAAAAACTCCTGTATTCTCTTAATCAAAATTTATCAACTGTTAACACATTTGTTTTATCTCTCTCTCCATGATATATGTTATTATTATCCTGAAAGATTTGAAAGTATGTTATAGAAATTATGCCTCCCTAAATACTACTTCAGTTTTACTTAAGAATGAGGGCATGCTTTTATATAAACATAGTACAATTATTTAATTGAAGATATTTAATATTCACAGTACTACTAACTAATAGATGTTTCATTATCAAATTTTACCATTTATCCCAATAATGTTCATTATGGCAATCCTCCTCACCCCCATGCCCAATTCAGAATCCAATCCAAGATAACACATTTCATTTAGTTGTCATGTTTCTTTCTTTTACTCTGGATCAGTTTCTCAAACTTTCATTGTCTTTTACAACACTGACATTTAAAAAATACCTTATATGCACCCCAATGTTCACTGCAGCATTATTTACAATAGCCAAGATATGGAAGCAACCTAGGTGTCCATTGATAGATGAATGGATAAAGAAGATGTGGTATATATACATAGACATATACATACAATGGAATATTCTCAGCAATAAAAAGGAATAAAATCATGACATTTACAACGACATGGATAGACTTAGAGAGGATTATGCTAAGTGAAACCAGCCAGACAGAAAAAGACAAAACACCATTATGATTTCACTTATATATGGAATTTTAAAAAATCAAGACAAAACAAAGACAGACTCACAGAAACAAACAAAGAGGTGGTGGGGTAGGGGATGGGTGAAAAATGTGAAGAGGAATATACTCAATAATATTGTGATGACTTTGCACAGTGACAGATGGTTACTACACTTAGTGTGGTGTTCACATTGTATGACTAAGATATGTAAATGTCAAATCACTATGTTGTACACCTGAAACTATTATAACGGTGTATGCCAACTATATGAGTATTTTAATAACAATAAAAACCAAACTACAGACCAATTGTTTGGTGTTTGTCTGGTATTCCTCATGTTCCCATGTAGGTGATGCCTTTGCAGCAGGTGTGGCATATAAGAAATGCTGTGTCCCTCCATGTGCATCTCGTCTGGAGGCACATGATGTCAGGCTGTCCCTTATTGGTGATATTTACTCTGATCACTTGATTGAGGTACTCTGTGTCAGGTTTCTCCATAGTAAGGTTACCATTTCCCCCTTTGTATTAATAAGAAATCCATGGAGAGGTACTTTGAGACTACATAAATAATACTGTTTCACATTAAACTTCCACCAATCTTTATAGCATCCCATGATGAGTCTTGCTTGATTACTACAGATGACTGCAAAAGGGTGATTTTCAAATTCTACCATTTTTGTCTACATTTCTGATGGAATGTTCTCTTGTAAGAAGAGCTTCCCCATCTTTTCTGTTTATTTATCTTCAATATGGACTCCCGGGTTCAGATTTTATTCAATGGTTTATAATACATTATAGGAATTATCCATTTCAAAGTACAAATTGTCACAGGTTTGATCAGATGTGGCCCTTATATCCATATGACATGTCCTTATCATTTTTTTGATCATTTCTTTGTAGCACAGCAAGATGTTCTAAACTCATCTGAATTTTCTCTGGCCCAGAACTGGAATCAGCTGTATCCCCTTTTAGTAGAGGAATGGTACCTAGAATCCTAAATGTAGGCATACGATTTGTTTTAAAACATAGGCTTTAAAAGATACTCAGTGTTTCTTCTGTTCTGTCTAAAGTGGCAGTTTGAGCCAAGCCAACTGTGTTCATAAAGCAAAATAGTGGGCAATCTATATTGATGGACCTTGTGTTATAAATCTTAACAAGAATGCCAACTACTATGTATTTCTTCTATTTTAAGATTCTAAGATGTACCACAGTTTTAATAGCAGCTTCTCAGAGAGTGGAAGGTGGGCAAAGAATTCTACATTAAATGTTCACATTGATTATAAGGCATCTACTAATTTCAAAAACATCAAAATGTGACAAAATTTGCATCTTAGAATCAAGAAAACAAGCAATTTGTCTCAAAGAAGAGCATATCATTATAGCTTCATGCAGAATCATTCAAATGACTTAGGGAAGCATTAAATAATGTTACAGATTGCTGTATTTATATTAGCTCTCTCCCTTGTTATTCATACCTATACATCCTTTTATTTTCACTAGGTTGCAGTAGAAGTATAGAGGATAGGTCAGATGAGTCTATTTTATTTTTTAGAGATACCTGAAAAATGAGAAGAAATCACAGCCAGGTCGTCTATTCCTCAATGCTTGAGCTTAAAGAAAATAGATTATCACTAGAAACATGTTGATTTGTTCCACATTTCCTCATACATTTAAATGTTAATAGGCCTATTATATCATCTAATGAATCAGAGAACTGAATGGATTTTAATAATAAGAAGAATGTTTTATGTATGGATATGACTTTATACTAGTTAATAAACACTTTGCAAAGGCAGTCTCATCAAAGATAGCACAACGTATTACCTAATTAGGAGAACCTGCTGGGGCTCTGACTGCTCCAGGTAGAAGTTCTGTCTCTGCTACTTACTATATTTGTACCCTTAGGCAAATTACTTGACCTCTCTAGGTCTGTTTTCTCATCTGTCAAGGGACGATAATAGAACCTACCTCAAAAAATCATTATGAGGATGCAATGAGAGGATTCAGGGGAAGTGCATGGACCAATGCTTTGTACCCAGTAAACGCCTCAATAAGTTTTAGCTATAAAAAAGTGGATCAAAATCAGAGGTCACCATCATTCTAGTATCTCAAATGGATACATTTCCTTTTATACATCCCTCGTAAGACAATTGTTTTTTCCCTACTGAAGAACCTAAATGGATTCAACAGGAAGGATCTTCCTAAGTTTTAAGTCAGAAACATGAGTCAAGAAGCTGCTCCACTTACCTATGATGATTCAGTTATCCAGTTCTTTATTTGATTCATTGCCAGCAGGCAATAGTTTGTTTAACCATTCTCCTTTTTCTCATCTACTACCCTCCCATCTGTAGCAAAACCATGGTTCATGTGAGCTATCGGTTCAAAAGACGGAGCAAAAAATTTAGAGCCATAGATAAGCAGAACAAAGGAAAAAGAGCACACACAGAACAGATTTGGATTGCCCAGTCTCATTCAGGTTGTGTCAGCTCCTGGATGACTCACTGTCTGTCACAATGCTGGCCACAAGTGGTCCTGAAAGGTCTTATCCTGGGACAATACCACACAGATGATTAACTGTTTTAGACACCCTTTATCTTCCATGATAAGGGATTCGCTATTTTCCTTTGAATTCTTTACTTGGCCTTTCTAATTAGAGGGATTATCTGCTTTATTTGGCAGTAGTTGGCTGTGATCTGTGTAGTTTCTACAGGTCTGGACCAGACTGTCTGCATCTTGAAGGAATTCTGGGGAAGCCCTACGCTTTCTGTTTTGTTTTGTTTTGTTTTTTCTTTCTTTCCTCCTTTTTTAAAAAATTAGTTTCAGGTATACAAAGCAACATAATAGTTAGACATTTAAATCCTTCACAAAGTGATAACTCCCCTCCCCCAAGCTACTACCCCTCCGACATCTTATATAACTGTTACAATACCATTGACTATCTTCTTTATGTTATACTTCACCTCCCATGACTATATATATACATATAGTTATATATGTGTGTGTGTATATATATATATATGTGTGTGTATATATACATATATGTCAGATATATATATATATCAGCTTCAGTGCATTGGTCAGGCATCTACACAGTCTATGAAGTGATCCCGTCAATAAGTCCAGTGCCCATCTGGCACCTCACATAATCTTTACAACATTGTTGATTATACATGGAATCAGAAGAACATAATAAATGAGCAAACAAAACAGAAATAGATTCAGAGACATAGAAAAATATAGATATAGAAAAAATGACTGTTGGTTGCTAGATGGGACGAGGAGGGGATGGGGGAGAAGGTGAAAGGATTAGAAAGTGCAAATTAGTGGACACAATATAGTCATGGGGATATGAAATACAGAATAGGGAATATAGCCCTTCCCTTTCATGGGTTTCTTTCATGCAATTTGAGGGTTTTAGAGAACCGACGTCAGGGATGATCCATTAGCATGCAGAGGAAGGAAGCAGGGACTCCACCACATATTCCAGAGTAATTACATCACTCTCCCTGGCTCGGCTCCTACAGTGTCGTGTGAAGCTGTGGATGAAGCAATACACCTGATCAGACTGTCACATATCCCCTGCCATTTGCACAGTTCTTGTTTTGTGAAATTTTAGCATCTACACTACCACCATGGGAAAATCTAAGCTATTGCTAAATTGGTTTGTCTGACTGTTCTACCTAACTAAAAGCTGAAAAATAAAGGAATTCTTTATTTGGAAAGTATTGAAGCATGTGGGGACATGTGGGATAACAGCATGGAACATAGTTCACTAGGGGTTACACTACAATGTGTCTTAAACATATAACATTTGAACAGAAAATGTAACTGTATAATCATCCTAAGAAGCAATTTGGAACAGCCAACTCTTCAAGAAGACCTGTTTCCACCTTGCCCTGCAGAAGCCTCAGGTGTTTGTTCAAAGGGAACAAACCCACAAATTGTGAAAGTCCTTTTAAAACTAGGGAGCCAACCGCATTAAATTTTGCACTTTACTGCTCAGGTAGCTTACATCCTCCACTCTTCCCCACCCCCACCCCCCAAGGTTCACTTAAGGTAGACTCAGAAGTGCCTCAAGTTCCAATTTTCTCTCTGGCTCTGGATAGAGAATGCTTTCTAGAAGCTGGATGAATGGCTGCCTTGTCTCTTCTAGTTACCTGTCTGCTGACCAAAATCTGTTGTCTGATCTTTTGCTATCAGCGTATATCTCCCTAGCCTGGGGTTTTTCGTGGCTATTATTGGTCTACAATTTTTGTCCTTGAGTTCAGTGATTTACCAAAGACATAATTCAGCAGCATATGTGCTTCTGCCTCTTTAATTAGCTCCCCAGAGGCTTTTCTTAAAAGTCCTTCTGGATCATTTTGAAAGGGGCATTTTCTGTATACAAAGCTCCCTTCTCATCAGGAGGTATAGCTTAAAGCTAGCCTTGCACACCTTATACACAGCCTACCAAGGCCTCTGATTATGAAAACATGCTACAAAAGGGATCAAGGATGAAATCATTTCTTTCTTCATGTCTTCATTTACTCAACGGATGTTATTGGACCACTTATTATATTGAATACACTGAAAAGACTACAATGATGAATATATTTCCATTCTTGTCTCAGAGGATCTACAGTCCAGAGTAATAGTTCTTAAACTTCATGTGCATAAGAATCTCCTCGTGGAATTTGTGAAGAACCAGATACCCAGGCCCTATAACTCAGAGATTATGATTCACTGGTGTAGAGTGGGGCCTGAGAATCTGCATTTTTAATAAGCACCCCCCCCACACACACACTTCAGCAAATGGATGCAGAGACCCCGTGGATACTCTAAAAAACACTACTCTGTGAGATATCCCAAGTCTGTATCACCCCCTCTCAGGTACACAGTCTAGAAACCACTGAAAGTAGGCGAAGCATAGCCTATATGTTTGGCTTACCTAAATAAAATGTGGAACTCATGTTGTACCTGTATTGTTCATTCCTACTAAGATGGTCAAATTGCTTTTACGTACTTCCTTTCCTTTGTCATAGGAGTGAGCATTATGTATCTTAATTTCAGAGATGGAGAAGAAATTGAAAACTGTAACTCAATCTGCCACACATTACATAGCAAGCTGGTAGCAGGTTCAGGTCTCTCGCAAGTACCTACACAACATAACAAGAGAGTCTTTTTTTTTTTTTTCATATTTAGAAAATTCAATGGCTTCCCCAAGCTCCTATATGCTCTGATAACTCAATGATGGACAAATAAGAAACAACTTGACTTTCTCAGGTTCACCAAGCCATGGAATTTGAAAATTTTAAAAGGCCTCCAGATAATGTTGTCCTGAGGAAGGAATGTGCAGAAGGTACAGACCAGGGCGGGGTGAATGTCCTTGCCCCCCTAATCTCACCACCCTTTTCAACTTTGATCCATTGATCCTCGTGCTTCCGTCTATGCTTATTCACCTCTGACTCCTAACCACCACCCCCCAATTTTTTTTTTCTTTCCTTGTTCATATTTCCCTTTGGAAAAATACTCAGGGCACAATTCCATCTGTGTACTTGGATCCACAGGAGCTCTTTGCCCACATGTAGTTGTGTAAATCCATGCATCTCCAGAGTGAAACCAGTGATTCAAATTATGTTCAAATTATGTTCAAATTATGCTGGTGTTCAGGAGATTACTTGAGAGTAGAGAAAATTACAGGTAAAATAAATATATGTACATTAAATAGATATGATATGTTACATATAATTATATAAAATTATATATATGTATATGTATATATATATGGTACATATATGATGTACCATATATGGTACATATATGATGCACATTTCAAAAATTTGCCCTCAGTCTTTTTCTTTTAACTCCACCTATCACCTTCAACTTCCAATATCATGTGACACTTATATAAAAATACTTCCAATGGAAACTCCAAGGATTTTATTTGCTGGCTCTCAGTCAGAGAAATGTTTTGGAGATGGCCATGTCAAAGTCATGTCAGGTATCCTACATCTCTGGAGAAAAAGAAAATCCGTAGGTATCCTAGCCTATAGCTCTTCACCCGCAAGACTGGTTCACAGTAAAACCATGAAGAACACCAATATTCGACGGGCTCCAGTTTCTCCTCTTTCTTTCAGCCCTGCAAATATTTCCTTGTTAATTGCTTCTTGGGTCTAACTTGAACTTCATCATTGGTATCCTGATCTCTGAAGAAAAGTATTTTTTCTTGACACTTAAGTATATTTTGCATCTTTTTCCTAAAGTGAAAATGACAACTTTGAGGAGAATTGGAAAGTTCTTGATGTAGTATAACAAGTGGAATGTTGGGGTCTACAGACCTTCATTTGAACCCTGCTCTTCCTCCTATGAGCTCTTTGACCTTGGACAAGTTGTGTGACCTCTCTGAGCTTCAGTTTTCTAGGCTATAACATGGAGTTAGTAATAGTGCCTCCTTCAAAGGGATGTTGCAATGAGTAAATAAAGCACATAAAATGCTTAGCACAACATGGGCCCATAACAAGCATTCATTAAAGGTTAGATTTCATTCATAATTATTATTATTAGTCTTGGGAACATTTGTATTTTCATAGGTATCAGACCTGTTGGAAAAAGAAATAAAACTCCTTATTAAGAATAGCAGCAAGCAAATAGATAAGGATATGTGGGGGGCTCAATAAATGTTTTTGCCTGAAAGAATACTGTTGGCTTTTGAATAAACTTATTTATTCAGCAAAACTATATTGTGCATATACTAAGTGAATTATATCTCAATTAAACACACACACAAATGCATGCACACTCACAACTGTATTTTGCACTCTTCTCCATGCAGGGCATTGAGACAGGTGCAGGGGATACTCAGATAAAGTGTGAATGGGAGCTAATCAGAGCTTAGTTCAGTGTAATGATTCACCATCTTACACATCCCTAGAGTAGACTTCAGCTCTCAAAAGAAAACATGTTTGAATGAGTCAGTGTGGAAAATGATACACAAGTTTCCCCTCTCTGAATCACCTGCCAGCCCTCCTAGCCGTCAGACCCAGGAGAAGATCCCCATTCCACGTTTTCCTTGCCCAGCCTGATTTCAGAGTGGCCCCTGTCAAGAGTCTCCTTAATAAAGGCTGGGAAGTGGTAATTCTGGGAATGAGAGGATAAAGATCAGACAATTAAAATGCAATTTCTACATTTGCTATGACAGGTTGGAAGAGTGGCATGAACAGCAGAGAAAAGTAAATTTCCTTTGGATTTGAAACTTTGCACCATGCAAGTTGTGTATACCTACAGGACTACAGAAAGCTCTTGCTAACACCATCCCCTTCCCAGTGTAAATCCACTTCTGTGGGGTTTCTTTTCTCCCCCTCAGGGCTTAGAAGTGCTGAATGTGGATAGAAGTTCTCCAGGTATTGCTTTACTTTTTTTTTTTGAAGAGAAAAGAAAAAATGTTAATTTCCAAGGAAAGACCAAAAGGAAGTACAGTTTGGGCCAGCAAGATTACTTTTAGACCAGATGTCACTCTCACTCCAAATAGCTGAAACTTAAAGAAAAAAAAGACAGAAAGAAAAAAATGTAGGACTTTAAGAATAATTCTTTGGCTGGAGTAAACATATTTTTCAACAGCAATTTAAAGGCCTTGTATATGGTGGAGGAGCCGGGAGTTGAGAAACATGGGTTCTCATCCTGGTTCCCATTGGTCTCTGTGACTTCAGACAAGTTTTATAACCTTTCTGGCCTCCAACTCATCATTTGAAAAATAAAACTATATGATGCTTAAGGCCTCTTCCATCTCAGACACACCATCAGTGTATGAAGTGTTAGAATAAAACATCACAGGTCATGACTCCATCGGGATTATCGAGTGGGTTTTCTTCCCAAGTTTCATTAATGTTTTAGACATGCAATTACAGAATGTTGGACTTCTCCTTCTAAATCTGGACGTTGTCTTTTCAAGCCCTGAGTCAAAATGACTTCTAAGACTGGCATTAGATTTCTTCAAACCAATCATTGTGTCTGGTAGTTCACAAATCAATTTCTCAAACATTTTTATTTAGTCATTATCACCACCCTCTGAGATAGGCATTATTTTTCCATTTTACAGGTTAGAAAAATAAGGCTGATTAAGTGAAATACTCAGGATTCCATAGCTGTTAAGTGGCATAACTTAGATTAAAATATTTTTATTTAAATGTTAATTTTCTTATGTCTTTGTGGCAATCCAAATTAATGTGGAAAGAGCTATAAAGCTTGGTGAAAATGTCAGTTGGTATATTTTTGTCATCTGTCACCTGAGGCCCTGCCTACACCTGTGCCAATTAAACTGATTAGCTGCCACCCATCCATGTGAGACACTGACCACGAGACTTAGGGATATTAGTTACTTCAATAATACCACCGAGTCAGATCACGGCTAATTATTCTTGCCCTTTTCGATTCCCTACTTGTGAATATAGCATCACCATTTGGCTTCGGGTATTACCGAAGCCAAAAACTCTAATCATCTTTGACTTCTTTTATCTTATCTCCTATGTCTTATAGGTCACTATATCTTATATATTCTTCCTTGGAAATGCTTTAAGTCCGTCTTCTCCACTCTATACCCACTGCCATTTTCCATGGTCAACCTCTATCATCTGACCTCCTGAGAAGCTCTGTTAACACTAGACCATTTAAAACATACAAATTATTTCTCAGAATTAGAACCTTTCTTCTGTAGCTTCTTTGCTTACAAACCTTTAATTCATCACCCTTAAAAAAAAATTTGGACTCTATACTATGGCATTAATATCCTTCCCCAATCTACTTCCCAGCCTAAAGACTTTGGCCTTATCTCCTCATTTCCCCCCACATTCACCCTATTCTTATGGCCCCAGTTCACCTAAGAAGAGCAGATATATAATGAAAAGAGAGAAAAATAATGATCCAATTCTACAAACATCAACATTTTAATGTCAGTTGAAAAAAGAGAAGTCAGCCAATGGGATTAAGAAAGAGCAACCCTACAGGTAAAAGGTCCAGTATTAGTTAAGCAAGGATGTAAAGGGAGTTTTTCAGAAAAGTTCTGAGCATCCCTGAAAAGTTCTTGGTAGCATAACAAGGGCACAAAGGAGCAGGGAATGGATCAGAAAAGGGAGGGGCCCACCTGCATGGAAGCATCAAAGTGGACAGCTTAGTGGATCTCATGGGAAGAAAAGGAACAAAAGAAATGTGACTGGATCTCATCTTACCACCAAAGGCTTTTTGCAATCTGACTAATAAGATTTTCATACATAAATTGTCCTCCACCTGTGATTCGGTGATTCACTCAGTAAGTACTTCCTGAGTACTTTATGTAAGTTAGGAACTCAGCTAAGCAATGGTGATCCAGAGATTAATAAGCAAAACAACAACCACAAAAAAAGTTTAAAATCCCACAGTCTTGTATCTTTAAAAGCCCATAACCCCATATTTGAAAATGACAAGTGAAGAGTCATGAAATACTATGAAGAAAACTGGTGAAGGTAAATACAGAAAGTCGGGGGTGGGGGTTAGATAAAACCTTGAGAAATCCAAGAAGTTTTCTTCCTGTGGAAAATGAGTGGAGCTGACGTTGGAAGTCTTTGCCTTGATTCCAGCTCTTCTCAGTTTTTAAAATTTTGACTATCGCACATGCAATCAATATCAGACTTCATATGCAGTGAGATTATAATAACAGTCAATGTGTGAGATTATAATAACATTAAGAACCCAGTTATAATGGTTCTAAGCCACACCTGCCATTGTATTAGGACATCACTCCCTCACCTACCTCCTCTAGCCCTCTCCAGGGTCTTCTGTCTGGTCTTTTGCCTTAGCCCACTCAGTCATGCTCTGGATTTCCCCATCTTCACGCCATCTAAATGACCCCTGATTGCATCTCTGCTGATCTCTTTCTGTGATTCTGGGACTTCTGACCTCTCCAGTGAATTCCATAACCATTCCACCTGTCGTGGGGTGGCATGGGGATAGGGACAGAAGCTGTCCTCTGTTGAATATACGGAATACACCCTTTTCTTCAATCCCCGTAAGTTGGATGAGTCCAGGCTGTGCCTTTTAATAGAATTTACTGAAGTTCCTGGTTGGCAGAAGGGAATCACAATCAATAGGGTTACCCAAGACTGCCTCCAGATGTGGCTGCTCTCAGAGCTTAAGGGTTGGGTGCACATTCACGGGCCTCTTATAGCATTCCCTGACCGGCCACATCACTTTCTGCCTCCTTCCAAGAGACTGACATAACTCTATCACTGGAAATCTACAACTCTAGAATTCTGATGCCACCGTGATAGGCCCAGAGAGAAGAAGCTGGACCTTGGTGTCCAGTAGGTATTTAATCCTACTTTCCAAAATCTCATTACCTATACAAAGATCAGTGATTTACCAGAATGACTGCCAATGGGGATAACTACTTCCTATAAATGAAATATCACCTCCTACCCACCAGGGTATACCTCTGTTCTCAGGTCTCAGCACAGCAACACTTCAGTAAGGATGATAATGATGATAACAAATGTTTATATTTTGTTGACTAAGTGTCAGGTACTGCGCTAAGTACTTAGGTTATAAATTCATCTAATCTTCAAGACAACCCCATGATATATATATCCCCATTTTATAAATGAGGAAATTGAGGCACAAAGTAGCTAATTAATTTGTCTGAGATCATGCAGTTGTTAAGTGGCAGAGCTGGTATTTGAATTGAGGGCGTCTGGTTCCAGAGCCCATGCTGCAACCCATTGCATCACAGGTTCATGTCTGAGAGAAGTGCTTAAACTCTGAGTCATTCTGTGATGTGCTTTTGTTTTTTTTAATCAAGATTTAGTTCGTACACCCTATAATTCACTCATTTGAAGTGTGTGATTCAGTGGTTTTTTAGTATATATTCTTTGTGTTGTACAACCATCACCACAATCTAATTCTAGGACATTTTTGTCACTCCCCCAAAAAATCTCATCTCTATTAGCAGTAATTCCCCATTTCTGCTCTCCTCCACCTGCACTCCCAGCAGCTTCTGTCTCTATAGATTTGCTCATTCTGGACATCTCACATAAATAAAACCCTAAGGCTTATTTCACTTAGCATAATGTTTTCAAGGTTCATTCATGTTGGAGTGTGGATCAGAAATTCATTCTTTTTTATTGCTAAGTTATATTCCACTGTACAGCTATACCACATTTTGTTTATTCATTTATGAGCTGATGGGCATTTGAATTGTTTCCACTTTGGGGCTCTTATGAATAGTGTGGCTATAAAACTTCATGTACAAGATTTTGTGTGGTCATATGTTTTCATTTCCCTTTGGTATATATCTAGTAGTGGAATTACTGGTAACTCTGTTTATCAGTTTTAAATTATTCAAAATGTAGGTCATGAAGAGGACAATCTAGATAGAATCTCCACTGGTTTGCTACAATTAATCTCCTTGAAATGGTTTTTACTGCAGGAAGGAAAAATCCAGCCTGAAATTTGTAGGCTTGTAGGACTCAGCTCAATGACTGGATGATCCAAGAACACGAACACACACACACACACACACACACACACACACACACACACTTACATACTCACACATTGACCAGGAATATAAGCAAGAATTTATTAGGCACAATGTAGTCTAAATCCCTATAGAGAAAATACATATCCTCCTTACGCCCATCCTAGCCTGACTTCAAAGCAGCCTCATTTGAAGCAATATTTTTCTGGCTCAGACCCACATCATAATTCACATCACAGAACCGAATCCTTGGTTTCTTTCTCACTGAGATCTGCTTCCTTCGCAGATTTTGTTTGTTTGTTTGTTTTTTGTTAAAGAACAACACACACATTCTTGCGTTGCATTTCTATAACTGCAGTGTTATTTAGGTGGCTTTGTAGACCAAGGGACCAGTTTGCCCTAAAGGAGCAATTCCCTTCTTCTTATAAGACAGAAAACTACTTCAATTCTTTTAGTTCTATCAAGGTTTAGGAAAAAAGTCATAGCTTGAATTTTTTAGCTTGAGATAATGTAAAAACGTGGGAGGCTGTTTTGTTATAAAGGAGAGTCCAGTCTCCCTCATCACCTATAGCTGGTTATGTCCATTTCTATCCCCTTATACAATCATCACTGCTTTTTGGGTCTGTTCACTAGCCCATGGTTTCTGCCAAAACACAGAAATTTTGCTGAATGAGTTTAAAGTCAAATGTAGTACCCCAAAGGACTAAAATGCACTAAAAGGATTAAATAAAAGATTGGGCATATATAATAACATAACAAAAATTTCACATGTGATTAAACTATTCCAGGCACCCCAGAACCAAGCACTTTCTAGCTTTTTAGCTCCACTATTTCCCATTAAGTGAGGGCTCAGGATTTTGCCTTTGGGGCCATGCCCGATCCTTTACTTCCCTTCAGCTTCCTTCACAAAGTCCCTTCCACACAGGACACACTCACCGAGCCATTTGAAGTGCAAAGTCAATAGAAAAAAGTGGTTTCTGTATTAATAGGTACAACCTGAAGGAGGATAATGATTTAGTCATATGTTTACCAGGCTTTATAACATGTGCCTCCCACTGAGAGGGATTCACTTCTGCAAGTTCTCCTTCCCTTGTTTCCCTCAATCCCTGTTAGCAGCGGCCCAGTGGCCCCCTGCAGGCTTAAGTCAGGTTTCTCTCTCATCACAGCCACCTGCATGTGGCCCACACTGGCTCCCTGCAATTCTGGTTAACAAGCATCTCTTGCCCCTGAGACTTTCCTTTGGATTGGAAAATACTAGCCTGAAAATACAGTGAACCTTTCACATAGTATTTACCCAGAGGTGAAGAGAATCCTGGGTGGGGGGCGGGGGGAATAAAAATCCGCCCCCATAGCAATAATTTCTAAAGACAGGCTGTCCAATTTAGACATGCATTCCAAAGCTGCAGCCTCAGATTTCTTGAACGTTTTTGGGTGGATGCCATCTGAGCTTGGTGATGTATTTGAATTTAGTCTGTCATACAATTCTTGGGTTGGTGTCTATCTTGAGCTATTGCCTCTTCATTCTCTCCAGTCGGGTGATTGACCTCTCTCCTGGAATTTTTGAGTTCTGGACTGTCCACACTGTGGATTTCTTGTCCAACCAAAATCTTTAAGAAATTCTTGGGTGGAACAGAACCCTCTGCAAAATCGAGAAACGAATGGTTCCCTAGTTGCTTGGTGTATTCTTGATGTTGCTCCTTGTTGACTTGGCTTCCTAACCACTTCTGAGCTTGCTTCTTTCATGGTTTCCTCACACCTTGTCTGCTTGGATTTCTGGTGTTGATCCATGTAACACATAAGCTATCTTTATGCTCTGCCCTTTCTTTCTGGTAAGTGGAGTCCCATCTCCCTTGTTACTCTCAGCTGGTTGTGTCCATTTCTATCTCATTCTAGAATCATCACTGCTTTTTTTGTCTGTCCACTAGCCCAGGGGTTCTGTTTCACTGTTTTGGTTCGCACATCCTGCCTTTTTTTCTTGCTGTACTAGAGCTGCCAGCATGACCTAGAACATTTCCCCTTATTTTATTAAGTACCTGACCTCTGCTCTGCATTAAAAGGCACTTTGCCAAGATGAATTTCATTCCATTCTCTATTCATTTTTTAAAAATCCATGTAGGAGAGAGAGAGGGTAAGTGAGAGAGAGAGAGAGAGATAGGAAAAGAATATCAGAGGCAGCATTTTTGAAATGATAATTCAAAAATTGTCAGTGAATTTGTGTGATGAATCATTTGATTAAAAAGATAGAGATTCTCTACATCTAGCATAACTTGGATTCACTGAATTAAGCAAATTCAAATACTATTTTTAAAAGTCAAATATCCAAAGGATAGAAGAAAAATAACTTGTCTATCATTGCCTAATATTTTAATTTTAAACTGACTGATTTTGAAGGCATTAGCAAGCCCAGCTTTCTGATAAGTAAAGCCCCATAAGGTAGAATCAGGGGTACTATCAGATAAAGAATGGGAAGTGAGACATTTACTCCATTTTGTTCAACGTAGTTGCTCAATCCAGATATTAAACTTAATAGTGAATTTGTTTCACTGTTTTGATTAGTCAAGGATATTGACCATCATAAAATACCTAATGTTTTTTATGTGTCAAAAGCTTTACATGCTTTGCTTTATTCTTTAATCTAAGAGTAGCTTTATTAGATAAGTGTTGTTATTATTACCATCACCATTTTAGAGATAGAAATGCTGATGCCTGGATAAATTAATTACCTCCCTCACTGTCATCCAGCTGCTAAAACTAGATTAGTGGTTCCAACACAGGTGACCTGACTCCAAAGCCAGTGAAATTAACCACCAAATGCATCAGCAAGAGAATTCTCTGATTGCCCTTTCTTTTTATTCTTCATATTCAATTATTTAAAGGACAGACCAATTCCATTCTAAATTCTACCTTTTAATTGAATTCAACTGCAACTTTCCCCTCGTCGGTCACCTGTTGCACTCACCTTATGGTTTTGTTACCTGAGTCTCCCTTTGTTTATCATGTTTACATACAGCCTTTGTTCACCTATACTGCATGTCTAGGCCATCCTATCTTTGGTAGTTAGTCCATCTATATCCCAGGTTCTTTGTCCAGCTGCGATTGCAATAGCCGTGTCTGTCTGTCTCTCTAGCAATAGCCGTGTCTGTCTGTCTGTCTCTCTTATGTGCTTCCCCTAAGTGGTGCTTCCATCCAAGCTGATCTTTCTTCTCTAGTTGCTACCTTTCCCGTGTTTTCCTGAGGAGAACACTGACAGATGATATCCATTTACAGTCTCTCCACACTTTCCCTGCAGATCACAGGTATGATTTATTTCAGAACATTCAAGGGATGGAGAGTAGCTATTGGATGGGGTGGCCCAAGGAGGACCATATGCATGACATAAATCCAGAAGAAAGGGTCCTGGTCCTTGATCCCTTGCACCCTTTTCTCCCTTTTCTCAGACTTTATATGAACACAGGACATTTTTTTTTAAGACCTGTTACTCTGACACTGAATTGATGTATGTATACAATTACCTGGAGCTTCTATATTTCAAGACTCAGTATTAAGTTTTATGTGCAAAGCTAAGCTATGTTAAAAAGCAGGAGGAATACTTCCCTCACTGATAGCCGTGCAAAAATTATCTTGTAAAGCCATTTTTCTATTAGGTTGATCTCTTTGTATAATGCATATAGTAGGACAGGAATGAAAATATTTGGTCAAGTTCAGTATCCATTGCAGGCACTACCAGTGGTTTGTGACCTGCTCATACCAGTATCTCCAGGGAGACAGTGGATTTCAGCTGCTGCATCACCAACCTGTTGCCAAGGAAACAAGAGAGGGCAAAAAAACACCACTCATTGACATTCACTTTTAAAGCAGTCAAGACACCCCTGAAAGGAATTTCAACAGTTCTATGAAGGAAGCTGAAATAGGCTTCTAATTATAAATTCTAATCCATCTCTTTTTACACTAGGTTATGCTGTCTATAAGATCTCAATCTAGTAGTCATTCTCTGTTTACCAAGACATATATTCCAGATGTTAGAATAGAATAGTAAGAGAGCTTTCCTGGAGGAAGGAAGGAGCAAGGGGAGAAAAGAGAGAGAGGCTAGGGGTAAAAATCAGTAATAGTAAAGTGACTAAAACATACAACAAACTCCCGAAGCAGGCAAACTAGTAAATTCTAACATAGTAGAGCTGGCATAAATTTTAGTCTAAATTTGTCAGATTTTAAATGCATTTATGGATATTTGCGTCAACAAGAAATTATATATTCATGTATATATTAGAATTTAGGAAATTTGGTCCAGTATTTATATTTTTGATTTGACATTTAGGTAAAAAATACGCAAGGCAGGACTTGAGTAACTGCTTTACTGAGAGGGTTCCTCCCTCCCCTGATGTATGGAAAACAGTATATTTAATTAATCAGTTTCATTCGTGCTTATTACTTTCAAGTATGTAAAGATTTAGCTATAATATGTTTGGGGACACATAGGTAATCATGTGTAAGAGTGTAGACATGTGTAACATAGATCTTTGTGAGGACATTGATGAGTCTGTCATGTGGAAGCTGGTGGATATAGGAAGCTGCTTTGTCCAGAAAACCCCATCAGCCTATCTGCAGTGATCTATCCTGGGTTTCCAATTAGTTCCTTTCTTTCCAGCAGCCCACTAGCCTCCAGCCCTCAGGCTTTCCTCCTTGTGGAATTTAAGGCTCTTCCAAAATCGCTGGGCCTCAGAACAATGTTCTCTGAGAGGAGTACCTATGAAACTCCCTGGACCAGCGCTTCTCCACTTTTCGTGTACACAGAAATAAATTATCCAGATTCTGATTCAGTAGGTCTGGATTTTCAGTAACCTCCTAGGTGATGCTGAAGTTGCTGGTCTAAATCCCTAGATTACAAATTCCCAGAAGGCAGCAGCTGATTTTGATTAATGTTTAATATTGTGAATGGCATAGTGTAAATAGTTACATCCTTTTTGAATGAAATTAACCCTATGATGCTTTCCATCCCATCCCACCTCTACCCTGGTTCTTGGATAGGACTTTAAAAGCTTTACGCAATTCCAGAAAGCCATGGTCTAGTTAGCACTCTGGACTTACCAATTGTGGCCGAGTCTGGCTGAGTATCATATCTGATTCCTCTGTCGCTGAACATAGAACATGGCTACATTTCCCAGCTTCCCTATAGTAAGTGTGGCCATATGATGGAATTATGGCCAGTGGAATGTGAGCAGCAGTGATGTGTGTACCTTTTCACACTGTCTGTTTCCCCTTCTACTGGTAATCACTAGACCTACGAGATCATGTAGCCTAGGAGAAGGAAGGAGCCTAGGGCCCTGAATCATCTCTTGAAGAAGAATTCATCCACTGATCAGTCAGACTTTATATAAATGACAAATGGTTTATCATATTTGAAACATTATGCACTTTTTTTATTACAGCTAGAAACAGCTTAATTACATATTTCTTTTATAGGTCTTACCACATTGTATTGTAGTTGTCTGTCTCTCTCACTTGGAATTTTTTTAAAAATAGAATTTAAACTTCATTTGCATGGAATGTGAGATTTCAAAGGTATTTAATTTTTTTCTTTCTTTTTTTTGGTCACTATAAGCATATTACAGTGAGTGAAAGACAGTAGGAGACCAAATTTGCTCTATGAATTAGTTAATGAAGACGGTGATATTATTTGGTCATTCACCTATTTACTTTAGAGAGCACCTGTTATAAATATAATTTTATTCTCATGCCCCATAAAAAAGAGAAGTAGAGAAAGAATGAAGTTAACTTAATTACACTTAGACTTTAGTTTCTTTCTTTGGTGCACAAATGGTAATGGGCAGGGGAAGAGGAGAGATTCTGCTCTATAGGCCTCTTTAGTTTCATTCATGGCATTTGTGACCTTTACATGACAGATTTGGTTTCCAAGAGAGATTTCACTGTACAGAAAGAAAGGGGGAGAAGAAAAGGGTATTAAAAAGTGAATAGAGGCTCCAACCGAGCACAACTGAATGGAAGATTAGAACATAGATAAAGCAATTAAGGGGGAAAATATGTATGTATACATATATGTAGCTTGGTATGGCTACATAATCTACTTCTTATTTGGACTTATTCCTTATGTAGTACTGTGTTAGGTTTTACACACATTGTCTATAATCTTTACAATAATCCCTATAAAGTAAGTACTATTATCTTCATTTTACCTTTCAGGAAGTTAAGCCTCAAAGAGGATAGGTGAATTGTATGATGGTTTGAACTCATTCTTCTGGTTTAAAGATCAATTTTCCCCCACTTAATTACATTAAGCAAAGAAATGTATTTAGAAAGACTTTGCGAAAGAATATTTCAAAACAGGATTATCTTGGAAAATTCAAGACTTAAAATTTTAGGTACTTTGTGAGACTTTTACGCAACCATACCAGAGAAACACATTGTCTTGATTTCCGTCCTCTTATGAGAGGCAATAATGCTGGATGTGTAAAATTCTTTGGGGATGGCATGGAGGGGTAAGGAACACTGTCTGGTGATCATCATATGCTTACTGAAACAGAGGCTGAAATAAAATCATTTGTTCTTTTATCATTAAAGGACGTGAGGATCGTGGTGCCATTACTGTTTTATAATTTGGGCAAGGACATTGGGAAGCAAAGCCTCAGGTCTTCTGACCTCTAAACCTCTACCTCTCCACGAGGCTACCCCTTCCTACACCTGGAGTTGTGAGGCAGACATTTTGAGGGCCCCTGCAAAAGAGGGGGCTATTGGCCTTTTTATCTTCCTTTGGCTTGATCTTTCAAATTATAATCTGGGTACAAGTATCTAAGTTTCCTAATAGAACTAAGTGCACATATTCTTATGAAGAAACTTAATGGTTCCCACATTTCCAAATCTAGCTTTATTTTTTTTCTCTCTTTATTTTCTACATCAGCCATTGAAAAATGCTTCCTTTCTGAAGTCCACCATGAATATCCCCTGCATTTTTCAACAGCCATCCCAGGTCTCATCCTGAAACCTAATCCAAAAGTTAGTTCCTCAAACACTATAGTTTTCCTCTTCGAACTGCAATGCCGTTCATAATTCACATCATGCAATTTATTATATTTGTACTATTTCCATGTTGTTTTGCATATGTAAATTTTATTGGCTTAATTAGGGTAAGAGCTAGAAATGAGTCTTGCCACTATATGTAAACTTCCTGAGGGTAGGGCCTACACCTTTATAAATCCATTGTAGCTCCTACAGCACTGGCACGTGTGCTAATTGCTTATAAATATTGGGCAAAATGAATCACAGTTCTTTTGCTGTCCTATATTACCTGGCACAGTGCTGGGCCCATAGCAAAGTATCCATGAAACTGGAAACCTTCATACACACAGTGGCATATCCTGAATTATTCATACAAGTGTGTCTGGCTCCTAGCAAAAGGAATGCCCCGTACAAGGTACTCAAAGAGTACATGTTGAGTAAATGAATGAATGTTATTAATGTTAATTCCGTATTTCTCTTTCTTTCTTTCTTTCTTTCTTTTTCTTTCTTCCTTCCTTTCTTTCTTTCTTTCTTTCTTTCTTTCTTTCTTTCTTTCTTTCTTTCTTTCTTTCTTTCTTTCTTTCTTTCTTTCTTTCCTTCCTTCCTTCCTTCCTTCCTTCCTTCCTTCCTTCCTTCCTTCCTTCCTTCCTTCCTTCCTTCCTTCCTTCCTTCCTTCCTTTTTGCATCTCAAAGGAAATCACATAGATCAAAGCTTTTCAAATTCTAATGTGCATCTGAATCACCTGGAGATCCCGTTCAAATGCAGGTTCTGTTTCAGTAGATCTGTGGTGGAGTCTTAAAGATTAAGTGTGGGTGGGACTTCCCTAACTGGATCCCAAGTGACGCCCAGGTAGTCTACAGATCACATTTTCAGCAGCAAGAATATAGACAAGCTCATAAAAGATGCAGAGCTGCCACATTTGAATTGAACCTTACCACTGAACATTAGCACATGTCTTTCATAAAAGGTGTTTAAAGATCCTTACTGTTTAGCCTTTTGGGAAAGAGGTGCTGGGGCACTAAGTCTGCAGGCACTAAGATGAGTATTGCACAGTTAGTAACACAACACCATCAATTTCCAATCATCCAGATTTGCTAAGTAAGTACTGATCAAATCTCATTCTCCTTCCGTATTGGCTGATGAGAGAGTCTGTTGTTTAAAGATCAAACTAATAGAGTTGCCACAAAATTTTTGTGTATGACAAAGAGGCAATAACATTAATGTCTAGAGGAATTGTTCAGGAAGATCGTCAAAGGGAATGAAGATTTCCATTGGAAAAGCATTTTTAAAAAGCTCCAAAACCTTTCAATGCTGTGTGAGCAATTAGCTCATTATTTATTCTTCAATTTGTCTTAATGCTACTACCAAAGAATGTCAAATTAACTGAGTTAAAGTCTTGAGACCAAGGAGAAGTTGAATGTAATGTTTAGCTGTAATCATGCTCTCGAATAGATAACATTTAAAAAATACTATATCTTGTTTTTCCCATGTTTTATTTTATGTGCAAAGGTCTATAACCTATCACACCCAGTATTTAGAGAAGTACATTAACTGTCATTTGACCACCTTTTAAATCTTCTCGTAAAATCATCTTTTGTAATTAGGGTCACTGTCTATACCTTAAATATTTAAAATGCTAATTGGGAAGTTCCCATCGATAAGGTAGATAATAACAGGTTTTACTGATTATTAAGCAGTGTTGTGCTACAGCCAAAAGTCTAAGGGCTTTATTCAGTCGTGAAAGAAACTAATTTTTCATTTGTTGTTACTGCAGTAGACGCCATAGTAATCACCATTATTGCTGCTGTTCTGTAGAAAGTCATCCATTTTAGGAGCCCTGAGTACATTTGCAGAATGCGCAATCACATTTACTTTACCCATTTGCACACATCATAGAACATTTTGTATCTATTCAGGTAGGGCTTTGATGCCGAGCGGCATGCATGCAACTTTACAGCGTCTCTAAGATTTAAATACACCATGACCACACTTGAAAAAAGCTTAGTGGATAGTTGAATAAATTGTAGGAGATGATACAAATTAGTTAGGTCAGTCCCATTTTTGTCTCATACTCCTTATCTCTGTCCCTCATCTTCTTTTTGGTTTTGATCTTCCCAAAATTCACTTTCCCATTAATGTGTCTTGAGATGTGGGTAAAGGAGTTATAGAGGAGAAGGAAATACAGTGTTCGATCTTGGAAGAAGTGGTGCCAAAAAAGAAAGATTTTTTTTTTTGTTTTTCAAGAGGCAGGAAAACTAAGCTTCAGAGAAAGGGATATCTTGCCCCTGGAGGAGCAGACTAGGGGGAAGAAAGGAACCTGGATAAGTAGAAGAAATAAAGCTTGTCTTAGTGTGCCTCAAAAGTTTCAAAAGATTTAGACTTACAAAAAAAAACAATCACAGAATGGCAGCTTTCATTCTCTTCCACCTACTTTAATCTCCAAAACAAGTTCTTTGGAGATTTTAGTGCTTGGATTACTGTCATTATCCTCCACACTATTCCTGTTATAATTCTTGACAAATTTAATACCCCCATAAACAATCCTTATAATTCCCTCATCTTAGTACAACTTAAATTCCATCGTCCATCATTAGAAGACACACACTTGCATATGTTCACAACTGTTTTGCCTCTTTCTCTCTCTCTCTCTCTCTCTCTCTCTCTCTCTCTCTCTCTCTCTCTCTCTCTCTCTCTCTCTCTCTCCATGACAGCAACCTAACAAACTTGAATCACTGGTTTATTCTAATTCTCCATCTACCCCTTATCTACACTCCTACAGCTGAATATCACTGGAGAGAAACACACAAAATGCCTGGTCTCTGTCCTTAAGTAGGTCTGTAAAGCTGTCCCTATGTCCCTGCTCTGTTCATTGTCACTCTCCCAAACGGTTATTTCAAACTTTCTTCTCTTCCTAAAACCTCTATCACTGTCTCCCCCATCCTCAGTCTCATCTCATGGGTTTGCTTCCCAGTTCACTGAAAAAATAGAAGTAATCAGCAGAGAACTTCCACAAGGTTCGACCACCCTGTTTAATCAACCTTTTAAAATCTATGCCCATAGATTCTGCCTTTCTTTTTCCTACTGTAAACCATGTTCCTCAGATTAACTTTGTATTTGCACATTAGCTACAGCATTTTTTTTCTCTCTAATGGAGGATCAAATGTCCTCTTACTATTAGATTATTCCTACCAGCTTACAAAAATGATCTTATTCCTCCCATCTTAAAAACAAAACAAAACAGAATCCACCCCAAACATGTCTCTTGGCCCCACTTTCCTCTTTAGCTACCTTCTTTTAAAACTCATTCCATGCAGGTTGGGTCCACCTTTGCATAGAACTCACACTTATCAAGGTTGTCAGTGACTTCCATATTCTTTGACCTCCTCCTCGAAACTTTTTTCATTTGATTATCAGAACACCACTGTTTTCTGGTTTTATTCTAATCTTACTGGCCATACATTTTCTACTTCCTTGGCTTTCATCTCACATCACTACACTCTTAACTTTTGAGAGCCTCCAGGCTTGGACTTCTTCACTTTTACATCTACACTCACTCCCCTGTTGGTCATTTCATCGAGTCTTCTGACTTTAAATACTATCAAAGTACTGATGATCCCCAGAGTTCTATCTTCATCTTGGACCTGTCCTCTGATCCCCAGACTTTGATGTCTAATTGC
This sequence comes from Rhinolophus hipposideros, assembly GCF_964194185.1. Taxonomy (NCBI): domain Eukaryota; kingdom Metazoa; phylum Chordata; class Mammalia; order Chiroptera; family Rhinolophidae; genus Rhinolophus; species Rhinolophus hipposideros. The sequence continues at coordinate 42,832,246 of NC_138048.1, read as the reverse complement.
CTACTCAGTATCTCCACTTGGATGTCTAGTAAGAATTTCAAATGTAACATGTCCAAAACGCAAATCCTAGTGATTTCTCCTAAAATTAAGTACCCACAGAATTCTCCATCTGAATAAATAACAAAACTATCCTTCCACCTGCCCATACTTGATGCCTTGGCATCACCATGACTCCTTTTTATTCCACAAGAAACTCATCAGCAACTTTTTTTTTTTTTTTTTTTAGCTCTACCTTTGGGATAATAGATTTAGAATCTAATCATTTGTCACTACTTCCCACTCTGGTCTATACTCCATTGATATCATTTGGATTACTGCAATAGTATCTCAACTCTAATTTCCGTGCTTCAGCTCTTTACCAACTATGGTCTATTGTAAACACAACAGCCAAGTAATCACTTAAAAATATAAGTCAGATCACATCAATCTGCTCATAACCTTCTAATTGCCTCTCATTTTACTTCAAATTTAAAAAAAAATTACAATGATTACAAGGCCTTGTGGTACCTCTTTAACCTCTGTCTTACTTACTTTCCCCATTGTTTCAGTCAATAATCCTTGAATATTTTAGTCAATCCTACCTTAGTGCATTTGTACTATTTGTTTCTTCTTCCTGGAATAGTTCCTGTAAATATCAACATGGTTTACTTCTTCATTTCCTTTTGTTTTTATCTTCCATACCACCTTCTTAGGTCTTCCTTCACCCCATTGAGACTGCAACCTCTGATCTCCCCATTTCTCTCTCCTGCTTTATTTTTTATAGCACTTATCATTACTTGATACTATTTATTATTATTTGTTTTCTTTATTATCTCCTCACTAGGACATAAGCTCCATCAGAGCTGAACATTTTTGCTGTTTGTTCACTATTGCATGTCCAGGGCTAACATTCTAGGTCTCTGTATAAGTATTGACTGAATTAATAAATGAATCAAGTACAATTCTGGTATTTTTCTTTGTGAGTAGCATATAGTATAAGGAAAATCTTAAAACCAGATGATTTTTCAAGAAGATTCTGAGGTCATTAATCTAACACAACACTCAGCAGTCTTAATTAAATGGGGGATAGCCATGGTTATCTAGAAGATCTCATTGTCTACCATGTGGCCAAGTCATCCAGTGTTTCTCTGTCTTTAGTAACTACAATGGTTTTAGGATAATTGGATTATAAGTGACCAAGTCTGGGTCACTATTTCTCTATTCAGGCTGATAAACCATTAGAATACATTTCTGATTTAAAAATAAAAAGCAGTGGAAAAATGGGATCCACTATAAAAATTCACTTTTTAGTCAACTGCACAGGAATCAATCAATTCTACATCAGGAAATACATACCACAGTAAATAAAAACAGGTCTTCAGTACAAGAAATACCTATGTACTCAAGGTTAATGAATCTCACTGTATTTTACATAAATTTTAGAATGAAATATTCATTTTGCATTTTATGTAAAAATAACACATGGATAGTTTAACAGTGTACCTAACATGCTACCAGGAATTTAGTAGGTTATGTTTTCCCTTTTCTTGGGTACTTTTATTTTTTGCAATGATTATAATGCTACTTGTGGAGAAAAGTTGTGTTTCCTATTAAAGGAGTTTCAGGCAATAACCATCAAGTAGGAAAGATTTTTTGGTTGGTTGTGTTTCCAGTGAGAGCTTTTTTCTGGCCAGTACACCTGTAATTCTACTTTCTTCTTAGTAGCAAGAGCAATAGTAAGAAATAAGTCAGACTGTATTGATCATTTGCTTAAAATAATTCAATGACTTCCAACTGAACATAGAATAAAATACAATTTTTTGGTCAGGACTTCAAGATCTTGCATCATCTACTGTGTTTCTCCAAAAATAAGACCTAACTGGAAAATAAGCCCTAGCAGATTTTTCAGGATGACATCCCCTGAACATAAGCCCTAATGCATCTTTTAGAGCAAAAATTAGTGTAAGACCTAGCTTTATTTTGGGGGAAACGCGGCAGCTACTGTGTTTCTCTCCAAACTAATTTCACACACTCTCTCCTGTATTCATTTTCATCCAGTTGCAAAGGTCAGAAAGATTTTCCTATTTCAAACCTTAGCTTATGCTATTCCCTTCACCTGGAATGATCTTCCTCTGAAGATTTTCACAAGGCTTGTTCCTTTTCATCATTCTGTTTCTGCCTAAATATCACTTTTTCAGAGAGTCCATCCCAATCATTCTATCTAGTAGTAGGTCATCTATATTCTCATTCTCATCTCTTTATTTCTTTCATTCATGGAAAATGTCACAATTGTATGGTTATTTTTATTCATTTGCTGCTTTACCTGTTTTTGTTTTTGTTGTTGTTGTTTTGTCTGCCTTTACACTAGATTATAATCTCCACAAGGGTAGAGACCATATCCTTCATATATATTCTTGAATTTTCAGCTCCTAGAGTAGTGCTTGGAAAATAGTAAATGCTCAATAAATATTGATTAAATCAATAAATAAACAAACAAATAATTGTGACACTATGTAGAGATAGTCATTCACATATTAATAATAGTTGAAGGCTCAAAAGTCAGTGAGATCGCCAAAAGAAGCATGTAGATCAAGGAGAGGACTGTGGATAAAACTCTGTAGAAGTAGAACAGTGATATTTATGGAGCAGACAGAAGAGAAGGTACAGGCTAAAGAGGAAGACAACATGATCAGTGGCTTACAAAAAGAGAGAGAACTGCTAGAAGAGAAGGGGACAGGTAAAACATCCCCTAGGCTCTGTTGGGTCCCCAGCACCCAGCATAATGCTTAGTATTTAGTACACACTCAAAGAACAGTTGTCCATGGGATGGAGATGAAAAAAATAAGAAGAATGGAATTAACAATGCCAAATGTTCTGAGGAAATCAAGAAAGATAGGTTTTTTTTTTTTTTTTCCAGTAGAACTTTTAAAATTTTTTTTTTTTAGTTTCAGGTGCACAAAACAAAGTAATGGTTAGACGTTTATCCTTTATGTCCCTCACACTGTGTCAACCCCACCCCCAGTATCCCTCTAACATCGCACAGAGACAAATAAGCTACTGATGACATTAACAAGAACATTCACTTTCTAACATATGCATAATTAATTTACTTAATATGTTTATTCTTATCGTTTGTCTTCTCTGCTAGAATGTATACTCCATGAGGTCAGGAAATCTTTGTTTATTCATTGATATATCCTGAGCTCCTAGAAGTCAAAAAAAGCGAGTATTGAAATTTTTTAAAGCCTTGGTTTGCATACAAAAAAAATTGATTTTTTAGAATGCTTAATTCTTTACTGAGCCCAAACAATAAAAGCATTACTATATTATCATATCGGCCATTTTCTACTGGTGAATCAGTTGGACATTAGTGTTTCTAAGACTTGGGCTTAATCATCCCCACACAGATTTACTGTGAGATCTGAAGATAGGTTTAAATGCCAGTAACCATTATCTATTGTTCAATCTGCTCAGTGAAAGTAAATCCTTCAAATTGCTTATGCAACAGCAATAGCAAAGACCAGAGGGTCTGATTTTGTCTTTACCATCATGACACATACCCCTTCTTACTCACCAAAACTATTGTAGAGAACATGTCACACCAAGAGAGATTCACATAAGGTCCAGAGAGCCTGAACTTTTCTGCAAGTCAAGGGTTCACTACCTGAGAGAAATCTGCAAACACATTTTGTAATCAATAGCACCAGTATCGTAACTGGCAGATTATTGAAAAATAGAATTGGGATTTTGATGGGGATTGCATTAAATCGGTATATTGCTTTGGGTAATATGGCCACTTTAACTATGTTGATTCTTCCAATCCATGAGCATGGAATGGCATTTTTTAAAGAAATAGAACAAAAAATCATCAGATTTGTTTGGAACCACAAAAGACCCTGAATAGCCAAAGCAATCTTAAGAAAAAAGAACAATGCTGGAGGTATCACACTGCCTGACTTTAGCTTGTACTACAGGGCTACAAAAATCAAAACAGCATGGTATTGGCAGAAAAACAGACACATAGACCAATAGAATAGAATTGAGAACCCAGAAATAAAGCCACATAAATGTGGACAGATAATTTTTGACAAAGAAGCTAAAAACATACAATGGAGGAAAGACAGCCTCTTCAATAAATGGTGCTGGCAGAATTGGATAGCCACGTGCAAGAGAATGAAACTGGACTGCTATCTGTCACCATGTACCAAAATTAATTCAAAATGGATCAAAGACTTAAGCATAAGACCTGAAACAATAAACTGCATAGAAGAAAACATAGGTACTAAACTTATGGACCTTGGGTTCAAAGAGCATTTTATGAATTTGACTCCAAAGGCAATGGAAGTAAAAGCTAAAATAAACAAATGGGACTATATGAAACTTAAAAGTTTCTTCACAGCAAAAGAAACCATCGACAAAATAAAGAGGCAACCGACTGAATGGGAGAAGATTTTTGCAAACAGTGCCTCCAATAAGGGTTAAATATCCAAAATATACAAGGAACTCATGAAACTCAACATCAAAAAACAAACAAACAACCCAATTGAAAAATGGGCAGAGGACCTGAAGAGACATTTCTTCAAAGAGGACATACAAATGGCAAATAGACATATGAAAAAATGCTCAACATCGCTAATCATCAGAGAAATGCAAATGAAAACCACAATGAGATATCACCTCACCCCAGTCAGAATGGCTATCATCAACAAGACAAATAGTAACAAGTTGTGGAGAGGCTGTGGAGGAAAAGGAACCCTCATACACTGTTGGTGGGAATGCAGACTGGTGCAGCCGTTATGGAAGGCAGCATGGTGGTTCCTCAAAAAATTACAAATAGAATTATCATATGACCCAGCAATCCCTCTCCTGGGTATCTACCCAAAGAATTTGAAATCACTTATACATAAAGACACGTGTGCTCCAATATTCATTGCAGCTTTGTTTACGGTGGCCAAGCATGGAAACAACCAAAATGTCCTTCGATAGATGAATGGATAAAGAAGTTGTGGTATATATACACAATGGAATACTATTCGGCATTAAGGAAAGATGATATAGGAACATTTGTGACAACATGGATGGATCTTGAGAGTATAATGCTAAGCGAAATAAGTCAGACAGAAAAAGCAGAGAACCCTATGATTTTACTGATATGTGGTATATAAACCAAAACAACAAAAGAACAAGATAAACAAATGAGAAACAAAAACTCATAGACACAGACAATAGTTTAGTGGTTACCAGAAGGTAAGGGGGGTGGGGAGAGGGAGATGAGGGTAAGGGGGATCAAATATATGGTGATAAAAGGAGAACTGACTCTGGTTGGTGAACACACAATGGGATTTATAGATGATGTAATACAGAATTGTACACCTGAAATTATGTAATTTCATTAACTATTGTCACCCCAATAAATTAAAAAAAACACACAATAAAATAGAATTTATTCAGTTTTATAAATTAGACTATAACCTCAAAGTCTCTAACTTTTTTCTTCATTCATTTTTCTCAAGTTTTCCTGAGAAACAGATTTGTTTTTATTTCCTGAAACTGACATTTTCATGCTTTTGGTGGTTGGCCCTTTTGTAGTTATTTGTAATGTTTTTCACTTGGTCCTCTTATTAAAGTCTAAAATTGAATAGTTTTAACTTGTCTCAGGGTTATATATTTCTTGATATTATGGAAATTGCTCTATGCTGACTAGACTAAGCTGGTTTGAGATAGTAAAAGGGATAGAGTGAGAAAATGTTGAGCAAAATGATTGGGAGAAGAGAATGTGTGGGAAATTTAGGGAATATCTTGGAGGGAGAAATAATCACTCATGTAGGTATGTATATATATATTGAAAATTTTATATATACATATATTGAAAATTTTAAGACTGAAAATTTAAATATCTATTTTTTTCAATAACAGGTGTGTGTCATGTATTTAAATGTCAAAAAGCTATCACTACAAGTGGCATGGGAACCACAAGGATTGCAATATCAGAACATCAATTCATCAAGACTGTTGAGTAGAGGAGGCGTATGTTTTGAGTACTTGTCATTGATTGGTCAGCAGCTGTTTCCATAGCAATCCATGTACAGCTCAGACATTTTTTTCTCTCTTATCCTACATTGCCTCCATTACATAGCACAGAGCACAAAGATGAATGAACAGATATACTTGGTAAATGTAACGTGGTACTGTAGCTACTGAAGTTGAGGCTGATTATTCTAACTATAGAATAGTTACAGTCTATATCATAACCCAAACTCTGGCAAAGCAGCAAAGAAACCTTATATTTTGTCCCATAGTTGGGAAAAATGCCTTTTACCTAGTTTATTGAATATACCACATACGTTTAGAAAAATAAAGATGTGTGCTTTAAGCTGGAAAGAATGACTCACTAGGGCTTCTTAAAATTTGTTTTTGCATATGTATTTGAATTTTGCATGTAGAATGAGTACATTTATATTAGGTGTGTTTGGCATCTGCACAGTTTTTTAAGACTAAAACTAGTCCTGTGCACTATAATTGTAAAAAATAATAATACTTTTCCTCAGAAACTGGAACTAGGAAGTTATTTTTGTTCCAGACAGTTTGTTGCTACTGTTCCTTTCTCTAAATGCACACAAAATTTCTGAGTCCTCATTGTAGTGGAATTTGCTTCTGTAGTAGAATTGACCATCTGCTTTCTATTCATTCTGCTTTGGATAACAGTACCTGGTTTGTCTTGGGAGGAATTATTCCATCCCCATTCTGAGGCTATGTACTTCAATGTAGTTAACTCCATTCTCAGCTCCAGGCCTGGCCAATCAGGGCCTCACAATCCTCTGGTGATTAGACCAAAGATGGGGATAGGGCCAAGAACAAGTCAGGAGTCAAATCTAAACAGAGTTAATTCTGAAACTTTTGCCTGTGCAACCAGAAAAGAGGCAAGATTCATCCTGTGATCAGGAGGATGTGATTCTGGAGCAGAGATAGACGAGAGAGAGGGGGAGAGAGCGAGAGAGAACAAAAACCTGCCTGGAAATGAAGCCATACAGCAGACAGGAGACAGACGAACTGTAAAATAGAAATCATAATAGGATAATAGGATTTTCCTTATTAAAAGCTGTGAGAGTTAAATGAATCTGTAATATAAAGTATTTAAACAGTGCCTGACATATGGAAAGTGCACAATAAATCTTAGCTATTATTATTACTAACATTGTCTAAACCCTCTTAAATTAGTTTTTAATTAGTTTTCTGTCAGTTGGAACTGAAAAGTCTCTATCTCTGTCTATGTCTATATCTATAGTTACATCTGTATCTATACATATACATATATGTATGTAAAATCTCAGAAGTAGTATACATTAATGTACAATTTGTATTCTTTATCAAGCTATTCCACTTATAGGTGTATATCTAAAATGGAGGTGAAGTTTATCACCCATACAATCATTGTAGTGTTATTTATAATTTCAGAAAACTCCAAACATCTGATTTGCCCAAAAAACAAAAAATATTAAGTGCTTTAAGTCCAATTCATGTAGTCATATATTATGATGTCATTAACATGATTTTCATGAAGTATTTTTAATGTATTGGTTTATGATGTGTTACATTAAAAAAACACAAGAATCTATAACATGCATTTATTGTACATGTACATACAATATTATCTGAAATACATTAAATAATCATGTAAAAGGAAGAGTAGAAAGATAAAAATATTAGTAGATGTTTTCTCTGAGTCTTGATATTATGAGTAACTTGAATTTTTCTTTCACTTTGTACATTTTATAAATTATATATAATAAGCAATTAATATTTTAAATGTTACTTTTATTATCTGTACATTTATAGAACTTCATATACTCTAAAATACAGTTGATATTGTTTTAGATGTATACTTAGAAAAGGGAATTTGGAAAAATGCAGAAATATTAAAAATTTTAGGAATGTTCTCTAATTCCATCATTTTTATAGATTTTATAGAAAGCTAAGGTTGAGAAGTTGTAACTTGCTCAACGTTTGACAGTATTTGGCAGATATTTTAAGACTCAGAAGACATGGATGTGAATCATATTTCATTTTTTTCGTTTCTATTATAACACATTTTTCCCCATATGCTGTAAAGAGTGGACGTACAGATCTAAATTTGCATCTGGTTTCCATAGTAACTGCTTTTCAGCTTTTAACATTAGGTACCACCTGTTGTTCTGTGGACAAACCATCCAATAACATCACAGATTAGAGAGGGGAAAACAGGTATAGATACCTGTCTACAAATAGCACTTCCCGAACATACTATTTCTCACTGATCTTTAGCTGTGCACTATCATATACCTAAGATAACCTCCTTGTCATGTCTGCACATACAGCAGCTGTATTTCCTGAATTTAAAAATATTAAATCCATAGTTTAACACATGCTTATGGCAATATGGAACTCACAGCCAGGAATAATAGAACATTATATGTAGAACTATAGAACTATGCTACACATTTCATGGGATAATTGAAAATTACAACATAGTCAACACTCTCACACAGGCTCTCTGGTTTTCTACAGTTGCACAAGAGCAGACACACACAGCGTCACACTTCTAAATATATCAAGTTATTTCAGAAATTGTGTAACCCCTTTTACTCTGATTCATTTTTAGTCTTTCTTACTTACAAGCAAACCAGCTGTTGAGAAAGGCGTAGGGATTTTTCTTAATTAAAATGATCTCTCATCGCTCTGATTTAAAGACCCTAAATAATGACATCAGGAGTCTCCCTCCCAGGCAAGATTTCCTTTGCTAAGGAAAAAGCATTTTCAGAAACTAGCTTTCTTAGGTTTTATCATCCCTTGGGTATGTGTGATTAAATCCTTAAAGTAAGTAAGAAAAGACTCAGCTGCATTTAAAAAAATATGATCAGCTGCTCAGAATAGTTCATAGCATATATTATGAGAGAATGTGGCTCAGAGGCTAAAACAATTCATTGAAACAGACGTATTTCGGTTAGTTAGGAGTATGTGTACTATTTGTTTATTTGTCTGTTCGCTGCTCAGCATCTAACATTTCTTATCAATGAGTTAACCCAGGCTCCTGTCAACCAGCATTTGTGAGGATTCTGAGCAATGGATCAAGTTCTGTCCATCAATCTCAACAACTGGGGTCCAAGTTGCTTTTGTAAAGGCATGATTCCTGCTCTATTATACCTTTCTCTCCTCTTTCCTCTCTTCTTTATTGTGAGGCAGTGGAAAGAGGGTTAGCTTTGAAGGCTAATAGGCCTACTTAGAACCCCAGCTCCACATGTATTATTAGCCATGTGACTTTCTGAGCCTTAGGCTTCTGCAGAGAGGGAATGATACCCATCTCACATTGTAAAGAGAGGACGAAATATAGTAAAGCAGATGTGACTGAGTATGCTACTCAGTAGGCGCTCACAAATTTTATTTCCCTGATCCTCCTCCACTTCTAAGGCTTTCCAGGATCCTCAGGTGGAAGTTAGAGTAGTCACCTCCTGGCAGAAGCCCCCATGTTTCTTGCAGCACTATACACAATAGCTAAGACATGGAAACAACCAAAATGCCCATTGGTAGACGGCTGGGTTAAGAAACTGTGGTGCATTTATACAATGGAGTATTACGCAGCCATAAAGAAGAATGAAATCTTACCATTTGCAACAATATGGATGGACCTAGAGAACATTACGCTAAGTGAAATAAGTTAGACAGAGAAAGACAAACACCGTATGATCTCACCTATATGTGGAATCTAAAGAAAAAAATAAATGAACGAACTAATCAGAAACAGTCTCAGAGATATAGAGGAGAAGCAGGATTGCTGGATGGGAGGGGGAGGTGGGGATGAGGGAGAAGGTGAGGGGATTAGAAAGCACAACCGGTAACCACAAGATTGCCACGGGGATACGAAAGTCAGCTTGGGTAATATAATCAATAATGTTGTAAAGATTCTGTAGGGTATCCAATGGGCACTTGTCTCATTAGGGAGATCACTTCAGAGGTGGTGTAGATGCCTGATCACTGCGCTGTACACCTGAAGCTGAAGCTGAATAATATGAATAATAATGAATGCCAACTATAATTTAATACATATATAGTCACAAGAAGTGGAGTACAGCATTAGGAATAGAGACAGTGGCAATGTAATGGCTGTATATGATGTCAGAGAGGTAGTAGATTGGGGGAGGGGCCTTATCAGTTTGTGAGGGGTATAAATGGTAAATGTCTAACTATTACATTGTTTTGTACACTGGAAACTAAGACAAAACAAAACAAAAACAAAACAAAAAAAAATGCATGAATGAAAAAAAAAAGCTCAGTGCTCCCTGCTCCATCACAGCTGCCCCCAGCTTCCTGCTTAGCTCCACATTCTCACTAACCATAGGATTAGCTGCTGCAGCAGCGGGAGTGATCCAAGGTTTCAAGGAAGTGAAAAGCATCTCCTCCTGACAAATAATTAGTACCTGCTGGTCCAAAACCCAGGGAAAGCAGAATATAACTTCCAGATCCCTGAAAGGAAGCAATCAAAATAGGATTAAAGGAGATGGTATTTGCAAAGTGCACAGCGTAGCACCCAGCACACAGTAGAGTCTCAGTAAATATTGTCTATTCCCGTGAAGTAGTTTTGGGATGAATGGCTGAACAGGTCAGTAAGGGCACCATTGGATGTTTAATGGAATGAAATTACATGAACTGATAATGACGATGATCATCAACAACCCATTTCTGGTTAAATAAGAGTTTTCAGGGATGAAATTTCTGATGAAACATGAAAGGCTATCTCACTTCTCTCAAGACGGAATCCTAGGTTAAGTAAAGTTGAGAAATATACCACAATATAGACATTAGTTTCACTCAGCTGAAGTCAGCACAGAATGACTCCCAAAAATCTTTTACTTTGGATGTTAGAAATGGTATTCTGGGACATAATAATCTCTAATGTGAACAAGAGTGCGATATAAAGTTGTTCTGAATTTTTCATAATAGCTGCAAATTCTGTCAATATTACCATTAAAATGGGAAAAGAAACAGATTAAAAAAATGTTACATTGCTGGTCTGAAAGCTACAAGATGAAAGTTGCTCATTCCACCCCCAAATCCTCCCACTGTCGTCTGAAGGAATATTGGAGATGAGTAAAATGTCTTGGCTTAGAACGATAGCATTTTAGAGGTCAAAAGCATCATAAAGATCAGCCAGATAAGAGACTCTTAACTTGGAGTCCCTGGGATGAGGATGGGGGATCTGTAAACCCTCTGAAATTATGGGCCAAATTCTGTGTGTGTGTGTGTGTGTGCGTGTGTGTGCGTGTGTGTGTGTGTGTGTGTGTGTGTGTACACTCATGCATGCTTTCTGGAATGCTGGAAGCTGGAGGTGGAAATTATACCATTCACTTTGATTTCTCCTTAGATATCGATGTTGCTGAGCTGATGCCATGTGACTCAAGAATAAAGGACCAGCTCTTTGTAAAAGTTTCTCTGACTGGAACTCCCAGGCTATTAGTGTAAGTTCATCAATGGTGAAGCAAACCCTGAGCATAAAAGGGAAGAGGCACAGCAAGCCCGTCCCTTCTTGAATCACGCAAGATGCTAATTTGCACAAATGGTGTCATCAGCCCCGTCTGAGGCACCGAGGCCCAAGAGAAACCAGACTGGGATCAGCTGCAGCTGCTCCTGGTCTGTGTGGTACCTAATTTCTCAAATATATTGTACTTTTGGATCAGTAAGTTAGAAATCCAATCTAGCTTTGAGAGGATATCTGCATGTGTTTAGTTACTTCTCGTTAATCTGTAATACTGCAATTTGTATGATTCTGAGGAGATGATCTGTGGCTTTTATCAGATTCTCAAAGGGTCCTCACAGGGCTTAAGAATCATCTAGTCATATGAATAAAATAATTTTACAGATATGGGAAGACTTTCAGAAGTCAGAAGATAATGCCCAGAGACAATTGGCAGAACCAAGACAAGAAATAATTGTATCTATGCCCAGTTCACCACTTTTGCCACTAAACTCCAGTAGAAACTAAGTACTTTAGGGGCTGTTTCAGTCAGTTCAGGCTGCTGGAACAGAATACCACGGAGGTACACACATGTATTTCCCAGTAATGGCGGCTGGCAGTCTGAGATCTGGGTGCAAGCACACTCAGGCTCTTGGTGAAGTCCCTCTTCCTGGTTTACAGGCATTCATCCTCTCCCTTTATCTTCACATGGCAAAGAGAAAGATCTTTCTTGTATCTCGTCTTCTAAGGGCACTAATCCCAGTCATGAGGGCTTCACGCTCATGACCTAGTTACCTTCAAAAGGCCCCACCTCTTAATACCATCGCATTAGGGGTAGGATTTCAATATATGAATTTGGGGGTATGCAAACCTTCAGTCCATAACAGGGGCCTTAGGAATGATTGAGTGAGCCAATGTCATCATCACACCACTCTAAATCAGGAGCCAGAAGTAATTCTATGGTTGTATCTCTCCTTTCTCATAATCTTGGTTTCAGAGGGAAAATGATAAACCAGGACAATCAGATAACTAGACCACAGAATCAAGGCAGTAAATGGACCATAGGCACAAAAACTAACATTTGTTGTCAACAAGAAGCGTTCCTAGAAAAACCATTACTCTGGACACCATGGAGGTAGCAGCCAACAGTAGCTTATGTATCTCCCTCTTGCTTTTAGCTGTAAATGGAATATCCTTGCTAGTCAAAAGTTTTCTGGCGGATTTTTACCTCCATCTCCAGCAACTTTCTTATTTTTATCTCTAATAATATTGACATGAGACTGATTCTGGGAATATTCCAGGGAAGGCCACTTATCACACTAACAGAAACAATTTCACTAAAACAGCATCTCAACCCAATGGTTCTTTCAAGTTTCTCCTCTTTCTTTTCATTTTCTGCCTTTGGTCTTGGTTCCCTCTATGTCTATTTTTCCTCCTCTGATCTCACCAGTTCTCTCTTTCTTGCTTCCTTTGATTGCCCATCTACATAGTAGGCTAAGCATTCTGAACATTGTCAACTTCCCCTTAATAACCCGTTCCATTAGTAACAACATAATATTTACTGAGTACCTGCTGTATTTCAGGCATTGTGCAAATTTCTTTAAGTGCATTTTCTCATTTAAATATTACAAGTGCCATTATCATCCCCATTTTGCAGATGTAGAAACAGGTTCAGAGAATTTAAGTAGGTAGTAAGGGGTAGATCCAAATTCTAACCTAGACCAGTCTGCTTCCATGGCCGACTAAACCACTATGCATAGGACATGCATACATTTAAAAGCCTTAAAAATACATATCAACATTTCCAGTTTTAACCATTTCTCAGTGAGAACAAACTCCATATTATTACAATAGGACCCACTGTGTCTGTGTGCTTCTTATGAAAGGAGTACTTTCAAATGTAATAATGTAATTAATTCATGTAGGTTAGCATTTAGTGAATAAGTCCACATTAATTTTACCACACCAGGAGATCCAAAATCTAACTATTAGGAGTCCCCCCAAAAGAGAAAGGAGATGATGAGGAACAAAGAAGTAATACAAGAAAGTTTTCTAGCACCAGAAGGCATGAATCTCAAGCCCACTGAGTTCCCAACACAGTAACTAAAAAAGAAAATTAAAAAAAAAAAAATGGATACTCCCGGCATGGAAATTCAAACACTGGGAGTAAAACAAGACCCTCAAAGCTTGCAGAGAATAGAACAGGTCACAGAAAAATGGTCATAGAAACAGGTCGTAGAACAGGTCATAGAAAACAATAGCTTCAGACATCTTAGCAGCCACACACAAGAATCCACAAGATAATAGAGGCTTACCTTCAACATTTTGAGTTAAACATGTTTGGCCTACAGTTCTTTGCCAAGTCAAAATAGGCACCAAATATGAGGGGAGAGCAAAGTTTCCTTCATGAAGTTACTTCAGCAAAATGGGAGCTAAAACCAAGAATGAGGAATGGAATGGAATCCAGGAGACAGGAAGCAATAGTGTGGAGCCAAAGACAATCTCCAGGGTAACAGGGAAGGGAAGGCCCAGGATGACTATTTTGCAGCAGAGAAACAAATCTGGTTAGAATAGGAAAACAGAGGACTCTAGGAAACAGGTCATCAGGAAAAAAAAAAAAAGAACTTCCGATACATCTGATAGGTTTGAACACGTTGAAAACTGAGAGTTTGATAGAACCATTGGAGAATGTAGGAGGACTTAGCCAGCGGACAACTTAGAATTATAGAACAATATATGAGGCAATTGATAGCTCCAGAAAAACAAAATGTTGTCTAAAGATGAAAATGTAATGAAAATTCATTACTTACCTCAATAATGAGTCATATTCATATAGTTATAATAATAAAAACACTAAACATGGGTTTAACTAAGGTAAATATAAGACGTGTGCAAGATCTGAACGATAAAGCAAAAGAACTTTATTGACAGAATAAAAGAAGGTTTGAGTAAAGGAGAGGTATGTATGTGCATATGCAGCTTGATAAATACATTGGATTTTATAAAGGTGACAAATTTCCCAAATTTATACCAAAATATAAAATGTAATATTTTAAATATAATCTGGTCTGTTGGTTCTAAAGTTCTAAAAAGTAAATGGGTGAGAACTGCAAAGACAGTTAGGGTGATTTTTTCCCAGATAGAGAAATTTACCATAAAGTTTCAGTGATTCTGACATCAACCAAAAACAGATCCAGGTCACAGATGGGAATTAAATGTTTGATAATTAAAGTGTTTAAAAACAGTGGGAACATACTAAATTATAGAAACCAAAAGAGTTTTTGCAACAAACTGCTCATGATGAATAAATAGTGAATACTAATGTGGAGAAATAGACACTCTCATGCATTGCTAGTTGGAGTGCAAGGTGATTGAACTTTGGCGATATATATTAAAATACCATGTAATTACCCCTTGAACTTGTGATCCTATTTCTTGGTATTATTGCTACAAAATGTAATTTCATGTACAGAAATATTTGCTGCAAGATATTTTATTATAGCAAAAGATGAAAAGAGACATACATGTGATGAAATGTGATTTCCAAGAAACACTTTTAAGTGCAACAAAGAAAATACAAAGTAATATGTAAATTATACTTACATTTGTGGGAAAAGAGGAACAATTTTGAGTGTATGTATGTGCATATATGTGGATATGTATCATCTATACACATGTATTTACTTATCTGTAAAATACATATATTTGTTTATTTCTGTATAAAGTATCCCTGGACACTGATGACATTAGATTTTCCAGTGAAGGGAATGGATAAATGGATAGCTGGATCACAAGTGTGAGATAGGGACTTTTCTTGTATACCCTTATATGGCTCTTAAATTTTGAACCATGTAGCCATAATGCTATAAATAAATCAGAAAATTTTAAATATTAATATAAATCAATCAGTATATGATGGACTTTTCATAATAGGTTTTGGGACTGTGTGATTTGGCTAATTCTTTAATATTCAAGTTCAATATTGCATGCATGAAGCATTCCCTGACACTGCTGTCAGGCAGAACTAATATGTCTCCTTCTCTGGCACTTTGCACATCATTCTGTTACAGCATTTATCACATAGTATTATAGTTAGCTATGTATATTTCTGTATTGCCTATGGGGCAAGAATGGATGGATATCCATAGATTCACTTATTCATTCACTCATTAACTAACTACTAGACAAGGTGTTTATTGAGCCCTATATTATTTGTGCCCAATCTGGCAATTGACATATAAGAGTTCAATGCACTGTTTTTGAAAGATGCATGAATAAATGAATAAGGTGAATTCAGTAATTCATCATAAAATTCATGATGATAGCTCTTTAAAATCGGTATTGTCTATAATGCTGAAGACTCCATATTTTCTTACCTCAAAACTTAAGCTGTCATGATCAAGTGGGGTTCATTCCAGGAGCAAAAGGATTGTTCTACATATACAAATTGATCAATGTGATACACCACATAAATGAAATAAAGGATAAATATTATATGATCATATCAATAGATGCAGAAAAAGCATCTGCACCTTTTCATCAGATACAATATTCAAGATTAAAACAATTAATAAAATGTGTATAGAAGGAAAGTACCTTAACATAATTAAGGCCATATATGATACACCCTCAGTTACTATCATACTTAATGGTGAAAAACTGAAAGCTTCTCCTCCAAGATCAGGAATAAGACTGCAATAACCACTGTTATTCCACATAATATTGAGAGTCCTAGACAGAGTAATAAGGCAAGAGAAAGAAATAAAAGGCACCCAAATTGGGAATGAAAAAGTCAAATTGTCACTTTTTGCAGATGACATGATTCTTCATATAGAAAACTCTAGAGACTACAAAAAAAAAAAAAAACCTATTAGAAACAAGCAACAAATACAGGAAAGCTGCAGGATACAAAATCAATGTACAAAAATCCATTGTGTTCCTATATACTGCCAATGAAATTATAGAAAAAAAAAAAAGAAAAAAAAAACACAATTCCTTTTGCAATTGCAACAAAAAGAATAAAATACCTAGGAGTAAACTTACAAAGGATGTAAAGGACCTATACACTGAAAACTAAAGCCATCATTAAAATAAAGAAGACACAAAGAAATGGGAAGATATCCCAGGCTCATGTATTGAAAGAATCAACATAGTTAAAGTGGCCATATTATCAAAGCAATATTCAAATTTAGTGCAATCCCCATCAAAATCCCAGTGGCATTTTAAAAAGAAATAGAACAAAAAATCATGACATTTGTATGGAATTACAAAAGACCTCAAATAGCCAAAGCAATCCTGAAAAAAAAAAAAAGAACAAGCTTGGAGGTATCACAGTCCCTGACTACAATTTATACTACAAAGCTACAATTATCAAAACAGCATGGTATTGGCAGAAAAACAGGCACACAGACCACTGTAATAGAATTGAGAACCCAGAGATAATCCCACAGATATAAGGGCAGATAATTTTTGACAAAGGTGTCAAAAACATACAATGGAGAAAAGAAAGCCTCTTCAATAAATGGTGCTGGGAGAATTGGAAAGCCATGTGCAAAAGAAGAAATTTGATTGCCATCTGTCACCATATATTAAAATTAATTCAAAATGGCTCAAAGACCTAAATATAAGACTTGAAACAATAAATTATATACAAGAAAGCATAGGTACTAAACTTATGCACCTGGGGTTCAGAGAGGATTTTACGAATTTGACCTCAAAGGCAAGGGAAATAAAAGAAAAAATAAATGAATGGGGCTGTATCAAACTAGAAACCTTCTGTATAGCAAAAGAAACCATCAACAAAACAAAGAAGCATCGAACCAAATGGGAGAAGATATTTGCAAGTAACAACTCCAATAAGGGGTTAATATCCAAAATATATAAAGAACTCATACAACTCAAGGACAGAAAAACAAACAATCCAATTAAAAAATGGGTAGAGGACCAGAACAGACACTTCTCCCAAGAAGACATACAAATGGCCAACAGATATATGAAAAAATGCTCAACTTCACTAGCTATCATAGAAATGTAAATCAAAACCACAATGAGGTATCACCTCACCCCAGTCAGAATGGCTATCATCAACAAGACAAATAATAACAAGTGTTGTAGAGGCTGTGGAGAAAAAGGAACCCTCATACACTGTTGGTGGGAATGTAAACTGGTACAGCCGCTATAGAAGGCAGTATGGAGGTTCCTCAAAAAATTAAGAATAGAATTACCATATGACCCAGCAATCCCTCTCCTGGGTATCTACCCAAAAAATCTGAAAACATTTATCCATAAAGACATATGTGCTCTGATGTTCATTGCAGCTTTATTTATGGTGGCTAAGACACGGAAACAACCAAAGTGTCCTTCGATACGTGATTGGATAAAAAAGATGTGGTACATATACACAATGGAATACTATTCTGCCACAAGCAAAGATGAAATACTGCCATTTGTGACAACATGGTTGAATCTTAAGATCATGCTAAGCAAGATAAGTCAGAAAAAGTCAAGGACTATATGAGTTCATTCATAATTGGGATATAAAACTGAAAGCAACAAACAAACAAACAAAGAAACAAAAACTCATAGACACAGACAACAGATCAGTGGTTACCAGAAGGTAAGAGGGGGAGAGTGGTAGATGAGGGTAAAGGGGGTCAAATATGTGCTGATGGAAGGAGAACTGTCTCTGAATTTTGAACACACAATGCAATATATAGATGATGTATTATAGAATTGTACATTTGCAACATACATAATTTTACTAACCAACATCACCCCAGTAAATTTAATAATATATATTTTTTTAAAAGTTAAGCTGCACTCATGTTGAATATACATTCCAAAGTTTCTATGAAGAAAACTTTTAATTCACCTACAGAAAGATTAAACGTATGCATTCAGAAACAAAAGGAACTCTAAATTTCCTTCAAATGCTATTTAATTACTTTCTTTCTTGGTATATTTGCATATTTTAATATTTGCAAATATTAAAAAAATTTATCAAACATAATAGACAGACATCAGAAGAAATTAGCATTTTTAATGCAAAATGTTTCATAATTACAAAATATCATGTATCACTGGGGCACAATCTTTCCCACAACAATTCTGAGAATTGGGAAATTTTGATAGAGATAAGTAGATAAAGGTAGCATGAATTAATGATTCCTACCAAATTATACAACATGTCAGTAGCACAACTGGATTTCACCCAAACCAATCTATGCTTTCAAATCATTATATCATCTATTTCCTCTATCAAATTATAAACTATGTTTAGGCTGAAAGTAAAGAGTTCACCGATACATATTGGAAAACTGACCTAAACCACTCTACTAACAGAGTGGTTTGATATTGGAAGAGTAAAGTCCTAGCTGGGGACTGATGATCCCTGTGTCAATGGGGATTTTGTTGAAAACAGACGATTGTGGGTGTTTTTTTTCGAAGAACTCATGAGATCTATGAAAAAAAAATTTGTCAAAACCAAGATTTTCTAGGGAGTCAAATGGTCTCTCAGCTCCCTTTGGGCGCCTTTATGATAGCCACTGTATCTTACTGCATTGTAACAGATTTACACCTTCTTTCTTGCCTGTCCCCCACCCCCTCCCTGTTCCTTGTGAGTGCTGCCCAAGAAGGAGTTATGTCATCATTTTTTATTTTTAATCTCTGGTGCTTGGCCTAGTGCTAGGCATGTAATCGTACTTTAAAAATGTGCAGACCAAAAGACACAGCTCTTAGCTTTTCCCCTGAGCTGAAAATACAACTAACACATGTACCAATAAACTAAATTTCAGTTCATTCCCGTAAAAAAGAGTGGGTCACTAGATAACTCGTAATAATATTGCATTGTAATAATATTGTATTGTAATAATATTGTCAGTTCTAAAGTTATATGATTTTATGTGAAGTGTGAGGGAGGTAGGGGGATGACAGACAAAAAAGAAATAAAACATAAAATATAACAGCATTAAACCCTTACCATGCACCTGAACCCATGCTAAGAAAGGTCTTTATATTCATTTTCTCATTTAATCCTAGATCGCCCCTGTGATCTAGAAACTATTTCTATCCCCATTTCATGCATGGAGAAACTGAGGTTCAGACTGGTGAATAATTTGGACAAATTCACAGAGCTAGTCTAAGGAATTTCTGTGTTTCAATCACAACTCTGTTTGGACTCCACCTAATCACAGTCCCCAAAAGATGGCTGTGTTCAACAGCAACCTGAAAATGTAGATTTAGCCATAGCATATCAGTACTAAGGATAGATTAATAATATGATTTATTGCTTATGAGGAAATCTAATTTTTCTAAGTATATAATATCTTTCCCTTCCCTTTTTCCTGGACTTTAGAAGGGCATAAATATTTAATCCTTTAGTTCTTTTTATCAGACTCACTGTATGCTGAGAGGTGGGTGACTCTGGGTGGGCTTAGTCAGCAGCTCTAAGTAGGTCTGCAGTCAGGATGGACAAATTCAATGCAAAATTTTTTTTCACTAATACATAATTTTCACTTAAAATTATGAAGCGTGTCTGACACAACATAGTTTTCCTAAACTTTATTTGTAACTAAACTTTATGTAACCTTCAAATCATCACAGCATTTAAGGGTTCTTCCATTCTATCAATCCACTGTTATTGGGAGACCTTCCTAACTAATGTGCTGTAAAAGATACCAGGAAGGTCAAGGTCTCTGCCTTCAATAAACTTACTTCCCGCAATGGTGGGCACATGTGCATGCAATCAACACATAAATGTTGGTTAAACAGGGAGATTATTCTGTACCATGGCAGCGCCGGAATGCAAACATAGACTTCTCTGTGACTAAAGTGTAGACTCTTAGAAGCTACAGTATATACAGCTTCCCAGTTGACAAGGTCTTTGCTATCAAGGTCTGGATTATGTGCTTTGTAGTAACGTCATTCTGCCATACACAGAACATTGATGATAGTAAGGAATAAAGACTCCTTACGTATTAAAGAATATTCCCCACAGTGAGGCACTGAGACGAGCACAGCATCTTTTCTGTGGCATTCTGGCAAACGAAGCATGACCTGAGACTGGTCGTGAGGAAATAGCAGGGAGACCCAGGTTGAAGGTCATTCTGAAGATCAGTGGTGTCTAACAGAACTTTCTGCAGTGATGGAAACATTCTGTAGCTGTGCAATTTGGTAGCCATGAGCTACACGTGTTTATTGAACACTTGAAATGTGGCTAGTATGACAGGGAAGTAAAATTATTAATGGTTTTCAATTTTAATTAATTTAAATTTAAATAACCACACGTGTTTGGTGGCTACTATAATAAACAGCTCAGCAATAGACCCTCCACTGTCTGTTGAGAACATGAAAGACAGAGAAAGACTGAACTGTATGCAGATTGGAAGAGACCAAAGAGACATGACAACTAAATGCCATCTTGGACCAGAAGGCAAAGGAGTCATAGTTAGGACAGTTACCAAAAAAGAATAGTCTGTGTTTTTTGACAGATGTGTAGTGTCATTATTGATTTCCTGACTCCGAGTCTTGTACAATGGTCATGTCGGAGAATGTCCCTGTTTTGGGTAAGTTGGGGTAATGGGGAATACTATTTTCAACTTGCTCTCAAATGGTTAAAAAAAGACTAATCATAATGGAAATGTAATATACATGTGTTAGATGTAAATATATGTAGATAATATAAACATATATGTATATACACACTGTGTATGTACATGTATAGGTACATACATACATACAGAGAGCGAGAGGGAGAGAAAGAGCATGAAGGAAGGAAGGAGGAAAAAGCGAGTTGGAGCAAACAGTGGAATGCTAACAGCGAGAAATCTGGATAAGAGGAATATGGGTGCTCTTTGAACTGTGTTTCAAGTTTGAAATTATTTCTATATAATTTGAAGAAGAATTAATAATAAAAAACCTTTGGATGTTTCCTTTATGTGTCTTTAATCAACAAAATTCATTCATTCAGCTAACATTTATTAAGTATCTAGTTTGTGCAAAGCACTTTAAGGGATACACAAGTGAATAAGATAGTTCTCTGCTCTTAGGGAATGCATGGTCCAGTTACATATTTCCTACCGTGACCCCATTGGTCCTACTTCTTCCCTTTGAGGTTATAAAAAACAAGTCTGACTTCTGCATGACAGTTCTCCGCATATTTTGAAACAACTGAATCTTCTTTTCTCAAAAGTAAGATCATAAATCCCCACTTTTTAACAACCCCTCATGACGTCAGTCATAGTACTATGAATTTGTGAAGATTTTTTTATATTTTTCTTAAAGTGTGATGAGCCCAAATGAGCCCAACATTCTTCATGTCACTGGATTAGTATCAAGATTGATGGGACCATTGGCTCCTGCTTTTAAAACAGATATGTACCCACTAATAGACCCTGAGACATAGTTGTTTTAGAGTAAGACAACAGCATGCTACGAACTTACATTAAACTTACAGACAACTAAAAGCTCTCCTGCTTAGGCCACTCCCTATATTCTTGTCAGGTACTTGGTTTTTTAGGACCCAAGTGTGGTCCTTCCATTTCATCACTATTGTGTGGCTTTTCTTAGAGTCCAGTAATCACGCTAGTTTGTGGACATCCTTTTCGTTTCTGACTTGACACGCAAAATATTTTATATGCCTCCCAGCTTTATGTCATTTTTAATCATAATGAGATTAATTGCTATGTGATTACCATTAAAATTTAATTGTAATAACTGCTGTAAAATAAATTAGAAAGGATTTATGTGAGAGATACATTAGGAAAGATATTAAAATATAGAATCATAAAAATGACTGAAAAGATATGGGTGTGTGTGAAGAGAAATGGAGAAAGACAGAGAGAGAAAAAGAGATGAAACACGTTAAAGAGAGAATTACAAACTAAGTAATTGGTAACATACAGAAGAACAGGAATTTCACCCATGTATCAGAACTGATTGCTCCAGAGAGAGGCACAGGTATCCTAAGGCACTTAATAACAAGAGCTATTTTTCATGATTCCACTTGAGTAAGATATTGGAATATGCCATCTAAAGTTGGTGTGCTTGAGCTATAGTAAGATCTTAAATCTGCTGCCTAAAATTTTTTAATAATTCCTCCCTCACCTAAATAGATCCATGGTATTGCAGACGATAATCTCTATGTGTGGTCCATGCCTTAAAACCTTACCACCCTTCTCTGCATGGAGAAATCAAACATGGATATGCTGGACTCCAAAAATAAGAAGTGACTTGCAGTTCCCAGAACAGATCAAGTTCAACTTGCCTCCACACCTTTGCACATATTCTCTCTGCCTGGCACCCTTCCTTCCTTCACCTGACAAAGCCTTGGCTCAAGGCTTAGTTCAGGCATCATTTACTTTGAAAATATGTTTCCTCCCCTCAATCTCCACTTATGTGACATGTCTACCTGTTTTGCACATATGTTTGACAGAGAATTTCCCTTATATTACAATTACCCCTTTGCCCCTCTTTACAAGCTCCTGTAGAAGCTAACAGAGTGTCTGGCATATAGTAGATGCTCAATCAATGTGTGCAGAATGAATGCAGGAAAGAAAGAATGGGTATAGAATAACAGTCTGAAATCAGCTTATTATATTAGTTAGGACTCTTGGTTGCCAGTATGAGATACCAAGTGGGAAGGGGAACTATAGGGATGTCTCTCAGAGAACCTAAAAAAAAAAAAAAAAAAAAGCGAGCCAGACCCCTGGAAGGTCTGAAACCAGAACTCAAAAGACATCAGAATGCTTTTATTCTCTTTTATTTCTACTTTTTTCAGATCATCTGCTTTGTTCTTCTTTCTGGCTGCAGAATAGCTTTTTGCAGTCCCTTAACCACTGCTGTTTATATCTGAGACTTCTAGCTGCATATCATGCCTGGCTAACAATCTCTCTATCCAATTCCACATGTCTGGGTGCGGAGGAAATGTGATTGACCCAGGTTGCATCAGGGTCCACTCACTATCCAATCGTGCAAGATCAGGAAGGAGAGGGCAGCATGGTGCAAATATGGCCACTGATGGGTGGTCTACACCTGTATGTCGAGGTAGATAGGGCATTCTCAGAGAAGGGGGAGTGGCTGCAGAACTGAGTGGACATGCAAACATTGTTTAGTATAGACTATCAAAGTTGTCACAGAATGCAGTGAATTGCTACAAGTCGGGGAGTCTTGGTCCACAATCCTGGATGTTATAAAAAGGAATTCTATGAAGGTTTTACGGTGAAATAGCAAAACAGTTGACTTTTTAAAAACTGTGGTCAGTTTGGGGCAGGCCTATCCAGAGCATCCATTCTCTGACTCAGATTAGTATGAATTATGTGTGGAGGAGTGTAGAGTACAAATGACTGTGCCAGTGGGAGGAACATCATGGAGTAAAACTTCATAATTAATCTCTTGAAAATCTGCATTTATGTCCACTGCTGCTTTGCTCTGCATTTTTCCCTAATGTTTTACATTACAAAATACCCAACTAGTTTTTTGGTAGCATATTCAAAGAATAATGAGCAATTGGTTTTACTGAAGCATCAAGTATGTAGAGGAAGCAGCAGAATGAATATAAAAGTTCCAAAGTTAATCTAGAAACCTGAGATAGGAATCTTTAGTTTTTCTGAAAGAAATTTAGAAGTGTTGGAAATGGTTGATTAGAGAAATGGCATGATTAGAAGTACATTTAGCGATCATTATGACAGTGGTACAAAGAATGAAATGAATTAGAAGGTTATGAATTAGGAGAAGGCCTTCTCCTAATTCATAACACGTTCTCCACGTGATATTCGGTGGATCTCAGATTACTTAGAGCCCATTTACGACCCTACATTAAGAAACTGTGGATTAGAGAAATATGGAAAGTAAAGTCAAGGAATAGATAGAACTTTGAATCAGACTGAATGGGGAGCTGAGGAAGCTTCTGTCAAAAATAACATGGCAGGTTCAAGCCTGGATGACTAGAAAAACGTGTGTTGGTTATTACCAGAAATGGTGAAGAAACTGGAAGCCAGGTAAATAAGCAAGGTTTATCATGTGGGGAGGTATGAAGAAAATGTACCCAGTTTTAAATACTTTGTCACTGAAATTCTGTGGGACAGCCATGTGGACATGGGGTGCACATCTACGTTTGTTGAGAATCAACTGTTTCCCAGTAGTTGATTTAACTCACTGAATGATCACTGAAACCCCAGGAGAAAGCATTTTCTTCATGTTACACATGAAGCCTCTGAAGCCTTGAGACTAAGTAAACTGCTCAAGGTCATTCAGTTCATTGGAAAGCTGAGTGAGACTTCAGCGCTAAGCGTGCTGGACTACAACCTGGCGTGCCTCAACTGTCACACTCTGCCTCCTGGCAGGTGGCTGCAAAGACCGGGCGAGGGCTTCCAATTGCCATTCTAGTCAGTGACAAGTACTTTAGAGCTGACTTATTCTGTAAATGTGTTTTGTGTTCATCTGGTCTCCACATGGAGGTTATAAATTCTTTTTTTTTTTTTAAATTAAATTTATTGGGGTGACAATTGTTAGTAAATTTACATAGATTTCAGGTGTACAATTATGTATTACATCATCTATAAATCTCATCGTGTGTTCACCACCCAGAGTCAGTTCTCCTTCCATCACCATATATTTGATCCCCTTTACCCTCATCACCCACCCCCCACCCCCTTACCCTCTGGTAACCACTAAATTATTGTCTGTGTCTATGAGTTTTTGTTTCTCATTTGTTTGTCTTGTTCTTTTTGGTTTACATACCACATATCAGTAAAATCATAGGGTTCTCTGCTTTTTCTCTCTGACTTATTTCACTTAGCATTATACTCTCAAGATCCATCCATGTTGTCACAAATGCTCCTATATCATCTTTCCTTAATGCCGAATAGTACTCCATTGTGTATATATACCACAACTTCTTTATCCATTCATCTATCGAAGGACATTTTGGTTGTTTCCCTGTCTTGGCGACCGTAAACAGAGCTGCAATGAACATTGGAGTACACGTGTCTCTATAGAGAAATGCTTTTATATTTTTGGGGTAGATACCCAGGAGAGCGATTGCTGGGTCATATGGTAATTCTATTCGTAATTTCTTGAGGAACCTCCACACTGCCTTCCATAGCGGCTGCACCAGTCTGCATTCCCACCAACAGTGTATGAGGGTTCCTTTTTCTCCACAGCCTCCCCAACACTTGTTACTATTTGTTTTGCTGATGAAAGCCATTCTGACTGGGGTGAGGTGATATCTCATTGTGGTTTTCATTTGCATTTCTCTGATGATTAGCGATGTTGAGCATTTTTTCATATGTCTATTTGCCATTTGTATGTCCTCTTTGGAGAAATGTCTCTTCAGGTCCTCTGTCCATTTTTCAATTGGGTTGTTTGTTTTGTTGTTGTTGAGTTTCATGAGTTCCTTGTATATTTTGGATATTAGCCCCTTATCAGAGGAACTGTTTGCGAAAATCTTCTCCCATTCAGTTGGTTGCCTCATTATTTTGTCAATAGTTTCTTTTGCTGTGCAGAAGCTTTTCAGTTTCATATAATCCCATTCGTTTATTTTAGTTTTTACTTCCATTGCCTTTGGAGTCAAATTCATAAAATGCTCTTTGAACCCAAGGTCCATAAGTTTAGTACCTATGTTTTCTTCAATGCAGTTTATTGTGTCAGTTCTTATGCTTAAGTCTTTGATCCATTTTGAATTAACTTTGGTACATGGTGACAGATAGCAGTCCAGTTTCATTCTTTTGCACGTAGCTATCCAATTCTGCCACAACATTTATTGAAGAGGCTGTCTTTCCTCCATTGTATGTTTTTAGCTTCTTTGTCAAAAATTATCTGTCCATATTTATGTGGTTTTATTTCTGGGTTCTCAATTTTATTCCATTGGTCTATGTGTCTGTTTTTCCACCAATACCAAGCTGTTTTGATTATTGTAGCCCTGTAGTACAAGCAAAAATCAGGGAGTGTGATACCTCCAGTATTGTTCTTTTTTTTAAATATTGCTTTGGCTATTCGGGTTCTTTTGTGGTTCCAAACAAATCTGATGATTTTTTGTTCTATTTCCTTAAAAAATGCCATTGGGATTTTAATGGGGATTGCATTAAATCTGTATATGGCTTTGGGTAATATGGCCATTTTAATTATGTTGATTCTTCCAATCCATGAGCACGGAATGTCTTTCCATTTCTTTGTGTCTTCTTCAATTTCTTTCAAAAATGTCTTATAGTTTTCAGCATATAAATCCTTCACATTCTTGGTTAAGTTTATTCCTAGGTATTTTATTCTTTTTGCTGCAATTGCAAAAGGAATTGTTTTTTCTATCTCTTTTTCTGAGATTTCATTGTTGGTATATAGGAAAGCAATGGACTTTTGTACGTTGATTTTGTAGCCAGCAACTTTCCTGTATTTATTGATTGTTTCTAATAGCTTTTTGGTGGAGTCTTTAGGGTTTTCTATATATAGCATCATGTCATCTGCAAAGAGTGACAATTTAACTTCTTCATTCCCAATTTGGATGCCTTTTATTTCTTTCTCTTGCCTGATAGCTCTGGCGAGGACTTCCAACACTATGTTGAAAAGCAGAGGTGATAGGGGACAACCTTGTCGTGTTCCTGAACGTAGAGCAAAGGGCTTCAGCTTTTCACCATTAATTATGAGATTAGCTGAGGGCTTGTCGTATATGGCCTTTATTATGTTGAGGTATTTTCCTTCTATACCAATTTTAGTAAGTGTTTTAATCATAAATGGATGTTGTATCTTATCAAATGCTTTTTCTGCATCAATTGATAGAATCATATGATTTTTGTCCTTTATTTTGTTTATGTGATGTATCACATTGATGGATTTGCGAATGTTGAACCATCCTTGTGCCCTGGGGATGAACCCCACTTGGTCGTGATGAATAATCTTTTTAATGCATTGTTGTTTTCGATTTGCTAGAATTTTGTTTAGGATTTTAGCATCTGTATTCATCAGAGATATAGGTCTGTAGTTTTCTTTTTTTGTGTTGTCCTTACCAGGTTGGAGGTTATAAATTCTTTAAGGGTTGAGATGGCATCACGAATTTCTCTTGCCTTCTTTAACAGGACTTCATGTGGTTCTGCACAGAAGCCTCCATGAATACTTAGATTGATCAATGATTCTGATCCCTGGTGATTATTGCATAGCATCTTCTTGTTAAGGTTGTAATCCTCATGAATTATTCATCTGGAGGCCCTCTCCTTGGGTCGAGTAGCAAGAATAACATAGGAGGGGAAGAAGGAGCATGTAGAAATCGTAGCAAAACAACCGTATTCCTTCTCCAGTCTTACCTCCTCTCAGTCAGTGTTCTGTGTTCACCAGAGTCATTAACGGGATTAGGAGGGGCAGTGCCCAGCCATACTTGCTGGTGGCATCCCGATGCTATATTGTCAGTGCTCTCACCACACATCTTCCCCATTCTTTCTTGTAAGATTCATTAAATATCCCAGCCATGACTTAGCTGCATTTTGATATTTGAAGAACTCAAGTCTGCTGACCTAATGCCTCTGTCCATAAGTAACTTGTGACTACTACCTGAGGTAAGAAATTAGAGAAGTGATTTGCAGAGATCATCAGACACACAAGAGAATTATTGAGGCCTTAGCATGCTTTCCTAGGAATAAAAGCAATTTAAAATTGTCAGCTGGACCATTTCTTCCCCCCTGCCCCTTGATTTCCTGAAGAGTATAATGCTACCATTAATAATGGCTACAACTTAATTGTCTTACCTACTATTTTGGGAGCTTTCTAGGTGCTTTAAATATGTTGATTTATTTAAGACCAAAGATAGTTTCCTCAGATAAATGATTCTCTGGGTTCCTCTAAAGTCTGTGCAGCGTAGCATAGAATGAAGGAAAAGAGAGAGGATAGAGAGAACCTATGTAGCTTAGATATGCAGCTGCTCAAAAGCCCCTGGATAATCCACACATCTTTGATTTGTTTTCTTTTATGGGAGCCCAGGGCCCCCTATTAACAACATCATACGTAACTAGAACTGTATCTGTCTTGTTTACTATTCTATCCCCAATGCCCAAAATATAGTAGGTATTCAAAACTATGTGTTAAATGGATAAATAAATGAATCATTGAATGAATGATTCCATGGAAGCCCTTCTTCGCATACAGAACACATGGGTGGTATCCTAAGCTACTGATTTGAGCAGTAAAAACAAGTGACTTTTGCCCAAGTATAGCATGCTATCCATCTTTTCACATTGCCTGTATTCCATCATTAGAAAGTGTTTGTTTTTAAATAGTAAATGTCTCTCTACTAGCAAAGGCATAGTAGGCTCTTGGCCATTATTCAGTACTTAGAGAGGATCTGGTGAGCAAATCTCTTTCTGCCCAGACTGCTAGCTGAAGCATGGCTATAGTCAGAGAGCTGAAGGGACGAGGAAGAGACAGGTGTACATTTTATGATTCCAAGAAGAGTCAAGGACAGACATTCCATCTGCATCTTTCTATTGTTATTCACTAGAGTAGGGCCCCAAACTGTAGCTGGTCTTGGGAGAATCTAAGGACCCAGAGGCCATGAGCTGGCCCTCAGGATGTAAAGCTGAAAGCACAACTCTGAGCTGTTCCAAGGATGAGGGAGGTTAGGGCAAGAAGAGTTGAGCCAAAAAGAGCTTCTGCCAAGAGCTGCTGTCACAGTAGCAGACAGCAGCCATTAGGAGTCTACAGAGCAAAAAATGGCTGAGAACATTTTACACCAGATACATCCATCCTCTCTTAGCATAGCAAACTAGAGAAAATTAGAGATGATTGATCAGTTGTAATTCTCTTCCCTGATAAAAGACAATGACGATTACCTGCTGAATAACAGTGAGACCAGATCATATTTATAATGGTTTCTTTGCAACTGTACCCATATTCCAGTATTTTTAGTGGGAAGCAAGAAGTAGGCAGAGGCTATAAATACCTGATGCAGAGAGTAAAGCTAACTTTTGACCAAATTTTCATTTTCTTCTTGCCCCTGGCCCACAGATAGACTAAATTTCTTAGCCTCTCTTGCATTAGTTCTCAGAAACAGAATAAGAATGAAAGGAATATGATACTCATCAAAATGGCGGCGTGAGGTGAGCCTCTGTAAAGCTCCCCTGGAATTTACAACTAATCAAACAACAATAACTCCACAAAGGACTCCTTGCACAGCAGACAGACAAGACAAAGAGGCTCACTACTGAATTCACCTAAAGGTGGGAAAATCGCGTGAGTGGGGGAGGAGGGAAAGGAGAAGTGCAGGGACGGAGCTGCGCGGGCGCAGGACACAGACCTAGCTCAGTGCTGCGAGCTTGCTGCTTCCCGGAACTACCACAGCTGCGGGAGAGGGAAGAACTCGGACTGCTAGGGCTCCGCTTATGGCCCACAGGGCTGAGGGGGCAGCTGAACCCAACGCTCAGGGCAGAGACTTCAGAGAAAAGACTGAGGGAAGAAGGCTGAAAATGGTGGTTTAAGCCCTCGCTGCCGAGCAGAGAACGGAAGCCTCAGGCAATGAGACTAGCTGAGCCCTCCCTACACTCCCAGAGCTTGCTCAGCCCTCAGCTGCTTGGTGCTAGAAGCAGAACAGTAGAAGTGTCAGATCAAAAGAACAGAATATTTGCTGTTCTGAGAACTGTGGACCGCAGACACAGATTTGCAGCCCAACTAGTTCTGGCAAAGGGGAGGGAGCTGTGGAAGCAGGACCGGCTGTGGTGGTGGTCGCTGCCATTGCGCTGGGCCACATCTCATAATTCACCCCGCCCCTGGCCCCACCTACCTGGGTGGATCCCTGCAGGAGTAAATAGAACTGCTGAAACACACCAACTCTGAATCTGGTGTAGGAAGAGCTTTGGAACTTCAAAAGCTCTCTGCATACCCACACGGACACGGCGCCCTGTGACCCAGGCAAACCATTAACAGAGGAGAAGCCTGATTCCCAGGGAATTCCCCCATTGTTTGAGAAGCTGGAATAGTGCAGAGAAAACATAGCACTACCGTGAGAGAGAGAGAAAAAAGGCTGCAGTTGGAGAGAAAATAAAACATTCTACCAACAAGTACTGGAAAACAAAAGAAAGCCCTCTTCCTAACAACCTGTTGCAGAAGCCACTCCTGTAGATGTCTAGGAAGAAAAATAATAAATCAGTAATTGCCATGAATAACCAAGGCAACAAGACAGCTCAGAAAGAAAGTGAAAAGTCTCCAGAAAAGGAACTTAAAGATATGGAAACATGTGACTTAAATGACAGAGAATTCAAGATTGCAGTTCTCAGAAAACTCTACGAGATGCAAGAAACACAGAAAGGCAGTTTAATGAACTCAGAAACACAATCAAAGAACAACATGAGCATTTTATGAAAGAGATTGAAATATTAAAAAAGAACCAACTAGAATTTCTGGAGATTAAGAGCTCAATAGAAGAAATTAAGAATGAAATCATCTGTTTAGGTAGTGGAGTTGACCAGATTGAGGAAACAATCAGTAAATCGAAGATAGAAACCTGGAAATTACACAGATGGAAGAAGAAAGAGACTTGAGACTTAAAAGAAATGAAAGAATTCTACAAGAACTTTCTGACTCTATCAGAAAGAGCAATATAAGAATAATGGGAATACCAGAAGGAGAAGAAAGAGAGAAGGAAACAGAGAATATATTCAAACAAATTATTGATGAGAACTTCCCAAACTTGTAGACAGAACTGGGTCCTCAAATCCAAGAAGCAAATAGAACACCTAATTACCTCAATCCCAAAGGCCTTCTCCAAGGCACATTGTATTGAAGCTGTCTAAAATCAACAATAAAGAAACAATCCTCAAGGCAGCCAGGGAAAAGAAGATGGTAACCTACAAAGGAAAGCCCATTAGATTATCATCAAATTTTTCAGCAGAAACTCTACAAGCCAGGAGCGAGTGGAACCAAATATTCAAACAATTGAAAGAGAGAAATTATGAGCCAAGAATAATATATCCAGCAAAGATATCCTTTAGATATGAAAGAGGAATAAAGACCTTTCCAGACATACAGAAGCTGAGGGAATTTTCTAATACACGACCTGCACTACAAGAAATACTAAAGGAGGCTATTCGACCACCATCAACAGGGACAATTTGTGGCAACCAAAACATAAAAAGGGGGAGAGTAAAGGCCTGAACCAGAATACGGGAATGGAGAAAGTAACCATGCTGAAGAAAATGGAATACTCTAAATATCAAACTTTCTTTTACATAAACTTAAGGGTAACCACTCAAAAAATATCCAGAACTGAAATATATACTGTAATAAAAGAAGAAACAGAGGGAAACATCATAGAATACCACCACGCAGAAATAATAGACAACAACAAAAAGGCAAAGAAACAATGGAGACACAGCCTTAGCAGAAAACTAAAGATACAATGACAGAAAATCCTCACATATAATCACCCTATATGTAAATGGACTGAACTCACCAATAAAAAGGTACAGAGTAGCAGATTGGATCAGAAAACTAAACCCAACCATATGCTGTCTCCAAGAGACACATCTCAGCTATAAGGACAAGCACAGACTCAAAGTGAAAGAGTGGAAATTGGCACTCCAAGCAAATGGTACCCAGAGAAAATCAGGTGTAGCCATAATGATATCAGACGAAACAGACTTCAGGGTGAAAAAGATAACAAGAGACAAAGATGGACATTTCACAATGGTAAAGGGGACTATACAACAAGAAGACATAACAGTCATCAATATTTATGCCCCCAATCAGGGAGCACAGAAATATACCAAGCAACTACTAACAGAACTAAAGGGAGAAATGGACCAAAACACAATTGTACTAGGGGACTTAAATTAAATACACCATTGGCAGCTATGGATAGATCATCCAAACAGAAAATAAATAACAAAATAGCAGCCCTAAATGACACATTAGATGAAATGGACATAATTGACATATATAGAGCACTTCATCCTAAAACATCAGACTTTACATTCTTTTCGAGTGTACATGGAACATTCTCAAGGATAGACCATATATTGGGGCATAAAATCAGCCTCAGCAAATTTAAGAAGATTGAAATCATACCAAGCATATTCTCTGATCACAAGGCTTTGAAATTGGATATTAACTGCAAAAAGAAAGCAGGAAAAAACACGAATACATGGAGATTAAACAACATACTTTTAAAGAAACACCGGGTCAAAGAAGAAATTAGAGGAAAGATCAAAAGATACATAGAAACAAATGACAATGAAAATACATCCTACCAAAATTTTTGGGATGCAGCGAAAGCAGTTTTAAGAGGGAAATTTATATCATTATAGGCCTATCTAAAGAAACAAGAAAAATCCCCAATAAATAACCTTATGTTACACCTTAAAGAACTAGGAAAAGAAGAACAAATGAAACCCAAGGTCAGCAGAAGAAAGGAAATAACAAAAATCAGAGCAGAACTAAATGAAATAGAGAACAAAAAGACAATAGAAAAAATTAACGTGACAAAGAGCTGGTTCTTTGAAAAGATGAACAAAATTGACAAACCCTTGGCTAGACTCACTAAGATAAAAAGAGAGAAGACACTAATTAACAAAATGAAAAATGAAAAAGGGGAAGTTATCACGAACATCACAGAAATACAAAGGATCATCCAAGAATACTATGAAGGACTATATGCCACCAAATTCAATAACCTAGAAGAAATGGACAAGTTCTTAGAAACATATAGCCTTCCAAGGCTGAACCATGAAGAACAGAAAAATCTAAACAGACCGATCACCAGTAACAAAATTGAATCAGTCATCCAAAACCTTCCCAAAAGCAAAATTTCGGGACCAGATGGCTTCGCTAGTGAATTCTACCAAACCTTCAAAGAGGATCTAATACCAATCCTGCTCAAAAAATTGAAGAAGAGTCAGTACTCCCTAACTCATTTTATGAGGCCAACATTACCCTGATACCAAAAACTGATAAGGACAACACCAAAAAAGAAAACTACAGACCAATTTCTCTGATGAATACTGATGCTAAAATCCTAAACAAAATTCTAGCAAATCGAATACAACAATGCATTAAAAAGATTATTCATCAGACCAAGTGGGGTTCATCCCCCAGGGCACAAAGATGGTTCAACATTCGCAAATCCATCAATGTGATACATTACATAAAATAAAGGACAAAAATCGTATGATTATATCAATTGATGCAGAAAAAGCATTTGACAAGATACAACATCCACTTATGATTAAAACACTTAATAAAATAGGTATAGAAAGAAAATACCTTAACACAATAAAGGCCATATATGTCAAGCCCTCAGTTAATCTCATAATTAATGGTGAAAAACTGAAGCCCTTTGCTCTACGTTCAGGAACATGACAGGGCTGTCCCCTATCACCTCTGCTTTTCAACATAGTGTTGGAAGTCCTTGCCAGAGCAATCAGGCAAGAGAAAAAAATAAAAGGCATCCACATTGGGAATGAAGAAGTTAAATTATCATTCTTTGCAGATGACATGATGTCATATATAGAAAACCCTAAAGACTCCACCAAAAAGCTATTAGAAACAATCAACGAATACAGTAAAGTTGCTGGCTACAAAATCAACGTACAAAAGTCCATTGCATTCCTATATACTAACAATGAAATCTCAGAAAAAGAAATAAAAAAAAACAATTCCTTTTGCAATTGCAGCAAAAAGAATAAAATACCTAGGAATAAACTTAACCAAGGATGTGAAGGACCTATATGCTGAAAACTATAAGACATTTTTGAAAGAAATTGAAGAAGACACAAAGAAATGGAAAGACATTCTGTGCTCATGGATTGGAAGAATCGAAATAGTTAAAATGGCCATTTACACAAAGCAATATAAAGATTTAATGCAATCCCCATCAAAATCCCAATGGCATTTTTTAAGGAAATAGAACAAAAAATCATCAGATTTGTTTGGAACCACAAGAGACCTCGAATAGCCAAAGCAATCTTAAGAAAAAAGAACAATACTGGAGGTATCACACTGCCTAACTTTAGCTTGTACTACAGGGCTACAATAATGAAAACAGCATGGTATTGGCAGAAAAACAGACACATAGACCAATGGAATAGAATTGAGAACCCAGAAATAAAACCACATAAATATGGACAGATAATTTTTGACAAAGAAGCTAAAAACATACAATGGAGGAAAGACAGCCTCTTCATTAAATGGTGCTGGGAGAATTGGATAGCCATGAGCAAAAGAATGAAACTGGACTGCTATCTGTCACCATGTACCAAAATTAATTCAAAATGGATCAAAGACTTAAGCATAAGACCTGAAACAATAAACTGCATAGAAGAAAACATAGGTACTAAACTTATGGACCTTGGGTTCAAAGAGCATTTTATGAATTTGACTCCAAAGGCAATGGAAGTAAAAGCTTAAATAAATGAATGGGACTATATGAAGCTTAAAAGCTTCTGCACAGCAAAAGAAACCATCGACAAAATAGAGGCAACCAACTGAATGGCAGAAGATTTTTGCAAACAGTGCCTCCGGTAAGGGACTAATATCCAAAATATACAAGGAACTCATGAAAGTCAACAACAAAAAAACGAACAACCCAAGTGAAAAATCGGCAGACAACCTGAAGAGACATTTCTCCAACGAGGACTTACAAATGGCAAATAGACATATGAAAAAGTGCTCAACATCACTAATCATCAGAGAAATGCAAATAAAAACCACAATGAGATATCACCTCACCCCAGTCAGAATGGCTATCATCAACAAGACAAATAGTCACAAGTGTTGGAGAGGCTGTGGAGAAAAAGGAACCCTCATACACTGTTGGTGGGAATGCAGACTGGTGCAGCCGCTATGGAAGGCAGTGTGGACGTTCCTCAAAAAATTACGAATAGAATTACCATGTGATCCAGCAATCCTTCTCCTGGTTATCTACACAAAAAAATCTGAAAACATTTATACACAAATACACGTGCGCTCCATTGTTCATTGCAGCTTAGTTTACGGTGGCCAAGGCATGGAAACAACCAAAATGTCCTTCGATAGATGAATGGATAAAAAAGTTGTGGTATATATACACAATGGAATACTATTAAGAAAATAGTATTAGGTAAGAAAAGATGATATAGGAACATTTGTGACAACATGGATGAATTTTGAGAGTATAAAACTAAGCGAAATAAGTCAGACAGAAAAAGCAGAGAACCCTATGATTTCACTGATATGTGGTATATAAACCAAAAACAACAAAAGAACAAGACAAACAAATGAGAAACAAAAACTCATAGACCCAGACAATAGTTTAGTGGTTACCAGAGGGTAAGGGGGGTGGGGGATGGCAGATGAGGGTAAGGGGGATCAAATATATGGTGATGGAAGGAGAACTGACTCTGGGTGTTGAACACACAATGGGATTTATAGATGATGTAATACAGAATTGTACACCTGAAATCTATGTAATTTTACTAACAATTGTCACCCCAATAAATTTAAAAAAAAAAGAATGGAAGGAATATGTGCTGGTTCAGGGCCAAGGCATTATAAGAAGCAGATGTGCTTCCTCCTTATTCTGTCTCCCATCTGTACTCAGCCAATGGAAGATGGCAAAGCTATGGTATTGAAGAGGCCTCGGTTCCTGAATTACCACATGGAAAAAGCCAGGTGCTGACAAGTAATGCTGATCTTGAATATCATTCAACTTGGATGACTGGATACACAAGAAATAAGCTTTTGTTGTGTGGAGCCATTATGCAATTTGGGTCTGTTTGTGACAACATGCTAGCTCATCTTAACTAATACATGGTCCAAAATACATTCCCCCGACTTACGAAAACAGATGATTGAACAAAATTCAGGAAGAAGACAGGACTCCTTGCAGAGGGAGGCCCAGCCTCTGTGATTACATTTTACAAGATCACACATGCTTTGGAAAGCAGTACTCATCAGCAAGAGACAGTTTCTACAGTAACATGCATGGCATACACCTCTTGCTGGTGTCATTAGGGTGCTGGGAGTAACTGCAATGAAACTAACACTCAGAGTAAGATAAGACCATATAATAGGGGGTGTGGTGAAATGTACCAAAGCACAAATGCTCAAGGAAAAACTGAAAAATTGTGTCTAAGTCTACAAACATGGGAATCAGACCTAATAGTTTAAATGGAAAGCAAAAACTTCATGAGCTTTTTCATAGTCAAGCTTAATCTTCCCGCTCACCTCATTTCTACCATCTCCTTGATCATATGGTAGAGAAGAAGACATTACATCTGAAAAATTCAATTGTATTTGCACATCAATTTCCAGTCCACTAATGTATGTTATTAGTAATGGTGTTAAATTCCTTTGAATATCCAAAATGATAAAACCCAGAAGGTAATTTGCCTTTGAGTTTTGAAACGTGGTATAAAGGGCTGGACTTCCTGGAATAGTAAATTTATCATAACAAAATTATTATAATATCATCTAAGGGCTTGTTCTCAACTTAGAATTCCCCAAATCATAATAAGTCCTCAAAAGTAAGAATGGAGATGGGGGCTCATTAGCTATTTTCAGAATTTTAGAAAGCTCTAATGGAATCTATATATTTATCAGAGATCACGCTGCATTGACTACTTAAAACCCTTGTGTTCTTTAATTTTACTGGAAATATATTGACTAACATGACAGCAATGCTTGTTATCTTGTGTTGATCAGAAACTCTGATCACCCATTTTAGATGTCTTAAATTAAAACAGACTAGAAAAACACTAATCATGTTAGACTAAGTCTTTTACAACACGGGGCCTGTTATTAAAAGAATAACAACAAGCCTTTTGTAGAGAATAAGTTTAACTTGAGTCAAAAGTCAGGATAGTACTGAGGCATTCAGCCCTCTCTTTAGATCCAAAAGAAATAAATGAATGTCATCAGCATAGACTGTCCTGAACACCTATTTCTATTCATCTTTGAAATGGAGGTAATAACTCCCTTGACATCTGTCTTTTTTATGGGCATTCTAAGAAAATTGGTAAGAAAGTCTATATAAAGCGTACATATTAGGAGGCAAGAAGAAAAGGTGATAGGGAGAGACAAAGATATGTATGTACAGTATCTATCTATCTATCTATCTATCTATCTATCTATCTATCTATCTATCTATCTATATATCTATATATATCTATATAGATATTCTCTCTATATGTGTGTGTGTATACATAGCGTATATATACATATACATAGCCATAAAATGTATATATATCTATATATGTCTATATAGATATTCTCTCTATATGTGTGTGTATATACATAGTGTGTGTATATATATATAGATAGATAGATAGATAGATAGATAGATAGATAGATAGATAGCCATAAAATGTATACACATTTTAAGAAAGGAGAAAACTGTATTAAAATTACGCTGATGGTAACCACTTTGAGCACCTCTTGTATCGGTATATATTATTACAGTTTTAATACAGTTTTTTTTTCCTGTCTTAAAATGTGTATATACTACATGTCAGTGAAATCATATGGTTCTCTGCTTTTTTTCTGTCTGACTTATTTCACTTAGCATTATACTCTCAAGATCCATCCATGTTGTCACAAATGTTCCTATATCATCTTTTCTTACCGCCGAATAGTATTCCATGGTGTATATATACCACAACTTCTTTATCCATTCATCTATCGAAGGACATTTTGGGGGAAAAAAATAAAAAAAATGTGTATACATTTTTGTCACCCTCTATGTGTGTGTGTATCTCCTCATGTAATAATAGGAGATAGACAGAACTACTGTAAGTGTGCTTTTCTCCCACTGTGGAAATAAACAGAGATCACCCAAATGAGAACAAATAGGCTATTTATTCAGAGCGTGCTACCTGGCAAGGGATTCAGCCTCCATCCCTTGCATTTGGCAAAGACTCAGAGGCAGGCAGGGGAATAAGAAAGCTTTATAGTCACCAAAAAGGAAGACTTGTGGGGAGGGTTCTTGGTGGAGGCTGTTGGAATGGGGAAGCTGGAAGCTGACTAGAAGCTGGAGGACCTAGGTGATTGGTCTGGGGAGACCTATGTGATTGGTCTTGGCTTTCGCTCATGTTTGTCCTGAATTGCAAGCCAGGGTGGGGCAAAAAATTAGAAAAGTTGTCAGTCATTGATCAAATCATGACCTTTCTGGACTGTTTGCTGCAGTATTGAGGCTTGGGTTTCTATACTGGTTGCTACAGAGGTTGTATAACAGAATTCTATAATCCTATGTGATCTGGTCATTGTCCATTTAAATATTGTCTCTCACCCTTCTCCCCTTGATACACACATTTATACTGAAACCCAGTTTTAGACCAGGGAGTTCATTCACCTTTTTTTTCCCCACTTTCTACCACCACCTGTTTCTATACTCTCCCTGTTTTTGTCCACCAGCGTTTTGTTTTGTTTAGCTATATTTTTTTATTTCTTTAGTTTTAATTTTATTAAATTTACTGGGTAACATTGGTTAGTAAAATGATATATGTTTCGAGTGTACAATTCTGTAATATATCATCTATATATTGCATTGTGTGTTCACACCCAGAGTCAGTTCTCCTTCCATCACCATATTTTGACCCCTTTTCCCTTTTTTACCCTCCTCCCCCCTTACCCTCTGGTAACCCATAAACTGTTGTCTGTGTCTACGAGTTTTGGTTTGTTTGTTGCTTTCAATTTTATATTCCACATATGAGTGAAGTCATATGGTTCTCAACTTTTTTCTGTCTGACTTATCTCACTTAGCACGATAATCTCAAGATCCATACATGTTGTCGCAAATGGCAGTATTTCATCTTTTCTTATAGCGGAATAGTATTCCATTGTATATATATAATACCACCTCTTCTTTATCTCATCCTCTATCGAAGGACACATTGGTTGTTCCCCTGTCTTGGCCACTGCGAAAAATGTTGTGATGAACATGGGGGTACCTATATATTTACAGATAAATGTTTTCAGATTGTTGGGTAGATACCCAGAAGAAGTATTGCTGGGTGGTATGGTACTTCTATTAATTTTTTTGAGGAACCTCCATAGTGGCTGTACCAATTATATTCCCACCAGCAGTGTATGAATGTTCATTTTCCTCCACAGCCTCTCCAACACATGTCATCCTTGCTTGTTGATGATAGCCATTATAACAGGTATGAGGTCGTATCTCTTTGTGATTTGGGTGTGCCCTAATAGAGTGAATTTGAGCATTTTTTCATATATCTGTTGGACATTTGTATGTCTTCCTGGGAAAAGTAACTGTTCGTATCCTCAGCCCATTTTTGAATTGGATTGTTTGTTTTCCTGTCATTGAGTTGTATGAGTTCTTTATATACTTTTTTATATTAGCTGCTTATCGGAGGTGTTATTTGCAAACATCTTCTCCCATTTGGTTGGTTGCCTCTTTATTTTGTTGATGGTTTCTTTCGCTGTACAGAGCTTTTTAGTTTGATATTGTCCCATTTATTTTTGCTTTTATTTCCCTTGCCTTTGAGGTCAAATTCATAAAATCCGCTCTCAGCCCAAGGTTCATAAATTTAGTACCTATGCTCTCTTCTATGCAATTTATTGTTACAGGTCTTATGTTTAGGTGTTTAAACCCAGAAATGAACCCACACGTATATGGGCAGATAATTTTCAACAAAGGAGCCAAAACCATACAATGGAGAAAAGCCTCTTCAATATGGTCCTGGGAGAATTGGAAAGCCTCATGCATAAGAATGAAACTAGATTGCTATATGTCACCATATACCAAAATTAACTCAAAATGGATCAAAGACCTAAACATAAGACCAGCCACCTTTTAAATGCAATTTCCCCAGCCCGCCGACTCCTGTACCTTCACCTGACTATGTGAACACTATCTTCACCTCAGTGGCAGCTTACGTCCCATTGCCAGTCATTCTCAGTTCTTGGATGACACTTGTTTCAAGTAATTTTACTTTTCTTTACACTCCTGCTGCATTTAGAATTTGTGCCACATCATTAAACACTTGATTATAACATGTTTTAAATTGATTTTCATTAGTTTATTCATGTTAAACCTATCTTCCCAACCAAATTATAAATTTGAAGGCTGGTATCATCACTTATATTTTCTTTTATATTTCACAATAATTTGCTGTGCTGAGTCCATGTAGTAAATGCTTAGTAGATAATTATGAATTGAATATTTTCTATACACACTATTCAATTGAAGGGATAAAAGGAAACTGACTCATAATTTTTTCTTTCACTATTCCGGGTGCTGATTTCAACCTTAATCATCCCAATTTTCTTGGAACTGGAAGATTTTGTGCACTAAACTTGCAGGATCCAGAAGGACATCTCTCCCATCAAGTGAAAAGGAGGAAATACTCTATGATTTGTTTTTCAACTTATAAACCCTGTATAGCAGTGACCCTTCTGAGAAATTCATGAGATACATATTGGGTGTTTCAACAAGAAAGATGTATGGTCCTAGAGATCAGAGGAGAATGAAAGTCAAATGGCTACCTGAACATGTGGCAGAAGAAATGGGATTTCAGGTGAAGTACTATATGAGTATGGACACCTTTCTAATGAGAAATCTCTACACCTTTCTGAGAGGACTTAAATAAATTAAGAATAGCAGCTACAATAGAATCAAAGAGGAGAAGTTGTGAATATCTTTTCATCTAAAACCAAAACAAGAATATATATGCTCCACATTTGGGGTTTGGACAACACAGCTATGTGTCTACACACAAAAGGTTATTCAGCTCTTTCTATCTGGTGAAGAGTCAGAGGTGTGCTAAAGTGGCTCATACAAGCTCATGAAAGCCAATTTTGCTGGCCAGTTAAATCACTGATAGCTTGAAATCAGCCATCGCAGGAACACACCATGGACATTAACAAGCACTACAAAGGCCATTTCTTTGCCAAGCACAATAGTGGCAAAAGAATAGGGTCATCCATCTTCCTTTCCAGAGAACACCATCAGGGAAGAGGGAGTTTACCTGACAAATCCTGAATTTTCTAACTTGCGTAAAGAGTCCCCTAGAGTCAGAAATATACAGTGTTAGAGCTGGATGAAACCTTAGAGGAACTGAAGTCTAGAAATGAGAAGTGACTTGCTCAAGATCATGTAGGTGGCCTGGATCAGCCAGAAAGTCTGAGGAAACACCCAGTTTTCTTCTCTGTACTCATTACTTTCTGATAATGAATGTAATGCCTGATTATTCAGGATGGTATATTTTCCTCCCTCCTTCCTTTTACAGCAAGGAAAGCTCCTGCTGGTAAGGCCAGGGCACTCTCTTGTGTCAGAGCCCAGCTCATAAAATGCTATTAAGTGAATTACTGATGACCTAATTCCCAGATGCAGGACACATTCCATTAGAGGCAGGCTCGCTGCCAAGTAGTGTCAGCGGTGACTGGATGGCAGGAATGATTGAAACCATCCTGCTTTGGATGGCTGGGCCTCAGAGAGTGCAGTTTGTGGTGGGGAGGAGATGCTCTTATTCCCCAACATCGGTCCTAGGTCCTTTTTCTGGGAACTGAATTCATCAGCTTCAAAGAGAATTTGCTTGAAATAACAAGGATCATTATTACAGATGCAACCAGAGGTAGTGCTCCCGTATCATTAATATCTAGAATCATCAGCAGATTTAACCACTATCATCCTTAACACTAACTTGCAAATATTTTTTTGCCATCCACCTCATTATTTCTTTCTTGCTTGTCTTTACTCTCAGGCTGTCCATTCTTTCACTTCTATATGTTTCATTTTCTTAAAGCACAATGCATTCCTAATTCATGATGTAATGGAGAAGAATAAGAAAAATGTGGTCTATTTATTTTTAATTTACAAATTAAAATTGGGTAAGTATTTGTGGGGAAAAACATCTTAAATCAAAATTAGACACGTCCTACATAGGTCATTCTCTAGCTGATATTTACTTCTCTCAGTTCAAAGGTTAAATAAGGTAAAGGACTTTGTAAGCTGTAAAGCAACAATATAAACGTAAAAATTTATTAGAAGTTCAAAGAGACATGCAAAAGTATCGAAATTTCAAAGGAATTTTGGACTCAGGTAGGCTTTACAAGTGTGAGAAATGATGTAGCAAAACTGACCCTGGACCGGCAGTCAGGGAACCCGGATGCTGATGTTGGCTGCATCTCTAACCACCTCTAATATTAGACGGGTCACTCATCTCCTCCTGTCCCCCGCTTTCTCACCTCTGAAATGGAAAAGTGGACTGGATAATCACCAGACCCTTTGTAGCTCTGAAATTTCTATCTGTAAATCAGATTGAGAGTAAACTGGTAGATCCTAACCTATTCATTACGTGCCTAAGACTTCCTGCTCTTTTTAGTTTTTAGTTCATCTCTTGTTCCTCCACTTTTTTTCCTTCTCTGTATTTCTATTACTTATGACTCATTTTCTCCTTTATGATTTTATTTTTTTCTGCACTGCTTTTGCTTCCAGCTATTAGTGGTGTCAAGTGGGCACTCCTTAAATCACCAAACTCACTTCTCGGGACTGTTATGTCATACCGACTACCACTACAAAGATAGACTGTATAAGTGTGTTTGACTGTGTTTAGATGAATGAGGTACCCATGTATCTATGAGTGTTTATTTGAAGTTAAGAAGCCAGAAGGTTTTATTCAGTTATCCAGAAGCTCAGCAGAATGGCCTTAAAGGAAATAAACTAGGATTCTAAAGACACTGCAGTGAACCACATGACTGAAAATGAAAAAATAAAAAAGAATGAAAATAAGTATAGACTCTTGGCATTCCGCATTTTTACTTTTTTCCCCCTATTTAATAATTGCTAATATTCTGCTGCATTGCCAGAACTCTGGGGACATGTTTTTATTATAGGTATGCGCCTTAACCAACTGAAAGTAGGAGTTTGAAAACAAACACTTAGTAACTAATATCTCAATGATACAGAAACTATGACTAATTTGAGCACATGTGGCTTTCTTTTTCTAAGAAATGATTGCCCTCCTTTAATCCTATTACTTGCTAATATCTTCCATCCAAAGACTTAAAGCCAACAATTAGCCTTTGACTTCCATGCCCTTTAATTTATTCCTGAATTTTTCCTAATTTTGTAATGAAAATTAGAAAGCTTATTACTGAAAAACATGCACTAAACTCAGACCATTAGTGATAAGTATTTCAAAAGTTTCTCCAACATTTGTGATGCTATTACTCACCTCTTCATTCCTATATACTATGACTCTGAGAAGTAGTTCCGAATGGCACAAATACCTCTTTTATTTCAGTCTTACATCAACTAGACAAGTTATCCAATGCCCTTCATGCTCATATAGTTCTTACTCAGCCTGAATCCATGTAC
This sequence comes from Rhinolophus hipposideros, assembly GCF_964194185.1. Taxonomy (NCBI): domain Eukaryota; kingdom Metazoa; phylum Chordata; class Mammalia; order Chiroptera; family Rhinolophidae; genus Rhinolophus; species Rhinolophus hipposideros. Next base: position 42,788,504 of record NC_138048.1, on the reverse strand, counting down.
TTCTTATACTTTTTTAAAAAACTTTTTCATAATTTTAGCCTTTGGGTCTGTTAAAATGAAACCATGAAATCTTGAACTTCTTATAACAAAATATTGTAGCTTAGTAAATGGTAAAAATGGAATAGAGGCCAAGCTAAGACGAACACAAAGTCCCTTATAATATATCACAGCAATAGAAACAATTAGTCATTAGAGAGAAAAAAATTGGAAAATTAGCTTACTATGTCCACTTGACAATTTTACAAAATTAGCATTTATATCAGGCAATTTGCATAACTTATTTTCCTATTTTATTCCTACAGAAGTTTTTCCTATACTTCTCTCTTCTATATCGATTATAAAAGGCTAGATCTCAGAAGCATCTAATATAAACTGTTCTTTTCTTTCCTATATTATAATTAGTTTCACTTTCCTTGGACTTCCCATGGTATTTATTAACTGCTGTCTGGCAGTACTGGTCATTTGTGAGTGTATCCGCCACCCCAATGGGAGAGCACTCCCCTTGAAGGCAAACACCATCTCACTCATTTTGCACACACTTGGCTCATAGTAGACCTCAGGAAGTGTTTATTAAATTGAACTGGTTTCTCTTTGGAAAACCATCAGGCACTCTAATGGCTTATAATAGCTTTTTCTTTTTTCAAACATTTCCTTTTTTGGGGCAAACTCCATGTGACCCACAGTTATCTAGGGCAGTAAGTAATATTCAAGTGACTGTAGCAGAAAGCTGAGATCCCACCAGCGCTCTGGGAGTTGCAGTCAGAGATCAGCAGAGCCACCTGCTTAATATTTTAAAGAAGCGGCATAGTCCTTTCTTAGAGGTTTCTGCCATCAATCCCCTCTGGGGAGTCATCACTCAGCCACATTTAACATTCAGTAGGTCAGACCTATATTCAAGCTGACATCATCTGAACCCTTGTGCAATTCAATCTTAGCATATACTCATACTCTGCCTAGCCACCACCACCTCCTCCTCCCCCAATCTTTTGCTAGGGATTCAACCACGAAACACCAGGTAATCCTGAGCCCAAGAGCCAACGCTTTTACTTGGTGATGTTGTAGGGGGAAGGGTGGACAGTGAAAGACAGAGCTGTGACCCCCTCCTCCACCAGCAGTGAGCCTTTAAGATTTGCAACTCTGGTTGAAGGGAAAACTCTCCCTTGCTGCTTGGAAATGAAATTGTGTAGCCCTATCAGCCCGGAGCTGTCCTTCCCCGTAGCCCCCAAGGACAGAAGGTTTCCAGTTGCCTGGGTAAATCTGTCCCTTACAACTTGAAATCAGACACGAGTCTTTAGAAGATATTCCTCACACAGGAAATAAACACCCCTCTGCCCCCTGCTGCCATCTCTTTTATTTCTCCTGTGAGCTTGAGATGACTAAGTAATGGCAGTGTTTCTTCTATTCCCCAGTTTGAGTCTTTGAACACCCACAGGGTCACCTCCGCAATCCTCCCTACTCTGATTTCCTCCCTTCTTCTTTTACATCCCCTCCCTCCACTTTCCTTCATTTAAATACAAACCTAGGGTTTCCCCCTGCTCCGAAACCTGAGCCGCCATTGACATCCAGTAGGGTCTCCATGGAAACCTGGAGGCATGTCATGGTCTCCTGCAGCCCCAGTACCAGATTGGGGTATAGAGGCTTGGCAGGGTTTGGGGAGCTGCAAGGATACTGCCCCTATACTAATGTGAACCCGGTGAGGAATAAAGTGCATTCAGGCAGAGAGACGTGTAAGATGAGTTAGAAACAGAAGGGGCTAAGAGACCAGGTTTTTCTCTCAATTTTGCTCTCATCATAGAAACCTTCAGAGGGGAAACAGTCCAAGAAATGCCAGGGTCCTCCTATTCTCGTATACCCTAAAGAGCTCAGCCTAATGTGGAGATTACTAAGTGGAATCAGGTTCAGTGTTTACTTACACAGATGCAGCTGCCACACCCTACTCAAGCAACACACTTCCCTGAAAGCACTTAGAGTAGGTGAGAGAGCCAACACCACTGCACTTTGCCGGTGTGCCTGAACATTCTACACATGATACCTCATTTTATTATGACCATTAATTTTACAGACAAGGAAACAGGCTCAGAGATGTTACTCTTCCAAGTTGATACTTAGCAACAGCAGGAGTTTGAGACCAGATCTGTGATCACCAAAATCCAGATTCTTTTCCAGTTACAGTCTCATCTTCTTGGCCTTACATGTTGTTTCATAAAGAATTTACTGTAAGGGAATCTCTCCCACTTCTTCATAGGAAAGAATAACTATCATGGCAACTGCTCACAAAGAGACTGGAGTGGATATTTAAGAAAACTGAGTTGGGTCTGTGACGCTGTGGAAATGACTGAGTTGGGGATAGCTACAATGGCGTTACCGCTCCACGACAGTACCAAGAGCAGATCTGATGAAGCTCTTGGATGATGTACGTGAGAGGGCAGTGGATAGCTATTCTGCCCATAGCTTTACATCTGATGCAAAGTCTTGGGGAAAACCGGGTCTCCAGATTAGCTGTATCTTGGGGGATCCCTATTACTCCTTCTCTTACTTGAGATAACTGTGGGGACAGAGCCCCAGAAAGCAGTTTCCAGGCTCTCAGCCTCACATGGAAAGGTGCTGGCTCAGTAGTAAATGGCCATCAACTGTGATTGGATGGCCATCAGCTGTGGCTAGTTGGCTATCAGCTGTAACCAGCGAGCCATTGGCCACTAATATAACTGTTGTGGCTACGCTAGTAGAAAATGGGGGCTAGCAAGAAGATGGTGGCTGAGCTAGCAAGAGCAGATTGCAGAGAGGTGGATGCCGCCAGCGAGAATATAGTGATATGACTCTCCTACTTATGGCTCCGTGGGTGTTCCTGTTTGACCTCACCATGTCCTGCGTTCTTATGTGGGGAGCAGGGCCAGAGAGCCCGCCTGTCACCCTGAATGACAAAAATATATCACAATTCTCCTTTGGTTCTTTTCCTTAGCATATCAAGGATTCTCCTGTTAGTTTCCTAGTACTGCTATAACAAATTCCCAATGTGTTGGCTTGAAACAACACAGATTTATTATCTAACAGTGCCAGACCTCAGAAGTCTAGCTGGACTAAAACGGAGATGTGGGCAGTGTGCATTCCTTCCAGAGGTTCTAAGGGATTAATCCATTCCTTGCTTTTCACAGCTCTTAGAGGCTGCCCGCATTCTTGGCTCTTAGCCCCATTTTCTCTTAAAAAACCAGCAATAGTATCACTCACACCTCGGTTGTCCCACCTCTTTCTCTGGCTCTCACTCTTCTGCCTCCTTTTATTAACTCTTGTAATTACATTGGGCCCACCTGGACAATCCAGGATAAACTGTCCACTCAAGATCCTTAATTTAATTATACCCACACTGTCTCTTTTGCCATTTAATGTAATATATTTACAGGTCTGGGGGGGGCGGTTAGGATGTGAGTATGTTTTTTTGGGGGGTGGCATTATTTGGCTTACCACAAACTGCATGCCTTAGTATTTTAAAAACGATGAACATTTTTCAATCTTTGTACCTCTTAAATTGTCACCAAACTTGTCTCCTTCCTGTAACAGCCAAGGTTTTGTTTTGTTTACAAAAACTATTCTATACTTTCTGTCTCTATTTCCTCACCTACCATTTACTTAGCTTTCCACTACAATTGACTTGTATTCCTTTCATGATAAAAACAAAAACACTGTCCTGTCCAAGTTGAAAATTACCTTCAAATGCCAAGTTCACTGGACATTTACCAGTCTATTCTTAACTACAGATCAGCAGCTTGTGACTTTGTTGAACATTTTCTTCTTCACAAAACTGTCTTCTCTTGGATTCTAGGACAACACTCCTTTTTCCTCCTTTCTCTTCCTACATCTCAGACTTCCTCTTAGTCCTTTTTGTGGATTTCTCATCATCTGCCTGTCCCAAAACACTAGTGTTTTCTAGAGTCTCGCTAACTCAAAATGTGGTTTCCATACCTACAGCATCAGTGTCACTTAGCATCTTATTAAAAATGAATATCAGGTCCACCTCAGAGCTACTGAGTAAAAACTTGTATTCTAACAAGATCCCCAGGTGACTTGTATATACACATTAAAGCTTGAGAAACACCAATTTGAATTTTTTTATTTCATCCTTTAATACACTTCCTGGAAGATCGGACTTACTACAGCATCTTTCACCACAGCCCCAAATTTATATCATCAGCCTGTATCATTCTTTGTATATACAGAGTTAGCCCTCAGACATTTTTATCTAGGTGTTCCACAGGCACTTCAAATTCACCACATTCAAAACGAGCTCATCATCTTCCAACCCACCATGTTCCCTGTTTTGGTGAACAATAAGTTCTCCATCAAGTACAAAAGCTAGATCACAAAAATCCCTTCCTTTTCTTACTCTTACATTCACACTGTCATCTTGTCATGTCAATTCTCAGAAATATCTTCTCACATTTGTAACCCCTACAACTGATACATGTCACGATCCTACCATCTATCTCCTCTTAACTGGTTTCCCTGTCTGCATTTAGACCAGAGCCCCTCAATGACCACTGCTCCTAGTGTTCGAAAGGGTTCTAGAACACACACACACACACACACACACACACACACATGATCAAAGCAGTCTCTGGTTTTAAAACCTCCCTATTATACTCAGAATAATGTCCCAACTCTTTAGCATGGTGACAAAAACCGCCTTGATTTGACCCTTGACTCTCTTTTGTCTCTTTCTCACCAACGTGGAGACACCTGTATTCTGAACAATATGTATCCTTTGTACCACATAGCTTCACACATCTTTAGCTTGTGTAGTCACTGCTGCTTGAACACTCTCCCCAATATTTTGCAGCTGATAAATTTTTACTAAATCTTTCAGAACTGAGCTGAGACACCACATATTTTCCTGATTCTAATCTCACCTTACCCTCAGTAGAGAGGGGTATTCACTTCTTTATACGAACCTATACCTCTTTATACATATGTACATTTCTCTGATGATTATAACACTTACCACAATATCTTGAAACTAACTGCCTGTATATATTGAAAGCTCTCTATGATGGTGATTTTTTATTATTTATCTTTATATTATTACCATTTAGCATAGTCCCTAGTATATAATAGGCAATCAATAAATGTTTTATGAATTAATGAATCAAATAGACAGTTGATCAATTGACCAAACAGCAGCCCCCAGGTCTCAGATTACAGTGGCATAAATATAGGGATCCTTGGACACATGGCCCACTCAATACTCTACCAGCAATTTAAATTAGAAGGGATCTTCAAAACAATGGTTGTAATACCCAAATAAATCTCATGGTATAATGCTACTTCCTCTGGTTTTTAGATGATTTCCTAAATTAGCTGGAAGACTAAAAGACTTAAATATAAATCTGACTGCTGCAACATGATTACAATTCAGCTACTTGATTTTACATGTTAAAATGTTTGAAATGTAATAGTGTGGCTGATTTATACTTACATATTTTTAAAGAAATAGGTGAATTTCTTGTGTCTGGGCATCCTAGCCTGGCCATACTCAGCAGAAATTGCTGCTTGCTGCATAAATAAAGAGGGCCTATCTCTCTGGCTGTCTCTGGAGCAGGGGTGCAGCTCTAGTCCATGAAGCCACCATAGTGTCTGCTGAGACTTGCTTAGAAAGGTATGCATTCTCCTGTGGCTGGACAAGGCAGATTTTGGGTTCTGTGGGGAAACTTCAGGCTGCCATGGCAACTCCCAGCCTTTTCTCTACTTTCTGTGTGTGCAATTCTACCAGGAGAGGTGGAAAGCTATAATCTTTTCTCTTCCCTCTCCCCCTCCCTTTTCTTCTCCACTGGGTCTAGGATGGGCAGAGGTTAACACTAGTCCTGCTTATAATTTCCTACACCTTGTTAGACTTTGTAGAACTCCTACTGATAGAAGCACTGAATTCTAGTTCTATCTCTGGAACTACATTATTAACCTTTACTCAGAACAACACACAGTCCTAGCCATGAGTGGGAGAAAAGGAAGGCGAGGCTAAAGTAGAGAGAAATGAACTGGGCAAAAATCAGGTAGTAGGATGGACTGACAGGTATGCATAATTCATTCCAATTCAGAATTGGTGGAGTTGTAGAATATCCTAAGCAAAGGCTCTCAAACATGGCTGCATACTAGAACACATGTCAGGGGCCGTTAGAGACACAGAGTCCTGTCCCAGACTGCATTGGAACCAAACAGGGTGACACTCCGTGTGGTCAGCACCAAAAAAACCAGAGCAGAAAATGAAAATACGGTGCTGGAATGAAATTCTATGAGGGATAAAAACCAAATCAAGAACTTCTTATAGGAGCAAAAGGCTGGTAAGAAAAGCTGAAGTAGGATGTCAGGACAAAGAAAAACAGAATGGATATTTGCATCAATATGTAAAATCCAGATCTAAGAAGGCAGACATAAAATAAAAGTGGATGAGGCCCCCAAATTGCGTTGGGATATAAATATTGCTTTATACATACTCCCTAGGCCAGTCCTTTGGCTTTATTGCTGCCTTCTGTCTTTTGGATTGGTTGTCTCTCTCTGTGCTACTGCAGAATTTTTAATTGCATTATATCATTTACTACTTTCTGGATCACAATTTGCCTAGTACTTCCTTGCAAAGAATAAAAGCTCAAAGGAAAAATGTTGAATGAGGTATATACTGCAGTATATACATTGGTTCTTGAGTACCTCATTCATTGAGAAGTATAAAACCCCAACCCCATCCTTAACAGGTAGAGATGAGATGCCTCCACTTATTCTTAATAAAACTAATGCATCCACTTCCGGGAGATATCAATTGGATGTGGGTGGCTGTTTCGGAGGCCTGAAGTCAATGTTGACTTTCCTCCATCCTGTTGAGAAGCTCAGTAGTAACTACGGATACAAATAGGTTGATAATTCTATAGAAAATAATGTATAACTGTTTCCTCAGTTTTCAATTCATTCAGTGATTCTACAAAACTTTTATAGAGTAAGGAAACATGCTAGAGATTTGAGCATACAATGATAATGTATTTGTGTTTGTGTCTGTTGTGGGTGTATTGTTTTATAATGCTTTTTCTTTTTAAAAAATAGGTGTCTTATATATGATACATGGATACTTATAGGTATTAATTTATGATAAATTATATATCATAACTTACATTGTAATCATATAGGAGGGGGTATAAGTCAATAACTATAAAGGGCCCAAAATTTTGCCCAGCTTGTAAGCTGAAAGAATTAGCCTGCCACAATTTTATAGATGCTGGCAGAAGACATGAGACTCCTGGGGCAGAGACAAAGGACTTTATTACTCACAGCACTAGCACGAGATTCATGTTTGTGCTAGTTCTCTGTGTCCTCTAAATCCCCTAAGGGTGACACAGGTAGGCATAGATGAATGCTATGAAGTGGCACAGTGGTTTCTGTCACAACTGAAGAACCCTGAGCTTAGGAAACCCCAATTTTTTTATAGTGGGATGCAAGCAAACCCATCCAAACTTTATGCCGAAGGAAGACATTATCTTTATTATAGTGGACAGAAAACAAACCTTCCCTTTTCTCTGTAGCAAAATACTATTTCTATCTTCTAGGGCTGTTTGCTCTATACCTTCTTGAAAAATTAGTCTAGAACAAAATTGGGCAGTGCTTCTCCTCACAAGATGTGCAGAAACATAGGGATTCATGGAGACCTGTTTCCCAACAGTATAATGCTACCGGTTAGTGTTAATACAGATATATGAATAGGAGGGAGATTAAAAAAGAGAAGTAAATTGACAAAAGAAAATACCAAAAAATGAAGGTAACACAGCTAGAATAAGAAATCCTAGGTCTAATTAAGATCAGAGGCTAGAGAAAAGCATGTAGAAAGGTTGACTTATGCTTGAATGGCTTGAATCATGGAGAGAGAATAATTGAAAGGATTTGAGTGAGAAACAGAGAATCTAAGAAGCGTCTTAGGGAATACAGAGGCCATCAGAAAGAGCATGTTCAGGTTGCACTGCCAGCTTGAAAGGACCTTGTTCCTTCCAAAATCATGTTGCTAAGAAACAGTACTTAGAAAATCTGGAAGTAAAATAGGATAAAGATAAAGAAGAACAGCGAAGTTTATCTCTGTTTCTGTTACAAAGATATACACATACATTAAAGCTACCACACTCTACTTGTAATGTTTTGACTTACAGTACGAGGGGGTGGTGGACATTTACCACTGTCCCAGATTTTTGGAGAAGTCTCAAGTTGGTTCCTTTTAATCGTACCGAGCTTGAGTATCTGGGGTCTTTCCCCTCTCCCTCTTCATAGTCCTTCTGTGTCAGAAGCTAATGAGTAGCCTGGGCTATCGAAATGGAGGAGGGATGGTTATATTAGGTAATTATTTACAGTGACAACAAACAACTCAAAAACTTTATAGGGGTTTAACTCAATAAATTTCATCTCCATTCACAAAATCCATTCCTAATGCTCCTGATCAGGTGGTATATTAGTCAGCTTTGCCACATCCATAAACAACCCCCAAATTTTAGTGGCTTACAACAGATAACATTATATGTTAGTGGCTGCAGATGCTCTGTCTCTGCTTAATTTCACTTGGCTCTGTTCCATGTGTCTTATTCCTGGACCCAGGCTAAAGAATAAATCTCTGTGTGGGGAGTACCATTTTCATGGCAGGAGGCAGAAGCAATCTCACAATGCCTCTTAAAGCTTGTGGAAGATGGTAGCATATATCATGTATGCTCACCTTCCTTAACCTCAAGTACATCCCACACCTGATCTTTTTTTTAATTTATTGGGGTGACAATTGTTAGTGAAATTACATAGATTTCAGGTGTGCAATTCTGTATTACATCATCTATAAATCCCATTGTGTGTTCACCACCCAGAGTCAGTTCTCCTTCCATCACCATCTATTTGATCCCCCTTACCCTCATCTCCTTCCCCGCAACCCCCATGATCTTAACATAAACAGATAGGAGTCTTACAGGGAAGTGAATATATTTATGAATAATAATATAACTTATGAATAGTAGTTTTCTTGGGAAAATTTTTTTCAAACTGTCACTTGGAGATCTTTCCTCCATCTTGGGATAGCACCATTGTTTAGGGTATCTCCGAGACGGAGAGAAAAGTAGCTGGCAGAAAACTGGCTAGAAAGCAAGTCAAAAGTTGTGTGTATGGGGAAAGGGAGATTTCTAATCAAAAAGCACTTTCAAAAAAAGAAATCAAGAAAGGGAACAGATACCGGTCAAAGGCATGGCTTAGCAATTGCTGGCCGTGAGCATGGTGCCCTGTGGATTGGGTATGCAGGACACTCGGAGGAATCTCCCTGAAAACTAGACAGGGAAGAGGCACCAAAGTTTGCTTTTCTGTCCCAGGCAGTTCCCTGGTTGCCCTAGGCAAGAATCCCTAGGCAGAACCCTTTTCCCTCTGTCCCCACCCAATGGCCGGGAACTCTTAGTTGTGTTGCTGAAGCCCTGCCTTCTGTTTCCCGCCACTGCCTGGGCAGGCACAACTATTTCCTTCACTCTGTAATTATAAGTAGTTCGGCTCTTAAATGAACTTTTATTTTTATATTTACTACGTGGCTGAGTGCCGCAGGGGAAGTACAAAAGTAAGGAAATGCAGTGAGCCAGGGGATTATGTTTGCTGAAGAAAGAACCTCCTTTTTATCCTTGGACAGAAAAAGTCAGATTGAGAGCAAGCAAAGGATGGCACATGGGGAGCCATCAGCTTTCAGAGGTTGCTGATGCCTTAGCCTGGAGTACTACAGACTAATTCATCACTTGGATAAATCAGAAGGCTGTGCAGCCAGATGAAGATTCGCGTATGCAACAGGAGCTTGAGGAAATTCTTCGCTCACCAGCATCCCAGTTTTATGGGTCTCCCACTCCCCATCAAACTTCCAATCTCTCATGACTACACTCCAGATTCAATATTTGTCTATTTATTTGTTTAATAACCTCACTTCGCCATCCCAGCTTTAAACTGAGAGCCCAAAGCTGTTTAAATTGCCCCATTATTCTAGTTAAATCCCAGAGCTTTCAGAAACCACGGGGAAGGCTGCATGCATTTGGACCTGGCACTTTAGTTGAAATTACATGTGCGCATCAATGAAAAACAAATACCACAATGACTAAAAGCATTGCTCATTATGTCCCCTCAATTCTTTATACATTTTCTCCCCAAATATTGCTCTGCTGATTCCTTGGCTATTTAAATGTCATTACGATTCTATCTACAAGCGAGTTTGTGACATTCTGAATGCCCCAAATGGGAGGGGAGATGTCAAGCAGGGGCTCCTGAGAGTGACAGAGAACAGGGGAGGACATGGCATGTAAGACCATTTGAATTATTTGTGTAAAAGGTTTGGAAGCAGCAGCTCTATCTCTACTGTAAGGAATAAACTACCAAAACTCAGTGACTTCACAGAATGAAACATAAAATCCAAATGGCTAACAGGGAGGGGAGTGTTGTGTTTGGTAGGCCGCCTGATGAGTAAATAATAGAAGGACCCAGACCCTATCTATTTTGGGCCCCTCCCACCACTAGAGGCTCAGATTCTTTTCCATTTAGGCTTAGAGTATGGAAAGAGACAGCAATGGATTATAAGCTGGGCCTGGAAAATGGCATCAATCGCTTTTACCCATTGGCTGGAACTTGCCACAGAATCCCACCTAACTGGAGATGGGGAAAGGTTGGGTACTGTAATGTAGTCAAATGCTCAGAAAGAACATGGCAGGAATTTAGTGAACAACTAGTTCGTTTTTGCAACAGACTAGTCCTAACATTAAGAAGGTAGTTAAAGCCTCCTTACTCTGTATCCTGAACGTTCACAAATTATTGCTGAACACTTTATTTTCCCTCCGTCTTTCTGGGTGATGTGCCTGCCCAAGAAGTCTGTAATGCTCAGAAACCCTGGGGGTCAGGCCTCCCCCCCCACCAGCTCACCCACCACCCCCATCCCCCATGGTAAAGATATTGCTGGTGACAGTAAAGTGCTGCTTAGGGTGGTTGGTAGGGGGTTGGTAATGGGTTATAAAATATTGCTCAGGCACTGAACTTTTAATTTTACTGCTGTCCACTTTTTCAGCTTCTTCCCCATCCATAATATGCTACAGCTAATTTCTTCCTGTCTTTCTTGTCTATGGCCTGAACTTATTTAAAACACCAGTGCCCACCCTCAGGGTTTCCTGACACTCATCCTATGGTCAAAACAGCATGCCAATTTGAGGATATGAAATAGGTTTAAAAATAGTATTTCTGTCTCCACCCATAACTTTCAAGAGAATAGATATAGGGATATTCTTGGATGAGAGAGAATTGGTGCCTATTCCCTGCCCCCAACTTCCCCTTCATTTTTAATTACTTCCTTCCTCCCACTGTTTTACAGACTATCTGAATTGTATCAGTCCCAGGCATATGGGAATGTGAGTACCACCGGATGGCTATTGTCAGTCAGGAAATAACTACCGTTCAAACACTGTTTGCTAATGATCATATTTGACGTGATAAAATGGATGTGAATATTAAGTTTGAACCGTCTCAGCACCATCTCAACTTAAAAAAAAAAAAATAACAGGCATGACAACTGACAGCTTTGCATAAACCACTTTCTTGTTATTCACTCTGATTCTGACATATTCACATTTCACTAAATAAGAGTGAACACTACCATCCACCCACTCAGCAGGCGTTCACTTTATATATAGCTATAGATATTCAATGCAAAACAAAGCAAAAAAGGATTCATGTAACATAGAATTTGTGGTTGGATTTTGAGAAGAGCAGGGGCTAAAATTTTTATATTTAATGTTTGTCCTGTCTTGGTTTTACAAAATGCTTGGGTAAGGCACTACACATCCTTATATTTCAGTCTTGTTTCTACATTCATTCCCTCATGCATTCAATATTTATTGTGTATGTCCTGAATCCCGGGGACTATGCTAAGTTTGGGGGATATAGAGTAGAATGTTATATTTCTTGCATAAGGAGCTCAAAGTCTCATGGCTGCTATTATAGAAGTAAATAATCGTGATTGTTATATCTGGGAAAGGCAGGAAGGTGACAAAAGGCTTCATAGTCCTGGATAGTTCTTCAAGGATAAGGTATCACCCAAAAAGAAGACTTTATCTTGGATCCTTTGTACTGAATGCTCACTGTGTGCCAGCAACTGTTTGGGGAACTACAAATGTGACAAGAGCTAAGACTGCAGAGATTGTTAGGGTTTAGATTTTAGAAGACCTTGCATGGGTTTTGGTCTTCATGAATACTCAGTGAGTAGAGAGTCACAGGATCTGTTTCTTAGAACTGCTTTTTTACTCATTGTCATGGTGGGGAACACAAAAGTATTACATCGATTCAGAGATTATACCGATATTTGGCAACTCTTATTTACCCACTCCCAGATTCTCAACTTCACACAATGAGATATTTAAGGACCTTTTCAAATGGACAGGGTCATTCAGTTCTATTCGTGTTTTCACGCTGAACACATTTCACATTTCTATCATGGTATAAGAGAAAACATTACTCTTGGCTTAAAGTTCCATTCTCCATTTCTTTCCACTCCTTGGGTATTGAGAAGTCCCTGAAATCAAAGATCCTGGAGTACAATTTGAAGTGTCTGGGAGATACAACTCCTAGAAAAGAGGTAAGATGTACTAGTGTGTGCCTTGGATTCCCTGTAGGCATCTAAGCACGGAATGTGAATAGGAAAAACATGGAAGCCCTCTAGTCTGCAGCCTTCCAAGAACATGATCTAGCATTTTAAACCAGTTATACTTAGTTCCAGTTCACAGGGAGACTCCCTGCTTGCTTTAAAATTCTGGCCCAAGAGTCACTCAATTCTGGCCTCAGTCGGGTTATTTTTCAGGATATATATGTTTTCAGTGCAACAATTTGAATACAGTGGTCTCTTATGACTCACTAAAAAAAAGCTCACTTCCTTCTCTCTGCCATGCCATCTCCAATCAGAGACCCCAGTAGTTCTGGAAGAAATTTAAGTTCAAAAAGATAGCCTAGCCTGGACCTCTTCTGAATTTGTCCAGGAAAGGCTCATGCTCTGCCATTCCTTCACCTGCCCCAGAGATATTGGGCCTAGAGTGCTTTCCTTACCGCAGTTCCACTGTGGGGGTTGTGGACCATGCCAGTGAGAACAGGCTGAGCAAGTTCCGTTCCTGTGGGATGCTGGGAGTCCCTTGCCTCAGCAGCTGTTGGACAGCCTGCAGCCAAGTACACCAGCAGTTGACTCCCAAGAAGTCTAGAGAGCTATCTTTGAGGATTTCAGGTATTGTTGTGGTTTCTGTCCACACCAGCTGCCATGGATGGGTGGGTGAGGTAAAACTTTCTACAGGAGGTCGCCACAATTTCTTCTTCTCCCCCACCTCCTCGCCAGTGTTTATGTTTATTAGATTTGGGGAGAGTGCTCAGTGTTTGGCAGGCTAGTTTAAAATGTAACGTTCACTGAGAAACTCCAGCCACATCAATCTCAGGTGGACCTAATTAACATCTCCTATGTTTAGAGCCCCCTTAGCTAGTAGTAGCTGAACCAAGCCTCCAGCATTAGTGCACATGAAGAATTCCTCTCACTACCCTCACAGGCACTCAGAAAGGTGACTTAACCAAGCTCTTAGTTTCTCATCTTGTCCAAAGACTTGCTCAATGATGCTTAAGCATTAAGAGCAAAGATTGAAGTGTTAATTGATTTGGAAACACAGGTAACCTCAACATAAGGTGGGAGCAGAAGCCTCTGAGATCCCATTTGCCTCTAGCATTTCTTGGGCATTCCATCACAAGTGGGGTTCAAAAGTATTTTTATGACTGAGGTGTAAGTGAGATTAGTGGGTATATTCAAACCATGTTTTCAACTGAGTCTTGGGTAATCTCTGATTCAGACCCTTGTAACAAGTACTAAATGCCTTTGACATTGTGTCTGACTGTTTAGTGATTAACTGAGTGGAATGTTATGGGAAGGAACAAGAAATCCTACTGGCTAATATAAGAATACAGACAGGGAATGCTTACCTTCCCATCTGCTGCCTCTGGCACTCATATTCACACTGGCATTTTGGATATAGCAGGCAGGTGCAAGAGCTGGTGGGAAATGGAAGCTATAGAAAAGGACAAAAAGGAAAGGTAATTTTCCTAAACAACCATGACATGTGCAACTGATCACTACTCCACCAAATAAATATATACTTGTGTTCACCAAGTTCCTGCCTCCATCCCAGAATCAGAGGAGGCAAGTGTATGGAAATTTTAGAATAACGTGTTTTCATTTTTTTGTTTGTTTGTTTCTGTTTTTTAATCCCTGCTTCAAGTTGTTAATAATTCACAATTTTTGAGGTCTAATCTCAGAACAATGTACTAGAAGATCAGGAAAACCTATTTTTAATGAATGGAGATTTACTATTCACCTCTGGTTTTAATTTTCTGTTAAGAATTTAAAAACCCCCCAAAATAAAATACAAAATACAGACTGTTTGAATTAATACCAGGCTCCTGAAAATCTTACTACAGGCTAGACTACATAGCTAGTTTTTTTTATAATAATTATTGGAGCTTGTACAATTTAATACTATGGGGAAAGGAAAACACTAGTGGACTGATGACAGAAAGAGTAGTGAGATTGAGCATTAAGTTTGGAGCCAGGTGACTTGCTGAATCTCAGTTCTTTGTGATTATTAGCTCTCTGGGTCTGAATTTTTTGTCCCATTTTATATTTAAAGAGATGGACTAGACAATCTTTAATATTCTATACATATCTGAGATTACATACATACTAACATGTGCATTTGGAAGGATAATTTCTTAATACAGAGAGCTAAAGTGTTGAAAGTGTAAGGTAAAAATAGATTCATAAAGGAGTTGTTTATTAAACAAAATAGAGAGGAGGACATTGCTGTGACTGGAAATTTAGATTGCAAAGACTTAGTAATTGAATAATCATAACTAACTGTAACTTATTTGATTTTAGTTTCAACACTCAGATTCCCTTGCATTAAAGTAAAACGGTCATGACATGCTTATTACAGTAGAATATGCCGTACTGCAGGAGACAACACAAGATAGTGATATCTGAAGATACAAAAGGGGAAGAGAGCTTGAGCCCCAGTGTAGAATTCTTTGGAGGAGAAATTAACATAGTACAGAAAGTGGTGGAACAGAAACTTACTCCAAAAATTAGAGAACTTTCTTTATGGCAGGGTGAATTGAAACAGTGGAGGGGAAAGAGGGAATGAGAATCAGCTTCATCTTAATTAATTCAAAAAAGAGAGTAAAGAGATCTGAAGATTCTGAGGTCAAAATTTTTGACTAAAGGAACCAATATTCTTCTCGCCCCATCACCAATACCATTATCCTTTTATAGCCTCATTGGTAATGACTTGCTACAATATGGTACTTCAAAACTTAGATTCAACTTGTAATCCACAAAAATCAGAAAATTTCAACTGAAAACTCCCTCCCCCCCTTTCTTCTATATTAGTCACATTTTCCTAGATCTTCTTGTCACATGAACAAAAAAAAACTTTGCATCTGAGAGTCGAATGCTATTCTTAATAATACATGATCTCTGATTTAACATTCTGAAATATGTATTGTCTCTCAAGGAATGTCCTATATAAGAGATGTCATAAAAACACCTAAATTAAGAGAAAGGTGAGTTATCAAAATGGATATTCTATAGATTTTCATTCTTAAATGTATATAGAACTCGCCTTTGCATAACAATCTATGGGATAGATTGGGTGGCTTCCTCTGAAAATAATAGATTGTTTAATGAATTATTTTGGCAGTTGATAATATATTCTGTTGAGTCTTCATTTTAGTAATTTCTTCTACTGATTTAAATTGTCTTAGTTAACTCTCACATGTTTATATCTCACTTCCCACATCTAAGCTCAGTGAGAGTAAAGACTACTTTTTATACTTACTTGTATTGCACAGAGTCCTAGCATAATAGGTATTCAATCACTAGATGAGTGCTTGGATTGGCTAACCTATAATTCATCTAGCAACAAAGAAATTTGGATTTTATTACTCTGGTTATTCCTTAATTTGATTTGCTCATTTATTATTAGGTCTGAATATCAAATTCCTGTGACTATTTTAATCAACAGGTGAGAATCATTTCTAATAAACCTTTCCTATTTGTATGTCAACAGCAATAGCAAAGGCCTTGAAAATACTTCTTCTATCTGTAATCTGCTTTATCAAAATGTTTAGCAAACATATTTTTGCAGACATTGTTAAAATAAACCTAAATCCATGTGTATAAGTTAATAGGTTATAAGTGCAATACCAAAATTAACTATTTCACTAAAATACAGATAATTTATTTGATCCTAAGCCCAGAGTATTATAATACAAATGATAAACATGGCAGTTTTTCAACTTTTAATGTAGATCAATAATTTTAAAAAGTTTTTGAGAGCAATGGGAACTTCAAAATAAAATTTATACAAATATCTCAAATAAAATTGATAAATACATGTTATTTATGTAAAATTATGTAATGTACTGTAATGTAAAATCATCATATCAGATTTGCAACAACTTATAAATTCCATTAATGACAACAAGGCTTTTTGTGAACACAGAAATTGTAAATTAGTAAAATCTTAGTCTCAACAATAGACTTTATTTTTATATTTTATTTATTACATGGTGGTTGAAAAAATATGATTCACAAGGCTAAAATGTAACAAAGAGCAATAGGTCTGGGTTTTTTTTAACATTGTTTAACATTGTTTCTTTTTTATCAGGTTATTTATCAATTAATTCCATCAAGAAACTTAAAGAGTAGATGAATGAAAGATCATTTATACAGAAGTATAAACACGAAAATTATCCAAACAATAGAATTGTCTTAAAATGATTTGAATGATCATTCTTAATAATCATAATATCGTAACAATTTGAAAAACCATTTGCTATAATGTGTGGCACATATTGATGGTGTGAGCCTGCAATTGATTCATTAGTGAGCAGGACCCAATCAAATATAATTGAATTGATTAGCCCAAACCTGTAATGGTTGAATCAGAAATTACTATCTTATAGGCAGTGAAAATCACTTGCATTTCATGGAACAAAGTTATTTACTTCGGGGAGGAGATAGTCCTATTGTGCACCTGAAAGGTAAACACAATAAGAAAACTAGGGCAAGAACAAGCACGTGACATTCTCTGAGCTTTTCTAAAGCCTTTTACATCATTCTCTCCTCTGGTTTCTGCCAAGTATAACCTATGTAAATGGTTTGAGGGCACTCCAATATATAGAACAAGGATTTCTCAACAAATAGAGATTCCGTTAAAAACGTATTGCAAGATACATTTTAGAATGAGTAAAGAATTGAATGGGCACTACAAATTCTAATTTTGGGGAGAAGTGATAGTCAGAAGAATTTATCGAATCCCATCATTAATTGTTTAAAATTTAAGGTCTTGTATAAAGTTTTCTGTTTTCCAAAAATCCCACATGGTTGTGATGGATATGAAAATACAACAGTTGCTTCATATGTTTTCTAACCAATTTATATAATTATATTAAATAACAGGTTTTCTAAAACACATATGCTTTTTAAAACTCTACTCTTATTATACCTCATGTCTCATATTATCTCGTGAGTTAAAAAGTCATTAGCTACAACACCCATTTGTAATAAAAACTCTCAGCAAACTAGGAATAAAGGGGAACTCCCTTAACTTAATAAAGAGTATCTACAAAATAGACCAAAAAAACCCCAAAAACAAAAAACAGATAACATCATATTTAATGATGATAAACTCAAAGCTGTCCCACTAATATCAAGAACAAGGCAACGATGTCCCCTCACCACTGCTTTTCAAAACTGTCTAGAAGTCCTAGCTAATGCAATAAGACAACAAAAGAAAAATAACAGGTAAACAGACTAGGAAGGAAGAAATAAAACTCTCTTTGTTCACAGATGACATTTGTGAACAATCTGAAAGAATTAAAAACAAAAACAAACAAACAAAAACCTCCTGGAACTAATAAGCAATTAAAGCATGGCTGCAGAATACAATGTTAATATACAAAAGTCAATTGCTTTCCATGTGCCAGTAATGAATAAATGGAATTTTAAATGGAAAAAAAACACAAACACAATACTATTTATATTAGCATCCGTCTACAAAATGAAACACTTAGGTATAAATCTAACAAAATATATACAAAATCTATATGAGGAAAACTACAAAAATTTATATGAACAAAATCAAAGAACTAAATAAATGGAGATATTCATGTTCATGTTCATCAACACTCAATATTGTCAAGATGTCATTTCTTCCAAATTTGTTTATAGATTCAATGCAATCCCAAACAAAAATCTCAGCAAGTCATTTTGTGGACATCAATAAACTGAATCTAAAGTTTATAAAGAGATGGAAAAAACCCAGAATAGACAACGCAATATTGAAGGAGAAAAACAAAGTTAGAGGAGTGACGCTACTTAATTTCAAGATGTGCTAAAAAGCTACAGTAATCAAGACCATGTGGTATAGACAAATAGATCAATGGAATGGAATAGAGAGCCTAGAAATAGACCCACGTAAGTATAGTCAATTGATGTCTGACAAAGGAGAAAAGATAATGCAATAGAGAAAGATCGTCTTTTCTACAAATGGTGTTGGGACAGTTGGCCATCCACATGCAAAACAAACAAAAAAAAATTGAATCTAAACACAGACAATAAACCCTTTATAAAAGTTAACTCAAAGTAGATCATAGACCTAAGTGTAAATTACAAAACTATAAAACTACTAGAGGGTAAAATAGAAAAAAATTCTAGATAATGTTGGATTTGGCAAAGACTTTTTAGATATAAAACAAAAGCACAATCCATAAAAGAAATAATTGATATGCTAGACCTCATTAAAATGAAAAATTTCTGCTCTATGTAGGACACTGTCAAGAGAATAAGAAGATAAGCTACAGACTTGGAGTAAATATTTACAAAGGACTTATCTGATAAAGGACTGTTGTCTAAAATATGCAAAGAATTCTTAAAAGTCAATGATAAGAAAACAAACAATTCAATTAAAAAATGGGCAAAGACCTTAACAGATACCTCACCAAGAAGATATAAAAATGGCACATAGGCATAAAAAGAGATGCTCTACATCATATGTCATTAGGGAAGTGCATATTAAAACAACAATGAGATACCATACATGTCCATGAGAATGACCAAAATCCCGAACACTGACAACACCAAGTGTAGATGAGGATATGGAGCAACAGGAACTCTCGTTTATTGCTGGTGGGAATGCAAAATGGTACAGCTACTTTGGAAGACAGTTTGGAGGTTTCTTACAAAACTATGCATAGACTTACCATTATGATTGAGCAATCTCACTCCTTGATATTTAACCAAAGCAGTTGAGAACTTAAGTCCACACAAAAACCTGCAGATGTTTATGGCAATTTTACTCATAACTGTCAAAACTTGGAAGCAACCAATATGTCCTTCAGTAGTAGACTAGATAAATAAACTGTGACATATCCAGACAATAGAATATTATTCAATGCTAAAAACAAATGCTTTAACAAACCATGCTAAGACACAGAAGAGACTTAAATGCATATTACTAAGTGAAAGAAGCCAATCCGAAAATTCTATATACTGTATGATGCCAACTCCATGAATTCTGAAAAAGGCAAAACTACAGAGACAGTAAAAAAAGAACAGTTATCAAAGATCAGGTGGAGGGGAGGGATGATTGGGCAGAGAAATTTTAGAGCAGTGAAACTACTCTGTATTATACTATAATGGTAGATATATATAATTATAAATGTATCCGGTCATAGAATGTACAATACCAAAAGTGAATCTTAATGTAAACTAGGAATTCTGAGTGATAATGATATGTCAATGTAGGTTCATCAATTGAAACATATACTAATCTGGTTGGGGACATCGATAACGAGGAAGGCTATGCATCTGTACCTTCTGCTCAATGTTGTTGTGAACCTCAAGTTTCTCCAAAAAATAAAGTCTTATTTAAAAACAGTTCTTATCCCCTTAAAAAAATAGTCAATACCTATGGCTCCTGGCTCCTCTGGGGTTGGGAGTGATAGAAGTGGTGTGTGTGTGTGTGTGTGTGTGTGTGTGTGTGTGTGTGTGTAGTGTGGTTGTATAGAAAAGGTGTTACTTTATTGACCCCCTTGTAATCTGCCCTTGGTTTCATCTGGCAGTGATAACTTAGTGCTGGCTTCTCTCATCAGGTACTTTGTAGATTGCTCTGACACCCATCTTCTTAATTGCTGGGAATCTCCATTCAAAGTTTACTTTCCAGTACAAATACAGCTCCCTAAGCTGGTTACTTTATTCCTTCATTAGCCCTAGGCCTGTTGACTGAAGTTTCTTAGCTTTTCCAGACAATTCTCTCGAGCTGCACCTAAGAAAATCCCAAGCAAGTTCCTCTTGAAAGTCTACACCAGGTCTGTGGGAAACATTTGCAGATCTTTAGCCCACCAAACTCTGGACATGCAGACTGGCTGTGCCTCTCTGTTTGCTACTTATAAGAACAAGCAGCTCCAGACATGGCCTCTTGCTCAACCCTCAAGAGTGTATCAGACATAAGTTCCTCAAACTATAGAAAGGTTACTTAAGGTCAGTGATTGATCCCACTTTAGTTCCTCGAGTAAGGACAAAGGAACTTGTAAATGGCAAAGGATGACATGTAAAGTAAGGACAAAGCTCCACCCTTTCTACCCTCCACCTCGGGCAGGGAGAAGGTGATAAATTCACATGATTTGATTCGAACGTCTTTCTAGGAAAAACCTTTCTCAAATTCCCAATTTCTCTTTATCAGACCTCTGTGTCCTCTTTTATAAGCTAAAGGTATGTGGTTAGCTAAATGACATAAAAACAGTATTTTCAAGCCTCCTTTGCAAATCCTGCAAAGATGGTTCATCACCACATTTTGGACTATGAATTTAGGATATGCCACATTTTTTTTTGTCCCTGAACTTTTGGGGACTCAGTCTAAACAATGAGCTTTAAAAAATTTATTTTAACATCTTGAGATATATAAAGGTCTTTTCTCTAGTGATTTCCAAATCTATAAGTAATACATAACATTTTGCATATTCATGCTTTTGTGCACATGAGTGACTTCTATACCAGGAGTGGAGCATACATCATACAGATGTGCTTGAGCCTTGCTTGGCCCTTACCTGAGCTCTGTAGACATGTACTGAATTTTGTTTTAAAGAACTAGAGTTTTCTTAATCTATGACATGTTACACTAAGCTTAAATAGTATATGGAGAGTGATGACAGGGAAAGCAATATTCTGAGGACTGCGCAAAAACCCAGCTCATCTGACAAAATAAAGAATGGGTGTGGTCTAAATATATTAATGTGTATAACACGAGTGAGTATATTATCATGTACTATAAGATTGCAGTTTTAGAATACATTTTAAAAAGGAAATTAAAATCAGATATTTGTGCAATAAGGTATAGAGGAGAGAAGACAATGGCTCTTTGTTATTTTTATTTAACTATTAACTTTGAAATCTGCTAATCTCTTTTGTACATTTCTATTATCAGCATAAATAAAGAATATTTACTAAATGAGTATGATAAAGTCCCTACCATCTTTAACCCAGTCGTCTACCGATGGGCATTTCGGTTGTTTCCATGTCTTGGCTATTGTGTATAGTGCTGCAATAAACATAGGAGTGCATACATTTTTTTGAATTTGAGTTTTGGATTTCTCCAGATAGATACCTAGGAATGGAATTGCTGGATCATAAGGTAGTTCCATTTTCAGATTTTTGAGATACCTCCATACTGTTTTGCATAGTGGCTGCACCAATCTGCAATCCCACCAACAGTGCACAAGGGTTCCCTTTTCTCCACATCCGCGGCAGCACTTGTTGTTTGTTGATTTATTGATGACAGCCATTTTGACTGGGGTGAGGTGGTATCTCATTGTGGTTTTTATTTGCATACCTCTAATGGTTAGTGAGTTTGAGCATTTTTTCACATGTCTGATTGCCATCTGTATGTCCTTTTTAGAAAAATGTCTCTTCAAGTCCTCTGCCCATTTTTTAATTGGGTTGTTTGTTTTTTTGGAATTGAGTTGAGTGAGTTTTTTATAAATTTGAGATATTAATCCCTTATCTGATATATCATTGCCTACCATCTTTAAAAAGTATCTAATGTGTGAGTAAATTAATAGCCAGGTATCAACATAAAAATAGGAAACTCTCCATTTTTGGAGTTGTGATTTGCCTATTTTAAAATGTGCTTACCCGGACAATTGTCTCTAAGTCCCATGGAATACAGAAATATTTACAAGGGCTCAAAATGGTGAGTAGATGAAACACAGCTGAACCATTCTAAAGAGGCTCACTAAAGGGAGAGGGGCAGAGGTAAAAAAAACCTTAGGAAAAGCCTTTCCTCCAAATATCTATCCTAGACTCAGACTATCAAATAGTACTTTACTTAGATTAAAAATGTAGAAGACCAGGAATTGTTAAATCCTATTTTAAAAATAATTTCAAATGAATTAGTTTCATTGAATACCTATATAAATGAATTGAACTGCATTCTGAATCTGGATGTTAGTTGTAATGAACTCTGAAAGGGCAGGGCCAATTGGAGCATTGGGCATTGGCAAAGGATGGCAGAGGACCTGAGTGGGATATCTTAATGGGGACCCTGTAAGAGCTGAAAATTATGCAAGGGTTTTGGAAAAATGGAGAGGAGTTAGCAAATGAGGTAGAAGAGATGCACAAATATTTCTATCTTTTGAAAAAAAATTAAGATCCTAAAGAAGCTTCTTAAAGTTTCTTGACATATACTCTAAGTTCCCAGTGACCCCCAGGTACCAGGACCAAAGGAGAAGACTGGGATTTCAACCTCTCCTTCACCCATCCCTTGAACAGCTTAGTGTCTGTCCCTCCAGGGCTCAGTCTTTCTCCGCCAGGGGTAAGAACAGAGGGAGAAAGAAGAGGTGCTGATATGCATGTGTACCTAGTAGAGCTTAGATACCCACTTCCCCTTTACCTCACTCCCCCTCAGCATCTCACTTGTTATTTTGGTTCATTGTTATGTTTCCAGACATCACTATTCACTATATTTTGCTAAAAGAATTCCCCAAAGGGCTCTTATATCGTTCCCCTTACCTAGATGTTATACAACTACCCTACTGTATTAGAGTAAGAGGAGAAAACATATTCAAAATGATTGGTCAACAGGCACATGTTGTTACATTCTTTGATAAAATTTAGCAGCCATTTATCCTTTCAGCTTAGAAGTTCACTTTCAAGTCTTCTTCTTGCTAGGGGAAATAAAAGACTAAGCTGCACCAAGATTTGCAGTCATTATCAGACTAGAATTGTGGTAAATTTTTGGCTATTGTGGAAGGCTTGCTTGTGACATTAGCTTCCTTCAAGGCTGATTATATCTAGCCTCCCTGCCCCCGGCCAACATATACACATAAACCACCACTTTTGCTCACGCTTTCATCTATTCAATCGTACAAGTCGCCTTGAAAATAAATTAATATGCTGATTTAGTAGGGATATAGGAAAAATCAACTAAGAAAAAATGTTTGAAAATCTACAGAGAGATGTGCAAATGTATGTCTGGATGTGTATATGGTGGTGATGTCTATATATTTGCTGCTTTTTTTCATTTAACACGGGAATATTAAGGGAATAAAGGAACATAAATTTGATTACTGGGAAAGAAAGTAACCCTGCAAAATAGGAGGGCAGCAAATGCAAATTTGATTAGCCAGATAGATTTTCCCAGGTTTAATGATTTTCAAAGACCATATAAAAGGCCGATGTAGCATTTTTGTCATGTGAGCTCCTTCAGAGGCCCTGCATTCAAACAGATAATGCAGGATAAGCCTATTGAAGGAAAGAGGCTCAATTCCAGATTTCCACCTTAAAAGAATGGAAATAGCAGGAGGTATATTATTGATTGCCAGCTATATTATTTATTAAGCGCTTAAACAAAAGTAGAAAGCTAGTGAGTGGGTTGGGGGTGAGAAAGAGAAAGGCCTGAGTTGTTTTGAGTGTCTATAGTGTTCTAATTACTGCACTGGCTTTTTGCATTGGTGATATCCTTTATCCTGGAAATACGACGCTGAGAAAGAGCATGAATAATTCCATAAACTATGTACTAGCAATAACAATCTAGATGTGACATTAGCCATGAAAGCCTTTATGACTCTAACATTTAACATCCAGGGCAGATCCTGTGTGGCTAATTAACAACTGAGGTCATTCTGACATTGAGGGGGCAAGTGCATTCTCTCAGCTCATCAGGATTATCCTAGGTCATATATGCTTTCTCACACCATGCACTAAATCTATACAAGAACACTTAATTTCCACCTCTGAAACCTTTACATTTATTTAAGTTCAACACGGTAATAATGCTTCTCTCAAAGATATTCAATCTTACATCTACTTCCATCTTACTCCTACACTTTCTACTACTTGGGTGCAATTTCTATTGTCTTTTTGTTATGTGATATTAGATATCAGATTAAGAATTTAATCACACTGAGCTTAAAGTCTGGCTGAACAGAGCTTATTTTAGGACACTGATTATAGGGGAGCATTCTCAGAGGGATGGAAAATGGCTAACTCTTATGGATGCTGAACATAGCAAAAAAAGGGGGTTGCAGGAAGTACATTCAGATGGCTTAAATCAAGCAAAAGTTCTTCATTTGATAAACTAGGATTATTTTCCCAATACAAATATATGAAACAATGTACTACTTCAATTGAGTTGTAAAGATATATGAGCAATTGTATTTCAACTTGGTGAAGTGATAGATGGGAAAAGAAATGTGAATAACCATGGGAATAAGGCAAGACTTCCTTTTAGTCTCTTAATGGCAATGTGGTCCTTTATATTTTTATGTCAGTTCATGTAAAATATTTTATAAACAGTGAAAAATAAAAATTAGACTTGGAGATGCAGCTAAGACTAATCATAGCACTGAGAGCTGATAGCACTAGTAAAAATAGAAAGAGATGTATATATTGGAAAGGTGGGAACAAAGTCCAACATTGCACAGTACAAAGTCAAAGTGGGAGTGAGAGAGGAGAAATATAATCATCCTAAAGATGTTAATTTGGTGGCTATGCCAGGGAGGTTTATTTTATTATTATATTTATTATGTTATAATTTTATTGCTTAGACTTTAGAGAAGAAGATGGGTGGGGAGTTAAAAAAATTATCTCTGAAATATGGCATCTTAGAGTCAGGAGGCATCTGGGAGAAATTAGTGTTCTAAGGCATGATACTGCAATGCTGGCATTTCTTCTCCAGGAGCTCTAATAAATGGCCATCTCCCACCTGTGCACCTTCAGAGACAGTCACATGGTTGTAGTTATTAGAAAGGCCCTCCACAAACTAAGTTACATTTTTTCTTCTTCTCACTTCCCACTATTAATCTTCATTCTGTCTTCTTGAGCTACACAGAATAATCACAATCCTTCTTTTCCAGGGGAACAACCCAAACAACCTTGGAGAGAAAAGTCAGGGCAAAATAGCAATGTGATGGGACTGTTAGTTACGAGAAAGTAATTTTTCAGGTACATTTAACTTTGAAAGGGAGAAGTGGGAAAGTAGCTCTAAATGTAAGGAGAGGAAGCTGAAGACTGAGCACCCAAATGAAGAGAAATTACAGTAAAACATAGAAAAAAATTGGTACACTTGTAAATATATAACTTGGAAGAAAGAAGGCTATTGATAACATGAAAGATGTGGAAAAAGAAAAAAATACATAATTATAATCCAACTAGAGAGACAGAAAAATATGTTATAAACATAATGAATATAATTCATGGAAGCTAAGATCTTTACCATTGCCATCATTGCCATTAAATCATTATTTGTATGGTAAGAATCCTAATTTTAAGTTTGGAGTACAAGAAAATATTCTGAACTGTGTTCAAACTTCATTCTGTATGAGAGAAAAAATGAGGAGAAATTGGGCATTATTAGCATCTCCAGGAGAAGGATAAGCCAGTGTGGTGGACAGACACTAGGGTGGCCCCTATGATTTCTGCCTTATGGTATTTATGCCTTTTTGTAGTTTCCTATTTTTGAGCTGTGACCAGTGACTTGCTTCTAATCAAGAGAATACAGCAAATATAATAGATGGACATGATCATATTACATCAGATTGTTATGCCTGCCTTGCTAAAAGACTACCTTTACCTTGGTGGCTTTGAAGAAACAAGCTGTCATGTTGTGAACTATGTATGGAGAGGACCATGCAGCTAGAAGTGGGGGTAGTTTCTAGTTAACAGCCAGCCAGGAATTGAGACCCTCAATCTGTCAGCTCATAAGTGACTAAATTCTGCCTACAACTACATGTGCAAGGAAGTGGATTTTTCCCTAGTTGAGTCTCAGATGAGACCATTGTGCAGCTGATACTCTGCTGTTTTGCAGAGGATTAGCTGAGTTATGTCTGGATCCCTGACACACACAGTCTGTGAAATAAGAAACATGTTGATTTTATCTGCTCAACTTTTCAGGTAAAAGAGCCAAAGGAAGAGTAAATAACTATTGGCAACTAGACTATGACTTTTTCAAAGAGACAGCTGTACTCTGTACTACACTGATCTAGACTTTTACAGTAGTTTTGATGGGTCTTTTACTATTGAAACCAACGATATGATTAACAAATGGGTTTATTTAGCATATGGAATTTATCTACTTACAAAAATTCCTTCTGAGTACACAGAAATATTGTGGACAATCTTGGGTAATTCTCCAACAAAACAGAAATACTGACACTTACAGGGGAGTCAAAAGCCAGACCAGAGAGTGAGTGTTATTACTAAAAATGGAAAGGAGAAGGTAGGTAGGATCCAAGATGGTGGAGTAGAAAAATGCTGAGCTTAACTCCTCCCATCAGCACATTAAAATTACAACTAAATTATAGAACAATCAACCTACAGGGCCAACTGAAGTCTAGCTGAACAGAAGTTTTATAACTAAAGATATAAAGATGGAGCCACATTGAGACAGGTAGGAGGGTTGGAGACATGGAATGGGCGGCCTCACACTTGTGTGTGGCAGTTGAAAATCAGGAGGGATATCTCAGCCATGGAGGTCCCCTCTGGAGGAGCAAGGGACCTCAGGCCCATACTGGGCTCCCAGGCTCAAGTGCCAGTTCCAGGAAGAGAGGCCTCCACAACATCTGGCTGTGAAAAACAATGGGGATTCTGAACATCCAGGTAGGATGGAGGCTGTGGAAAACACAGACATTCTCTTGAAGGGCCCATGCACTTACTCACTCACTCACAGGCACTCACGCTGGGCTCAGGTAAAGGGTCACTGACTCAGGAGGCATCAGCAACAATAGGAAGAGTCTGAGTTGTGTGGTTTCAGGGTGAGGACTGGAAGAACAGTCACCATTTTCCCTGTGTACAGCCCTTCTCCTGTCAAGCTGGCATGCAGATGCCATCTTTCCTGTGTTGAGCTCTTCACACACATGACCAACAATGAATATGCACTGGCCTGGGGAACTCTGCTCACTCCACCCTGGTGATTCCAGGGACCCTGCCTCACCTAACTCGCTCAATTCCTGAGTCATTTTCTTGGTGAGCAGTCAGCCATGCCCACATTGTACTTTCTTGGACAACTGTTGATGAAACATGGGCCCCAGGCAGGTGGTGGCTAAGCTTTGGTGTGCTCTAAGACTTTTGCTGAGTAGCTCAAGTTTCAACACTGGCGCCAAACCAAAATCTACATTAACCTTGTGAAAATTCGTCCCACCCTGGTGACTCTCTGAGACCCCACTTCATGCAACTGGCATACTGCACAAGGCTCTATCACTGGTTAAGTCTTATAGGAGCTGGCAGGTGGCAACAGGTCTCGGGGTGTCCTGAAGCTTTTGGAGGAGCTACCCCAGCCCCAGACCTGGTGCAGCAATTCTTGGTTCACAGTGCGGCCTCTTCCACATGCTTCCAGGTCCAGCATAGGCAGCAATCAACTGTGGACCACTTTGCAGCTACTACCCAGACAGTCACAGGCAGTAGCTGACCTGGGCCTGCACTGGAGTCCCTCTCAAGAGGCCCCAGAAACAACATACCTTGAGGTCAGCTTCAGACCACAGAAGAGTACTACCCAATTAACCCCACAAGTGGCACACACAAAAGGCAGTCTCAGCAGGCACCAGAGCCCACTGGGGCAAATCCCAATTCATGGGGTAAGCCCCCCACACAGCAGCCTGTAAGCTGTGAATGTGGCCAAACCCCTTAGCCAGTTATCCTGAGGGCAAATCCCACCCGCTGACATGCCAACAACAATCAAGGCTCAACTATAACAGGAAGGCATACACAACCCACACAAGGGACACTACTGGAGCACATGGCACACATGACCAGGGAGATTCTGCCACTGGGTCCCACAGTGCACCTACTTAATAAGACCATTGGGCCAAAATAGGGAGACATAGCAGATTGATCTAATACATAGAAACTACATAGAGAAGCAGCCAGAATGAAGAAATAACAAAAATATGTCCCAAATGAAAGAACAGGAGAAAACTCGAGAAAAAGAACTAAAGAAAATGGAAGGGAGCAACCTTCCAGATACAGAGTTCAAAACAATGGCTATGAGAATGCTCAAGAAACTTAATGAGAACTTCAACAAAGATATAGAAAGCATAAAAAGGAATATAGAAACCATATATAAACTAACAATTGTCACCCCAATAAATTTAATTAATTGAAAAAAAAAGAATGAGTCAGGAGTGAAAAATATAATAACTGCAATCAAGAATGCACTAGAAGGAATCACTAACAGACTAGATGAAGCAGAGGATCAAATCAATGATTTAGAACACAAGGTAGCACAAAATGGCCAACTGGAACAGCAAAAAGAAAAACAATTTAAAAAAATGAGGATAGCTTAAGAGACCTGTGGTACAACTTCAAGCATAACAACAGTCATATCATAGGAGTACAAGAAGGAGAAGAGAAAGCAAGGGATTGAGAAGCTACTTGAAGAAATAATGACTGAAAATATTCCTAACCTGGTAAAGGAAATAGACATACAAACCCAGGAAGTGCAGAGTCCCAAACAAGATGAACCCAAACAGGCCCATACCAAAACACATTACAATTAAAATGGCAAAGTTTATCTGAAAAAGATAACCTATAAGTAGCAAGAGAAAAGCACTAAGTTACCTACAAGGGAGCTCCCATAATAATGTCAGCTGGTTTATCAACAGAAATTTTACAAGAAAGAAGGGATTGCCACAAAATATTCAAAGCAAGGACAAACAACCAATACTACACTACTCAGAAAGGCTGTCATTTAAAATTGAAAGAGAGATAAAGAGCTTCCAGACAATAAAAAGCTAAAGGAGTTCATCACCACCAAACCAGTATTACAAGAAATGTTAAAGGGACTTCTTTAAGAAGGGGAAAAATAAAAGAACATAAGATGAATAACAAAGTTGCAATAATTATGTATCTCTTAATAATCACTTTAAATGTAAATGGATTCAATGTTCCAATCAAAAGACATAATGTATCTAAATGGATAAGAAAACAAGACACAGACATATGCTATCTAAAAGAGACTCACTTCATACTGAAAGACACACACAGACTGAAAGTAAAGGGATAAAAAAATATTTCATGCAAATGGAAACAAAAAAGAAAGCTGGGGTAGCAATACTTATATCAGACAAAATAGACTTTCTAAAAGACTATAACATGAGACAAAGAGGAACATCACATAATGATAAAGGGATCAATCCAACAAGAGGTTATAACCCTGGTAAACATTTGTGAACCCAACATAGCAGCACCTAAATATATAAAGCAAATATTGACCAACCTAAAGGGATAAACTGACAGTAATACAATCATAGTAGGGGACTTTAATACCCCATTGACACCGGTGGACAGATTTTCCAGACAGAAAATCAACAAGGAATCAGCGGCCTTAAATGACACACGAGAACAGATGGATTTAATTGATATTTTTAGATATTCTCTGACCACAATGGTATGAATCTAGAAATCAATTACAATATAAAAACTGAAAAATTAACAAAAACATGGAATTGTTAATTTTTGAAAAGTTAACAAAAAATTTAACAATAACATGCTACTAAATAATGAATGGGTTAATAATGAGATCAAGGAAAAAAATCAAAAGGTACATTGAGACAAATGAAAGTGAAAATAACCCAAAATCTATGGTTCACAGTGAAAGCAGTGCTAAGAGGGAAGTTCCTAGCAATACCTCAAGAAACAAGAAAAATCTCAAATAAACAATCTTATCTTGCACTTAAAGGAACTAGAAAAAGAACAGCAAACAAATCCCAAAGTGAGTAGAAGGATGGGAATAATAAAGATCAGAGTGGAAATAAATAAAATAGAATTAAAAAAATCAATAAAACCAACAGCTGGTTCTATGAAAAGATAAACAAAATTGATAAACTTTTAGCCAGTTTCATCAAGAAAAAAAGAGAGAGGACTCAAACAAATAAAATCAGAAATAAAAGAGCAGTGAAAACAGACACCATAGAAATACAAACAATTATGAGAAAATCTTACAATTATATGCCAAAAAATTGGATAATCTGGAAGAAATGGATAAATTCCTGAAACATACTGAGTCAAGAAGAAACAGAAAATCTGAACTGACCAATTACTACTAACGAAATAAAATCAGTAATCAAAAAAAAAAAAAAAAGACTCACAACAAACAAAAGTCCTGGATTGGATGGCTTCACAGGTGAATTTTACCAACCATCAAAAAAGAATTAACACCTATCCTTATTAAACTATTCCAAAAAGTTCCAGAGGAGAGAAAACTCCCAAGCTCATTTTACAAGGCCACCATTACCCTGATTCCAAAACCAGACAAAGACATTACAGGCCAATATCCCTGATAAACACAGATGCAAAAATCCTCAAAAAATGTTGGCAACCAAATACAGCAATACATTAAAAATATCACACACCATTATCAAATGGGATTTATTCCTGGGATGCAAGGTTTGTTAAATCTCCACAAATCAATTAACATGAAACACCAAATAAACAAAATGAAAGACAAAAATCATATGATCATATCAATAGATTCAGAAAAGTGACAAAAATTCAGAATCCATTTATGATAAAAACTCTCAACAAAATGGGAATA
This sequence comes from Rhinolophus hipposideros, assembly GCF_964194185.1. Lineage (NCBI taxonomy): Eukaryota > Metazoa > Chordata > Mammalia > Chiroptera > Rhinolophidae > Rhinolophus > Rhinolophus hipposideros. Next base: position 42,757,341 of record NC_138048.1, on the reverse strand, counting down.
GAGGGAACATACCTCAACATAATAAAGATCATGTACGGTAAACCCATAGCTAACCTCAAATTCAATGAGGAAAAGGTAAAAATGCTCTCCATAAAATCAGGAACAAGATAAGGATGCCCACTTTCACCACTTTTATTCAACAGTAATGAGACAAGAAAAAGAAATGAAAGGCATCCAAATTAGGAAGAAGTGAAACTGTCGTTATTTGCAGATGATATAACATATAGAGAGAATTGAAAGATTCCACCCAAAAACTATTAGAACTGATAAACAAATTCAGTGAAGTAGCTGGACACAAAATTAATATTCAGAAATCAGTTGCATTTTTATATACCAATAATGAACTCTCAGAAAGAAAAATGAAAATGATTCCATTTATAATTGCATCAAAAAAAATCTAGGAATACATTTAACCAAGGAGGTAAAACACCTGTACTTGGAAAACTATAAGCACTGAAGAATGAAACTGAAGCATATACTGTACTCATGGATAGGAAGAATTAACATCATTAAAATGTCCATACTACCCAAAGAAATCTATAGATTCAATGCAATCCCTATCAAAATGTCAATGACACTTTTCATAGAACTAGGACAAATAATCTTAAAATGTATAGGAAACCAAAAAGACCCCAAATAGTAACAGCAATCTTGAGAAAGAACAAAACTGAAGGTATCACACTGCCTGATATCAAACTATACTACAAGGCTATAGTAATCAAAACAGCGTGGTACTGACATAAAAACAGACACATAGATCAACAGAACAGAATAGGGAGCCCAGAAATAAACCCATGCCTATATGGTCATTTAATCTATGACAAAGGATGCAAGAATATTCACTGGGGTAAAGACAGTCTATTCAATAAATGGTGTTGGGAAAACTGGACAAATGCATGCAAAAAAATGAAACTGGATCACCTTCTTACACCACATATAAGAATAAACTCAAAATGGATTAAAGATTTAAATTTAAGACCCAAATCTATAAAACTCCTAGAAGAAAACACAGGCAGCAAACTCTGACACTGTTTCTAGTGATATTATTTTTTGATATCTCTCCTCAGGCAAGGAAATCAAATAAATAAATAAACAAGTGGGACTACATCAAAGTAAAATTTTTTTGCACAGCAAAGGAAACCTTCAACAAAACAAAAAGATATCCTACTAAATGGGAAAAGATATTTGCCTCTGATGCATCTGATAAGCAGTTAATATTTAAAATTTATAAAAAACTCATACAACTCCACACCAAAAAAACAAACAATCTAATTAACAAATGGGCAGAGGACTTGAATAGACTTTTCTCCAAAGAGGACATACAGATGGCCAATAGACATATGAAAAGATGTTCAACATCACTAATCATGAGTGAAATGCAAATAAAAACCACAAGGAAATAATCACCTCACACCTGTTAGAATGGCTATCATTAATAAATCAACAAACAAGTGTTGTAGAGGATGTGGAGAAAAGGTTACCCTGTGCACTGTTTGTGGGATTGTAGATTGGTACAGCCACTAGGAAAATGGTTTGGAGGTTCCTCAAAAAATTAAAAACAGAACTATGTTATGATCCAGCAATTCCATTCCTGGGTATGTATCCAAAGAAATCCAAAACACTAATTCAAAAAGATACATGCACCCCTATGTTCATTGCAACATTATTCACTTACCTATTTACACTTACAAGATACAGAATCAATCCAAGTGCCCATCAAGAGACGATTGGATAAAGGAGAAGTGGTACATAGATGAGTATACAATGGAATATTACTTGGCCATAAAAAAGAATGAAACTTTATCATCTGCGACAACATGAACAGACCTAGAGGGTATTATGCTAAGTGAAATAAGTCACACAGAGAAAGACCATATGACCTCACTTATATGTGGAATGTAAAGAACAAAGAAACAAACAAAAGAGAAACAGACTCATAGACACAGGGAACAAACTAATGTTTGCCAAAGGGGATGGAGTTGGGGAGCTGGGTGGAAAAAGTGAAGGGATTAAGAAGTACAAATTTATGGTTACAAAATAGTCATGGGGATGTAAAGTAAAGCATAGAGTATATAGTCAATAATATGGTAATAACTATGCGTAGTGCCAGGTTGGTACTAGACCGATCAGGGGGATCACTTTTTAAATTATATAAATGTCTAAACACTATGCTGTACATCTGAAACTAATATAAAATAATATTGACTATCAACTGTAACTGAAAAATAAATAAAAATAAAAGGGAGAAGAGGAGAAAAGAAAATAATGAAATATGTTAGAATTTGGAAATTATATAACGTTAATGAAAAATGTTAGAATAATTTAATAGTAAAAATTGTAAAAAGATTCTAAATGCTCATTGATAATACATGTGTACCTTTTGTAATTAAAAACCATATGTTTGAAAATTTTTCAGCCCATTAAAGAACTAGTTAACTGTGGGTTAACATTATTTCCTAGAATTTGCACATTAGGTATTATTCAGGTCCCTGATTTCTTTCCCTTTTTTTCTGTAGTTTTCTGGTCTTTGGATTATTTCACTGGACATGGGCCTCTATGTGTTATTAGATTATTATAATCCCCGTGTTCAGTAGGAAAAGCAATACTCTCACTACTCCAATTAATAGTGAGATGCATTGCTGTCTCCAGTGAGGCATTGCCATTTTCACAAGCGAAAAAATGCTTCAGTATCTCTTACTTATTGGCTCTTTCTTATTAAGTTTTGAAATCCAGCTGGTTGGGAAGGTTCCTTCTCTTTTTACCAAGCCTCAAAACACTGAGAAGAAGTGGGCAGTGGAAGTAAAATCTTTTCTTCCTCCATGGAGATTAGAAATACCTTGTCTATCACCTGTTTTCTAATAAGTTTCAAGGTAGAGAAAAGGAACTTAAAAATAAGCTGAGCCCCAGTGCTTCTTATCTCCATGACTCTAGAAATCACAAAATAACTGGGGAACAAAAAGAAAAATACCTTTATTTTAAAGGTAATATTTTCAGGAAGTCCAAATAAAGGATAGCAAATAATCTTTAGCTTTGGTCCCGTTTTTCCTAACATATGGAAATCATTGACACAAATCACCACTAACTCTAAGATTCAGAGGTGGGTCTGTAGCAGGACTGATTTGATGTTTAGATGTAAACATGGAGTGCCCATAGAGAGAGGCCTTACAGATAAAAGTCAGTGGTCTTTGCTGCGAATCGGTATGCAGATCTCTAGGCAAATATGCATGATTTGGAGCATTATGTAAGCAAACATAAAACTATGTATGAGCAAATTCATTTCATAACATCTGAATCAAATAGTGTGTTGTTTTTAAACATTTTAACTGAATAATCCAGATAAAATTAACTCATTTGGAAAATCTGTGTCTGCTGACAACCAAATTATTTGTTTCATAAGATGGTTTCTTCCTATTACTCTGTACTGGAATACATATGGCTAAAAATTTATTTGTCCGAAGAACTACAGTCAGTAACATACAACTATGGATTATTACAGTTAGCTGAAAGACAGCATGTCATCTGGTCCAGTGTGCTGCTCACTGCAGGCAAGGTTTATTTTTTGTTAAAACAAAAATCACTAAAATCTTACTGGTTCAAAGTGTCTAAAGGAAGGAAAATGTTAATTAATATAAATGTGTGGATTACAACAGATAAAATAAACTAAGTTTTATTGCTTTTAGTTTTCCAGAAAAACTCAAATTTGGGAATTACCAAATAAAATTGCAAGCACTAGCCCTACTGAAATAAATAGGACTGAAGAATGATTTACTCTTAACATAGCAAACCCTAGCACAAATAGCATTGATTTCTGTTTATGTCACAATTACATTTGTTTATAATTAGGCTGCTTTCTCACTTCTCATCAATACATAAATTATTCCCTTAGCTAGGTATTTACTCTTTTCACATTACTCACAATCTTAACCTCTTCATGAAGAAAGACAAATTTTCTTAGCTGCGTTCCTGTTATTGGGGCATCGGACTTAACAGTTTCTAAGATCCCTCCTAAATGCTGAAGTATTTTAGGTAAAGTGTAGCACAGTGTAAATTAATGAATTGGTACTAAAAACCTGAATTAAATGATTCTTATATATAAAATATTCTTATATGTTTATATATAAAAGTTTGCCAATCTCTGTTCAAATAGATGCTAAAGAAATATTTAGTCATATATATATATATACATATGAAGAGCCAGAGAGTAAAGATTTTAGGCTTTGTGGGCCAGTCTCTGGTACAAGTGCTCAACTCTGCTGGTGTAGTAGGAATATAGCCATAGAAAAGACACAAGAAAATGGTGTGTCTGTGTTCCAATAAAACTTTATTTACCAAAATAGGTGGTGGGCTGGATTTGCCTGGCAGGCCATAATTTGCCAACTTCTACTCTGGAGGCAAAACCTATGTTAGGAGGAGGATTCCTTTTTGGGGACAGCAGTGCTAACTCAGTCAGGACTAACCTTGCAGAATTAGAGTACATCATTATAACTTGGTTCCTATGAAGATGTGGTCTCTTCATCTTTCAATGGAAATTGCTCCTGAAATAGTTTCAGGCCTTTATAAGGTTTCTTCTGGGTACCTTACATATAATTATTGGTCAATCCTGTAAGATTACAGAGACATTCATGATGCACTTTATATTGTCAAAGTTCTCCTAACGATTTCTAAATGTCTGCTGTCCCTTAACCTTTGTTCTTGATCATTTCCTTGAAAGTGACAAAAACAGCCTCTGTAAAACCTGTATGCCACAATCCAGTGTAACAGGACTAGAGCTGTTGCAAAGGAAGACCATCTAGTGCAGAGGTTTTGTCACCTACAAGAGTCTAAACTATTCCCTAAAAAAGAAAATAATGGCAGAGGGAGAGGCCACAGCTGAGAAAAGAGCCATATTAAAAAAAAAAAAAAGAAAATTATAGTAGGATAATATGGGAGGGTCCTCATAGATGAAGAACATTTGCAATACAATGTGATTAATTTCATTAGCCAAGAGTGTATAGTACAAAACTGGTATGTTGGCTCTCAGTCGTCACGAGGGAATTCAGCCATCAAAGCATACATGTGTATATAAATATGTGCTGAATGGACTGTTATATATGTATCCATTTTTTTAGGAAATTATTTCAGAGATATATAGTGTTGGACCAGTGCTATGCAGAGATAAAATGGGCACATGTTTAGTATACTTCATGGAAATCGTTTAATGGAAAACAAAATCCTTATACTCATGAAATTTGTAATACAATAACCTTTAAAATCAGGTAAGTATACTTAAATGTATATAAAATATACATAATACTTTAGAAATTTGTGGTCAGCCTGAATGTAACCATTTTAGAAAGAACCATGTAAGATGCACCATGTAAAACTGATTTTCAGTAACCGGGTTAGAGTTGAGGTGTGGTAAGCAGCACATGGATATATTTTGTCCAAGTTTGGGATGAGGTGACTTTAGTGAAGTACGTTAGAGATCAGCAGCTTCCTCTGGAAGTCTGTGGCACAGTTCAAAAGAAGCAATTAAACAGCTATGAACTATAGCAGATATTACTGTAGAGAGGACGGATGGATGGATGAATGGAGGGATGATGATGAATGGACGGATGGATGGAACAATGGATCCAGTTAGGTATTTTTCTCACTGAGATATACCTAAAGCACAAAAGGAGTGGGGAGACCTGAATGTACAAAGAGTGGGGAGAGCTCAACATAATAAAATAATAGCTAGTTCCAAAAATAAACCATTGATGGTGTAGTAATGTGATATCTTGCTTTCTGAATGTCAAATGACTTCCTGCAGTAGATTGTACAATGATATCACTAAGACTCAAAAGTCAGACTCTAAAATGTAGTTATTCCTTCCACTTACGAAGAAACCTTAATGATCCCAAACGGAGGTAAAATTTTATTTCAAAAATTTGCTTTGCGTTTTGAAAATAAGAAAATGTATTTCAAACTCTGAAAGGACTGTTGTAAAGTGCTAGAGAGCTATTCCTAATTTTAAAGGGCAATGACATAAGGTACTTTCATTTTGGTGCCTTTAGCCAGGCAAAGTACAGCATGTAAGTAAAAAAGCAACAGATCGCCAACCAACACATTCTTCTCAGAACATAAAGAGCATTTGTCAGGCAGGCTTTCTATCTCACTGCTCTGCTTACCCTTCCTATCTCTTCGCTCTTTCTGCTGTTCTGGGAACATAGAAGATGCTCACTGAATGCATACCCGTCTTCTCTCTCTTTTTCCCTCTCCCTCATTTTCCTTAATTTTCCCCTTTCATTCTTACCTTCTTTTTCGTATCTCTTCACTCCACTTTTATGACTTTTTCCTCCCCTTTCCCATCTCCCTTGCTTTCTCTGTACGTCTCTCTCTCTCTTTAACTTTAAAGTTATAAGTTATACCACAAAACAAATATATTCCTAATTATTTCATGCAACTACTGAATTAATTATCTCAAATCTGCTTCGAATTTTAAAGTGACGATAACGTGTGTGTGAATACACGTATGTAGTTATTTTATATATGGGACATTTCTCTCTCTCTCCTTGTTCCTGTTGTTCCTCCCATCACACAACATCTTGACTATTCAGAAGTAGCACCTTGTCCTATGAATCTGCTGCTGAACTTTCAAAAGATTAATACATCTGTCACACGGAGCGTCACGCGGGGTCCTAGCTCCAGCTCCCCACATAAGAACGCAGGACATGGTGAGGCCAAAAAGGAACACTCACAGAGCCATAGATGGGGGAGTCATACCACTATAATCTTGCTGGCGGCTGGGTTGGAGACAGGAAACAGGAGCCACACAATCCGCAGCCTGCCATCCGCTTCTCTGCCAACCAAACTCACTTGCTAGCTGCATTCTGCCATGCTAACTGCAATCCACTCTTGCTAGCTCAGCCACCATCTTCTTGCTAGCCCCCACTTCTCTGCTAGCGTAGCTACAGCAGTTGTATTAGTGGCCATTGGCTCACTGATTACAGCTGACTACCAACTAGCTACAGCTGATGGCCATCCAATCACAGTTGATGGCCATTTACTACCTGAGCCAGCACCTTTCCACGTGAGGGCGAGAGCCTGGACACTGCACTCCTGGCTCTGTCCCCACAACATCTCTACATTAGCCTTTTTTATCCATTGAAATGAATGGAAACTGATGGCAAACTTTCCCTCTGCAAGCATAATGGCTTTTGGAAGATGAGAGGGAAGGAGCTATTCAGTGTTCTATTTTACAAAATTAAACAACCTGCCACTTTGGCACAGCACTCTGGGAAAATATATCATGCTTCTGGAAGATTCTTTTTTAATGTCATTATCTACTCCAGCCACATAGCATCCAAACTCCCTGTCGTGCGGGGCGGCCTGCTCCCCACATAAGAATGCAGGATATGGTGAGGCCAAAAAGGAACACCCACGGAGCCATAGGTAGGGAAGTCATACCACTACGGTCTCACTGGAGGCTGGATCCACGCTGTCCACAACCCTCACTGCTCCACTTGCAGGCTCAGCCACCATCTTCTTGCTAGCCCCCATTTTCTGCTATCATAGCCATGGCAGTTACATTAGTGCCCAATGGCTCACTGGTTACAGCTGACAGCTAACTAGCCACAGCTGATGGCCAGCCAATCACAGTTGATGGCCATTTACTACCCGAGCCAGCACCTTCTTATGTGAGGCCGAGAGCCTGGAAACTGCTTTCTGGGTCTCTGTCTCCACACTCTACCCCTACATGGTCTCGCTTCACAATCTACGCGACACGTGTCTTCCACGAGGGGCCCTGTGCAAAAAGCCTGGAGGTGAATGCAATATCCTGGACACAGCCAGGGTTTTTCAGGGCACCACCAGTGCTTCTGGGCACAGCCAGACTTACTGAGCTTCTTAGGGTACCATCCGTCTCCCCGGACACAGCCCAGACCTCTCAGGGCACTGCTGCCCCGCACGACAAGTGGTACAGCGAGCAGGGTCTCCCGCACGACAGCGATGTAGAGCTCTATCATAATACACCACCTCTCGTCTCACAACCTATTTCTGGGCTCTTTTATATGCATGCAAAAGTGGGTTTCTTTCTCCTGGAGAGCTGGCAGGCACCCTGCGGTCTTATTCCTCTTGTCTCTGGACATTAGACACTCTGTTGCCAATGAAAAGCCATCAGAGAAATCATGTAGTTCTCAGTCTTGAAAATTTCACTTTTATCTCAGTCAATTAGCATGTTTTTCTTTTTTTTTTTTTTATTCCTACTGTCAGCACAGAAAGATGACAAGTTAAGGAAAATGTAAAGTTAATGGTTATGGAAAGGCAACTTAGAAACAGGGAGTCATGCAGTTTAGTTTTCAGTAGTAAAAAGACACACTTCTACTACTGGTTTCTCTCCCACAAAAGATTATAGACACTCCTGCAAATGTTGCTAAGAAGTGAAATCCTCTTGGATAAATCTCACTTTTCTATTGTCTTTTATTATGAAATAAGGGGTGTGTTATATCAAAACACTTCAATTTTTCTCTTTTTAGTGCCAAAGCTCTCAAGCTATATCATGTGTTATTTGTCTTCATATTCTTGCCTAAGTACTCTCTGTAGTCTGCTCCACCTCTTTCATCTCATTGAATTCTTTCTCAAGTGTCACCAATGATCTCCTAATAAATCAAGTCCAATCACACCTCAGTTTTCATCCTCCTGACCTCTTTATGGCTTTGGCACTGTTGAGCACCTGCTCTCTCTTTCTTGGTTTTCTCTTGGTTTCCATGACATTGTATCCCTTTGTTCGTCAAATCCAGTGAATGATTCTTCTTTGCTGGCTCTTCTCCTTTCTCCCATGACCAAACTATGGGTTTCTACCAAAGCTATGATCTCAGTCTTCTGCTCTTCTTTATCTACACTTATTTCATCTTCATATCTTCCTGAACATTCTTCTATAGAGACTCCAATCACTGATCCCAATGCTGCTCATTCAAACTACAATAATTTAATTCAAACTTCTATGGAGCATTGTGGGGACAGAGCCAGGAGTGCAGTTTCCAGGCTCTCACCCTCACATGGAAAGGTGCTCACTCGGGTAGTAAATGGCCATCAACTGTGATTGGATGGCCATCAGCTGTAACTAGCTGGCTGTCAGCTGTAACTTGAGAGCCATTGGCCACTAATACAACTGCCGTGGCTATGCTGGCAGCAAAATTGGGGCTAGCAAGAAGATGGTGGCTGAGCTAGCAAGAGCTGATTGCAGTTAGCACGCCCGATTGCAGCCAGCAAGTGAGGTTGGTTGACAGAAAGAAGTGGACGGCAGGTTGTTGATAGTGTAGCTCCTGCTTCCTGTGTCTCCAACTTAGCTGCCAGTGAGAATATAATGACTCCCCTATCTATGGCTCTGTGGGTGTTCCTTTTTGGCCTCACCATATCCTGATTTCTTATGTGGGGAGCGGGACTAGAGACCCCGCATGGAACCCTGCATGACAAACATTTTTATTTGGAGAACCAGCCAATGACATCTTAAATTCACCTTAGTTTCAATGTGCTCAAAGTTTGCCTACGCATTTTCTCTTCTCTCCTCCCACCTGGGTGCAGTTTATATCTCTGCCAAATGGCATCCTTCCAAACCAATCTACATAATAATTTTGGCCAACTCCAAAGCATCCTGCAAACTACTGCATTAGTTTAAGAACTTCTAAAGATTTCAAAGCCTACTACATTAAATTGAAATTCCTGTACATGGCCTTTAATGTTTTTCACATAATGCATTATCTAATTTTGGTGCCCATGACTTTTCAATATGGGCCATCATTGCTGGTCAAGGAAAGTCTCTTCATGATAAATATGCTTTTCTTGTGACCCCCATATCAGTTCTACCTCTCCAGGTTTTGTTCTTTCCTTTTAGGTGGAACTACTTTGCCTAGTCAACACATCTATCAACTGATTCTAACGTCTCATAAGACAGACAGTTATATGATAATCAATTATCAGGTAATAATCAGTGGTTTAAAGAGATGCATTATAACCCAGTAGTTAAGAATTCAGTCTTGACTGAGAAAGACAAATACCATATGATCTTACTTACATGTGGAATGTAAAGAACAAAATAAATAAACAAACAAAACAGACACAGACTCATAGATACAGAGAACAAACTGATGGTTGCCAGAGGGGAGGAGGGTTTGGTGAAACAGGTGAATGGATTAAGAAATGTAAATTGGTAGTTACAAAATAGTCATGGGATATGAAGTACAGCATAGAGAATATAGTCAATAATATTGCAACAACTATGTATAGTGCCAGGTGGGTATGAGACTAATCAGTGTGATCATGGAATAATTATATAAATGTCTAATCACTATGCTGTACACTTGAAACGAATGTAAAATAATATTAAATGTCAACTGTAATTGAAAGAAAGAAAGAAAGAAAGAAAGGAAGGAAGGAAGGAAGGAAGGAAGGAAGGAAGGAAGGAAGGAAGGAAGGAAGGAAGGAAGAGAAAGAAAGAAAGGGAGGGAGGGAGGGAGGGAGAGGGAGAGAGAGAGGGAGAGAGAGAGAGAGAGAGAGAGACAGAAAGACAGAAAGACAGAAAGAAAGAATTTGATTTAAAGGAAAATAGAAAAAAGACTCTCAAGTCTTGAGAGTCAGTCAGAGTTCTGTTTGAAACACAACGCACTTGTGGTGTGGCCTTGGGCAAGTTACTTAACCTCTCTTTGCTCCTGTTTCCTCATTTCTAAAATGAAAATAATATACTACCTACAGCATAGGGTTATTGGGAAAAAGACATGAAATAATGTAGGTGAACTACTTAGCATAGGGCCTGCCCTTTAATCAGTACTCAATAGTTATTAATTATCATTACAAAATGTATCTGTCTTCAATTTGCTGAACCAAATTTCAGAATTTGTTGATTTAACAGATCAATCTCAGGTGGGAATGAACATAATAAGCATGTATTGAAGATTGAAAAGTACTAATGCTGAATATTAATAAGTTGCTGGAGACTGGAGGGTCACACAAGCACAGATGCGAGGCAGATGATGGACCATGAGGGTAGGCCCTTCCCTATTTTTTTCACTATTGTGTATAATAGTGAAATAATATACACAATATAATAAAGCAGAGAACAGTGAAGAGAAAATGATTAGTTCTTCCTACATATGTGTTGAATGAACTACACAGAATCCCCAAACTTGGAATTTGAATCTAAGACTTAATGAATCTCTCAAGTTAATGTTTTTAATTAGTAAGTTTCTAACAAGCCATGGAGACCCCTTTGAGAAACTAGTCTAGAACTCTTCCTCACTGTGGATCACAAAGAACTCTTCCCAATGGGTAACTGAGAGGACATGAGTAATTGGGTTTACAGTTTGGTGTCTTCACTTACCAGCTTGGCCTCCATCTTCCATTTCATATTGTAAGAGATTCTCCTTGAAAATAGTCCAGCAGTAATGCTTTATAAATGATTATTAGTTTCAAATAATGTCCTTAGGAAAGGACATGATGCAACCACAGAAAAAGTATTAGAAAATACTTTATATACGATAAAACTTTAATGATTTCATACAACTTGTCCATCAAAGTATCTATAACATCAAAATTAAGATGATAATATATCTACATTGATTCTCTAATTATATGCAGGCAGCATGCATTTCATAAGCACATGTCATGCAGGGTGCCATGCGGGGTCTCAGCTCCCGCTCCCTACATAAGAACGCAGGATATGGTGAGGCCAAAAAGGAACACCCACGGAGCCATAGATGGGGAGTCATACCACTGTATTCTCGCTGGCTGGCGGCTGGGCTGGAGATACAGGAAGCAGAAGCCACAGGATCCGCAATCCGCCATCCGCTTCTCTGCCAACCAAACAACTTGCTAGCTGCAATCCGTCGTGCTAACTGCAACCTGCTCTTGCGGGCTCACCCACCATCTTCTTGCTAGCCCCCATTTTCTACTAGTGTAGCCACGGCAGTTATATTAGTGGCCAATGGCTCACTGGTTACAGCTGACAGCCAACTAGCCACAGCTGATGGCCATCCAATCACAGTTGATGGCCATTTACTACCTGAGCCAGCACCTTTCCACGTGAGGGCGAGAGCCTGGAAACTGCACTCCTGGCTCTGTCCCCAAAGAATATAAGGAGATCCGGTCCCTAGATAAAATTGTGAAATGAAGCAAATTTCCTTATCACCTCCACATTTCTTTCTGGGTCCGTCTCCCACATCTTAACTGTTTTTTCTCTATTTCACTCTTAGGAACAGTTCTCAGGCTGACAAAAATAAAAACCCAGACAATGCAGTGGCACACACAGGTTCACCTTCTTTCAAAGTTTTTCAGGGTCCCAGATCACACTTTATTTTTCTCTGTCCTACTCTTGCTTTGTTTACACCTCCCATTCCTCATAATACCCGGACAAAAAAGTAATTGATCATGGTAAAAGCTATGCATACTGAAGTGTGAATGACTGAGGTGCTCAAAATATGAGCTAATTAACACACTTGAATCTCTGATTTTTGAGCTGACAGAATCTTAAATTTGGATATCTCACGTAAGTCCTCAATTGACTTCTTAAAACTTAATCACAAGGAGGTTTATCAATTCTCCTTCACCTTATTATGCTTTGAAGGACAAGCAGTTAACAGCATTAATTATTTTCAAAAAGTCATTGTAGTCGTCCGTTTAGTAATAGGTAGTCGCTATGATTAAGCCAGCTCTCCCTCTACCACTATCAGGGTAGGGTATTAAATGCCATACAGTTTTTTGGTTCAATCTCCTCCACATTTCTATTTGCAGAGAATTTTTCTAAGTACTATTATACATGATTATTTTTTGTAAAAAATTATAAGACATGGTTCCTTCAATGCTATTCAGTTTTCAGCTTTCATTGTTCTTGTACTGGGATTCACAAGCCTTTTTTAAAAGGTCCAGATAATACATATTTCAGGCTTTGTTGACCAAGAGGCAAAATCAAGGCTATTGTTTGACATAGTTACTTATATAACAGGAGCAAACACCAATTCCCACACATATTTTATTCATAAAATTAAAGACTTACTCATGAACACTGAAATTGCATTTCATGTGATTTTTATGTGTCACAAAATATTCTTTTATTTTTCTCCTGCAACCATTTAAAAATATAAAAACCATTCTTAGTTTGTGGTTCTACAAAAACAGACTGGGAGAGGTGAATGGGGGGGAGTGGCAGGAGTGGTAGATTTGGCTGTAGTTTGTTCAACATTGTTTTAGGAAATGCCAAATCCATTAATCTAAGTTCTTACCTTTATAAAGGAAATAAAACTTACTATCAAATATCTGAGTTGGGTACCCATGATCCGCAAAGTTCTGTAGATAATATGCAAGGTATTTTGATTAGGATTCTCTTGAGTGGTGGCAAGTCACAAAACGCTAAATTAAGTCAGCAGTAGCAAAAGAGGGGATGTGTTACAGGCTAAGAAAAGAGGACCAGTAGCAGAACCGATGTTAGAGATGGTTTCAAGTGGGACTTGAAGCACTATTAGGATTTACTATCTCTGCCTTCTCTTTCCTTTTCTCCGAGTATAGATTTCATTCTTGGCTACTGCTGAAGGGTCTTCTCCACATGGTGGGAATACAGATAGCTACAGGCAGCTTTAGGCTCACATACCAGCTTGCGTATCTCAAGAAGGTAGTTTCTCTAGCTCTGGCTCAGTCTATAAAATTCCAGGAGAATCACTGTAACAGATGCTGTCAGAACTTCACCTGTATCCACTCAGGGTCAGGTCCATTTCTCAAGCACACATCTCCCAGTGTATTGTCACTCCCAGCAGCCAATCCTTAAAGGCCTTAACCTCAGGTGGCTGGAACCAGCTTGGCCTGCCCACACAGATTGCCAGAAGTATCTAGAGATCTATATCCCTGGCAGATAGCCTTTAAACAATGACCGACAGGTGTGGCCATATACTGTAACACCCTTACCGCAAAGTGAGATATAGCCTACAGTTTTCAGAGCCTTCCTATAGTACTGAGCTAAAGGTACCTGGATAGAAAAGAGTTAACATAGCATTACTGAAACTGCTAGCCTTAAAAATGGCCCCTTCCAAGGCTGGCCCTTGGCTGGTATCTGGGATCATGGATTTCAGGAAGGTTTCCAATATTCCCTGATCAGAATCACTGTACCTAAACTGTTTGTATCAACAATATGGCTCATATTGAACACCTAAACTTTCTTTCTAGGGGATTAGGACTTTGATAAGTGCGAGGCAGAAGGTACCTATATGACCAGCCCCCAGTAAAAGCCTTGGGCACTGACCTTCTAATGAACTTTTTTGGTTAGCAACATTTCATATGTGTTGTCATGATTCATTTACTGGAAAAACTGAGTGTGCTATGTGACTACATTGGAAGAGGACTCTAGAAAGCTTATATCTGGTTTCCTCTGAACCTCACCCTATACACCCCTTTTGCCTTTGCCCATTTTGCTTTGTTTCCTTTCACTGTAATAAATCATAGCAGTAAGCACAATTACATGCTGAGTCCTGTGAATCCTCCTAACAGATCCTTAAATTCGGGCATGGTCTGGGGAACCCTGACACAGTACCCTTTATAGGACCCTGCCTGACACTGCAACCTTGCTTGGTGTTCTCTCCTCCCCAGAACCACTTCCCTCTTCTCCAACTTTCCTCTAGAGTTTTCTTAGACTATTTCCTAATAAATCACTTCCATAGCACTCCTTATTTCAGGTTCTACTTCTGGAGAATCCAATCTAAGCCAGATTCTGATTATTTCAGTCCTAAGTAATGACTGTAATCAGGAAAACAAAGTGTTCTGACTGTTCATGTCTTGACCACATGTTCAGATCTGTACCAGGGAGAAAAGGGCTTCTTACTAGAAGTAGGAAGAAGGAAGGACAGACACTGGACAAACATGAGTAATAACTAAACCACAGATCACATGGCCTTTTCCTAGATCTAAAGATTTATATACTAATAGAATATGATATTCTTGAAGGAATATCCTCATCTGAAAATACCCTTTTGTCCTTTATTGGCTACTTTTTTCACAAGGCATGATTTTATTACCTCACAAGAGCTACCATATATACAATAAGAAAAAAAATCAAAGCCTTATAGAAATGAAGATGCCTGCCATTTTACTAACCTTGCTCATAGTTAAGTGACTTGCAAACCAGCTTTTCAGAACCTAACTCAAATTGTGCCTTGGGAAAATGAAAAATTCCTTTCTATTACAAAATGTCAGTGGAAACTCTGAACATTAAATCCATAAAATCCAAAGATGTATTTGACCTAATTTATAAGGCTGAAATTCTGTCATGAATTTATTGATTTTTTTAAAAATAACACTAACTAGGTAGAGTGTCACACCTGCCCCATGCATCCCTAATCCATAAGCATTTTCTCAGTATGTGTTTCCCTCTTACCTTTCATCAATCTACTCCGGGAACATTTCCTTTTCATTTCATTTTATTTTTTTCTTAATTAGGACTTATTTTATCCATTTATCAAAAGGTCTGATTATAAAAGAAATATATTCACATTGAAAACATTTAAAAAGATACAGGTATGTGTGAGTAAAAGTAAAAGACACTTATAATCTCACCTACTAGAGATAAGCATTGTTAAGGCTTTTTAACAAATATATATGTATGTGCTTGCCAAAAAAGAGGTTCATACAACTAACACTATCTTGTCATTCCCTTTTTTATACTTAAAAAATATATATGTCACAAGCATCTTCCTAGGTCATGATAACTACACAGAAATCTACCTCATTTTTTAAAATAATTACATATTATTCCATGTTATGACTATCACCATGTATTTAACTATTTTCTATAAATGCCATTTAGGTTGCTTCTCATTTTTCACTACCAAACAATTATGCATGGTACATATCCCTTTACGAGTTTGTGGTTAGTTTAGTGGTTACCAGAGGGCAAGGGGGTGGGGGGAGGGAGATGAGGGTAAGGGGGGATCAAATACATGGTGATGGAAGGAGAACTGACTCTGGGTGGTGAACACACAATGGGATTTATAGATGATGTAATACATAATTGTACACCTGAAATCTATGTAAATTTACTAACAATTGTCACCCCAATAAATAAATTTTTTAAAAAAAGAGTTTGTGGTGGTATTACTGTAGGATACATTCCTACAAGTTGAATGGCTGAAGCAAAACGTATGCAAAATATGTTTAGATTTTTGAAAATAATTTCAAAATTGACTCAAAAGTGTCTAGACCAATTTTAATCCCTTCACTCGTGTACAAAAGTGCCAGTTTCTCTGTACTTTTATCAGAATTAAATATTTTAAGTGTCAAAACTTTTCCAGTATAACAAGAAAAATATACTTTCAATTTGCATGTTTTGATAATTAGTAACTTTGAGTATCTTCTGAACTGTTGGTCATTTATCCATCTACCTCAATATATTATTTTTTCACATAATATTTCTATTTTAAAATTAAACTAATCATTTTTTTCTAATAGGAGCACTTTATAGATTTTGGATATTAATCCTTTATCAATCATATGTAATATAATAGTTTTTCCTATTTTCTTTTGCACTTTAGTGTTCTTAATGCAAATGTTTTTTTTATTCCAGACTCTAATAGTTTTCTGTTATCCAATTTGTTTATTTTACTCTTATGGTCTCTCACTTTGTTATCATGTTAATAAAGGTCCTTCCCACATCCATATTACAAAAATATTTTCCTGTATTTATAATAAAACTGGTACAATGCATACATCTTCCTCTTTGCATCACTTTATTTCTACTTTGAAGCTTCACCTTTAAAATATGTGTCCCTTATCATCAAATCCCACTTAATCATCACTTACTCTTGCTAAGTACATTTCTTTCCTTTCATCTTTGCTCAAAGCCAATCCTCCATTCTCATAAATTCCTTATCTGAGTTGTACCCAATTTACCTAATTGGTTCCTCTCTATCCATCTAAGGTTTAAGGGAATGAGCATGCTTTTTCAAGTACAGATTCATTACTTACATGTGGAGGATGAGTTCTGCCCTTTTCACATAATGCTTTCCTTTCCAACTAAATTGATGGGGACCATGTTTCTTGCCCTATCACACAAAAATTCCAATTTGCACTCATGTTTCATGTTGCCCTTTTAATGAATCAAGTATGCCACAAACTGAAGCACTGCCCCCTGTCCCTGCCTTTGTCCTCATCTCAGTTGGGTTCCGTGTCTTGTCTTCCTTATTTGTATTAGTGGCATTTAGGTGGCTAGTGTATTCATTTCCCAGGGCTGCCATAACAAAGTACCACAAACTTGATGTCCTAACCAACAGAATTTTATTCTTGCACTGTTCCAGAGGCAAGGACTCCAAAATCAATGTATTGGCAGGGTTGGTTCTGGGGGCTATGAAGGAGAAGTCTGTTCCATGCCTCTCTCCTAGCTTCTGGTGGGTTGCTAATGATCTTTGGCATTCCTTGTTTTATAGAAGCATCGCCCCAAATCTGCCTTCATCTTCATATGGTGTTCTTGTGTGTAGTCTGTGTCTGCATTTTCCCTTTTACTTAGGATATCAATCATATTGCTCCAGTATATCCTCATCTTAACTAACATCTACAACATGCCTATTTCCAAAGAAGGTTACATTCTGAGGTATTAGACATTTAGACTTCAAAATGTGAATTATGGGGGGAACATAATTTAACCTGTAGCACATGGGCTTAAAGCTACAAAGTATCTTTGTCACTTACCCTTCCAACCTGTCACCCCTCAGCAATATGAGATCATCTCCCAGATCCCGCACAGTGTCCCATTATCATCCCTATCTTTTTAGCCAATAATTCAGGTTCTCATTACCCATTTCTGAACTAGTACAAAAGTCTCCTAATTTCCACTACTCAGTTTATCCTACACTGCAGAAATATAATGATCCTCTTAAATTACAGTTGGTAAATTTTCATAACCTACAAAATAAAATACAAGTAGCTTACCTTGTCATTCCAGACAGTGATTCTTAGGCTTGGCTTCCCTAGAAAGCAAAGCCTGAGACAAAGACTAGAATTCATGTAGTTTAATTTTGGAACACACCTTAAAGAACATAACTATGACCTGAGGAAAGTGAAATAAGAAAGGAGGAAATGCCAATTCAAAGATATGTTATTCAGCAGGTTAACACCATGGGGCTTGATCCAATTCTCTTGGGGACTTGCTGAGGAAACAAGGAGACTAGGTCTCAGAAATGCCCATCCGACAGGCAAAAGAGATAGATATTTATCCATAAGCTCTCAATCCTCCATCCCCTATTGCTCAAAGGTTTCCCCATATATTTGTGTCAGAATAGTTGAGAGGTTCTTCTGCGTGAGGCATAGGAGCCCTACGTCATGAAATAAGAGACAGGCGCTGGAGCCGACATGACACACTGTCAGGTTATGCTTTTTTGCAGTTGGTTGCAGGAGCAATAACTGGAGTAAATAGGTGGGTCAATATGATGTGAATTTGCATTAGGAATTTACAGTACAAGTGGGAAGAAATATGGGCTTTGTCCTGAAGTCAGAGTTACGAATCTCTAAAGCCCATGTTCATCATTTCTGCAGGGAAACCACAGAGGAAATAACCCACGGGGAGTTCCTTTCCAGTGCAGATAAAAGATGGCCAGCTTCCTGGGGCAGAACTTGAAAGTTTTCTTGGCCACTGTCAACAATGTCAGTGACTTCAACAATGAAGTTATGTCATTAATGCTGGCGAGGTCTTTATAAGACATAGGGAGCACAAGACAAGGAAGAGATGTGGATAATGAGGTGAGAAAAAGTGACATGTGCCATTTGGGAAATGTTGAATTGGAAGTGCCACAGGGCAAGTCAGATGGTAATGTTCATCAGACAGCGAGGAATTGGAGTTTAGGAGCTTGGGTGTGGGCTGGAACTGAAAATTAGGAAGCCATCTGTAAGGATTTCTTAATTTAAAAAAGTCAGAAACATGGTTACAACTACCAATGGCAATTAGGAAGAAAAAGAAAGAAGCCAAATAAAATAAGTGAAGTAACATGTATATTTTAATTTGGTAAGATGAAGTATCAGAGAATGAGTTATAAGATAGATAAAATAACTAGTGGAATGAAAAGAAGATTGGTCACAGAAATCAAGAAAAAATAATTTTAAGAGGATGCCAGTGATGGAATGCTGTGGGGCTGCAAGACGCTAAAGGAACAGAATGTGACAGTTGTGGGCTGTCTATGCTGGTATACCAAAGGGGATTGCTGTAGCAAATATCCAGATGATTACATAAAACCTGTTTTGAATGCCTGCCAAATACTTGATATTGTGCTACCTGACACTTTATGTGTCCCAAGAAGTTTATATTATAGTTGGGAATGTATGACTAGAACCTGATAACAACATAATAAAACTGAGTTATGTCTTCTTAACATTTTAGGGTGCGGGGAGAGAGGGAGGGGTATAGTATCCATTGTATAAAAGTTCTATACTTTTTTAAGGAAATTTTTTATTTTAAGATATTTGGAGAGAAAAAAGCAGTTGTAAGATACAAGAAGAGAGATCCTGTGAGCCCTTTTATCCAATCTCCCCTAATGCTAACATCTTATAAAACTATAGTACAATATCACAACCAGGATGTCGACATTGATAGACGCGTAGTCAAGATATAGAACATTTCTATGCCCCCTTTTTGTGTGTGCTGAGTAATATTTGATGGTATGGATTTACCAGTTTATTTAACCATTCACCATTTGGGTCATTTCCAGTCTGGGCTATTATAACAAAGCTACAATAAACATTAGTATACAGGTTTTTATATGAACATGTCTTCACTACTCTGGGATAAATGCCCAAGTGCACAGTTATGAGTCACATGTATGTTTAGTTTATAAAGAAACCACCAAACTGAGTGGCTATATCGTTTTATATTTTCACCAGCAATGTATGAGTGATTCAGGTCTTTCCACATCTTTGCTAGCCTTTGGTCTTACCACCAGGATTTACTTTAGCCATCCTGATATGGTGATACCTCATTGTGGTTTTAACTTCCATTTTCATAATGGCTAATGATGTTAAACATGCTTATTTCTTATCTGAAATGCTTTGGTGAAATGACTTTTTGTGTCTTTTGCCCAAGTTCTAATTCAACTGTTCCCTTTCAGACTGTTGGATTTTGAGTTCCTTATATATTCCAGACACCACATGCCAAATATGTGATTTGCAAATATTTTCTCCCACCCTGTAGTATGTCTTTTCATCCACTTAACAGAGTCTTTTATAGAGCAACAGTTTTTAATTTTGATAAAGTACAATTTATCGGTTTTCCCCCTTTTAATGTTCATGCTTTGGTGTCAAGTATAAAAACTATGACTAGCACTAGATCCTGAAGATTTTCTTGTATGTTTGTTTCTTAAAGTTTTATAGTTCTGTATTTAATATTTAAGTCTGTAATGCCTTTTGAGTTAATTTTTTTATAAGGTATGAGGCTTACATTAAGATTTTTCTTTTCCCAGTTGCTCTAGCACATTTGTTGAAAAGGCTTCTTTCCTACTTTGCATTGCTTTTGCACTTTTGTCAAAAATTAGGTGGGGTTCTTTTTGTAGGTATATTTCTGGGTTTTCCAATTTCTCTTGCTTTCTTCTTTTTTCCACCTATTTTTCCTTTCTTTCTTTTTTTTTTTTTTTTTTTTTTTTTTTTTGCTTTCCATGTAAATTTATGAGAAATCTTGTCTATATCTACAAAAAGTGTAACTGGGATTTTTTATAAAAATTACAGTATACCTTTATATCAATTTGCAAAGAAATGACAACTTTACTATATTGAGTCTCCCAATCCATGAACATGATAAATGTCTCCATTTATTCAACTTATTTAATTTCTTTCAGTGCAATGAAAAGTCCTATTCATAGATTGCACCTAAGTACATCAGTTTTTAATAGTAATGAATTATTATAACTTTTATTATATTTTTAATTTCAGTGCCCATGTATTCATTGCTAGAATACAGAAATTCAATTGATTTAGCACATTTTTCTTGTATTATGTGACCATGCTGAACTCGCTTATTAGGTATAGAGTTGTGTTTTTTTGAGTGTAGGTTTTTTCCTTTTTTTTTTTTTTTTGGTTTCTTGAGATTTTCTTCATAGATAATTATGCCATCTATAAATAGGGATAGTTTTACCACTTTCTTTCTGTTCTATATTCCTTTATTTCCTTTTCTTGTCATATTGCACTAGACAGAACTTCTACCATTATGTTGAATTAAGAGTGATAAGAGTAGACAACTTTACCTTGTTCCTTATCTTAGGCGGAAGGCATTAAGTCTATTATCATTAGGTGTAATGATAGCTATGGCCTTTTAGTAAATGCTCTTTATTAAGTTTGAGGAATTTCCTCTCTATGCCTATTTTTCTGAGAGGTTTTATCATGTGTGGATATTGAATAGGTCCCCCAATTAAAAATATTATTCACTTATTTACGTATTTGGGTCCTTTTCAATTTTACACTATTACACAAATGTTTAAGAAAGCCTCAGGCAAAGGAGAGACTTGAGGAGGATAGAGGGCAAGGAGAGATGAACAAATTCAAGTGAGAGGGAATTCTATGAGCAATGACTCAGGGAAACCAAACCACTGAAAGAGAAAAATAAAGGGGAATTTTGTTTCTAAATTGTTTAGGTCGATTGTGTATACATCTAATTGACTATTTATTTGTCAGATGCCATTATATTTAGCCTGTTTCATCTTCTCCAAACCATATGACCTCGGATGAGTCTTTGAAACAGAATAATCTAATAGAAAGACAATAGAATAGGGACCCAAAAGATATAGGCACTATTGACACTTACTGGGTAGTACCTTGCTTAAGACCTATGTTCTCACTAATCTCCTGCTTCAATATCTCTGAGATGGCACAGTGATGACACCAATCTGGTAGTACCCTTGAGAATATCAATTAAGGCCCTTTAATTAAACACAAGCCATTTTTCCAAAACATTTTGTCAGTTATTTGGCCATTAAAAAAAATATTTGGCACTATGCTGAGTCTTTCATATTTTAAACAATTGTTCACTTTTGAATTTATGTAGTCTTTCTAATCCCAAACATACAAAATTGAGTTTTTAACTTTACTGAGGTATAATTAATATATAAAAAATTGTACATGTTTAATGTATACATCCTGATGAGTTTAGATGTATGCATATACTCATGATGCCATCACCACAATTCAAGGTACTAAACATATCTATAACCTCAAAACATTTTCTTGTGTTCTTTTGTAATTCATTTTGTTTTTTGTGAAAAGAACAATTAAATGTGAGATCTACCCTCTTAACATATTTTAAAGTACACAATACCATACTGTTAACTATAGGTACTATATTGTGCAGCAGATCTCCAGAACTTTTCATCTTGAAGAACTGAAACTTTATACCCACTGAGCAACAATGCCCCATTTAGCCCTCTTATTAGCCCCTAGAACAACATAGAAATAATAGAAAAGGCATATTACTTATTTTATATTCTTTTCCCAGTGTTTTATTGTTTCATTTTGAGTTGTTTAACATTTTTAATATTTTATTATTTAGGAATTTAGGTTTGCTAACCCCCCCAACCGCCATTTAATGCTACATGCTATTATCATGAAACTCATCTAAGTCACTTTTCAGGAAACTTGTTTAAATTGGTTTGTGTGAGAGACATAGACTCTTTCAAAAGCCACTTTCTCAAGAACACTCTTAATAAAGCAATTTGTAAAACAGACAAAAAGAAAAGGAAGTACTCTCCATATGGAATAAATTATACCAGTTTTCAACTACAAAGGGGTAACATTGGGACAGGGTGATTTTATAGAATAAATAGTTAACATACGATTGGAGACAATCTGGTCCTGGGACAAGTCTTACACTCTCTATACATACACTGTAACTTCTCTTTCTTTCTGCTTTGGCTTTGTAGAAGGAAGAAATAGGCAACCTGAGAGAGGGAGTTGAAGGCTATGTAGAATTACATTAGCAGTAGGCTATAATAAAAGAACGACTTAAGCTAATATATGAATATCTTAAAAGAGAGAAAGTGTACCAATATAACCTGAATTTTACATCTACTTACCACGCTTTGGTACATATCTCCATCTTTATTTCCTTTACATATAGAATAGTGCCTGGTAATTAGTGGGCTTTTGATGAATATTTATGAAATAGATTTTTAAAAATCAATAAATAAAAAGAAAAAGATAAACTTAAGAGTAGCTAGATACAGGTATTTAGTAAAAATCTAGGAATTATATTTTAATTTTATTAAGGTAGGATTGATAATAATTAGACAATGGGGGTATACTGATGTATATTACCTGATTTATTAAAAGGGTATTAAAAATAAAAATGTAAACAAGAATAAAACCTTTCAGATCACTCTTTCTTTAATTTCTTCATTAAACTTATCACTTTTTGACATTACATTATAGATTTATTTATTTGTATTTATTATCCCTATTTCTCAGTAGTCTATAAGATTTATAAAAATAGAAACTGTTTTACTCAAGGCTGTATTCCCAGCACCTAGAACAGTAATGGCATATGAAAGGTCCATAATAAATATTTGTCACATGAAAGACTAGTGGAAGGAGACCTGTATACAATGACATGTAAAGATCTTGAAAACATTTTTAAAAAATAAAACAGAATTCTTAATAGGTGAGTGGGATGGCAAGCTGTGATTAAGGGGGTATCTTCACATTTTAATCTATATGCTTACTCATTGCTTGAAGTTTTGGAAACAAGAATATAATTGAATACTTAGCATTTAAAATACTACATTTCTAAAAAATTAGTTTTTACCTTATGTAATTATTTTCTAATCCCAATCACACAAAATGAGTTTTGAAAATAATAGACTATCATGGTTATTCTACATTCTTTTTTTTTCAGTGTTTTCTAGCTTTATTTCTAATAAGCAATTCTTGAGAAATTGGGAAAATTTGTTCAGCCGAACCTGAATTTGGTTTATTTTATGTTAATTCAATTATTCAACAATTACTCACACAAGACACTGCTAAAGTCGTGGAGGGATACAAAATGAAGTACATCTCCTATATGTAAAGAGCTTGGACACTGTCACTTCCATCTTTACAACATAAAACAGCTGAGAAAAATGAAAATTAATGACTTTTCTTGGGCAGGCCCATTAAAGTCAAAGGGTAAACTGTCACCCTGAAATTTGGAAAGACCTGCAAATATCCAGAATAACAGCCAAGATCATCTTATGAGCTGGAGTAGGAGCCATGGGAGCCAGTAGGAATGCTTAAATGGTAATTTTGATGAATTGCTGGAAGCTAAGTGTGAATTATTCTGAGTGAGAAACTCCTGGAATCTACAGCCTTGGGGGTGGGGTCATGCTTTAATGGGTTTGCATCTTCAGGAACACCAACAGGTTCTCATGGTGGAGACAAGAAAAAAATCACTTCATTTTTCTGGCAATGGGAAGGCAAAAGTGACCGTTTGGAAATATGCCCAGAGCATTCTCCATAACAAAGACCTGCTCTCAAGTAAAAAATGACTTTACTTGGAGCCATATTTCAGCTGAGAGAGGGATACTGCACCAACCCTAACTGCTCCTACCTTTTCTGTCTTATGTGGAGGAGGTGAGAATTGGTGGAAGGGTAAAGGTGAAGAAATACTTGTGAAGGTCACGTCCTTTTGACACAGACCCACTAAAATACTGAAATTTAATCATAAGATTGTAGAATAATTCCTCTTTTC
Organism: Rhinolophus hipposideros; assembly: GCF_964194185.1. NCBI lineage: Eukaryota > Metazoa > Chordata > Mammalia > Chiroptera > Rhinolophidae > Rhinolophus > Rhinolophus hipposideros. The sequence continues at coordinate 42,732,662 of NC_138048.1, read as the reverse complement.
CACTCCATATCACAACATACACAAGGCTTCAGTATAATAGCAGTGGATTATAGCTGAAAGAGGCTTAGAATCTATTTAAGAAGAAATTGGTCTAAATATATCGATTAATGTCAGAGATGTCAGAATGAATTCAAAACAAGCCCCAACTATACATAGTCTCAACAAGAAACCCACTTTAAATATAAAAACATAAATAATTTAGAAATAAAATAATGGAGAAAGATATAGAAAAGTGGACGTAGCCATATTCATTTAGGATAAATCAAACTTCAGAAAAAGTAAATCATCAGAGCTAAAGAGAGACATTACATAATGATAAAGGGGTCAATTCTCCAAGAAGAAATAACAATTATTGATGTGTATGCACCTAACAGTGTCAAAAGATGTGAGGAAAAACACTGATAGAACAGCAAGGAGTAATGACAAATACACTATTGTTGCTGGAGATACAACATTCCTCTTCTAGTAATTGGTAGATCTAAAAGGCAGAAAATCATTAAGGATAGAGTTGACTCAAAGAACACTATCCAGCAACTTGATCTAATTGACATTTATAGAATTTGAAATCCGACATCAGAATACACACTCTTCTTAAACGCCTATAGAAAATTCACCAAGATACACCACTCTTTGGACTATTAAACATACCTTAAAATTTTTTTAATAACAGGAATCACACAAAGTATCCTCTATGATTTCAATTGAATTAACACAGAAATCAATAACAGAAAGATTGGAAACTCCCCAAATATTTGGAGGTTAAACAACACACTGCTAATAACACACAGATCAAAAAAGAAATTGAAAAAGAAATTTCAAAACTATATTTAACTAAATGAAAAGGACAATACAGTGTATCAAGATGTGTGGTATGCAGTACGTGAGGGAAATCTATAGCATTAAATGCATATGTTTGAAAAGATAAAGATCATAAATTAGTAGTCTAAGATTTCACCTTAGGAAACTAGAGAAAGAAGAGAAATTTAAGACAAAGACAAACAGAAAAATAATAATAATAATAAAAATTGAAGGACAAATCAATGAAATTGAAAAAACAGGAAAACAGACAAAATCAAAAAAATAAAAACTGTTGTTTTGTTTTTTTAAAAACCAGTAAATCGATAAACCTCTAGCCAGGCTAATCAGGAAAAAAAGACAGAAGACACAAATTATTAGTATCAGAAATAAAAAATGTTTTAATTACTATTTACCCATGGCCACTGAAAGGATAATAAATAAATATAATAGTATAATACATGGATTGAAAAGAAAAAAAAATCATTCCCAGATGACATGATGGTTTGTAGAAAATCCCAGAAAGTTGAAAAAAAACAATAGAAAAACCCTGCAACTAATAATTGATTATGGCAAGATCTTGGGATATAATTATAACACACAAAATTTGATCATTTTCCTATATACCAGCAATAAAGAACTGTAATTTTAAATTAAGAATACAATACCATTTAAAATAGCAACGAGATTGAAATTCTTAGCTATAAATCTAACGAAATAGGTACAGAATCTCCATGTGGGAAACTATAGAATACTCATGAAAGAAATCAAAGATCTAAATAGAGAGATATTTCATGTTTATAAATTTAAAGACTGATTTTTTTGTTTGTTTCAGGTATGCAAAACAACATAGTGATTAGGCATTTATATACCTCACAAAGAGATAACTCCAATAAGTCTATTACCCATCTGACAATGTATGCAATTGTTACAATATTATTGACTACATTCCCTATGCTGTACTTTATATCCCCATGACTATTTTTTCAAACCAAGTTGACATTCAATATTTTTTTATATTAGTTTCTAGTGTACAGTATAGTGATTAGACCTTTATATAATTTATGAAGTGATCTTCCCAATACGTTAGTACCCACCTGACACTATACATAGTTTTTACAATATTATTGACTATATTCACCATACTGTACTTTACATCCCTGTGACTATTTTGTAACTAGCAATTGTACTTCTTAATCCCTTCACTTTTTTCACCCAACCCCTCAACCCCCCTCCCATCTAGCAACCATCAGTTTGTTCTCTGTATCTATGAATCTGTTTCTGTTTTGTTTCTTCATTTATTTTATTCTTTAGATTCTACACACAGAGGGTGCCAAAAAAAGTACATACATTTTAAGAAAGGAAAACTGTATTAAAAGTATAATAATATATATCAGTAACAAAAGATGAATACAAGTCACATTTGACTTCTGTAATTAGAAGAGGTACTCAAAGTGGTTACCATCAGCATCCAGATACTTCTGATTACAACAAACTACTGCTTGAGCTACAGTTGACCAAAGTGTCTACTTGTATCATTTTTTTTTGCATCCCCGGTATAAGTGAAATCATATGGTACTTGTCTTTCTCAGTCTAACTTATTTCCTTAGCATAATACCCTCTAGGTTCATCCATATTGTCCCAAGTGGTAAGACTTTCATTGTTTTTATGGCAAAGTAATATTCTATCACACACACACACACACACACACACACACACACACACACACACACAGAGGCATGTGCAAAGTTTTGACAATTAAGTTCGTGAACTCGTCCTAAAAACAGTGCTACATACCTCATTGCTGAATATCACTACAGTCACCTTCGAAGTGCTCCCCTTGCCAAGCTATGCACTGATGCCAGTGCCTAGTCCACCCTTCAAAGCAATTTCAGAACTCTTTTTCTGGAATGGCCATCAGAGCTATTGTCATAGTATGCTTGATGTCCTGAATGTCATCAAAATGTCCTCCTTTCAATATTTCCTTTATCTTTGGGTAAAGAAAGAAGTCATTGGGGGCCAGATCAGGTGAGTAGGGAGGGTGTTCCAATACAGTTGTTTGTTTACTGGCTAAAACCTCCCTCACAGACAGTGCCATGTGAGTTATACATTGTCGTGATGCGAGACCCATAAATTGTTGATGAAACGTTCAGGTTCTCTAACTTTTTCACACAGCCTTTTCAGCACTTTCAAATAGTAAACTTGGTTAACTGTTTGTCCAGTTGGTACAAATTCATAATGAATAATCCCTCTGATATCAAAAAAGGTTAACAACATCTTTGCAACAAGTTCACGAACTTAATTGTGAGACCTCATCTGTACCAATAGCCAAGATATGGAAACAACTGAAATGACCATTAATAGATGATTGGATAAAGACTTCATGTTGTTAAGATGTCAATTCTTCCCAACCCTATATATTAAATACAATCCTAATCAAAATCCAGCAAGCTGTTTTATAAATGTCTATAAAGGGATTCTCAAGTTTATATGGGAAGGCAAAAAACCCAGACTAACCAGCAAAACACTGAAGAAAAATAAAATCAGGAAACCGACATTATTTGACTTCAAGATTTATTATAAAGCTATAGTGATCAAGACAGTATAGTATCATTGAAAAATAGGCACATTGATAAATGGATCAGAATAGAGAGCTCAGAAATAGACCCCCCACAAATATAATCAACTGATCTTTGAAAAAGGCAGAAAGGCAATTTAATGGAGACAAGAAAATCTAGTCAACAAATGGTGAACAATCGGATATTCATTTCCAAAAATAATTAACCTAGACACAGACCTTATATTTTTCTAAAAAAATAACTCAGAATGGATGATACACTTAAATGTAAATTTCAGAACAATAAAACTTGTAGAACAATAAGAGAAAATCTAGATGACCTTGGGTTTGATGATGAGTATTTAGATACAAGAAAAAAAAGCATGATACATTAAAGAAAAAATTAATAAGTTGAACTTCATTGAAATTAAAAACTTCTGCTCTGTGGAAAACATTGTTAAGAGAATAAAAATGCAAGCCATAGGCTGGAAGGAAATGTTTTTGAAAGATATATCTGATAAAGGACAGATCCAAATTATACAAAGTACTCTTAAAACTCAACAATAAGAAAACAAACAACCTGATTTAAAAATGGGCCAAAGGCCTTCACAGAGACTTCACCAAAAAGATATGCATATAGCAAATAACCATATGAAAAGATGCTCCACATCATATATCATCAGGTTAATGCAAATTAAAACAACAATAAAATAATATTACCTACCTATTAGAATGGTTAAAATCCAAAACACCAACAACACCAAATGCTGGTGAGGATTTGGATCTGTAGGAACACTCATTCCTTGCTGGTAGGAATGAAAAATGTACAGCTACTTTGAAAGACAGTTTGTCAGTTTCTTACGAAGCTAAATGCAGTCTTACCACGTGATCCAGCAATTGTACTCCTAGATTTGTGTTTACACAAGAGCTTGCATTAAATGTTTACTGCAGCTTTTCCTGTGGAAACCACCGGGTTGAGAAGAACGTGGCCGTCTCCTTTCCACACCATGGCATGTGCACGTCCACTGATGTTGGTATATTCCGAAAAGGGGAAATCATGTGGCCAAAATGTCACTTTTCCACTGTGTGCAAGTCTCTCATTCAACCAGATATTGTGAACTTCATTCACACCAACTTGGACAAAAACAATAGACAGCACTGTGCTGTCAGTGAATTAGCAGGTCATCAAACCAGTGCTGAGTCGTGGGGTTCTGACAGAGCTGTGTCTCAAATTCCCAGCGTTCACATGGTGGGACTCATTGCTCTAGCCAGGGTGCTTTTGGCAATACATGTTGTGGGGGCCGAATGTTTGCACCAACCAAACCCTGGTGCCATTGGCACCGCAGAGTGAACACAACACAGAAGCGATATGCCATCTGCTCTGCCCTGGCTGCCTGGGCCTTACCAGGGCTGGTCGTGTCTAAAGGTCATCGTATTGAGGAAGTTCCTGGACTTCCTTTGGTGGTTGAAGGTAAAGTTGAAGGCTACAAGAAGACCAAGGAGGCTGTTTTGTTTCTTAAGAAGCTTAAGGCCTGGAATGATATCAAAAAGGTCTATGCCTCTCGGCAAATGAGAGCTGGCAAGGGCAAAATGAGAAACCGTTGTCGTATCCAGGGCAGGGAACCTTGTATTATCTATAATGAGGACAACGACATCATCAAAGCCTTCAGAAACATCCCTGGAATTACTCTGCTTAATGTAAGCAAACTGAACATTTTGAAACTTGCTCCTGGTGGGCATGTGGGCCATTTCTACATTTGGACTGAAAGTGCTTTCTGCAAATTAGATGATCTGTATGGCTCTTAGCATAAAGCTGCCTCCCTCAAGAATAACTATTACCTTCCCATGCACAAGATGCTCAATACAGACCTTAGCAGAATCTTGGAAAGCCCAGAGATTCAAAGAGCCCTCCAAACACCCACGAGAAGATTCATCACAGAGTCCTGAAGAAGAATCCACTGAAAAACCTGAGAATCATATTGAAGCCAAACCGACGTGCAAAAATCATGTGCCGGAACAGCGTTCCTCGCCAGGCCAAGAACCACCAGCTCTGGGGGGATAAAGCAACAACAGTGCTAGAAGTCAGCTGATGAGAAGGGGGTTCCAGGCAAGAAGCCAGTGGGCAGGTAAGAAAAGAAAGAAGGCTGTTGGCATTACAAAGCAGAAGAAGCCTAAGGGGAGAAAAAGGCTGCAGCTACCAAGAAACCAGCACCTGAGAAGAAGCCTGTAGGAAAGAAAACCACCACAGAAGAAAATAAGTCTGTGGCATAAACTTAAATTTGTTTGTTCCATAAAGGTCAAATCGCTTTGGACAGTTAATTTTGAATAAAAGCCTGATCAAAAAGGTAAGGAGAAAAAAAAATGTGTACTCCAGCTTTACTCATAATAAATGCAAAACCTGAAGTAAGCAAGACTTCCTTCCATAGGTGAATAGATAAGCAAACAAACTGTGGTGTATATCCATGAAATGGGGTATTATTCAGCAATAAAAAAAATGAGCTGTCAAGCCACAAAAACATGGGGGGCACCTTAAATGTATATGGCTAAGTGGAGACAGCCAGTGTGAAAAGATTACGTATGATTCTAGTTCTATGACATGACGGAAGAGGCAAAACTATAGACAGTAAAAATACCAGTGCTCACCAGGAGTGTGGGGGGAAGGGAGAAGGGATGAACAGGTGAGGCAGCGTTTATTTTTGTTTGTTTGTTTCTTTTATGGCAGTGAAACTATTCTATATGATAGTAGACATGCTTTTTTTCAACATCCATAGAACTTTATAGCAAATATAGATATATAACAAAGAGTGAACATTAATTCATGTAAATTAAAAAAAAAACATTTAGAAGGGCAGAAGATCTCATAAAGGAGTGCGGATTGTGACAAGTCAACCTAACTTTATTATAAATGTATAAGAACAGTTTACTGAAAGGGGTAGGCAAAAGGTGCTGATCTAAGCAAACTTGAAAATGAGTAGAGCCTATAAAACGAGAGAAAAAGGAACTGCACAGAAACACAATACTTTAGTTGATGAAGTTGTGCCCCGTGAGAGTATGGGTTAACAATTTTGAAACCACTGCATATGTATGCTGGATCTGAACAATTAAGTAACTGGGTTGTGGTTGGTGGGAACCAGGTATCTCAGTGAGGAAGTGGGAATCTACAGATAAATAATAGGATAAGGCTAGAATGACTCTTGTGGTAATGGATTAGACTTAGAGACGTCAGTATAAAGTCACGCTGAGCTTAATATAGATAAGATGGTTACATATAGAAATATTTACAGATACATGCATACAAGCTCTGACAAATAAGTTCACGAACTTGTTGCAATGATGTTGCTAACCTTTTTTGCTATCAGAGGGACTATTCATTATGAATTTGTACCAACTGGACAAACAGTTAACCAAGTTTACTATTTGGAAGTGCTGAAAAGGCTGCGTGAAAAAGTTAGACGACCTGAACATTTCACCAACAATTCATGGCTCTGGCATCACGATAATGCACCAGCTCACACAGCACTGTCTGTGAGGGAGGTTTTAGCCAGTAAACAAATAACTGTAATGGAACATCCTCCCTACTCACCTGATCTGGCCACCAGTGACTTCTTTCTTTGCCCGAAGATAAAGGAAATATTGAAAGGAAGACATTTGGATGACATTCAGGACATCAAAGGTACATCTGATGGCCATTCCAGAAAAAGAGTTCCAAAATTGCTTTGAAGGGTGGACTAGGTGCTGGTGTCAGTGCATAGCTTCCCAAGGGGAGTACTTCAAAGGTGATTGCAGTGATATTCAACAATGAGGTATGTAGCACTTTTTCTAGGATGAGTTCGCGAACTTAATTGTCTGACTTCTGGATTAAGATACATTCACATATTTCTTTGCTAGGTCAGCTGACAGGTCTAGAAACAATGACATACCTGTGACAATGAGCACATTTAGCATCCATATCTTGGATTCTAATACCATTTTTTAATAAGTAGAACCAGGCCCCAGAGAAATGGCTGATTCTAGTATTTAGGCAGGAAATACACAAGATGTGCCTGGAGCACCTTATACTACTAGGAGTAAGGAAACTGGAACAATTTGAAGAACAAAATAAAGTGCTTTTGGACTATAACACAAAACATAAAATAAATATCCATAAGTCCATACTGATATAAATAAATTATTGAATAAATTAATAATGGGGAAAAGAGACAAATCTCTCTTAGAAAAGAATTCCAAATAATTTACGTAGATATTCCACCCTCAAGGAGGGGACCATAAATTCCCACTCCCTGTGTGGGTTGCACACAGTGATTTCCTTCCAAATTGTACAAGTTGGGAAAGGGAGTAACTTTACAGCTGAAAAACCTCACAAACAATACCTCAGCTAAATATACAAGGTCATATCAACAGTGATGAATCATACTGACACTATATACCTTTGATGGGATGTGATGAAAATGGCATTTTGCCTCTGAGGTTTTCCTCCTCCTAACCACATAACCCCAGTCTGCTCATCAGAAAACATCAGACAAATTCCAGTAGAGTGGTATCCTATAAAACACTTGACCAATACGCTTCGAAATTGCCAAGGTAATCGAAAAACAAGGCAAGTCAGAAAAACTGAAATAGCCAAAGGTAGCCTAAGGAAACATGAAAACTGTGTATATGGTATTGTTATGGGATACCGGAGGAGAAAAAGACATTTGGTAAAAACTTATCTGGATAAACTATGGACTTTAGTTAATACTAACGTATCAATATTGGTCCATCAGTTTTGGCAAATGTACCACACTAATGTAAGATGTTAACAGAGGAAATAGCATGTGAAGTATATGGAAACTCTCTGTACTATCTTCTCAATTTTTCTGTAGATCTAAAACTGTTCTTAAAAGTAAAGTCTATTTAAAAAAAATGGTTTGAGGACTGAGTTAAGCATGGATGGCATAAAATGGAAGCTTTTTAAAAAAACTAATTAAAACAGTTTTTTGGGGGGAAAAAGGAGCAAAACTAGTTTTGATCTAAATATGCTTATAAACACTGGGATACAGTTATTAGAGAAATAACCATAGAACAAAACAGTTCTATGTACGGAGAGTCAAAAATAGTACCAAAAAGATGTAAAGAATGAAAGGGAGCTAACAGGAGAGAACACATTCCAAATGGAAGAAAAAATAGAAAAGGGGTCTGGAGACCAGTTTGGCCAAAGAAAGTTCTATATGGTAAAGGAAAGAGAAATGGATTTGGACCCAACTGCATGAATCTTTGAGTGCCTAATTTAGAAATTTGGTAATTTGTCAAGAATTACAGTATTTATACTGCTCATCAGTGCTATTTAAGACCAACAGTTTAAATAGTTTTATTTTTTTACTCAAATCTAGGACATATAGAAGAACACCGTGCATTAGACAAGACAAATGAGTAGTTACAGAGAATTCTTCCACCTTCAAAGTTATAGGGAAAAAATTGCTTAAGTTTTAGAAATAAAAATTAAATTTTGTAGACCAACATAAAGCCAATGTAAGTTAAGGTGTTTGATTATTAATATTTCTCTTGTTTATGTCATCTCTACTCTGCTGCAAGAGTACAGTGTCTTTTTAATGAAAGATCAAACATAGTAAGGTGTTATCCATATTTCTCTTTACTGAAACAAAAACCGAAAAAGAAAAAGGGAAACAACTTCCAAATGTTTACATAATGTCTTAAAAAACAGTTACTGTAGAGGAGACTATACAGTGACTCAAAACAGGACTTTAAAAATTACATTTGGGTAAAGAAGAGATTTGGAGTCAAACAGGACTGAGTTTTAAACCTGGCTCCACCATTCACAACCTATGTGACCTGAGTGAGATACTGCACCTACTTGAACCCCATTTTTCTCTTTGGTAAGTTGGAGACCATAGTTTCTGCCTCAGTTTCCTTATAAAATTTAGATTAGAAAATATTGTATAGCTCAATTTCTGTCACAAAATAAGCCCCAATAAATGTCAGGTATTATTATTTTAAAATAATAATTAACAAGGCACTTCAATAATGATTTGAAATAGTATTCATTATTTTGCACCATGCCTGTCCCTGAATGGATATAAGTAACCTTCTTGTAAAAGGTATGGGTGAAGACACTTCTACATTTTAGTAGTAGTAGTAGTAGTAGTAGTAGTAGTAGTAGTAGTAGTAGTAGTAGTTTCAGGTGCACAAAACAATGTAATAATTAGACATTTATACCCCTCACAGAGTGACAACCCCTCTTCCCCAATCTACTAACCCTCTGACATTGCATACAGCCATTACATTTCCACTGTCTCTAAGACACTTCTCCATTTTATAAGCCTCACTTGAAAAACTCTGAATCTCTAAATCTTTAGACAGAATTCTTGGATGGCCTCATTTTCAGCTGGACTTTATGATAAATAAAGGAACACAACACTATTATCTCCCGTCTCATCCTGAAATTAAGATGCTGCTGCTACTTCTGCCTTGTAGGATATTGTGTGAAGTGAAATTAATTAAGGAAAGGTTAAATGCATGTTGATTCCAAAAATATAGGGTGATAATGCAAGTCCAAACTTGTTTTCTAAATGCAGCTCTTCAGAAATAATGAAACCATGAGTGGTGTGAATGAAAGGACTATCGCACCAGATGATCCCCATCGTTATTGCCATTTTTATGTCCAGGGAAAAACCAGGTTTCCAGAACCTACGAACAATACTGGCTAATCAAGAAGCAGATCTATGGCACCAGAAGTTTATCTAAGCACCCTCTTCTCCCCACCTTTTTCTTGAGTACTTGCAATTCAGAGTCCATTTATCAAATACTCAGAAGATTTTCTCCCATATAAAGCAGTGACAGAGTTTGGGTGAGCATTACCAGGAATAGACATTTTATACTTTTAGTGGCAGACTACCAGCCACGTGCTAATCCCATACACATGTGAGGTCATGGCTATATATGGGGTAGCTTCATAATACAAACATGAAATGCGAGAAAGCTTAGATACATGAAAGACCAGTCTATTTGTTAGCTAAAGAAAAGAAGAATAAATAGAGAAAAAAAAGGAAACTTATGAGAGAATTATCTTTAAAGAGACAATTGAAGAGAGATAACAAAGTAACAGTATATAACAGAAGGCTTGAGGTTGTCTGAGCGCATGTTCACTTATTAGTTGTGCTTGAAACATAAAAAAACAAAGACAAAAAAGAGAGCAAAAGAAGAGAGCATGTGTGAAGGGACACTACATTTTTTAAATTGAAGTAATAAATTATACCTGAAATGTCCCCAGAGACCTGTAAATAGGAAACTGAAAGCATTTCCTTCTATTTATTTTATAAGTACAATAAACTTTATCAGCTTTTAGTATTGGAAACATGTGCAATATTTATAGGCTGCTTTACTTTTGATGTTATTCAGGAGATAGTATCAGGAGGCTAATAAAAAAGAAAACTGGGGTGGGTTAGGCATCTTTTTTCCTCCTGTCCAACAGTCAAGATTTATCATAAAGATTTATCATTTTGCTCCCTGGTCCATTCACCAGAGCCAACATAAGGTGCTCTGTCTGTCGTGTGATATAATTGGGTTGGCCACAGGCACACAGCTTCCTGGCTCTACAGAAGGTCATTACAAATAGACTCCTTGCACCAACACAGCACTAACAGCTGTGCTCTAGGCCTCCTATGAGGAGACATTAGTAGAAAAAAGACTGAGAAGAAACAAGACTTGAGGTGGCTCTGTGCCATGTGGCCAGATCAATAAAGAAAGGTCCTTTGTAAAGCTACCAACAGAAGTCTCCAACCACTTGTGAATGGCAACGCTTGATGTGGCGCCCTGCATCTTAAGAGCTGGTACGTGTAGACTTACAAAGTGGTAGAGGACAGTTCTTCCAGGACTTAAATCTCTTTATATCATGCAAATTTCAAGTTGTGGTTCAAGGGCCATAAATTTAAAATGTAGGCATTCTCAAATAACTTTTATAAAATTCTTCCCAATGTCTAGTGTGTCCAAGTGTTCTTGCCAGGCCTCAAATATTTATGCAGCCTTCATAGATTCCTCAAACATTAGAGGGGCTACATGGTTGCTTCCACTCCTGAATGTTTATAGAAGTTTGTACAGACTGGTCAGCTGTTTTCACCTTTTCATTCACTGGCAATGTTTGTTATTGTCATTCATTTAGCAAAATGGCTCACCATTTTGTCTTAAGTTGTTTCTAAATCTCTCTTAATATACCTAGTGCTCATATTTTAATGAAGATCAGTGTTTTAATAAACTCAGGACATTCAAAACAAACAAAAATAATTTTGCTTTAACATTTTATATAATGCCAGGAATTTATAAAAACAATTCCAAACCCACACTTTAAACTCTCAAATCCTTTGATAGTCTGCTTTGCAGAGAATTAATATTAAACATAAAAATAAAGAGAAGAAATCCATTGTATCAGCATAAGTAGGATAGAACCCTTACTTGAGGGAATTATGGAAACATCTGGTGAGGGTAGTGTGGACCAGAGGCCTACAGCCAGCCAATGGTCAACTTCAGGTCAGTTGATCTGTGCAGGGACAAATATTGCACCTGGTATTTGTGTATTTCATATCTAAATCCCTTTACAGTTTTCTAAGTCTCACAGCCTGGATTGGAGTCAGGCTGTGCCATCAGCCAGACGAGTACTTCCTAAGATCCTAGACGGCAAGAACAAAGTTTAGGCGGTACTCTCATACTACACCCTAGAACTGGAATGAAAAATGTATTTAATGACGTTTGTTTTAATTTTGTTGTTTTCTTTTTTGTTACTTTTTATTTAATTTTGGATGGACAAAATAAACTAAATACACCTTTGAGTCAACTTCACTAAAGTAACATGAGTGACACTGAAAGAGAATAGGCTATATTATGCCCTCCATCCTGCTAGTCCCATTGTAAGACAAGGTTCCAAATCTCTGGTCCCTTGCAGAGCTTCCAGAACTCCAAGAAATTAGGATCTGTGCTAGAATTTGGATCAGTTGTTTTAGAGATGACTGAAGTTGGTGGGGGAAACCTGTGAAGGCCTCTATAGATCCCAGTCCATCCTGGGAAGTCAGTGGAGTCTGACTTCATTCCCATTACTGTTAGAATGAATGCTTCAGGAAGGCAGGAGGTTGAATACTTTGTTTAGTATGCTGTACACCCAGTGTCTCGTGCTCGATAAATATTTATTAAATGACTGAATAAACCCCATGAACTTTCTGGGAGTTTATAAGAAGATTTCATTATGTCGCAGGTTTCCTGGGCAACATGAGAGGGCCTGGAGGCCAGGGGGATGGCTGGGTTGGGAAGAGAATGTTGGCAGGTACAGCAATATTTCACAGGTCAGCTGCAACCATTATTAAGAATACTCCAACAATAGTGCAGATCCACAGAAGTAATAAGCTGTCTACATTATCACATTTTGGTCAATATTACATTTTTATTATTATTATTTATTTTTGGCTTACTGCAAGGCCAAAGAAAAGAGAGTAAAATTTAGCAGGTAAGAAATAGCAAGATAAGAAAAATCAGTATCACCACCACCCCCTTTTTTTAATTTAGCAAATATTAAAAGATCTAAACAGTAAAGATGGTTTCAACAAAGTATCTTTTTAGAGCGCTTGACCAAACTTCTCCTATAAAGACTTTTTTAGCCATTGTTTGAGACCACTTTTATGTACTAAAATTACAAGAGGCTGGGTCAAATTCAAACAAAATTAATTCAACCAAATGTCACTAACACAAACTGTACAGATGTGTAACTGAACAGAGAAAACTGTCTGTTGTTCGGGACTGATTTTCCTAATGGAAGCATTATCATAAAAGCCCTTGTCCATTTCAGCTATCTGACGGGCTGCTTCTATTGAAATGGCAGCCATTAGCTGAATTCTTCTCCATGTTACCTGGTGTTGTTCTCACCTGAGAGGTTGTCATGTTTTTCTTTTCGCCTAGGAACAGATGTACTATTCCAACGAGAATCTCTGATCATCCATAAATTATATGTGGAGAACATTAAAGCATCCCCAGAACATCCTTTGTGACCTGAAATATACTAGCCCATAGTAATCTAGCAGAATGCTACAAAAACACTATGTTAAAGCATCAGCAATCACAAGCTTGGAGCTTAAGGAATACTGCTTTTCCAGATATTTGCTCTTTCTAGCATAACTTGTGACTCATGAGGATTCCATACCAGTGATGTCATCACAGTGGAAATGAACCATCAGGAATATGTAGGTCTACAGAGTGGTCACCTGTGACAGTTTCAAATATTATGCAACAAACTTGGAATTCTTGGCAGTCTAAATGCCTTCTTGTCATATCTATCTGCACAAAGTTCTGTGCCGTTATTTCTGATGGTCTCCATGTCTATATAATTTGTACAAATTATATGAATTAGAAGTATGTATAATAGGGCCATGGCTTTATAACCTTAATACTCAACATTGTATTACATTAAATCTGAATGTAACTTGATAATTTAATTTAGAAAACATTAGTATTTTAAAAGTCTATCTATCTGTCTGTGTTTCTATCTCTCTGGTCCAAGTAAGAGTGTTAATGTACAGATATATAAACCTGTTTAAGTCTATAGCATTTAGATCATAAGTACAGTCAAATACCCAGCAATATAAAAACCAAACAGATCAAAAATGAGTCCTAATATGAAAAGAGTTTAACTAGAATAAGGTTCACTAAGTGAATAAAACTGATAAATTCAGTAAGAAACTTAAGTACTTGGCTATTTGATGCCAAATAGCAATTTAGAAACAATTAGGTCTTTGTCTAAATTTTTCCTAATAACTTAAGATTTTCATCTCTTAATCCAAACATTTGGCTTTCTGACTACATATTAGCATTGTAATAGCCATGGGTATTATCTACATACATGAAAGTCATCTAAGCAAGAGTGAAGACCCCAAGACAACGATAACTTTGAGGCCTGAGGAAATTGATCAGCAGGGTGGGTGTATGCTTAGCCTTGTCCTGCTTACATCCTGAGACTTTGGTGCCGTTCCCCCCATCAGAGTTTCTAAGTCATATGTGGCTCTATGCCATGGAAACTGTAGTGTTTTAAGCATTCTCATTTCAACGTCAGGAAATTACATTACATGAGATCCTATGAAGGACTTCAGAGCCTGAGGCCATTTGGGCTGAAAGAAATTGCAAATACAGCTCCCAAGTCAATTTCTGAAAGGGATGTATCCCAGAGCCAACTATGTATGACTCAGTCCATTTTATTAAACAAAATTTCCCTTTCATCTACAATTGATTAAATAAGAAACCAAACAGCTGTACCCTTCCTGGGCCAAGATAAGGTGCCATATTTCTTTATACTCAATCTCTACATTTCCAGGAAATCACTTCACCTAATCATTGAAAATATCTACTCTCATTCAGCTTTTTTTAAAAATGTTGGTTAGAACAGCCAAACTAACTTTCTCAATTACTCTAAGAAGCACTTGCCATATTCCCTAGCAGAAGAAATGAAAGATGTGTTTTAGAAGCCAGTGAGTAGATCACAAAGACTCAGGGAGACATCACCATTTTTTCATTTATTATTTGTGAAATAGCAGCTAGTTAGTGCAGGAATAGACTTAGAAAAAGGCGTAGATCTTAGTCAAGAAGCTAATGACCTATGTCAAACAGACAGAGCAATTTAGTCATAAAATATATCTGCAAAAAGGTGGATCTTAAAACTCAGGCTGGAGTGGTGCCTTGGATTCTTTTCAATTTGGAAGGGGTAGTGGAGGAAAAATTTTAATGATGGAGAATCAATGAAGCTACTCACAAAGGAAATGAGGAATTGAGTTATCCAGAAGGATCAGAAACTCTTTTATGATTTTATGCATTTATTTGATTCACAGAATTTATCGCATCTTACTTGAGGATATACTGATGATGTAATATCTCCCTATCCTGCTCCAGAATACACACATTACACATTGATTCTGATAAACTCAGAGGCTAGTTCTTATACCTATCAGTGTACATGATACATAGTATATGCTCAATAAATGCTTGTTGAACGAATCAATAAATGAAAGCTTAGTTCTTTCAAGAATAATATGTACCCTGGGAGACAAGATAAGTCCTGAATAATTTTTTTAAAGTGTGGTAAAGGGACAGTTTTGAGTAAGTAGTTAGATAAACAGAGCCCCAATAAGGCACATGGTGAAGATATGTTGCTCTATGCCTTAAAATGTAATTTCTCTCGTATTTTAGAGAGATATCAACAAAAATTTTAACTGCTTTTCAGTAATTAAATTGAATTCCTTATAAAGCTGGGGTTCAACATGAAATAGTCATTTTATGTGTGTCAACATATGTAAATTAATTTGCA